>NC_044195.1:14106231-14718731 GCF_900880675.1 Sparus aurata
AGCAGGTCGTGCTCTGCTTTTTCAACACGAGCCGGCGGGGACTCAAAGAGCTGTAAAGTTGCTAGAAAACCTTTCTAAAGCCCTCCAGCGCTTGGGCACCTGCTGGCCCCCCTTTTGATCAAAGGGAGGCCTCTCTCCTCTATCAGCTGAGGTCTTGAGAGGCCTGGCACAAGAATAACAGTCACGCATTCATAGATAAAGCGTAAAGGAGGATGATGATAGAAGGGAACGAGGGTAAATAAAGCCGAGGGAAGGAGAAAGCGGAGGGGCACGGCGCTCATATAAATGTTATCGCAAGAGGATGGAACATATTTAAGCCGCTGTGTGGTGTCATGTATCTTTAATATAAACGCCGCTCACACATACCGGCGTCCCTTCTTATCCAGATTGTGACCTCATGCAGTTCACACGCTTTGCAATGCGTCTGAGGCATCGCGGCATCGCTATTATTGTGTCCCGACGTCCAAAAAAAAAAAAAAGGCACCAAAGAGAAGCCACTGGAAAAACACAGGACCAGACCCCAACCCACACACACCCACACACACACACACACACAGGATCTGTTCAACACACAAGAGGTAATTTTGCAGATAAATCTCATTATGAATCCAATCGTTTCCCGTCACTTCCTGGCCCACACGATACCAGAACAAGAGGGCACCAACCACACAGACAAACACACGCTCCCATTACCCTGTGTATATAATATATTACTCTTTTACGCCAACAGAGTGAACAAAAAGTTAAACAGATTGAGGTTGCGACGCAATAGAATGTCCCATTTAAAACTTCACGCACTGCGAAACACCATGACACCGTGTTTTTCTTTACAAAAACAGTTTAGCGCACTTTACAGGCTCGGCTCACCGGCAAATTCTCTGGAGTCAGAAAACAGGACAGACTGCTCTCCCCTCAGAAAATTAAACGCCCCCTGTCTTTATAAAGTTCTGTGATATGGACGGACCTGAATGACTGTTTACAGGTACTAAAAAAGGGTATCAGGCAACACACTTTACACTCAGCTCACAGTGGCAGTTAACCCACCAGTTGTCAAAATTAAGGCGTCCTGGCATAACACACTGAGCCACGACCCACAGCCATTCTTTTCTGGTTGTCTGACAGACTTTATATTGTGTCTGCTTCTTTGTCTTGGTTTTCATTACACTTGGTGGACTGTGTCAACATGATGGAAAACATTGGCAACAGAAACTTCCTCAGTCTGAAGTCCTATCATATCTGAATTTGGGGTCACAATTCTTATCTTAGGATAGTACATAACCATCCAAACTTAGATTTTCTCAAGTAAATCCTTTGTTAGGATGGCAGAGACCCTTTTCTAAATTCAAAATAACTGCCAAAAACAGCGGCACCACTGTTGTTAACGTCTGTATGAGGAACATGAGCACCAAAATATTATAACTGACAGGTTAGTCAACTGTTGGAGAAGCTAACACTGTTGTTAGTCTGTTGTAAAAGCTTGATCTAAAGTAAGCCTTTTGGAGAAGCTATAATTGATGTTAGCCTGTTGGAGAAGCTAAAACTGACGTTAGCCTGTTGGAGGAAGCTTTATGTTAGCCTGCTGGAGAAGCTAACAGTGACATTAGCCTGCTGGAGAAGCTAACAGTGACATTAGCCTGCTGGAGAAGCTAACAGTGACATTAGGCTGTTGGAGAAGCGAACAGTGACATTAGCCTGCTGGAGAAGCTAACAGTGACATTAGCCTGCTGGAGAAGCTAACAGTGACATTAGGCTGTTGGAGAAGCTAATAGTGACATTAGCCTGCTGGAGAAGCTAACAGTGAAATTAGGCTGTTGGAGAAGCTAACATTGACATTAGGCTGTTGGAGAAGCTAACAGTGACATTAGGCTGTTGGAGAAGCTAACATTGATATTAGGCTGCTAGAGAAGCTAACAGTGACATTAGGCTGTTGGAGAAACTAACAGTGACATTAGCCTGCTGGAGAAGCTAACATTGACATTAGCCTGCTGGAGAAGCTAACAGTGACATTAGGCTGTTGGAGAAGCGAACAGTGACATTAGCCTGCTGGAGAAGTGAACAGTGACATTAGGCTGTTGGAGAAGCGAACAGTGACATTAGGCTGTTGGAGAAGCTAACAGTGACATTAGGCTGTTGGAGAAGCTAACAGTGACAATAGGACAAGCAGTTTGTTTATTCTGTAATGAGGCCCTTGAATTAATCATTTTATGCACAACAAAGTCTAATATGTTGTATTTGAAAACTATATTACAATGGTGTTAATAAGCCAAACCAAAAACTAGCTAAGCAGAGGACAAGTCACAGATCAATGACAGGAGATAATAAAGGAACAAGATACGGAGTGAAAGGCTCATAAACCTGCCCGGTGGAGTAAAGAGGATTCAATCAGAAGTACATCTTTTCATGGCTGAAGAAGCTGTACTAATTTATCTTTTCTTTAACACAATTATTAAAGTAATGGGAGGCAGTGACCTTGATGAGAGCGTAATGCTCTCTCTGTCCAGAGAAAAGGCTCCGACGCCTTGCTTATCACATGTTAATCACCTTGCATGATGTAATGTTTGTTCCTCCACCTAGCCTCATTAGGGGAGCAGCTGTTCAGAGTATGGCAGGGTTAATAGAGGGTGCGCGCACGTAATGGAGGATGAGATACATACGTCAACCATCCCTCAAATTCTGAATCAATATCCAGATAATTGAATTAATGATTCATTCCTTGTCTGCTTTCGTAACGCTGCTGAGTGGAGGATGCAAAGGGAGAAAGGGTGAGAGATGAGGGGCGTGTCCGATGACCCCATCCCACCCTCCTCCTCCTCTCCGCCTCACCCATGGATCTGATTTCCCCTGATATTAGCCCTGCTGGAGCATCCGTCAAGCTCCACTGTCACCCGCCTGCACGCAAACACACACACACACACACACACACACACACACAAACACGCAAACACACACACTCTCTCTCTCTCTCTCTCTCACTCATTGGTGCAAGCCTGACAAACCACTAAAGTACATAAAATACACACAACGGCAGGAACATGCGTTCTCATGCCAACTATAGCTGTAGCTCATCATTAGTTATGTCCACAGCACCTGAGCCGGTGTTAAGGTCAGGTGAGAAGGGTTGATGTGCTGATACTCCAGACCTGCCCCCCCGGTCTGATGAACATCACCCGAACTGTCAGAGTTTTCTCTCATTCAGCCGCCCACCAACCAGCTGCTTCCTGTTCTGGCTGACAAGCAGAGAGCGCTGAGGCGCCGGCCTGTGCAGACCAGAGCAACCAGTAATACAGTTACAGCTCACCATCCTCTGCTCTGTTTCAATGTGGACATTTCCTGCTAACAGAGCAGTGATTACAGATAATGATGATCTGTTTAGGTGTTGTTCTACATATTTAAAGTCCCTCTAGTAAGGCTGAGCAATATCAATATTATAATCAATATCATATTGCTGTGTTATGACAGAAGTGTTGTCGTTTCCTGGTTTTAAAAGGAAAAGTTCAGCTAAAAACGAAATTTCAGTCATTCTCTACTCACCCCCATAATTGGAAAGTCACGTGACGTTTTGTAGCCCACAATACATTTCTGGAGCTTCATGACAAAACAGCCTTCTCATAAACAAGTGAAGTAGACGGGGATTTGGCATAGAAAACAAAACGGAGAATGACTCCAAACAGCTTGTCCGTTGTAATCCAAGTGTCTGGAGGCCCTGAGATCCCAAACTGATTTGAAAAGACATTATCTCCACCAGTTTTTGGCTTTAACTGTAAGTTAAATCTTTTCAAATCAACAGGGGATCTCAGAGAGCTGGATTAGACAGGATGAGCTGTTAGGAGCCATTTTAAGTTTTGTTTTTTCTACGTTAAAAACAAGTCCCCATCTACTTCAGTTGTTTAGGAAAATGCTGCAGAAATGTTTCTTGGACTACGAAACGTCACCTGATTTTAGATCCACCCCGGGGTGAGGAGATAATGGCTGAATTTTCATTTTTGGGCAAACTTTTCCTTTAAAGGCTGCGTTCCAGTAAAGTTAAGTAATTTTCCGAACATGTCAGACTGCTCTACTTGTTATAATACTGGTGTCTACCTACTTGGTCTTTATATCGACATGACTGATGATTAGTGACTCCTACAATAATATCGCAACATCAACAACATAGCCAAAAATATGGTGTGATATTTGGTTTTGTTACCCAGTCCTAGCATGTCGATCAACACATTCTTTCATGAGAAGAATTCAAAGTATTGAGACATGCGTCGTGTACTGAAATATGGCCTGAAATATGTATATATGCCACGTAAAGGCCATATCTCCTGGCTTTACCCCTCTAGGTACACATGCCCAGCTTCTCTTCCCATCAGGCTGGAAGTGAGTACAAGTGGGTGTAAAAAAAAAAAAAGAAGAAGAAACAAACTAGTTCTGCAGAGTGAGTCCCTGCAACTCCTCTCTGTGAGTCCTGATTGGGATTTACGTCCCCCTGCAGACCCAGGCCAGTGGAAAAACCAGGGGTTAGTTTAGTGGGCGAGCGTGTTGTAACTCACTGAAAGCTAACGCAAGTGGGCCAGCCAAGTTGATTTCTATTCTACACATCCACCAGCATCTGTAGCCACTGGCACATTCCCCATTCAGCTCCACAACAAACACCGTAAAGCCCACAGTCAATGGCCTGCCAGAGCAGCGTGTTTATCATTGCAGATGAGCAAAGTGTTGATCATCTCTGATCTCCCTCACACACGCACACACACACGCACACACGCACACACACACTGTAGGTGTCAGGTCAAACAATACTGCAAATGGAATATGTCACATGCAGTGGATATAGAGTTGCACTCGCAGACACACAGCTACAGTTGTGACAGTGTTGACAGACGGGGGCCCTTACGTATCTGCTGATGATGCTCCGGAGCAGGCTGAAATCCATCCTTCAAACAGCTCCGGCGGCGACTGCACTGTGCAACAGAGACGTTCAGCTCTCCGCGGATCTTCGTGAACGCTACCTACAGTGGATCTTTCCACCGGTATCCATCGCTCACCACCGCCGCCGCCACCACCACCGCCGCCGCCGAGTCTGTGATAGCGAGGAGCAGCGGTCTCTCAGTCGGCTGCTCTGATTGTCATGGCATCCCCTGGTAGAGCCATGCAGCGACCGAGCGATACAACGAGCCCCGCGGACGGACGCTGCTGCTGCGGGCTACATCTCAGGAGACGGCTCCCGGCATGCGAACCTCACAACCTCCGGGTAGATGGGGTCGTCTCTCCGGCTAGTCCTCGTCTGCTGAAGGGTTTTATTCTCGCAGGAGACGGTCCCTCATGGAGGCAGTCTGTCTGTGTCCCGCTCTGTGGTGGCCCGAGATGTAGCGGTAACGCGAAGCGTCCACAACGCTCAGCCGTCAGATGACTATGCTGCGCATGCGCGCTGAGCTTTTCTCACCTCTGAGGAAGAATACGTGAAAAACTGCACTGAGAACTGCTTCAGTCCACATGTAAAGAAAACAGGACTGCTGTCAAAACTCACCACAGAGCAAACTACAGAGGGCAGAACAATATGAAATTGTTTGCCAGTGTCATGAAGTATGTGATAAACGTACAGCAGGAAAAATACTATACTAATTAGTATTCAGGTCATTTTCTAAAGTAAAGTAGTAATACCACAGTGTAAAATACTGAATTACCAAACCTGGATTAAAAGTTGTGTTTGGGTATCATCAGGCACATTTACCTAAAGTAAAGTTAAAGTAACCACCATGCTTCCAAAACCATCATAACATCATCGGTTTGTTATTGTTGACGCTTTATGCAAGCAGTGTTAGGTGGAGGGGCAGCATTGTCTTAAGCAGCTGAAGTAGACGGGGACGCATTTTAGAATGTAAGACAAAACAAAACAAGTTACTTAAGTTGTTTGGAAAAACTGTGAAGCTCTAGAAATGTTTTGTCGACTTACCTTACTTTCCATCGGCATGGGAGTGAGGAGATAATGACTATTGTTTTTACATTTTTGGGCAAACTTTTCCTTAAAGACCATAAAAACCTATGATGCTCTGAAATATGTTGCTTTGTTGTACAGTAAACTAAACCACCAGCAGTATATAGGGTGTAATTAACACTATATAATTATACGTTATTTATACACTGTAAGTGTGAAAGTATATTTAACCTCTGTGTATATTTAGACAGAGACACTCAAATGCTCTGACTGCCAGCTGCTTGTCTCCACAACATACTCTGAATGCACATGCACGCACCCTTTTCTCATTTTTGGTTGCCAGGAAGAAACTCCTTGGTCTCTCACTTTCTAAGAAGCCATCAAGCCTATATATATATTTTTTTATGTTAATAAGTAATCGATGAATGCTTTTTACCCTGAAGTCTGTAGTTGAAAGCGGTGATAAGAGATGAATAATTAGATTTTGGTCCATATAATATCAGCCACCTTCGTAGAAGTAAGTGCTGAAAAAGTCAACATTAGTTTTCACAACCTGACAATCCAAATGTTGTCCTTATTAAATGCTTTTAATAGATCTGTTAAGAATAAGTAAATGATTTATTAACCATTGATAAAGCCAATAGAAACAGATCATTTGAGAGTGGTACCTGTTACATTGCTTACATTTAAGGGCTTTAAGCAGATGCTTATTTGTCCAAAGCGACTTACAATAATTCATACACTGATGGCGGTGGCTGCCGTGCAAGGGGCCAACTGCTCATCAGGAGCAATTTGGGTTTCAGTATCTTGCTCAAAGACACTTCGACATGCAGCTAGGTGGAGCCAGGATTCGAACCAGCAACCTTCTTATTACTAGACAACCTCTACCTCCTGAGCCACAGCCGACCTGTATTAACATTGTTTAAGTGTTTATCAGATTTGTTTTGCTGAGTCTATTCAACATTAAGAGATGAGAAAATGTCAAAGATGATACTGTAAAGCTGCTTCTATTGAGGTCACTGATGTAAAGAGAACATAAACAAAGGAATCAAGGTGATTTTATAGCATCATTTACCAACAAGTCACTAGAAATATAAGCTATCATCAATAAAATTACTCACGTTGAAAATATTAAAGCCAGATAATATTAACAACAGGCCCATGGATGGAAATAAAAAAGTACAGAGATAAAGGGCTCGCTGTCTTTGTTATGTAACAGAGCTCATGTGTACTGCAGCCGCACAACAGTAATCCCGACATTGTTGTCACACAATGTAAGCAACAAAACCCAACCGCATTCACGAGCAACTCTAAAATTAGCTGCGGCTCCATCTAAGGGGATCCTCCCCTGGCTGCAGGGTGGCAAGGCGTGATGTCTGCCCCAGACGTTTCATTTGCGGAGTTATGACTTTCAATTAGCACAGACGCTATTAATAATGCACAGGGATCCAGCACTTTCAGCTCTGACCTACTAATGCTTCATGCTGCTGTTTACCTCCCTCAAGACTCTGGGGCACTTAGTATCTAATGATGAGCGTGCCTCAGTGGACAGATTACAACATGCTCTTTGTTTATGGGCTGTCCCAATTATATGCATGTTGTGTTTTATGTCATTGTCATGTTGAGGAGATAGGAGTGCCTCTTTTTGCCCTATTTTTTACTTATTTGTCACACCTACAGAAGTTACAGCCGTAATCAGGATAGCTGATGCAGTGCAACTGCTGCAGATTTAAAAATACAATTACATGGGCTATAAAAAGAGCACATAAAACTGCTGACTTTCTGGAATAAATGCATCTTTAATCTCCAGCTGATAAAATAACTTTCGTACTTCTCAGGCTAAACTCATTGCATGCTGACGAGACTGTGAAATGTAACAAAGATCTGATCACGTACCGATCAGCACATCTGACCGCATCTGATCACCCCCCCAGGAGCAGCTGGCCTTCATTCCCAAATTTAACTAGGCCGAAGTTGCTGCTCAGTTTAAAGCATAGGTTGATGTTTCCACTGCTGTTGCCGTGATTAGCGCATAGCTGACTGATTGTTCCATCCAAGTGGAGGAACTGGGTCATTGTTCATTCTTTCCTTCTGTCTTGTGTGTGGGCGAGAGGGAGCTACATATGGGGCACTGGGTTAGTTTCCTCATGGTGTCATCAGTCATGTGTGGGCAGAATCTGCATATTTGGACACCATGTCCCCAGTTTTTACCAGAATAAGACATAAGAACGAGTGCTTACAAGTCAAATTACTGCAGTTTTAGTGCTTGTCGTTGGTGCAGTGACGCATAAACTCCTGGCAATTCTTTTTTTTTCACATGTGCACGTGTTCACAGGAGCTCCAAAACCTCCAGGATCACTGCATGTCAGTTGTTTTTGATTATTCAATTAACAGCAAAATGCACCACTTAAGAATAAAGTAAGGTCCTGTTTTGTAGAGGGGCCCTGTATCAATGTCAAGTCTTAATACCTTTATTATCCAGAGAGAAGACAAAATAATACAAAATAAAATACGTAAAATAGCTGCATACCAATATAGAAATGTTTTGGTTCAGGGATAAACCCCAGTTTGGTCTTCCTGTATTGAGGATGGGATTATGATGCTTGAGGTAAGATTTTGCCATGAATCCCTCATGTTTTGTCTCACTTTGGTTATTTACCTTCATTTGTGTTGTATTTGTTGATAGTGTCGATTTGCTGTTCATTTTGATTTGCCTATTGTTTATGCCGTTGTTGATCTTGTTCTGGTTACATGCTGTCTGTCAATATGTTGGTCCAAATATTCTAAAAAAAAAAAAAATACACTAAGTAAATATGACAACCATCAACTGCACCACTGTCCATTGGCTGTCCTTAAAAGATAAATGTTTATTGTAGTGTCCATAGTGTCCATATGTTTCCCATAGCTTCATCCACCCTCCAAGGGCCATATACACAACAGAGAAAGTTTATGTGTTCAAAATACATAGAAACATGATGTAACAAACAAATGTGAGCATAACTCACATGTTCCATTGGGCCATAGGATATTCTCTTAAAGCCGCCACCTCACTCAGCTCTGAGGTCCATTCCTGAAATGAAGGGCCTTCTACAGCTTTATTGTCTGTTTACCAATTAGATCATTTGTATGAACGCAATTTGTGATTGGTTTCACAATATGGTCAGTGGAATCAGAGTTTCCAAGGATGTATACACCAACCTCTGAGACATACTCATGAACATGGTCCAGATGGTCTGTACCTTATATGGGGCATAATCCCTCAATCAAATGACCACTGTGTGACGCACAAATAGAGCTAGATGAAGGTATTTCAACAGAGGACTGGTTGGATTTTGCATTGGGGCATTTAATGACGGTTCCATGTGCAGTCTGCTGTGTAAACTGTCTATATGGGAACTTCAGTAACTGCTTATGCGATACACAATACAGCAGCGGGCGTGAAGTCTGTCAGGGCTTATATATGTACTTAAATACAATTTTGAGGTTCCGTACTTCCACCCCCATCCACATTTTGGAGCAAATATTGAAGTTTATTATTACACTACATTTATTTAATTGCTTTAGTTATTAGTAACTTTGCAGAGGCATGCTGAAACAGAGCTAAAGTAGAGCATTTTCAAAAGTTATTCATTTTATGAACAATGTGATTCTAAAACGATTCTGATTCCAGTAATCAGAAAAATGCTGAATATCTGATCTGACAATCTGTCGACCAATAGTATAGTTTGCCAACGTATATGTAAATATTTGTATAATTTGCTTTTAATTGTACATATGATACCAAAGTACATTTATTGCCATACAATACTTTTGGTACATAACATATATATTAAATACTTAAATTTTACTGGAGCACTATTTGTACGGATTCTTTCACTTTTACCAAAGCAATATGTTGACGTGATATCTTTAAGTATGACTTTTGGGCAGTTGGGTTGTTTAAACAACACTCGATGCACAGTTGACTGATACCGTGCAAAATGTAAAAAGTGAAATGAGTCTGAATAAAGAACCAAAATGCTTTCTTATTTCATAAAACTGAAAATACTTTTGCAATTAGTTTTAAGTACAAATATAAGTACTCACTTATGTGTTATTTGGACAACATAGATCATATCGGTTCAATCGACTAATGTCTATATGCTGACATTGTTTAATAGTGTAGCTGAAACCTTAGACGGCTTCCCACTCGTGTGTTTTTTTCAGTGGCAAACAGTTTTTTTTCTTGTGTAGTTGAACCGTTCCAGCTCTTGTTGCAGTTCTGCAGCTGACTCTGTACAATTGTCAGCACAAACAGTGGATCCTATTATGCTGTGGATATGAATTATCCCCGTATGAACCCCCTGACTGTGGAAAATAAAGAATGTGGAGCATTCACACAGGCTGATGTTGGAGAGGAAAACCAGCATTTATTTTGCATGCAGTTGCAGTGTATAGGATCGATACATATATTGTTCTAACCCCAAAAGCCAGATGAGTCGAAACATTAAGACCAATATGCTGGATGATTCTTTATCACTCATGAAGTATGAGACCTGACTACAGTTACATCAGTAGAGTTTCATATCTTCTTTTTGGGCTCCTGACTTGTAAACATAATTGTTGTCTATCAATACTTTATTTAATATTGGTGAAAATTGCTGATGGCTGCTTCATGACCTCTGAGTGAGAATGGAAAAAGACAACAACGATGCAATGATTACAAAGCAGTTGATTTGTTATCTGTTGTTGGTTTCCTAACACCTTTGCCTGCTCCTGATGATGGTTTTAAAGTAAATTATAATAATAATTTTAATAAAAAAAACATCATTCCCCTGGTAGGCTCTGGAAAAACAGCCAGATTTTATTATGAAAGCATACATGTACGTGTTTTCATTTTTTCCAGATATGCATACAAGGAAGCTTCATCAACTTTGTCCACTGTGATATATGTTTATCCTTTGGAGTTGTGTGTATCCTTTCACTGCTGTGGATGGATCAGCCAGATTTTGTGCTTGTATACATTTTTCTATCTCATTACCTTATGGAAATGGAAATGTACGCGGAATTGTGGTTGCTGTTGCCTTTTGTTGTTGACTTTTTGTGTTTCTTATTTACACCTGATGACAATCAGGCACAAATGATTAATGAAACAACATGCAGAAGTTGTAGTTCGCTCCTTGCTGTTTTTAATATTAGTTAATTGCTAATAAAATGGAGTCAGTCCTGTCGTGCAGAACTTTATCTATTTCTCTATGCATGTGTTTTATGTATGATGACGTTTTAACTATGAATCTTATTTTTGCTAGTGTATTATTGACGTGAGTTTATTAATCATATTATTATTATTTGTGTATATTATCTATGATAGCCTTCTATTTCTGTATTTTACTTTTGTTTTCAGTGCGTGAAGCATTTTGTGTTTATGTGCTGTGTGGAAAGTGCTGTACAAATCAAGTCTGATGATTGACTGATTGATTGACGGTCCAGATTGTCAATTTAGCTTCATAAGTCTTGTTTCCCGTATCTTTTTTTTAGTGTCTGCTTTCATGTCTATCATGGGGAGGATATCTCACACAAACAAAGGCCTCAGTTGATGTCGTGATGTTGGGTTACGAGCTTTGACAGCAAATTGAAAGGCTTTTTTTTTTTTTTTTTTTTTTTTTAGGAAAACAAAAAGGCTGCTCATGTTCAACAGTAGAGTAAACTCAGGCAGCTGGTGCCATCTAGTGGCTGTCACGCAGAAACACATTGGTTTCCAGAGAAATGCTACGTCCTGTACATGCTCCATGGCTCTGTTGGTGTAGATTCAGGTAATTTGGTGGCTAATTAATTGCTTTGATTGGTTGTAATTGGAGTGCCGTTAAAGCATGAGTTCACCCTGAATCACGGGAGAAACAAATTAACAGCAGGTGACGATTAGCCCCTCGGTGTTTTTGTCTGCTGATTATTAATTGATGAAGCTTCAACAGATTGATTTGTTGTTATTGGACTGAATGAGGGTTTTGGAGTGTGTTTGCTGTGCGACTGATTGGGAGGGGCTGATTTTAACTGATGAATGAGTGAACATGTTGTTGGGAGGGAGGCCAGCTCACAGGTTCATGCGTGACCTCTTGACTCATGTCATGAGGTTACTAAATGCAAGCCAACGCAGCATGTGAGAGTAGGACGGTGTGAGTGAACGCTGCACACACACTGCAGGACACTGGTCCCTCTCCGAGCAAAGATAATAGGTGTGTTTGTTGTTTTCTGGCGCTGCTGATGTGCGTCACATGCCTTCTCTCTCCATGCCCAGTCCGGGTGCCAAGAGAGGGGCTTAAACCTGCGTCTGGAGATGGGAGCTGTGGAGATCCCAGGGAGCGGATGCTTGGCACCGTGAAATAGGATTTTGGGGAGGACCGAAGCAATGAAGCGAGAGGGAGAAGAGCAACTGCCAAGTCCTCTCTACGGATTTGATGCCCCCCTCCTCACCCCTCAAACACATTCAGCTCGTGCACGCACACACATGTGCAGAGAGGGAGAGAAAGAGAGAGGGGGGTGGGGGGGGGGGGGGGGGGGGGGGATTGTGGAGGGAGAGGGAGAGAAAGGGAAAGTAAAGAGGGGAGTATAATAAGGAGAACACGGTTTGGAGCAATAACACAGTGCAGTGAGGGAGACAGTGACCTGAACATGTGTTCCTCACCGTAACCAACTCTTACAGCTCCACTAATCCTGCCAGGGCTCTCACCAGGTGCCTCCTGCCTGCCTGTATATGCCTATATGGGTGATGACATGTGTGTGCTTGTATCTGCGCTCATGCTGTAGATCATCCTGTAAGTGACAGACAAGAAACAGAGGGAAACAGGAAGGAGGAGAGAGGAGGGGGGGGGATAAAGAGGGCGGGGCTCCTCACATGGCTGTCAAAGAGGGTGATTGATTTTCCGCCCCTGTTATCGAGGCCAGCAGCCACAAGGACCCCTAATATTCCCACCCCCCCTGTCTGACACACAAACACTATCAGCAGCTCAATACCCAGCAAAATAGGCCTATCAAGTATCATCTGTCTCCCTCCCTCTCTAACGTGGTCATAACAAATATCTAATCAGCATAGTTGGCTCTGGAGAGAGTAGAAGAAAGGGAGAAACATAGTTGGCTCCGCTCGCCTGTAGCCGGCAGCTCACAAGAAAGGGGAAACAGAATCAGTTCTGAACTCGAGCGCAGATGATTGAGGAGCTGCAGAAGCAAAGCAAAGATGGATGTTTCTAAGTGGACGCTTCTGTTTCATCTCTCATCTCTCTCTCTCTGTCTCAGACTGTGTTGAATTCTGATCTGAGGGAGGACTCAAAACCACCACAGTCAAATGATGTGGAGCCGCTGGGAATGTTGTTTGGGGGGGGGGAGAATCAAAAACCACAGCAGAAGTGTTGTGACAAACATCTCAAGGCAATACAGCGGGCCCCCTTTTTCCCCCGCACTCCCTCTCTCCCTCCCTGCCTTCACCTCTCTTCCTACGTCTTTGCCTCTTGTTCCATGCCATTTCTAACCCCCCTCTTGAATGATTTCTTCTTTTTTTTCCCTTCAATTCTCCATAAAGGACTAGTGCAATTTTGCCATTACTCATATTATTGCTGGTGGCTGCAAACCAAGTCTTGGCTGCTTTCCTCAGGGGTAATTGGAAACTGCAGGTGTGAGAGGGCACATTAGCATACACAAGCCTCGCACGGCATACTTCTTCAGCCCTAATGGCAGCATGAAAAATACATCCATCACGCTAATGCTGAAGAGATGGATGTGTGCTGTAGTTACACCACTGAGACCGGTCGTAAAAATGTAATACCCCGCGGTGTTAGTGAGCTTTTGCACTTATTTTTTCCAAAGGGTACATGTTTGTGTGTGTACCTGAGGCAAAGGAGGGATCTGATGCTGTCCGTTAAAATCAAGGAAATACATGTGCGGATCGTGCCAAGTGGGCTGCGTTTGTTTCGCTCAAAACCAGGAGGAGCACACATTTGATGGATTTCAGGGCAGGTCTGATCATTCTGAAAACACGTTCCCACCTGAGACATGTCAAAATAAATGAGCCACACTCTGACAGATAACACAATCTGACAATTTTGGATTGCACTGTCATCTACACAGTGCTCCGACCATTACGGCGCGTTGGGGAGCTGAGTTTAGGTTAACCTGAAAAGTATTCAGTCCACAGCTGCAGGTCTACGGGGGTTCAGGTGGGAGCAAGGATGATACCAACCGGGGGGGACACTGTCAACCCCAATTCACAACAAAAGTTATCACATGACTCTTTAATTCATCTATTCACAGAGAGCCAACATGTCCCCCGTGAGCAAGAACTTTAACAGACTGTAATTCTCTAAAGATTGTAGTCATTTATTAGTGAATAGTATAAGCCAAGAGGTTCATCTGATGCTTTTGAATAAACATTAAGGTGACTGTTAACATTTCATTGAAAGTCAATCAAATGGCTACTCAGAGACACAAGATGACCACAAAGACACATAATGGTACAGAGAGACATAAAACTACTGCAAAAGACACAAAAACTAAGAAGGGACACACAACTACCTGAGAGTGACACAAAGAAGTACAAATGGAGACTAACCCCAGTTGGGAGAAAACAGGGGACGCTGGTCTTAAGTCTTGAGAAGCTGCTGCATTTCTTAACTGACGCACTGACCTGTGCTGTATATTACTGCCAGATTGACAACACGTACACTATACTATATTTCTGCTCCTCTCTAGGAAGGCTTTGCCTGAGAAAAGGCTGCCTGCAAGAAGACAAAAGACTGCTTAAAAAAGTCTGAAATGTCACATTAAACCACAGACAAGATGACTTTGTGTTTTAACTCCAGCTTTTTATATCACAGCAGCGTGCGATGTTGCTCAACAGAAGGGTAATGTTAAAACAGGACCGCAATAACCGCTCTTTTTTTCTTTTTTACCTAAAGGTGGAATGGGAGCCTTTAACATGTCTGCGCCCCGGGGGCTTATTGTCTCATGAGCTGTCAGCGGCTTGAAAATAAACCAAACGTATCTACGACCTGACTTGATGGCCTGGGCACACCTCAGGACACCTGAGTGTTTCATACTGTTTGCTGATGTTTATAGCCTGGAGAAATGGAATATACTATACAACGCAAAAACGTGTGGATGTAGAAAAGTAGAGCCAGAACAAATTGTGACCATATTTTTTAGTGTTCCATAAACTTAAATTGCCAATATGAGCTAAATGTGTTTGCATCACAGAATTATGTGGCATCTCTGCAGATGTAGTTTTGGATTGAATTAAACTCTGAAGCATGTAAAATAGCAAAAATCTTGTCATTAGCAAATGTTTTGCAGTACGAAGGTAATAAGGAATACAAGGATGGCATTATGTGAAATAAGATGGCAATAATAGTTTTCTTTTACTTTTTCTGCATTTCTTTATCTAATATTATTATAACTTCATTGTTAAGTTGCACACATTTGTCTAAAAATGTTTGGCCCCGCTGCTATTTATGGTCCACAAAATGACCTGTAGTGAACAGTGATTGGTCCACAGATGACTTCCCTAAAGCCTGAAGGATACATCAAGAGTTTGTTCTGCAGCAAATCTGATGCACAATATTAAATCGGGCTACAGTCTAAGTGAAACAAATGTGGTGTCACCTGGATTTTGCTCCACATTGTTGTGGCATTAAAAAAAAAAATCATGCCTGCCAGCACTGTGAATTGAATTGTATCGCATTTATAAACATCACACTTTAGCCAGTTAGATGCTACCTGTTGATTCACTTTTACATTCTCTGTATAAAAATTAAAAACAGACACAGATATATGCACAGTGTATATATATATATGTGTCTGTGTAAATGGACTGAGTATCTTGAGTTTTAAGCTGCCATCAAGGCAGTTCTCCATTTTCTGTGCTCGCAGGAAAGTTTTTCTCGAAAACTTTACAAGAACGAATCCACCTCAGAATGCTGCAAATGGAATAAAAGAATGGCAGGCATATCCGATTTAGGAGTGTTGTAATGAAATCCAAATTGTCATGAGTGATTGAAGATATATCTGGATGGAAGTGCCACTTTGTCCCACTCTACCGGTATTCCACAGAAATATGACATAAGGCAGTCAATTTTCTTCCCCAGAGGTGACATAACGCTCCGTTTGGACACCTGATAGTGTGTTCATAGGGTGCTTGCTCCTTCAACTTGCTAACCATAGTCATGTGTTATTCCCATATTCACACACACACACACACACACACACACACACACACACACACACACACACACACACACACACACACAGGGCCTTTATTTGTCCTGCCTGCTGCCACCTGTTGCCCCAGCAGTGTGGACTTGAAACCCTCCATGACTTTCCCTTTTGCCTTTGTATTAATAACAAGGATTAACATGCAGATACCTGCCTGCTGGTTAACTTTTGTTGTGTTACCTATGATAAGTAGTATTTTTGTCAATGCCCAGTAGCTTTGCTGTGTATAATTATATATAGTTAGTTCTGCACCAGTTAAAGCCCCGTTTCGCTCTTTCCTTTTTTGTAGCAGCTGCTAGAAACATAAAATGTATAATCTCTGTTAATTAAGATCAAATAACATGTTTGATTTTTCTGAATGAAAACCCCTGCCATTAACTTAGTGTGTCTTTTTTTATCCGTGTGTTATGCAGCATAGATTGTATCTAACATATGTAGCGCAGAGGTTAGTGGATTTACATTAAAGCAACAGTTTGGCTATCGGGAGTTTTAATATAATTTTACATTTTCTGGAACACAAAAAATGTCATCAAAAGAAAAAGAAATGAAGAAAATGAATATGTGGTTTTAACTTATATAAACAGGTTGGTCTTTCTTCATTGGTTCACTTCTCATTGTGACCAAATGTATTTCACACATCCTAAATGGTTTCTATGTATTTAAGTACAACAGTGGCATCACACAATAATCTGGACTGGACCTCTTCAACATCTTCATTGTCCCGTCTGTACAATGACTGAATCACCAAGGTAACACATGCATCTGTAGTTATTATTTGAGTCACCAGTAAGGAAGGGTTTATAACAGATTTTCTAAAAGTCTGCTCAATCTCAAAGCATATTTTACTCCTCTTTTCACCGCATAGTTTAACTGAAGTGTGACACTCTCACTTTGAGGCATTATTTTTCTAACAGTTTTTAGGTCGTTATTACACCCTGTTCTGTTCAAAGATGGAACGTGGTCGTGCTCCGGCTCCAACACTGAGAAAGAATCTTTTCACGGTCGCATTATGAGTGACAAGGTTATAAAATAGCCACGCTTGGCCAGCTACATTGATGCCAAGTCACGGCCGAAAATCGAGACCAGCTCAGTTTCGATGACGTCACGCCCGACAATGACAAGCATGTTGTTTTATATCACTGGCTTCCACTGAAAAAGATTGAGGCCTGTTGCTTTGTCATCGGAAGTCTCAACACACCGTTTCCATATATATGAATTTAGTGGGAAAAACAACCAAACAAGACTTCACAGGAGGCATGTTTTATTTGCAGAATTAAGGTGAGTTATACGTACAAATATACACAAAACAGGTAGCTCCAGTATTAAAACTGAAAAAGCACTGTAATAGACCTGCTACCGCTCTCAAACTGATCGACTAGTCTTAATAGAGCGACAAACTCAGAGGTTACGCTGCTAAAGGTTTACTCTACTAGTACAAGTACTTTGATGAGTAAAACTGATCATATATCAAAAATAGGTCGGGGGTTCAATTCCCCTGGTCTGCATGTCCATTTGCAAGACACTGAACCCCAAACTGCTCCTGATGTGCTGGTCGACACCTTGCGTGGCAGTCACCGCCATCAGTGTATGAATGTATGTATGTATGAATTACTGTTAGTCACTTTCAACAAAAGTGTCTTTTAAACGTAAACTGTATAACATTGTATAATATTTTGACTGGAGGAGAGGCTATTAGTTTACTTGGCAATAATGTTAAATTATGATAATCATGCAAAATATGTCCCTTATTGGGTACCGAGTGTCACTACTCCTTCTACTCCCTTCACTGTAAGTGCAGTAGCTTTACAGAGAAAGACAGAGTAGAATTACTCCAGAAAACAGTACAGCGGTTCTTGCTGCAGTTTCAAGCCGTCAATTCACATTTTGAACGTGTGTACAGGTGTCAGGAATTGATTGCATCAATGAGGCTGGTGGTGTCACAGTGTTTGTGAGATGGAACGACACTTATCAACATCATCATGCAACTTCTGCTTCTTAGAAGCTTTTGAGACCGCTGAGACCACTGATTCAAGCAAGGTCAACTTCTTTAAGAAGACAGATGACACAATATCGACAGGAATTTTCATAATAGAGAATGTAAGAACATGTATCCAGCACTGTACTTGTGTGCAATTTTGACATTTTGCTAGATTATTTCCATTCTGTGCTGCTTTATTCTATACACTATATTACATTTCAGAGGGAGACAGTGTCCTTGATACCTCACTAAATATATCTGACACTTAGTTTCTTATTATATTTTACATAAAAAATACATGATATGCCAATATCATATGGTGCCATAGTACTAATTTAGCCAGTAGTACACAAGGTAATTAAAATTGTCTCCACATTAACAGCTCCGACATTTAAAATGGCCTCACATGTTAGTGATCCAAACAAAACATAATCATTTTTATAATAATATAACTCTGAACTCTGCACAATGAGCCTTTTCTCTTCTAACTGAACATTTTACTGATAATACTTCTATACTTTATTAGGAAATGGTTTCAGGGTTTTCAGAAAGTATAAGACGAAATGAAGATAAACCAACTTGCCGCTCTGTAACTGCAATTATATACTTAAAGAATGTTACTGGAAACATGACAAAATAGTGTCAGTCTCTGTAGATGTATGTATGTATGTATGTATGTATGTATGAATTTGTATGTGTATGTGTATGTGTGTGTGTGTATGTGCGCGTGCACACGTATATTTGAGTGCATGCGTTTTCCTTGCAGGAGGTCAGGGCTGACTGTGAGGGATTATTATGGGATTAGGGGTGTCTCGGTTACCACGTTGAGATGATAATCACAGTGGCCGTCCTCTGATCTCTACAGGGATAGCAGCGTCAATCAAACTGGAGACACTCGCAGATGAGAGGGAGCACTGCTGTGAGTGTGAACACGTGTGTGATTTTTTTCCTTCTTTCTTCGGATCGGGCCTTACATGTTGCGCTCATGTGCAAATGTTTTGTGCGAATCAGCTGTCAGGTAGAGAGAGAGGAGGAAAAAAAATGGGAGTTTTTTTTTTTTTTTTTCCCGGCTGGCCAGCAGATGAGTGAATTTATGTTTTATTGAAATCAAATATGGCCTTCACCTCCCTCCCTTGCAGCCTCCAGATGGTCCCTGTGGAGAGAGGGTGATTATCTGGCCCATCTGAGCCAGGGAACCTGAGAGTGTTGATGTTGGGTGGGCAGTGCGGTGCCACGCCAAGCCTCCTGTCCCCAGGAGCCTGAATACGATCCCCTTTACCTGCCCCCTGTCTCTGGTCCTCTCCCTCCCTCCTCCACCACACCACCGGCTAGACTTACTGCAGCTCCCCCCTCCTCCTCCTCCTCCTCCTCCACCTCCTCCCCACCACCCCCCCTCTGTCTCCACCCTGGGATAGACTTTCTTCCACCTGACAAGGCTTGGCCTGGATTACTGGAATACCTGGACAGGTAAGTCTACTGAGGAAGGTGTCAAGTGCATGATTGTGAGGCAGAGAAGGAGAGAGAAAGAGTTTGCGATGCTTATAAATCTATCAGGAGCAAAAACAGCAACCAGGCACATCACGCTCGTTGGGAACCAATGTTGTTAATGTTAATGTTGGCAGGGCACTCTGTTCCAAAGTCCTCTTTAGTAATCCCATGAATAAATAACCAGGGGTCACGGGCTCTGTTAATAAAGTCTTCCTCATTTTGATTTTCAATCTTCTCTCCCTCCTTCTCTCTCTCCCTCCCCTTCTCCCTCCATCTTTCACGTCCCGCCTGCTAATTAGGCCAGGTCTTCGGTTTCCCTGTCATGTGTGCGATATGAGTTTATCAGAGCGGCCTGTCGGGCTGCAGGGGTCAGAGAACGGTGCAGACTGCAGCCCGAGCCACAAGCTCAGCCACAAAAGAGAGGCAAACGGATCAGAACCAACAGAGAGCCTATCCACCCTATCTAAGATCATATCTGAGGCGTTTTGTTTTTCAGGCACTGCTAAAAGGCTCAGCAGGAGACAAGAGCTCATTATGGGACTGCTAATGATATTACAGTATGTAACTCTTTCATTATTACCACTAGCGCAGGAGTACACGAGGTGCACTAGACCTATTTTTTAGATCAAAAGTTGTCTGAATAGAGCTGAGGGTCCTCTGAGGTTTGGCTCGACGTGAAACAGAATATAAACACTTCAATGGGTTTTTTATAGAAAAATATTCTGTGAGCACTTCTGGTCCTGACGAGGAGCTCAAAAGTGAATTTTGATATACTTTTCAAACTATTTCGAGAATGTCGGAATGTTACGATGAAATTTATTATGAATCACATTTTTTAATATACACACTTCTTTATTTATAAGTCTGTCTCGATCTTTTCCCAACCTGAGAAATTCCCAGGATGATCACAGTCGCTTTATTTGTTTGAATACACACTCGAGAGGCTGAGAGGTGCCTGAAGGAACTTTAAACGCACGTCCTCTCAGCGATTCTCTTCCTTTCACCGCGGAACATATTTTACAATCTTCAGGCAAATAGTTTCATAGTTTCAACTCATGTCTGAGTTGTACAGTGTGCTTAATGTAAGTGTGGCGTACATAAATAGTCAAGCAGCTGTAACCCTGCAATTTATAATCAGTGGACAATCAGTTATAGGGTCACACACTGACTACTGTTGTAGTCTGGAATCTTTGTGTGTCTTACTGGATTGGTGCTATTAAATTAAGTAAAAAGATGAGCATATTTGCAGCAAATATTAAATATTAAAGACTACATTGTTTTTTTTACCACTATAATATATTTTTACAGAAATATGTCCTCACTCGGCTTATACATTATTTACCTTTGTAGGAGCTCTCTGAATGACACAACTTTGAATAAACGTATGACCACTGTCCATCAGTGTTCCATAACCCACAACAAGCCAGTCTGGACATCACTCCGTTGATCTCACAGTTTAATATAACCTGACTTATTTATTCTTATTGCTAAATTTCTTGTAAGATCTTTGTCATTCACTTTCTTCAAGCACAGAAAGAGGTCGTTGCCATTCATGACATGTAGAAAAATGAAGCACTTCTATCTTCTGAAGCTCTTTTTTTCTTTTTCTTTTGTTATTTGAGTGACCAAGGCATTAAATTCTGTGATTTAGGGACAAGAGGAGGCTTGTGAGAGCACAGTAAAAAGCAGTATTACTCTCTGACACAGTAAAACTAACCGCTATTTGAAATCTTTTAAACCCTCTGCGATTTCATCTTTTTTATCTTTTATTGATTTTGTCGATTTGATTGAACATTTTTTTTTATACATGTATCATTCATATACTATTTTATTCCTCTGAGCTCCTCAGCATGTTTCATTTCATATTCATCTTATTTATTCATATGTCTACATGTTAATTTGTGTTTTTTCTTATGTGCACAAGCTGTTTAAACAAACCAGTACCTGAATCTGACTACATCTTAATTTTCAATTGTATTATTTTGTGCCGCATTTGTTCTAACGTAATAATTTATGCTTGAAAGTTCATACATCATGTCTCATTTGAATTGACCATCATTGCGTTTGGGATTTCTCGTAATATCTTCACGTCCGTTTTTCTATATTCTCTTCTTCCCACTGCTGCAGCACAACACCGCTGAGATACACTGCGGTGCATTCAAGAGAGGGCAGTGTAACCACACATGCCGGGTTCACGTGACGCTTCCCTCTGTTTCAGGACTGATCTAAAACTCTTTCTACGTACGTAACATATACATAAGTTCAACTTGCGGATCAAATCTTTCCGCAAGAAACCTGTTTTTTTTGGGGGGTTTTTTTGGAACATTTGTGAGAACGAAAAGCCTGCAGAGAGAAAAAAGGGAGTGTGACTAATATAATTCCAACAGCCGGAAAACCACAGCGGTCAAGCTGTGAGGAAAAAGCTGCTGTTGAAAAAAAGAAGGCTTAATTGCAGCAACACCCACTGACCCCTGTGCACCGTGCATCAGCATACCCAATGACTACATGTAAGAAAATTGCTTCACCATTAATGTCCATTCAGCGATCGCAAGGAGGCTTGCTCTGCCTGGCCCTGGGTGGCATCATTAACTCAGCCTGGAGCAACATGTTTGAATCAGATGGCATTATCACAAGTGTGACTAATGCTGTTCCTGCATGTGATTAACGTAGCCCCCTTTTTTGATTAATTTGATACGTTGGCCAAGGAGTCCTCGCATTTTTGTGATTAATGAACCTGCAGCATGGAGTTCTCTCTCAAATCCCAGTTCAGTCAGTGGTCACAGGCAAAGGTCAGGCTGAAGGAAATCATAACACAACACTTGGCCTCTCTTGAAAGTGAAGTTGGCCTCATATGTATATTAGGCTTTTCTTGCCACAGTAAATCTCGGAGACAAAGACAAGAAAGCAGACAGGCACTGGCACAGCCCCTGTATGTGAAGTTAGTGGCAGGCTGATACATAAATCCACATACACTGTAACAGCTCTGGTCCCATGGGTCTAAGCTTCTGTCTCTGCCTGAGGGCTGGGAAGGGTGTGACAAAGATGCTCTAAAACCAGAGCCTCATACTCTTCCTCTCTCCAAAAAACTGAAGGGGAAAAGAGTGTACGGCCTGGTTATACTCACTTTTGACCTTTTGATGTCTAAGTCAATATTCTCGCTTTTTCTTCCCTCTATCACCCCACCTTCCCCATCTCCCCGGTGGTGACAGAGACGGAGGACACAGGGGTCTGTAATTAGCTGGTTGACCCCGGGGTTGGGTTGTGTGACCCCAGCAGCCGTGAAGCGCAGATCCAGCCTGATCAGATGAGTAGTTCTGAGGGATCAGTGGTTGAAAGACAGCCGCCTCCGCGCCTCAGCCAACCCGGTCACATTAGCCAGCTCGGCCGAGAGGGGCACAGTTACAGGAGCCCAGCTGCCGAGCCCAAACAGAGTCACAAACACCTGTCTGGGTAGAGTACAAACATACAGACACGCGCTTTTCAACATCCACAGACACCGATGGCGGCTACAAAACACACTACCTGCCGCCACTCAAGGAAAGGAGGTGGGGGGGGGGGCTGAGGGGTAACCTGACCCAGGTAGGGGAAGGATAGGGGTGGGAGGGGAGGGAGGAGCAGTGCTGGCCCTTGGTCAAGTGCCTTGTATTCCACAAACAGGCCGCATCCAGTTACACTCTACCTGAGACGGCGAGCCTGAGGAGAGGATTCTAAGAAAAGCATGTGGACCCTCCCTTTGGTGTGCCTGCTCTGGCTAATGGAGATTTTACTTTGAGAAAAACACACTCTGATTTGTTCTCTGAACAAGTATCCAGGGATTTAGAGAGTGAGAATCAAGACATTCTCCATTCTTCTGGCTCAGTTCATGTGTAATTATGTTTTTTTTTTTTTCCCAGCTGCAGAAGTATTAAAAGCATTGAAATGCGGTGGCAGAGGTACCTACGAGCAGGTCGATAATTGGTAAATGTGGCTCAGCTGTCTTTGCTGCCTCCACTGCTCACTACACTAATTAAAAGCAGCGAGACGGGAGAAAGGGAGAGAGTGTCATCAAGGACACGCTGGGAGACGTACACCTGAGACGGCACAGTCACCGATGCTCCGGGCACATCAGCATGACCTGAACGCCGGCGCTGTTTGAAGTTGTGACAGAGAGAAAAGGGAGACAAAAGTGTCTGGATCTGAAACTGTTGCCCGTGGGGGGAAATAAAGAGATGGGAAGAAACAGAGAGGAGAGGAAGGAGCACATGAAAAGAGAGTGAGGAGATGAACACATTGTAGATTTGAGAGGAAAAGGACACAGAGAGTGTGAAAGTTGAGGCATCTTCTTTAGGATACTTATTATTTAGTCTCACTTTCCGTCGCTCATTCATCTCTACCTCTTTACCTCTCTCAAGTCATCGTGTTTACACAAGCTGTTCCTGCCATTTCCCTGTTGTCTAACCCTCTCCTGTTTTTTCCTCCGTCTTTCCCCTCTTTCTTTGTCTTTTTCCTGCTGGTTGGAAATCTGCAAGGCTTGCTCATCGGCGCCAGCCTCTGTTAATCCCCTCCCAAAGCACCTTAGCAACGCTAGGAATTTAGAGATGCTAAAAAAAACACCACACGACGACAACGACAACAACTGTTCTTAACACTGGGCTCATATTGGCAAGAGTGGCCACATCTTGAGATGTGTGTGTGTTTTCCATAAGTAGTTCAGAACAATCTGGAAGGGTGTGATAACCAAGGATCTCTCAAGAGTGTGTGTGTGTGCACGAGTGTGCATCTGAATGTGTGTGCGTGTGCACAGAGCGGTAGCGCATGTTTATGTGATATAGTTCCTATAACACCAGCAACCTGGTAATCACCGCGTGTAGTCACCTGAGATGCTCATTATCTCGTCCCCGTGCAGGTTCTGTCTGTGTCTGTTCACCGCGTTCACACACCACACACCACACACCGCCGGACCCCGAGCCTCACAAGTGTTCATCTTTGTGTGGCTGGTTTGAACACACCTGAATGAGTCAATGATAGAGCGAGAGGCTGAGCGAGGGAACAAAATGTGAAATTATTAGAGGCAGCCGTGAAACAACTTGTGTTATTATGGGTCTAACTTTGATGTAAGCCAAATGCCTTGATGAAAAAAAAAAAAATCAATAAAGCAAGGTTACAATGCTCACAGCAATTACGCCGTTAGTTATTTTTCATTTGTTGGCTTTGCGGTTTTCACACAGATTTAACACACAGATCACCCCCTCCTCCTCCTCCTCCCTCTTTCTCTACCTAAAATCAATTACTTAGGGGCAATGGTAAAATAATTGAGGGCGCATTTAGGCCTTGAAATTAATACACGGTTTAAATGTTAAAACTTTTCCATAACTTCTCGCTTTGAGGTATTAATTTACCTCCTAAATTGAAAAAGAAAAAGACAGGAAAGCTCTACATTTTATTCTTAAGCAGCAATAAAATGCAAAGGAGTTTTTTTTTTTTTCTCCAGCAAAGCTAAAACAACAGTAAAACAGACTGTACAATGTAGGTGTAGAGAAACAAAGACCTGTCTCACAAGATGACAGTTAATCCATGAAGACAACTGTACTAATAGTAGTAGCTTTTAAAAAAAAATTCAAATGACAAATGACATGTAGATTCATGCACAGGAAAGAAGAGATTATCTGAATAATAAATGTTTCTGCTTCACTTGATAAAAGACAGTCCAGACGTTTTTTTTTTGTTTTTTTTTTCCCGGACAATAAACCTTCTACTGATGCTGCGGTCCCTCTGGTGCCAGATCAGTACATGTTTCTTATTGGGCTGGTCAAACAGCATATTAAACACAATCAAGGCTGTAGAAATATTCATTACAGGCATTTTGACGGATTTTACAAATCTGGAAATGCAGCGGCGTTCTTGGAAAACATGCCAACTGAGGGACTAAGAGTATTAAGACAGTGAAGCTGGCTCCAGTGAAAGGGACTGGGGAAGGGGAAGGGGAGCTGTTGCAGACACTGCTGTTTTTTTGTTTGTTTGATAGTGCTTGGTTTTGCTGATATGGGTGAAATATAGGGCTTTTTTTTTTTTTTTTTTTTTTTTTCGTTTTTTTAAATCTTCAGGTAAGCCACATAAGACAAAATAAAATCTCCACATGCTCTGAAATCAGACACTGTACTTAGATACAAAACATTAGGCGATAGGAAAGATGGGGTGGTGTAATTAAGGGGTTTAGAGTAGGTAGCATCACATGGTAAAGAGTGAATGGAGGAAAATTTGGGGCTTTGACTGTCGCTGACATTTTCCAAAAGGTCTTTTCTCCCACAGAACCTATCTTCTAGTGCTCGTCGTAATGATGGCCTGCCAGCGGAGGAGACAAGGTGCTATCTGTTAATCACAGGCCCCCTCGGTGATCCATGTCCACTGGTGATAGCCGTGGTGGACACTTTGCTGGAAGGGAGAGACAGACAGAGAGAGAGAGAGAGAGAGAGAGAGGGGACAAAGAGAGAATATTGATTTGCAGGAATATCAAATGTCAAAAGTCAATAAATGAAGACACAGATGTCAGACTGTAGATGTCAGTTTATATTATAACAAAAACATACTGTGCCCGGTGCCTTCATGTCAAAGACAGAAACACACACACACACACACACACACACACACACACACACACACACACACACACACACACACACTAACATGGGTCACTAAACTGAATATTTAACAGACATGACGTTATCAATTAAATTACAAATGAATCAAATGTATGCCATGCCTTAAACAGTCTGATAGCTGACAACAATCTAATGGCCCCTGAAACAAATTGAGCGGGGTTATAATCATTAAGAACAATTTATCTGTACCGTTAGGACATACTGCTGTGACATACACATCCTTCAGTCGTTCCTATCTGACCTATCTAAACGACCCGGTTTGTTGATCACTTGACCCCGCAGGGTTCAAAGGTCAGCCGGTTCAAACAGCTATCAGCGTGCAGCAGGCACCATAAAACTGCTGTTTCTTACTTGAACACTTTGACCCCTCATTAACCCAGTCTCTGTACGGCACTGAGAATTATCACCTGCTGCCACACAGGAGCAGAAAGCCTTTACAGCATCTGGTGGGTGTGTATGCTTGCGGGCCCGCGATAGAGAGACACTGCAGGTGTGATGCAAACACTGCTCTATTAAGTGAATGGTTAGTAAGCGAGAGTCGCTGGGTGGATTTCCATCCACCTGTTTTTAATGGGCTTTTTCGATTCGCGCATAAAGATGGAAGTGGAAACGCCAAAAATAAAACATAATCCTGAACTAGAATGGCACTCAGAGCGCATACTTCCGCCAGGGCCCACATAGTCCCCTTTTGTACTCACTCATAAGTACCAGCCACCTAAATACCCTTGATTTTTTTTTTCATCACGATCCATGCATTATTCCCTGAGAAATTAACGAAAATGTGGAAAAACACCCTATCTAGCAATGCTCTTATTCCGATTTGCACCAAAATTAATGGGGTCGGTTTATGGGGATGAGATCCCATCCTCCTGACAAACCAACCAACCAACAAACAGACACGAGAGACAAAATCTTTCTCGGCGAAGATAAATATAGCACAAAAACAAAAGTCCCACTGTACTGATAAAAGCAAAAAGGGACAAAATAATGATATATCAAAAAAATAAATAAATCATGACGTACATAAATTGTCTGTCATACACACACAAGTGTCGGTCGTCAGTTTGTAGCTATTATATATCGCTGGCTTCCACTGAAACGGACTGATGGCCTTTTGCTTTTTCACCAGATCGCTGAGCTAGAGTGTGGACACCCGACCGGAACCCGCAGAGTCCTGACAGGCCAAGCTGAGTTCGGACAAAATTTAAGAAATGATGTCTGGGTCCAGGTTGGATCAGTCAGTGCGTTTACATGACACTCAAGAAAGCCGAATTATTCGGTTAGTCCGACTATGATCGAATTTTTAAGATGCATGTATACACGTTAGTCTGACTAAAATCCGACCGCATCGGATTTCTCATAGTCAGATTAAAACACCTAGATTATTTGATTGATAGTCACATTACTCGTGCATGTGTACGTTCTACCAGATTGGATTCGGATTCTGCGTTCTCCCGGGCCGTGAGCCGGAAGTAGAGGGACAGTGGTGGCGGCGGCGGCAGCGTATAGTTCGATTTTCTCACCAGCATGTATACTCGGACAATTGCAGTTGTCTGATTGAGTAGCATAGTCGAACTATGGCTGTAATCTGACTAAGATGTGCATGTAAAAGCACTGACACAGATATAGCTATATGGAAGTATTTTTTTTTTAATTCTATATTAATCTCCACAGAACAATGACTTTCCACTGTGAGTTTAACAGACCATGTCTGTAATCGGCATAAACAGGCAAGCTGTAATCACGGAAACAACTGCATTACAGGGCAACACAAACTTTGGACAAAAAAATGCAACGGGCAGAAAGTGACCATCTGCTGTTCAATGAACTACCTGCTAATAATCTCATAATAGTAGAGCAGTTTCTTTTGCCAATTTTCTTGAAATTGGTGCTACATTTGGAAGGAAAGCTGGCTAGTGAGAGCAAGAGTGTCAGCCAACCAGTAAACGGCTGTAATGCAATAATGTTAAACAACATCACATCATCAAGACGGTTGTAAGCGTTAGGGTTAGAGTTGGTCTGAATAATACACTGACATAGACATTGAATTTTGGTTTAATTAGGCATCCATATTTGTTTGGTTATCAGGGAATTTGTAAGAGCCAATTGAATATATCAGCGATACAGAGATGAGTTTCCCAATGGTAATTACGCTTCAACTACCGGGTGAAACTAATGACGGGAATGACATGTGAGCTCCCTAACGTTTGCTGATTAGATGAGGATTTCACTAGATGAAAAGTCAGCCAAAAGTTGAGGAGACATTTTACAAAAAACAAAAACAAATGTCAACCTCATGGTAGAGCATGAAGAAAAGTTAACAAACTTAGATACATAATCTGAGAACAATGAGCATCTGAACAACATTTCATGACAAAACATACTCTAAATACAGAGTACAAAGAGAGAGAGACTGCATAAACGCTTTAAGAAACTGAAGTGCAACATTTCAGGGTAAGAAAGTGTCTTTGTAGAAGATTGTGATCAAGTAGGAAAATATGGATGTGAAGTAGGAAAGAAACAGAAAGTAAGAAAGAAAATAATAATGATCTGCTTCGTGGCCATTACTCTAAAATTGTGTTAAACTGCTTCTTCTGTCACTCCTGAGCACAAAGTTTGAGCAAACTATTTATCATGAACCACCTGCTTTGATGTGTGTGTTACACATTTGTCTGAAAAAAAAAAAGTTTTGGATATGATCTACGGATATAATTCTATCGCTAGTTGAAAATAATATGATGGTAATTCAATTCTGATTTAGATTCTGGTTTGTTGCGCATATTAAGTGAGGAACATTCATTAACATCGTATTCCAAATTCCTCATTTTGCTCCTGGACAACCTCAGTTTGTTTGTCTCTGTGAAAGAAACTCTTTGTGGAGCCACTAGTGTTGAAAGAAAAGGGGAAAAAAAGAGAAAAACTTAGAGTTAAATTCTGGGCCAAAGATCTTTCCTTCAAGTACACAAAACAGGAGGATTGTAGAGGACACTTAAAACATATGGTGTGACCCATACTTGATGCTTTGTTTGCCTCAAATGATTGGGAAACTGGTATCAACATGTTTGACCTGAAAAAGGCCCGAAAAAAGCCTGAGAAAATGGGACTTTTGTAAGGAGTTCGAAGAGACAGTGCTGTGCCCTCATACTTATTAACTTGCTTTTGGATCTCATGTAGATTTATGTCATACCAACAAGGTAGTCAACGAGCAAGTGTTCAGAGTTTATTCCCCAGCACATCTCTGCATGTGACTGCTGCTGCTCATTCTCATGCTGTCCTTTGCACCTTCATTATGATACTGTGGTGGGGAATGAGCTGCAGCTACACTGATTACTCGTCCTTGGGGTCTTGTCTGATTGTCTGGCTGCTAGTGTTTCTTGCCCCGTTGGATCTATTTTCAAGGATGTTACCACATTCTGAGATCTCGGCAATTACTTCGCAGAGTACAGTGTTAATAGAGCTGATGGCCAGAGCCACACGAGTGAAAAATCCACATGTCAAGGACTTGGCAAAATTGGCAGCCCAACTGGAGAGACTTCTTCTCCAGAATGAACCATTGTTGTGTGGACGGTGCAGCGACAAGACCTGAAAGCATGGCATAACAAATCTGCAGCCAGAGGCAGATGGTGGCTTCTACAATTGTGTTTGTGTTTGAGGAGATAATGAAAGTTTGATCATGTCATTCTGCCTATGTTGCCAGATTTGTTTTTGGAACACAGTGGGCCGGGTTTCAATCAACATGTTTTTCCGCGCATATTAAAATACTGCATTAGAAAAGGTTGGTGGACACAGCCAAATTGTAAAAAAAAAAAAAAAAAAAAAAAAACCTTTCTCAATTTCGTGAAAAAGCTTTAAGGGCTAATTTCTCAGTTTGTTGATTGTTGAGTCTTATTCCCAGCTCGTCACATACTGACGCTCTCGGTTGATAGATCGGGTTTGCCACCAGACTAAAGCGTCACTATTTGACCACTTTGGAATGAGACTCAAACATCCGCTAGCTTACAAGTTGGACTTCTAAGGAGGTTTTTGTCTTTAAATAATAATAAAAAAAGAGTTAATGTGCTTGATATAGCCATGTAGCGAACATTTAACTCGCATGACTGATCAGCTGTTTCTGCTCCCAGGGAAGAGATGACAAATGGCAGCAGATCCAAGCGTTCTCTTCAGCGCCCGACACAGATTGGACATGACTTTCCTCATGTTGACACATGTGACATAGAAAATGTCACATTTTCATCGTGTTTTCGACATCGTTTATCAGCATTTGAGGTTGCGGTGGTATAATTGTTTTCCGACTGGAGAAAAGGCCCCACCTACTACTTATGTTGAAGGATCCAACTGAATCCAACTCAGCTGGCATTCCCGCTGTAACTACATTTGCAATAAACATGCAAGGCGACCTTAAATGCATCTACAGCAGTTTTATTCAAATGTGTTTATACTGTATTTTTCAGTCATTTTCTGTACTTGCAAAGCAATTCATGGTATTTACTTTGCCCTTGTTGACAGAATCCCCGCATTTCCTGCTGAGAGACGTCTATTGTCAGCGCAGAGTCTAAGACTCCATTTCTACCAAAAACACCCACAATTTGCTTTATGCTGCTTCATTTGAATGAAATCCCCACTTGTTTGCACCTCTCCTCCCATCTGTGTGCGTGCACCACCTCTGCACTGAACACAAAAATACCAAGCAGATGCACAAAAACGCATTCTAAGGATAGCAAAAAATAAACATGACGTAATTCTGAATTTGCTATTGGCTATGAAGTCCACTTTTATCAGTAACTGAAATCTGCAACTTAAATAAAACATAGCTACCGTCTGTCTCCTTGTATGGTCATAAACCTGTCTCCTACATTATATGTTTGTATTATACTAATTTAATATGCCTAATATCTTAAGCTGCTGTATTTCAGTGATGGGCAATACAATAGTTGGACTGAAACCCTCACCAATCATCAACTCTGACTGCTGTTCAGAATAGACTTGATTTCAGATTCATAGATTAGATTAGAATGGATTTGTTGGCCACTTGGGGGCAGTGGAACAATCTGAAAACAAAACACTGATGTATTACCTCTTTCAAAAGTTGGGGAACATTTTAGCGAACTCTTGACTGACATAAAACGGTGCCTCTTTAGCTGTGAAATGCTATATATTGCACTATATTCACCAGCTCGTTGCTAACGTTATCTGCTGTCAGATGCAGGTAGTATAAAGTATTTATCGTAAGTAGTCTACTTGAACTATGACTAAGTAGTGAGTAAAAATGTTCAACTTCTTTAGTTTAGGTGCCACAATGAGACGTCTTAGGAAACGCCTATGTTTGCACTTTCAGTACAAACCCTTTGTGTCGGCAGTGAACAATTAGCATATATATTGGTTATAACATTTTCTTATATATATTGGTAATAGTGTGATTCTGGCAAAAATCTTTCTCCCACAGAAAATATGTGTTCTGACTCTAAAGTTGTTTCAAAGCAGGAATGCGAAGAGTTTAATGGTCTTCTTCACAAAACCCCGTTTACACAAGTTTGAATCGAATCTTTTTTTTTTTTTTAAATATCTGTATAGCTCAGACGTATCCACACGCAGAGAATTACGGCTGTGATTTCAGCTAGAGCACTTTTCTAGGGTTTACACACATTGTACAGGATGCATTTTGAGATCTACAACTTTTCAGAATAAATGTCTTAAAATCTAATTAATGAATAATTCAAAATAATATTATTTTCCAACGGAGGGTTTTGCAACATTTATACTGTAATCAAGACGGAAAACACATTTGAATAGTTAAATGAATTAATAAAATGGGAATTTCTGAGGGCTTTTTAGAGATATTTTGTGGCTCCTCATCCTTTCTTAGGTGTGTGTGGTGCTGTGCTGGGTGACTTTGGACTGATGACCTCAGTTAAATCCTGCCTACAGCCCTGATTGGGAGTCCCCTCCTCTCTCCATTCAGTGATGGACAGTGAGGCCACTCAGTATGCTACACCCCCTCCTCCCTAACTTCCATCTTCTTCAAAACTTATTCTTTCCTTTCTCCTCCTTCCTCCAAAAAAAAAAAAAACCCTCCCCGGTTCCTGTGGAGTGGCTGGGTTTTGTGTGGCCCCAGCACTGTCCCGTTTTTATCACTCCTCTGACGGGTTACCCCGGTCCCCCTCGCACCTGCGCCGCTCCCAGGTCCCTACAGGAATGCGCTGGGGCTTGTAATCGCCTTTGTGGGGGCCATTGAGTTGTATGGCTGACTGAAACTTCCCAACCTCACAGCGCGCTGGCCGCTGAATGGGGCTCAGCGTGGGGCGGCTCTCCAAACCACGGCCGCTGCCAAATTCCTACAGTGGCGCTCCACAATCACTCCCACACAGGCCCCGATATACCGCCAGGCAGGAGGGACGGGGAGGGGGTGGTGGTGGTGGTGGTGGTGGGTGTGTGTATGTGTTGGGCAGAGAGATGGATAAGTCTACATTTAACTCCAAACAAAACGGACACTTTTTATGCGTTTACATCGCCACTCTGGCTGAACGTGGCGCAAACATGTCTTAGGTTTTTTTTTTTTTTTTTTTTTTCTGTTTGTGTCACTTTTCGATAGCTTGTTGGAGTGAAACAGTGATTCAGAGAAACAATAAACCAAATATGATTTTGTTAATTTTCTTTTTTCCTTTCATTTTAATATCTCACCTCTTGTCAAAAAGTTCCAGTGCAGGTGCTATTCCAACAACGGAGAAATCTGAAAAATACAACAAAAAGGAAAAAGAAAAAAAAGGCGTTTGAATGGTGGACAAAGTTTTGTGGAGGAAAAAAAAAAAAAATAAAGCAATTTTTCTCATAAACTTTCAGGACATTTGTGCTGCGTTTCGGTGCATTAGGTCTGTGCGCCGGCATACAGCGTGGTAGCTGTGGGTAGATAGAGCAGCGCTGCAGGATTAAGAGGCAGCAAGATTGTTAAACATGTCAACGTGTAATTGCACGATAAGGCCCTTCCGAGGAATTCATTGGCCCAGTTGCTTTCTCTATTCCGCGCTAATCTCGCCCGGCACATTCGCTCTGTGCAATCTGTCTCCATAATCTTCTGTGACAGAGCGGGCGACGAGAGCAGGCTGCTTGGTAATTTTTTTAGGAAAGGGGGGGAGACGCGGAGAAAATATGCAGAGGCGTGATAAAGTGACGCTAATTATCCCCATTTAGGACAGGGAGTGCAAGGGATCGGGGCTTTACGAGCAACCGAGTGTGCGCCGGAGCTGATGGCCTCCTAGCACAGAATATATCGGTGGCTACAAGATAAGAGTATCGCGCGGTGGAGAGATTTATTGGCCGGTCAGCTAAACACACGCGCGCGCAAACAAGCCGCACACGCACGCGCGCGCACACACGCCGCGGCCACATTCCCTGTGTACGTCGCACCCCTACACTTACCCCCTCTTCCACCTCAAGGTGTAATTTATTCGGGTTAAATTTGCCAGAACGCTCCTCTTTTTAGCCTGGCGATGCGCCGTGACGCGCTCCGCCTCTCCGGGCTTTCACTGTTAATCCGCATCTCTTCACATCAACAGATAAGATGCAAAACACACGAGGAGACCATCCCGTGCCATAAGGCTGCTGCGCTGCTGCTGCGCGGCTGCTGCGCTGCGCCCCGGAGAGATGTCTCCATAGATGGCGGTTTGTCTTTTGAGTGGGTTTTTTTTTTTTTTTTTTTTTTTGGAATTAAAACTAATTTCTAGACATTGTTCCTGTGATTTCCCTCAATAGATTAATGCGCAGCCAGACGTTACACGCTCCACTATGAGGCCTAACAGGTTTAATTGACATACCATGCAAGTCTTCATCAGTGTGAAATAGGCCCTTTAACTATGTATTTGAGATTAATTGATTTTTTTCCCTTTTTTCTTAAATACCTAAGTAGGCATAAATTTCCCTCATTTGCATGTGTATGCTTATTAGCCTGAATCTACATATGAGGCCTACAGGCAATAAAAAAGGAAAATGTACACGTCAAAACCAGCTGTGTCCTGTCAAAAATGACGTCATATTCAGACTCATTTGTCATTATTTCGAGAGGATTAATAATCTGATTGTGTGTGTGTGTGTGTGTGTGTGTGTGTGTGTGTTTGTGTGTGTGTGTGTTTGTCTAATCCATAATGAAGGTGTTTCAGTCAAGGGGACCTACACTGGGATATCTAAAATGTATACATCTGCATCTTTGAAATTGTGATGAGTCATCAGTAATCCCACGGAGCTACTTGTCACGCGTGTGTTTGGTCACTGGGAGGTCCAGTCCGCGCAACAGTTTGGGCTGTGCGCGGGGCGAGGTGCGTTAAATCTCGACTCATTGCACGCGCAGCTCTGTGCAGCTGACTCCTACATTTTGGTGAATTGAGATGTTTCTCCTTCCTTTAAGATGACCGGCGGTTCGTTCTTTAGCAGTGGTGATATCAGATATGGATTTATTGTTCAAATCTCCGCTTGTGCCTCACGCAGCTCTGCCTTTTAACAGTGTCAACCTGTGCAGCCTCACAGCTTCAGTAAAAGATGGAGGAACCTAATAAGTATTATTTAATTAAAGATTTGATTTATCATCTCTGAACATTGTTCATTTGATTAGTGAGATGACCAAAAAGTACAGCTAAATAAATAATGATTTCTTTTGTGATTATTTTTCTTTGGTACCTGCAGTATTGTTGAGCACGTGATTTAAGCTATATTACCGTTCAGCTCAAGTATTATTATTTTTCTCTCATAAGTATAAAACCATTAAATCCCATAATGGCAGATAAAGTGGATGATTAAAAGAAGTCCACGACCCGAGGGGCAGTGGATGAAGTGAACCAACTCAGGTGTGAGATCGTTGAAAATCTATAGTCTTTTAATTCATATATATATATATATATATATGAACATTATTTTCTCACTAAACTGATCATTATACATTATTCATTAGACCTATTCCTCATCAGCCTTGTTATTTACGTCAAGTGTTCAAAACTGAATCAGTGAAATTGCATCAAGGCTTCACACCGAATCACAAAATGTCTCTGATATGAAACTATTTCAGTGATTTACTGTTGATATTCATATTCGCCTGATAAGAACCCATATTCAAGAAGTCTTTCGAGTAAAATATATATATATACTTTCTCACAGGTTGCTGAAGTTTTGTTGAAGAGCAGTTCGTCATTTAAAATATGATGTGATATAATCCAGAATTGGAAATCTGACAGTTTATTTAAAAAAAATAATTAAATAGAGATCTGATAAGTGATCAACAAAAATGATTAGAAATAGGTTAAAATTAAACATTTGCTAGCCTTTTCTGCTTATTTTTTGTTCATAAACACAGCTCCATTACCATGGTGAAATTAAATGTGGTAATGACACAATTTATAAATCTCCTATTGCCAAATAAATGAGGACGTTTCGTTGACAGCACTTACAGGTGGTTTATCATAAGAGGCCTTCACTTACTCTACAAAAATCTATTTTTCATTTTTGTCATTGGTGTTTGTTTTGAGAAAAATGTACAAAAACAAATGCGTAAGGAATCATATTTGTATAAAAATGTGAATGTGAGCCATCATCAGCTTGGCCTGCTTTCAAGATTCAAAACGAGACGTGATTATGATTCGGCCTGCTCGCCACTGAAATATAGAAATAAATCTTTTCCCTTCAAACGTATAAATAAAGGTAATAACCCAGATGAAAGCTCTCTCGCAGGCCTGCAGACTGTAGCTTTTACGCACAATTACGCACAAACAATCAGGCTATTTAAAAGCTCGTGGGACCTGTGTCCACAGCGGTGTCAGAATTTAAACAGGTGGCTATTTGTCTCGAGAGGAGGCTCGATGGAAATCTTGTGTGCTATGACGTGAAAGACACTCTTGTGTGAGAGCACTGTGAAAAATAATCAATCTAAGACCGTTGTCTTAAGAATCAAAGCAACATCTTGTGAAATTTATTCAATTCTTCTTCATTGCAATATCAGGGCTTTTCACTCGCAGAAAAGCACTTAAATTACAACAGCAGTTGCCCGTCATCCTTTGAAATATTAAAATTATTCACAATTTACAATAATTAGAGTGTTACAATAAAAAGAGGTGATTTTTTTTCCAAGAATTAAGACACAGGCTTTCTGCAAATGAACACAAATGTTTAAAGAATATGACTTTCCCATATCTTTTAAAGCACTTTCTTAAGATTATGACACGTTTTCTCATTTTCAAATAAGTTACAGAAACCCCCACCACGCCCCCCCGCCCCCGAAATTATGAGACAATTGAACCAAATACTCCCCATGTGAACCTGGCGGATCCCTCAACTAAGACTGTGAAGTAAATGGACAAAAAGATGATAGCACAATAATAACCAATAATCTCAGCATCATATTCGTTATATAATTCCACTGGTGGCTATTGAAAAAAAGCCGAGATGAATATGCTATTTACCCTTCATTTACAATAAACATTCTGTACAAAATGCAGGTAGTTCTCGGACCGGGGTTATTTAGAAAAGAGGTAAATATTTGGTTATGTGTTCGTTTGCAGTTTTCAATTATAATGTGAGTTCTAAATGTGTGTTAGAGGGACCGTCCCGTTCACTCCAGCCGTGGCGCTCTGGTAATGCTGCGGCAAGGCATGGAGTCTACTTTGCATTGACGGGTCCCCCGGCTCTCCGGTCGGTAAATACATGCTTATCATCTCTCTCAAGTCTCCGGGGCAAGGACCCCGTGAGTGTGTGCTGCTGACGGGAGGGCTTACACTCGGCTCCGACTTCACAAGCGACCCTAACGTCCCCATGGCAGCCGAGGAGGAGACGCCGGAGCCCTGGTGCTGCGTGTAGGTGATCCCGCCGTAGCCGGATGGAGAAGCGTTCATGTAGCTCTGAGAGTTTGAGATGGGGCTGTACTGCAGGGCTGTCATGTCGTAGCGGTGCATCGGCTGGGGGTTGTGTGAGTGATGGTGGTGTGAGTGGTGGTGGTGGTGCGCTCCGCTCCCCGGGTGCTGGCTGTAGGCGAGCTGAGCCTCCTGCATCATCGCTGCGGCCGCCGCGGCAGCAGCCACCTGCCCCGAGTACGCACCGTTCGCCCAGCCGTTCATGTGCGCGTAGCCGGAGCTGGCGGAGCCTCCGTGACCCCCGGGGCTCTCTAACCTCTGTCCGACCCCGGATGAACCCATTCCGACTCCTAAACCAACTCCACCGCCCCCACTGGGCCCAGAAAGCAGTCCACCGGCGAGGGAATATTTGTCCTTTTTCAGCAGCGTCTTGGTCTTCCGTCTGGGCCGGTACTTGTAATCCGGATGCTCCTTCATGTGCATGGCTCGCAACCGCTTCGCCTCGTCGATGAAAGGGCGCTTCTCAGCCTCGGACATCACCTTCCACTCGGCGCCCAGCCGTTTGCTGATCTCCGAGTTGTGCATTTTGGGGTTCTCCTGTGCCATCTTTCTCCGCTGCCCACGGGACCACACCATGAACGCGTTCATCGGTCTCTTCACCCGCTCCTGGTTCGCTTTGGACCCACTGTTCGGCCCCGTTTGACCCGTGGTAGTGTTCGTTTGGGGGCCGGGGGAATGGAGGTCAGTTTCCATCATCATGCTATACATTCACCTGGTTTTAAACTTCGCCGCCAACAGAGAAAAAAAAGTCTATTTCGAGATAGCTCGAGCGCACGAGATCGGGTGCGCACAGGACGACTGGCTTAGAAAATTAAGATTCTAAGCCCGGATGAATCAGTACGAGATCAAAATTAATCCGAAAGGGGATGTAAAATGTTCTCCAACCAGTTTTCACCCTGTCTTCGCCTGCGTTGGTTCACATCCACTGTGATAGAATGCGCATTGGAGCCACTTTCCCTGTCGGAGTTGAGAAGTTGGTTAAAGCGGCGGCCATATGATGCGCACTGACAGCGGTTAAATGAGCCACAAGCGGCCAATGAGGCTCCAGCAGCAGAGTGATTTGCATGTCGTTTGGTCAGGTGACTAGAGGACCATAGAGGAAGAACACACCGGAGGAGGAGGAGGAGAAGGAGGAGGCAGAAAAAGGAGGGTCAATCCCACAAATAGCACAAGGCATTTGAAATTTCCAAACACGCTCTCAGAGACTTGAGCGAAACAAAAATAACTAAGATTTGTTAGCGGTGATGGAGCGGCCAAAAGGTGGGTGCAGTCTGTGATTACGATGAGTCAAACATCTTAACACATTTTATGGGTATGGTTGCTTGATATCTTTTTTTTTTCTTTTAAAGCTTCCATATCAAGCAGCTTTAAAATTCCCTGGCGTCAGTAAAAGTTGGGCTCAAATCATTTTTCACCCTCCACTTTCTCTTTATGTTTGAGCTTGGAGATCAGAACGTTTCCTCCCCGTCTTTAACACGTTTTATTCTCAGATTCACTGCGCGTCCCGGAGGCCTTTGGGTCCTTCTGTGCCTCACGCGCTAAAAGTAAACCACAGCCACGACTTGACGCTCAACCGGCGTCTCAAAATCCATTCTCCTCCTCTCTCTCCCTCGCTCCCTGCAGGCATGTAATTAAGGTATGTAATAAATAGCAGGCGTCAGAGAGAGGAATTACACGCACTCGCCGCGGAAGATGACGCGAGAGAGATTTGTTAAAAAGATAAATACAACAAAAAAAATAAATAAATAAATAAAAACTGTTGGTCTAAGAGGAGAAGCCCCTGAGGATGGATAGCCATGTAATGACGTGAAATTGGCGAGGCAACGCGCCGTGATCGCCGTCTGCTGGTGGTGCTGAACGCGTCCTGGTCATGTCCGTGTGTGTTTGTGTTTGTTTGTGTGTGTGTGTGCAGCTGGAAATGTAAACCGCTGCTGTTGTCATGTTTTTTAGTGGACTGATACACTTTACGGGCCTTAATAAATATCCGAGGGAAACCCGTGCGCAAACCGCGAGAGGAGGGAACAGGTCTATGCGCGCTCGGGTCCCGCGCATATATAATTCAGATTTCACAGCTGACCTCCCCTGAAAAGCCCAATCAACCTCTAATTGAAAGGGAAAACGAAATACCACTTCCCGCGGCGAGACTAACGATTTAATCATTCCATCGTTCTTTGCTGTTTTTTTTTCTGTTTCTTTTTCTTTTTTTCCTCCTCTTTTATTTTAATTGGAGCTAAGCTTGATCTAGCCCCTGTGCTCAGGGCCCGAGGGAGCGGGATCACTCGGATGGATCCAGGCGTCTTTGGTAAATGGGGTTAACGGGATATCACAATGGTCAATAAAACGTTTCCAGTGGTTCCGGGCCATGTGGCTTAAGGCCCGAGGAAGATGACAGTATCATGCTGAAACCCGGAGAGCTCCGGGGCGGCCGCTGCCAGTGAAGCCAATCACACCAGCAAACAAATAAACAGAGGAATGAAGACGAATCACAGTGACGCTTCTTTTAATACACGAAAATAACACCGAGCGCTTTAAAGTGGATGAAAGGAACACGATTAAAAATATAAATCCTATATTTCATGACGTAAAAAGTGAGGATTCACATTTTATTTATCAAATGCAAGCCGGTTTTAATTTAGATTTCGACGTCTTTGTTTTTTCAAAATTAAACGAATCACCTCTTAAAGTCGTTTTTTTAAGCATTGATCCATACCTTAACGTACATTAATTATTACTCAATACAAGTTACAATTTACACACAATGTTAAAGTCACGCAATTCGGCGAAGTAGATTAATTACAGCTAAATCCAAAAAATAGAGAGAGAGAGACTTGACACGATGTAGATTCAAGGATCGAGCGGAAATAATCATAAAAAACTATTATTATTATTATTATTATTATTATTATTATTATTATTACTACTACTATTATCATGTTCTTTTCATTGTAGTGTGGATTTAGGATTGCAGAGGATTAGCCTTTACACTGGCCCCTGTTTACTTTCTCTGTCAGCCCCCCATCAGTCACTCCTCTTTTAACAAACCTCCTTTAAAGAAAAAGAAAAAAAAAACCTTCCCGCTCCTTTGTGTGCGGCCTTTGCAACAGGGAGCGTGCACTGTGAGGACGGTGCACGACAGCGGGGCCAAGGGTCAAAGCAGTTATCTCTCTCCCCCCCCTCCATAAACTTAATTCATAAATAAATAAGAGAATGATTGTGGATGAACACAGGTACAGGTCGCGCACCACGGGGGTCATTGCGGTTTTTAATCTCGGCAAACTCCTGCGTCCATCGCGCAGAAATATAAAACTCCACACCGATTGTATCTCGGTTACCCCCCCCCCCCCCCCCCCCTTTTTTTTTCCTAAAGCTGTAAAGCCGCAATGGCAATTTCCGCGTGCGGTGAGTGGCCGCGTGTGTGCGCACAAGCCAGCACGCGTGGAACTGGATGGAATTTGCGAGCTGTGATCACCTGCGGGTGACCCGGTCACAAACTGGGTTAAGCAAGAGAAGGCGATTGTGTTCAAGCTTCAGTCTAAAGATGGAGCAAAAAAAAAAAAAAAATCTAAAGATGTGACGATCAGCACCAACTTCTTTCACCCCTCCCACCCGTAAAAACAGAACCATGTCACTTAAATGCTGCGTAAAACCATCCCGCCTTTAATACACACTCCTATAATTTACAGCATGCAGCAGTTTTTTTTTTTAAGTTAATCAGGCAGAATTAAATGGGCACACACGATAACCACTCACTACCGAGCGGATCAGTAGCCGATAATGTCACTTCAGAAAAATTTAAGTGAGTCGGTTAGAGAGCAACTGGTAGCAGCAGCACGAGCCACAGAGCTGCGCGCCCTGCTGGATCTCACATGTCCCAAAATAAAACCACAGCCTGAGGCTAGAAACACACATTATCTGCACAGCAGAGCGCAGACGTTCCCAGTAAAGACACTTGTTTCAGTATGCGCAATCGCATTTCCCTAAAAATATGCATTAATTCCACCTAACGCATCAACAAAAATAGATTTTACGCACAAAATATAGATTAATGGTGCATCTACAGGTTAAAAACCTATATCAAAAATCCTTTTCTTGCGTGCGGAATTGCCATATTCAGACTTACGCATGTTCCCCTCGTTCCCTCTACTCCAGACCAAGTGGGCAGATTTCTCCCTCCATACTCCTAAAGCCGTCCTAAACCCTTCCAAAGCTTCATGTAAGACCGCTACTCCCACTACAATCTGGCCGCTCGAATGCCAAGGCCATCCATGCCCGGTGCCCAAACCCACCACTCAACACACACTGAGGGGCAGAGACGAGAAGAAATGACATTTATTATACACTCTAAAAAAGACAATTCCAAGTTATTGTTTCTCTCTGCGAAAGGGGGCTTGCTTCTAACATAATGAAGCGTCTTTTGTGTGGCTCGGAACAATACAAAACAAGTATTCTAATAAATAGCCACTTTTTTTTTTTTTTTTTTGGCTCTCCAGGATGAATGGGCTGGAGCGGCGGGGTTCTGAAAGGCAGCTGTGCCGCATTCGGGGAGGAGGGGCGAGGACTTGAGGAGGAGCCCCGCAACCCCATCGCCTCCTCCTGGATACTGACTCCCATTACTGATCTTGGAAACAGAAAAGGATGCGAGGAGAGGGAGGTGGAGGTGGTGGTGGAGGGTGGAGGGTGGAGGAGGAGGAGGAGGGATATTGACTTTGGAGGCTGTTTTTACTCAGGACATACACTGTGTCCAACAATGTGATCCTCCAATCACCAAATATTGCTTCATACTGTGAAGTCCACAGCATCCAATTAGATTTAGTTTATAGGAGGCTGCACAGCTTGCAAGCATGTGGCTCAGACAGCTCTCTAACACACACACACACACGCGCGCGCGCGCGCGCGCGCGCACACACACACACACACACACACACACACACACACACACACACACACACACACACACACACACACTGGATACAAGGATAACACTTTATAAGACACAGCTGGGCTCATGAAAGGTTTCCTATTTGCACACAAGTTCACAGTTTTGAGACACAGTGCTGTCAGCATCTGCTTAAGACACACACACACGCGCGCAAGTCTGTTCAATCTACTTGCAAACTCAGTGTTGATTACCTCAGAGCTTCATTTCTTCTCAGTCGAACCCTCACATGTCCCATTTGTTGTGCAAACACAGGAGCAGCGCCTGGTTAATGACTCCCACCTTCCCTCCCTGCCTGCCTGCCTGTTGCAGCGTCCTGGCTCCACGGCTGCCAGAGCTGACACACTCCCTGACTTGTAGCTGATGTAGCTGGCAGGTGTCTGTGCTGCTTCACGCTTCCATCTGCTAACTGTTGGAGCCAAGGTGGGAAAAAAACAACAACTGGTGGCTCCTATAAAAGTAATTTCCCAGCCTTCTATTGTTTAGGGAACAAGGGGTGGCAACAAATCAGCCTCTTGGTGACGCTTTAACTACAAAAGTGATCATTCATTGTTGTTTAATGACACGCTGAGATAAACTGGACGGCAGTTATTTGGTTCCTGCGTTCCCTCCGAATATCTCAAATTTTACAGTGGGAACACATTTTACTACACAGGAGGATGTCCCCACCCTTCAGATCACAACAATTAATCCCTGGCGGAAAAATGTCATGTGGTAAATTCTAGACTGATGGTTAACCAATTTTTCATTTACTAACCGCCCAGAGGAAAACATTGTGGTCGTTGCAGATTAAAACATCCTCTGCAGCCTGTAATTTTCAGATGATTCACCAGAGATCACTTTGTCACTCTGCGAGATTACTGCACCGAATAAGTGCAACACATAAACCACGCAAGCAGGAGATTGACACAAAGTGGTAAAGCTAAGTAAAAGGCAATGCTGAAATTGTTAAGAGAGAATAAAACAAGAAAGACAGCCAGAGAGAGAGAGGGAGAGAGAGAGAGAGAGAGAGAGACAGAGAGAGAGAGAGAAAGAGAGAGAGAGAGAGAGAGAAAGAGAGAGCGAGGAAGGCCAGGTCAGGCCTAAAAGCGTTGAGGGAAGAGTGAGCCAATTGGCTAAAAGCAGAGGTCTTAGCTCAGTTCATTTGATCTCTCTCGAACATACAAACCTCCATAACACAACACTCAAAGAGGTAAAAAACGCACACATCATATCAAGATGAAGGATTGGTGCTCCCACAGGGAATGTTTCTGTATTGGTACTTTATGAGCTTTTAAGAATGAATGCAGTACTCAAAACTGAGGTACACATTTGAATAAAACAAAAAGGATGCAATCAGGTATGTGTGTCAGCCTATATCTGTAAGTTAAACTAAATAGGAAAGAATATAGGATGATATTCACAGAGATCACAGTGGAAGAATTGTCTTTAGCTCACCACAAAATGAAAACATGTTATATAAGACATCGGCAACAGGGCGCCAACAGAATGTGAAGCGCTATACGACAATGTTCCCACATGTGGAGATACAGTATGGAATGAAAATGTCCAGCTTACATGTGACATTGTATTGATTTCACATGTAACATTTTTTTGTTCACATATGAAAAAAAGCCAATGTGAAGAAACACATTTCTCCTGCATGCTTTGTTTACACCTTTGGAAATTCAAATCTACATGTGAAAAAATGCCAATCACATACAAACTCATACCATTCACATGTGAAAATGTAAATTTCACAGGTGGAATTTTCATCTTATGGGAAAAAAGCAAATTGTGGAATGTGGAATTCACATGTGAAGACGAAAATTTCACATGATTTCACGTACCACGTTTGTGTGTAGAAAAAAAATTATCTGGTCACTTATTAAAAAATATGGAAATTGTAAATATCACAAGTGAAATTGTGAAAAAAACAAACTTTTGTCAGTTCATTCTTGTTTTGTCATGTTACAAATTGTTAACACATCTTAACACATGTGAATGCATGTAATTCACAAGTGTGTAAATCTTCATTCATATCTAGAAAACGTCAAACGCTTACTCTTGAAATTTTCAGTTCACTTGTAATATCAGTTTTTCCACACTTGTTAAACTTTAGTTCACATGTGACACTTTGTATAGGTAATAGGTTAAAGTGCAAAATCAAATCGGTGGTTAAATGACATCCAGTGTTGAGACTCTTATTAGTTATAAATGCCTAAACTGGTTTATATATAGGATTTGCTAACATATTTTAGTAAATAGCACACTGCAGTGTCCTTATTGAGTTTTAAAGCAGGATGGTAACCCCAAACTGACAAACTGAAAGTGCGATTTTTTGACAGAAAGAACATAACATGCCATTCAAATCTGGGGCACACTTGTCTACAAGCAATTTGTTCTTTTGTTGCTCCATGTGCTCTATTTTCATCTTCTCTCGGTAGAATTGCAAGAGAAGAGCATATAAGGGCTTGATGGAGTGGTGAGTCAGAGACAGGATGACACGAACAAGTGAAAAAGAGAGTATGAAAAAAAAACAACAAAAAAAAAACAGAAAGAGAGAGGGAGAGGGAGAGAGGGACCAGGGAGGCCAATGTCAATCCCACGGCAAACAGCAGTGGATAATCATGGGCTTTAGGAAAACACTGTGTCCATAATGCTATTACCCAGGATTACCTACTCCAGCAGAGAAGGCGAGACTCTCTTCACAATGTGCCACGGACCTTTCAGATAATCATCTTATCACAGATGACAAACCCAGAAGAAACATCCCATTATTCGAGAAAGGGGGGAGGGGGGGGGGGAATCTACAGCACGTTTGGATGAAGACATATTGTAAGCCTAAATTATTCGAGTGGAAAAATATCAGATTTTGAAATTAGCACGCGAGTCGCTTCCCTACTCTCACTCTCTCACTGTCTCTTTCTCCCAGGGCACTTTCTCCTTTTCCCGCAGGGCAATTAGAGACAAGATTTTATGCATTGTTCAGCTTATCAATTAGCCATAACACCTTCCCCTCTGATTGGTCTGTAATGAATGTAATGGTTTTAACAGTCAGGACTTGCAACTCTTAGAGGTGCTGTGCTAATGGTGTCGCCACAGCGATGGAGTCACGGTAACAGCTCTGCGGAAAGGAAGGGGGGGGGGGGGGGCAAGTCAGCTCTCCCTAACACATCTCTAATTAGAGCTCACAGTCAGTCATTACTGATGTAATAGGGTGTAACACTAATGGCTATCAGGCAAGCCCCCACAAACAACAGAGGGGGGTTCTTGCAAGGTGAGAGGAGCAGAAAATTTATGGAGGAGGGAAAAAAAAATCTGGAGATTACAGTGAGGAGAGGAGGTGAAATGGAAAGTTGGCTGGGGGGGGTGTGTGTCAAGGAGTGAGGGGAGTGATTAGGGGGGAAAGTGCGCCAAGCAGCAGAGAAGGTTTTTAAGTACAGTAGTCAGACAAGGTCAGGGCCCATTAATGGAAAATGTTTCTTTGATGATAGTGAAATCTGTCATGTTGGACACTGTCCACATATAGAGACCGACAAGGCAAGAAATGGATGGGAATTAGGGAGGTTTGATCAGCTGGGTGGTTCAGTGGAGGCAGACGACAGAATGACTGTGAGGGAGGAAGGCAGTTCGACAGGCTCCAACTTAACCACTTTGGCCACCTTAGACCTTGTTGGCAGTGATGCACTCTGCAGCCCATTCAGCTGTTGATGCATGTTTCTATACTTTTCAGCGCCAAATTGCAGTGGCGGCAGCTAAACAGAGTGACAGAGTCAAGTTAAAGGTAGGGGCGGTGGATGACAGGAAACAAATGTTGTGCAGAAATGAAGAGTGAGAGCTGTGTAAAGGGAGAATGAGTCCTCCACACTGCCTCCGTCCCAGGGGAAGAGAAATCTAGATTACTTTTACTTGAATGTCTACGGGACAAGTATTTCTGGCATGAAACCAGAGCTGAGTTCCTTTAACTTAGAGTAGAGTTTTGACACTCCGAGATCATGATCAACGAAAGCAGAAATTAATTAACAACAGCAGGATTACTAGCTACATTTTGAAATTAGTGTGGCATAAATACATGTCAGTCCCATTTCCTTCTCAGTTTTAATTCAAGACTAACAGTACTTTTGTTAAAGGCTTCTTAAAAGTGTCACGGTCTTCTCAAGATTCCTGCAGCCAGTAATGCTACATTGAAGAGCAGGTGGTGCCACTCTTTGGACAACTGGGCCGGCTTCAAGAGAACAACCTGGGCGACAGGCTTTCGATTGAAAATCTGGACACTAATGATTGACAGGCAGGCAGTTCCTTTTTTGATATGTAAAAACAAAAGTACGATTCCAATACATCAAAAATAATGTGAAGACATTATAAAACAATACAAAACCAAACCAGATCACTTTCTTTCTCTGGAGTTTAAACACATTCTTCCACACAGTTAAGGATATCGGGCAAACTGGGGCTAGCTGGCTAACTGTGAACCATGCAAATGCTCCTACTACACAGCCATCCCAGTGTAGTTACACTGTGCTCATAAACTCACTAAGGCAAAGGTCTCATACCGAATATCTACGATTTACACACGGATGGGTGGCACACTGAGCAACCCAGTGATCAAACACGAAAAGCAACAGCTTATGCATTCCAAGTTAAAGATGGATTTAGTTCCTAGGATGTGGAGTTGAACCCCGGAGGAATAATGTACGCTGTAACCTATTATGTAGCTGTACTAACGACAATGGCAGCAGCTTGGCCTTTGAGGGAGCTGCAGGACTTCGGGGGGGGGGGGGCTCTCTATTCCTGAACTCAGCCTTGAAAGTGTGTTTTGAGTGTGTGCATGTGTGTGTGCGTGTGTCTCCTCAGTTGCCTAACTGTAGTCCCTCACCCAGAATTTGAAATAAGGTCATCGTCCCCGGGAGGCCCCAAGTCAAAGCCTCCCTTCCTCACCTGCCCTTTAACTCTCCTCGTCGGCTCCTTTTCTTAATTTAACTCTTCACCTGGGTCCCAGGATTCCTCTTCTCCTTGAACACCCTTATCTTCCTCTCCATTTCCCCTTTGTTTACACGGCAATGGCCTGTTTCTCTGCTGTGTTTCACACATAAACGGTCCCTAAAGAGAGCATTGCCATCACAATGAGTCAGCCTCTTCACTTGTACCTTATATTAGACATTGTCCTTTACCTCAACAGTTGGAGCTCGAGTTGTTTGTTTTTGTCTTTGCCTGTGCAAAAAAGAAGCAGCTTCCACTAATGCTATTGGGCCTTAAAACTGTAATTTGATTGGAGAAATGAATTTTATGGATTAACAAAACAATAAAGACCGAAATGGCATCATTAGTAGATAAGGCAGGTAATAAGTGTATTAAGGCTTGTAGTCCGGCTTGTGTGTGTGTGTGTGTGTGTGTGTGTGTGTGCGTGTGCTCGTGTGTGTGTGTGTGTGTGTGTGCGTGTGCTCGCGTGTGTGTGTGTGTGTGTGTGTGTGTGTGTCTGGAACAGCACAGATGCATATCCAATAGGACGCAGAGTGAGCAGGAAAATAATGCGCGATTCTTATGCTAATCAAGGAGGCCATTAATGTTTACATTCAGAATCGGGCCTTCCAGAGAAATACATTCTCTCGCTGCTAAACTGGGATAATTAGTTCCCTCTTAAACCCATATTCCATTAACTCAGGTGAATCCATCTGAGTTTCATCAAATTTCTGCTTCATTCTGCATGATAATGCAATTTAAAAGCAAATGACATATTCAGACTGCGGAGGGAGAGCGCCAGTGAGGAAATAATATATGTGTAAAAGGGCTTTTTGTTCTGTTTTACATGTATCTGTAAATATTTAAAAGTGTTTCCCATAATTCAGTGTGACTGATTTATGCATAAATTAAATCTTTAACTGTAATAAACAGCTTATTGGAGATTAGCGACTGATGTATTAAATGCTCCCCGCTGCTTTTCTGCACACTTTGTATATGTGACACCTTATATTACAATATGATGCTGTAAGGGTGACACTTTGTGAATTTCCTCCTTTGAAGGGCCATACATCAGCAGAGAAACTAACAGAATCAGCGGTGAAATAACAGACAGCATTAGCTTCCATTTGCTGAGTGACACACTCGTGTTAAGGTGTTTTCACTACACAAGGGAAAAGGAAGAATTATGGATGTAAAGGTCTATTGATCCAAATGCAAATGCATGTACACATCAGGCTGTGAAATATTCGTATGGCTGTCTTTTTTTCTCTTCCAGCGTAATAGCATTCAGAATTCAGAGCCTTCCAACTTTGCCGCACCAAAACACAAAAGCCCGAACAGAAAACTTGGCTTGAGCAAGTCAGTTTTCCCATGGTGTGTGAATGTGAGTGTGTGTGTGTGTGTGAGATGTGTGCATGTGAGGCGATGCAATTTTACCTGAAAATAATCAAAACGCACCTCATTTTCCACTCACATCTTACCCTTTGTGCAATTTCTGTGTTTTCCTCTGCTCCTTTATAATAACACAGACATTTACTGCGCTTAAAACACTTAGGATTTATATAGGTAGTAGCCTCACGTCTCTCTCCTACACACACACACACACACACACTGTAATGGATAGGAGCTGGCTGAGGGCGTCTGTCAGGGGCGACTGTTCTAATCAGAGCAGTGGGGAGAGAGATAAAGGAGAAAATAATGAGTGTGGCATCAGGCCTTTCATAGCGCAACAAAAGGCCACGGGATCAGATAGACAGACACAATGTGGAGAGGAGAGGAAGAGAGGGAGAGAGAGGAGGGAGAGAGAGGGAGGGATGGGAGGAGGCAGGGTGGGGAGGCAGAGAGAAGGAGAGAGAGAGAGAGAGAGAGAGACAGAGAAAGAGAGAGAGAGAGAGAGAGAGAGAGAGAGAGAGAGAGAGAGAGAGAGAGAGAGAGAGAGAGAGAGAGAGAGAAGGATGGAATGGGTTTTTGCTAATAAGCCTTCTTGCACTGTAGGTGATGTAGGCAACAGTAGGCGACATCATGAAATGCAAGCTTATGTCTGGCTTCACTTGAAGGATGCCATTGAGTGGGGCGGATGGAAGTTTCTATGACAACATCAATCATGTCAGCGCGGAGTAGTCCTTCAGTGGGGAGCTGATTATTAATGCATCTTCCTGTACACATCACTCCATTTTCTGTCTCAAAATACTTTGTCGGCCTCGTGCCCTCTTTCCTTCCCGCTGATTAGTGCCGCTTCATTTACTGTGTGTGCGATAATTTCTAGTCATCCTTTGATTATTAATGCTTAATTTACCCAGATTACACTCCTTTGATTATTAATGCCTAATTTAGCCTGATGACTCCAATCATTAGACGGCGCCCAAACTGAAAGCAAACAACCTCAGTGGTCTTCCAATGTACCGATACAGCCTCTCCTACAGATAATGATACTGTTCAGAGAAGCCAGCGGGCCTGCGAGTGTTAAGTCAGTGCCCACGTTTTTTTTTTTTTTTTACCCAAACTCCCATCAAACTTTAAAGAGAAAAGAAATACTAATTAGAAACTGCAAGCTAGGAGAAATGAGCAGGCAGACTCAGAACAGAAAATCCTATTCAGAGACTTAATGAGCTTGTCGAAGCTGAATAATTGATTTCTAATTCTAGCCTGCAGCTGTTGACCCAACCAGGGAGTGTTCTGAATGGAGCTGAAATATGTTGCGCTCTGACTTGGCACTGTTGGCTTTCTGCTAGCAGCACCAAATACCCTCATGTCTACCTCACACTTGACGGTTTTATTTAGACTTAAAGTTTTCACATCAATTACTCGACCTTGGTGCAGAAAACAAACAGAAATGGGGCTCTCCCTTTGAAATCCATCACAGGTAATTCCCTTGACAACTTAATCCTCCTTCAGATCTTGTTTAATATTTTAGACGGGACACAGTTTGATAAAAGCCTGCTTGATTCGGAGCTGTGAAAGCCCAGCGAGGCAAACTCTCCCAGCGTATAAAGCGTTGGGAACCACAGTCCATATCAGATTGTAGGTGTTTTATGTTTCGTTCATTTGCTGCGGAGTGATTCTTTGTTGCCCTGTGTGGACGATCATATCCTGGGGGCTCTGGGGCAGGAGCAGCACAGAGCACCCTGTGTGTGAACCACAGCCGCCCAGCGTCCCTGTAAGATGACCTCACGGAAAATAGGCCTAATTATTGCCGTGACAGCCCATGCTATCATATTCTGCCAGATCAGTCACTACATAGGAGAGAGAGAGGGAGGAGGGGGGGCAGAAAAATTAACAGAAATATATACCACCGTGCCACCAAACCCCCCCTAAACTGAGCCCATTTATTTTTAATACCCTAATCAGCAGGTCCCAAAGGGGGCTTGGCTCTCACTCACCTGCACAGACAGACACAGGTGAGTACAGGTAAGGCAGCAGGGAGAGAGGAGCAGGTGGATAGGGGGCAGAGAGGCAGGCTGGATGTGCAAGGACGTGGCCTGAACTGCAGTTTTGATGGTGCATCCTCTCATCCTCTCGAAAAGTTATCATCGCTCTGAAACCTTGTTCCTGTGCAGCAGATAGTAGATAGAGGGATAAAGTGGACTACAGAACAGACAGGGGGCAAGGAGGACATGGTAATTACAAGATACAGACTTTAAGGTAGACAGCAGTGATTAACTCAAGGACTGTCCTATTCCTGAAGCCATAGTCATTAGGGCTGGATCATTATATGATAGATTTCAGGGCTATTTGCCTGGTTTTGTTCCCAGAGACAGTATTACGAGAGACACCCTGGGAATGGGACATACTACACCAACAGCTACCTCCGTGAGAAAAACACGGCAAATATCAATGCACTGTGCCAAGCTGCGGGTGACACGGTTAGAAATCACAACGTGGGGTTATACAGTAAATAAAGAGTAAAATCAGTCTCAGTAAGTTTTGACAATAATACAAAACGTTCTTAAGTTATATCGTTTGTTGGTAATGCATGGAATTACCCTTTTTCTTTTACCTTTATTGGACTTTAGATTTGGGATTTTGCACGGAAGGAACTGGGTCTGTCATGACATCAGATTTTCACTACACCATAATCTTGGCTAGGGAAATTCACAATAGCAATAATATCAGAATATCTATAGAAACTTGAGTGTTTTTCCTCGTTTATTGCAAATGAATTACCCTCAAAATACGATTGTTAGGAGGTGCGGAGAAAGTCTGTAACCAACTGTATAAAAAAGCTGACAAAAAGAACAGTTACACTCAGTTACTAGTGAAAAGGAAACCCCACAAACTACTATTTTATTTGTATTATTAACACAATATCAACATTTCATTGTGCTTGTGGTTAATTTCTCAGAAGAATATCAAAGACATCCAGTAGGAAAGAAAAGAAAAGTGTCAGATGATCATTTAGGTTGTAAACAGGACAGTAGGTTAATCAGATTATCCAAAGCTCTTCATTTGCAGGTAAAACTAAAAGTGAGTGCACCTGTAATCAGCCCCTGAACCAAAGGAACACTGGAGACTGTCCGAAATGACAGCGGCACAAAAAATATGTACATATTCAAGCCCTCTGGCATTCTAATTATAAATGTCAGGAGCAAAGCTAGAAGTCACGAGGAGTTATAAAACTACAAACTCTGGTAGAGAAGTGGCTGTATAGATTGGAAGGGACATTGCTGTTGACTTTTTTAAACATATCTTTTTGGTGCTTTCAGCACCTCAAGCCAAGTGCCACCTAATTCCAATATTTGAAGAGAAGGAAGACATCTGTAAGGCCAATATCTCCAAACACTTGTACACTCACACTAAACCAATCTAGATGGATGAAAAAGCACCACAAGTGAGAATAAAATGTGTTTCATTTTGTGTTGAAGTCTCGCTTAAACAAGTAACTTTTTAGTTTTTTCCTTTAACCAAAACCCTGTACTCTTGTCCTAACCTTAAACCTAAGCTGTTTTTGTCTCTAAACCTTACTTCAAGTGGCAATAAGCAACTGTTCCCCTCAGTGTTTCCAAATGGTATTATTGTTGGTGCTGCTGTCACAAAGACGGAGTCGATTGTTTCCATTTTCCTCAGAGTCACAAGTAACAACCAGACAAAAAGTTAGTTTATTAAATCGTTTGTCTATAATAGAAACTGACCACCAGAAAATACTAGTGGGACAAAGCTGGATGAAATTTTGGGGCTAAATTTTACTAGCACATACATTTGAATGTAATGACAAAAATAATAAAAACATACGATCCATGTAATGCACAAATTTCAATAATTTGTTTGAAATTAGAGTCTGACCACACTGATCAGACAGAAACGACCCGTAACAAAGCTGTGAAACCCCAGAAGTGAGAGAACAGACGTGACACACAGACACACACAATCAGGCACCAGTAATAAGATAATAATTTGATTAATTCCACTGATTACAAACTCGGCGTGCTTGAAACAACTGTGTTTCTGATTGCGTGTGTTTGTGTGTGTGTGTGTGTGCTTGTCGCTTTTTGCCTGGGAAAGAAAAGAATACAGTAGTAGCCCTTGTAACCCAGCCCTGCCCTCCACCCCCAGCCCCTCTCGCTGTCACTGGCCATGTGTAGTGTGTAATAGGCACTGACAGTCGTTGTGCAGGTCAGTAACCCTGTGGCCCCGTCTAATTGAGGCTAAGGATCCTGGCTTGTCCTGCCATCTATAATTAACCACATCATCTGCAGCCGTATGAAAGATTCAGCCAGACTGGGAGTGGCTGACACACGATCCCGCTGTTGGTGTTTACCGTTTGTGTGTAGAAATGTGTGTGTGTTAGTCGGTGCGTTGTAGCCACAGCGACTTGGAAGGATATTCTGATTTTGCCAACAGGTGTTTGGATAGTAAGGTGTTTAATATTAAGCATTAATGACCAAAATGGTAATTTATGCCACCATACGTATGTTGCATTGAAGTAAAGGTGGCACAAACTCTAAATAACAATTTTACTGCTAAATGAAAGACACCTGTAAAGAGATCCAGCGAGCACGAGCCAACAAAATTTGCAGTAAAACCCCCGTACATCTACCATCCCCTTGTTCCCTCCCGCCTCCCCCCCCCCCCCAGCTTGATCTTTGGCGTGACAGAAACTTGAAGTGTACTCTGCCCCTTCAAACACCTTGGCTCTGCCTGCCCCTGCCCTCTCCTCCTCCCCCTCCTCCTCCTCCTGTTCGCTCAGCTCTCCCGGCTCCCCCTACCCCACTTAGCTCCTCTCTCTTTCCTGTCGAAGCCTTTGAAATACGGCTTTCAAAAATGCTGCTTTTTGAATTAATGAATCATTTTTCGCCAGGTGTCGTGGGTGGGGGGGTGGGTGGGTGGGTGGGTGGGGGGGTGGGGGGGGGCAAAGGGGATAGAGAGAGAGAGAGAGAGAGAGAGAGAGAGAGAGAGAGAGAGAGAGAGAGAGAGAGAGAGAGAGAGAGAGACAGAGAGAGAGAGAGAGAGAGAGGGCTAATAAATACAGAGTGGAGAGAGCCTCACCACTACCAATCCCTTTTCCTCCCTCACTCATCTGACGCACCCCCCCAACCTACTCAACACACACACACACACACACACACACGCACACACGCCTTTGCTCTCCTCCCACAGCCCCTCCACCCCCAGCCCTAGATGAAAGGCCTGGCTCGTTCCTGTACCTTTAATTTAAAGCTGAAAAGGAAAACGAGAGCGGGGGTGCGAAACACGCTTATGAATATGGAGAAAATTGAATGAGAACCGTCCCTTTGAATAAATCAGTATGAATGTCCCTTGGCCTTGTTGGGAGGAAGGTCGCAGGAGACCCTTGGATATACAGATGGAGAGCAGCTTGATGGACTGGTGTGTGTGTGTGTGTGTGTGTGTGTGTGTGTGTGTGTGTTGTACTATATGTGTGTCTTTGCAGAGTGTATGCAGATGTTTTGAGAGGTTTCATGCTTTTATTGTCTGATATAATGTGCAAAAGGACTCAGGGGAATTTAAAAAGAATAACAGTTTGTTGATTAAACTGAAAGTGACCATTACTTTCTCAGACAGATGATTTGAATAACTGATCATATGGCGGCTGCACCAGCATCCTATGATCGTATGCAGATGCATATTGTAGATGCGAGCACAGCCTGAGAGGGACTCGGCCTTGGAAAGAGTGACTAACAGCAGAAAGCACTGAAAGCTGTTTGTATAATCTTGGTAGCAGTGGCTATATCAGCAACCGGACGTTGTTCTATGCATGCAGGAGCTTGGAGGGCCACATTATATTGTACATGATAATAACAGTATAGATTTTATTACAATAGAGAATCGTTACATTATGGTATAAACAATTTTGTGACAATGTACAATAGTGCAAGGCTGGAGTAGTTGTTTACAAAATGAAGGGACTTGAAGGATAACATGAAATAATAATAATAATAAAAAAGTAGCAGCGGGGCTCTCAAACTCAAATTAGCTTGGGACCAATGCTGCAACTGTCATCTCGAAGGAGGGCCACTCCAGCATTCAAGTACTGAAAGAAAAAGCAATATTTCTGAAAATGTAGTTTTCATTTTTGATTATTAACATAATAATACAAAAATGCAAACAGCAGTTTAGTATACAATTTTCTTTGATTAGTTAATTTAACAGCAACTCTTTTGACCTTACTGTACACTTCAAACTTGGCACTGAACTAACAAATGAAAAACATTTGTACTTTATTTCTTGCCAGCACCTGTACGCACATTAGTTCTCAACAGTGCAAATCTTTTTCTTTTAAATTTAAATCTTTTTTTTTTTAACCTTGAAGTAGGCTCGCGGTTGCAATTGGTGTTCCCAGTGTTACACTGTGGTCGTGCTTACACCGTTTACATTATTTGCCAGTTGTGATTTTAAAGTCTATAAGTTTATAAGTCTGAAGACGCCACCAGATTACAAACTGCCGGAGGCGTTTACTCCATGTTGTAGCGGGGCTAGCCGCAGAGTCGCAGCACAGAGTAACAGGAGTCACACCTAACTTTAAGCATGGCGGATGAAGACAGCTGACTGACCAGACAAAGTTTTGTTGTCAAGGCGAAAAAAGCAAAAGTGCCTGTTTGGCAATATGTGGGATTGAGAAGCAGTCACAGAGAACCTGATAACCTCAATGAGGGAAAAGAGTTGTTACCTCTCTGAGAAGTTGGAGGTGTGCTTCCTGTCATCATAGCCTGCAGCTATTCCTCTAACAGCTCTTTCTTGTCCATTATTTCCATCGAAGTCCCACAATAATAGTATCAAAGTAAGGCAATTCTGCTATGACTGATATATTGCAAGACAATGATCTAATGATACACCCCAATATCTGTCTAACTGACAGTAAGTGCAGGAATTATTGTATTATGTATTTATTGACTGCATTGTGGTGTCAGTTTTACAGAATTTGACATGACCTGAGATAAAACAATGTACAAAAAAGGGCGATAGCTTAGTGCTTAGTGCAAACTTTCAGAAAACAGGGCAGTTGTGGAATAAAAATTCTAAAGAAAGGATACAATTATGGCTCACGAACATCTGTTATATCAGTGTAAATTAAGTTGTGGTGTGGTGGCCTCAGCCATTTTCTATGGAGTAGTCTGCTGGAGCAGCAGCATCTCCTCCTGGGATGCCCTCTTGACCCAGTGCAGGTGGTGGGAGAGAGCAGGATGATGGACAAGCTGTCATCGCTGCTGGTGAAGGAGTCCCACCACCTGCAGGTCACTATCTCAGCACTGGGCAGTGTGCACTGGTTGAAGGAGAGGTATCGCAGGTCCTTCCTTCCTGCTGCTGTCAGACTGTACAACCAGCACTGCTCCCAATAGATCTAGCATGTGTCCTATGTCATAAAAGAACCCGTTTCTCTGTTTTTTGGACAATTTCACATACCCATATTTATTATTATTCAACAACACACTGCCATACTGCTTACAATTACACTGTTAACAGTGTAAAACATTATTTATATACAATGTATATGAGTCTATTTCTATTTCTTACTTTTTTTTTACTGTAATAGGAAATTCTGATTCTGATTTACAGAAGTTAACCCCACACAACATAAAGCTTTGACTGTGCTCAGTCAAACCATCAGGGGAATTGGAATACTTGCATGTTTTTAATGAAATTATCATGATTTGACACCGTGTATTGATTATCATATCGCAAGAGGAAGCAATATGATATCGCCGTATCAGTATTTTATCACACCCCTCTTAACTATGTTAGCTGCAAAACCAGACATATCAAAATACGACGCGCAAGTGACGTTTTGTGCAAATGTGGGATGTAAGTCTGAAGATGAGCAATCGCTCGAAACGTCACTTGAGGATGTGTGAACAAGTTCTTTATGTCTTCTATTGGTCCAGCACCTGATTTAAACATCTTCTGGATCCCCACAACATCTGGGTACTGGTTGATTTTCTGAATATATGACATTTTATAGAGCAAAAAAATCAATGAATGAAGAAACAATAATTGGTAGTTCAATAGAAAATTGACTTAGGCCATATTGTCAACCGCTGCTACAGTCAAGTTTGGTCACAGCAAAAGAGAATACAATCATAACAGCATATTGGTCTCTGTAGTTAGCTGGTGAATCAGTAAATGGTAGACAGAAGATAAACAGAATATAGAATGTATGTAATGTATATAGAACTGTGAATCTTTTCCAGAACATTGAATGTGTTTTTCACATATTCCAACAAAGGAACAAGTCTCTCGGGCGCTATCCTATGGAACAATAGCACACTATAACCTTGACAGAAATAAATCATGTGACACTGTTTACTATGAAGGCTCACGAACAGTGACTGAAGCACTGTTTTTCTATGGTATCTTTTATTGCATGCTGAAAAGAAAAGAACACAGGGCAACTGCTCAGAATACTTTTATTAATAAGTGTTCAGCACAATATGATGCAGGACAATTGAAAAATAACCATTTGCTTATGTGACTTATAAATGACTGTTTACACTTTCTGAAAGATTATTTTAGTCATTGATGATGCATGTATGCAATAAAGGCATATACTGTTAATAAAAAAATAGAAGTCAAGTACCACTTACCGAAAGTTTTCCTGGTTTGATTGTGACCAAGGACCTTTGCTGCATGTCATACCACTCTTTCTGTAGTCACCTGTCCACACTGTATCTGTATCTGTATCTACACTGTCAGAACTGTCAATAAACGACAAATGCAACAAAAATCATCCTTAAAAAAACAGAATGCAAACAATACAACCAACAGCTGAGGAAAGCAAATGCTGATATATATACATATATGTCCCAAGGGGGATTCTTTTTTCCACTCACATTACATACACACACTGTATAGAGGAGATGAATGAAGGGGCTGCCACACATGCTACATCACATTCCTTGCTTAAGGGCACCTCGGCAATGCCCAGAACATGAACTAGCATTCTCCAACTATTAGCCACATCATATTTTTTTGGGTTCGAGTGGGACTTGAACCGGCAAACTTCGAGTCCCCGAGCCAAGTCCCCAGGAACTGAGCTATTGCCACCCCACAACTGTGTAATTGCTAAACTGTTTGAGAAAAAAGCATGTAGAATAAACACAAATTTCACTATTTTTGTACACCAAAGAGATGATACTTCTATGAGTCAAATCACACAGACAAAAAGGAATGCTGCCCGTTAAGTCAATAGTGCATTGAAAATCAGGGCCGGAAATAACAATTAAGTTCATGAAGCAAATACACCTAATATCTTCTTGACTAATCGATCATCATTTTCTAAAGAAAATGACGGAATATTATAACTTGCTTGACATCTTACAATGTCTTGTTTAATCTGTCCGAAAAGCCAAAGATATCTATCATATCACATAGAGGCTTGCAGGTTTGAGAAGCAGAAAGACAAAAGAACGTTCCAAATAATAGCTTGACAATGACCAACTCGATGAATTGAATTGTCAAAATAGTTACAGATCAATCATCAGCTGATTTATCAATTGATCAAGTAATCGTTTTGGCTCCAGCCGATAATCAACTCAAACAGAAGTCATCATGCAGTGTGTCTAATTGACATTGTGTGCAGGCAGCTTTCAGACTCTCTCGCCAAACCAACAAGCAGGTCCGTCTGCTTTCTTATTCATAATTTCTTACGGTTATATGTAGTTGTTCTTGTTTTAAGATGACAGGAGATGAACAGCCTCGCTTTTCCATCACACTGATGCACTTATTAATGATCCAAATCAATTGTTATACTTTCTTCAACAGCTCAATGAGGAAATCTCAACAACAGAGGAAAGACAGACGTACAGAGAGCGGTGGAGGACAGAGGGGGACAGAGGGGGAGCAGATGATTGTAAGGACAGGGAGAAATTGAATTCTCAGCTACTTTGGTGAACAAGGAGACACTGACTGACACTCATGAGTTAAATGCTAATTGAAGGCAGCAGAGGTTTGGATGTGAGCTCTGAGAGCACAGCCTGAATTGCACACAGCCTTGGACTGAGAAAACCACAATAAAAGGAGCTAAAAGCAGTGTGTGTACTCTCGCAAGTAGTGGGTATGTGGACACTCTTTTTTTCTGTAAACAGAGAAAAAGAGATGGGTTCCATTTCTGTTCATACATAGATAACAGACACTGGCAATATCAATCAACCGATCAGTATCAAGATAACTGAATCTCAACTAATCAAATACATTCAAGTAAATGAGTAGGTAATTTGTTATTTGGCTTGGGAGATAATGTGTGTGGTTAATATGATAAATGAGTATGAGAAAGGGCAGATGTTTAGGTAAAATTAAAATTTCAGCATTTGTTGGGACAAGGACAAAGATCGAGATAAAATGAGATGAGATAAGTAATCTAATAATTTCCTATAGAGGGAAACTCAAAACACATTGTTCTCTACAGATACTTTTGTATATTTATTTATGTCTCGTGTGTATGAATTCAGCCTTATGACTACTATACTTTATTTCACATTGCATTAAATGTTGTATTATTGATTTGTCTGCCACTGGCCAGCACAAAGGAGTACAGGCACAGTGATGTAAAACTTTCTGAGGTTTCTTAAGGTTAAAGTTGAGGTACTTGAAAATAGTTATAAACCTTGGAGCAGGTGGAATGTTTTGTTCAAGTATGTGTTCCAAGATCTATAAAGTGCAACAACACCTTTCTATCGATTGCACTGGGGTGCCTGATATTTAGCAGGTCAGACTGTAAAAAAAATCTTCTTCTTATTTGGACTGTTATCTTTGAGAGTTTCCTTTGCCAGGATGTAACACACGCACACACGTACAAAGGCCTATTGGTGTCTTGTTACAGCCAATGTCAACACTTAGCACAACTGTTTGTTTGTCAGGGTCTTCACTTTAAAGCCCATCCAATGAGCCTTCGCGGAACTGTGTTGCATGTCCTTGATTTATAGGTGGCCCTGTGTTCATTCAATAAGCATGAAATAAGTTTAAAATCTAATTCACTGTTCTGTATTCTGCTGCTGTATTAGGGACAAATCTGTATTATTTCTTATCACGCAAGAAACCAGGTTACTGAGAGGAATTAGGTTACAGCGGATAAAGTAACATGTACAGTGGGGTCCAGAATGTAGAAAATCCCTAGAACTAACCAGAAATTTGAGGTTTCAGAAAGATAAAAATCAAATAAAATTAGATTTTTCTTAGTGGGGCTCTCTCAGGGTCAAATCATGTCTAAAAAAGGTTTCTAAGAGGGCAGTGCATGAAACTATAACATTTTTTACACAAACTAGATCAGTTGCATTTTTCAAAGATTTGTTAAGTTGATAATGTCAATGGGACTGAAACAAAATGTACGATATTTAAAACAAATGCAAAATAACACAATCTTGACCTTAAATCTTCAATATGGTTACTGACTTTAGATTTCTAGACTCCTCTTTCTTCATCAGGTATATGGGATTGTCAAATGTCTAGTACAGCCTTGAAGCCCTGAAGGCTGACCAGCACAGATCAATTCGCAATCTGTTAGGCGTGCCTCTGACAACCTTGTTCTCCTGCGATGTACACGCATTTTTTCTGTGATCCCTAAAATGTGCTTATTAATCAGTTATGAGAAGATATATCACAGAGGCAGGATATTTTACGGTAAAATGTCAAAAATAGTGACAGTTACTTTAAACTTTATTGTCCAAAACCACATAAGTGCATTGAAACATTTAAACTTCAATGGGGATTTAATCATTATAACTCTTTTCAAGCATCATAATCTCCCTTTTTTTACGCATATCGGATAAGCTACACAGATAATTATATATCTGTGATAAGCCAATATTGGACAATAATATCAGTCAACCAACATAGCGGTTAGGCTCAATAAGGTAGTTATTTTGTGAGCTGAAGGATGAAATGGAAACAGAAGTTAAGTGAATCACATGAAGAATCAGAGGGAAGAGAAGGTTGCTCTAAGAGGAGGATGAGAGCTGAGGAAGAAGTGAAGGGATTTCTAAGATTTCTCTGTTTACATGATGACCTAGGATAATGTCTTATCAGTTGTCATTTCCTATGAAGTGCAGTTATTCTTTTTCAATGTCGGGGCCACAAAAGAAAGATGGCTATTGTATACCTTTGTCATACTCACAGGCCATAATAAAGGCCTACACAATCTTAAAGGATATAACACTCTATAAAATTCTCTCTCCAAGCCATTCACATAGAAAGAATGACACAATTGTGTGGCATGTGGATAAAGAATGGGCAGATTTTTTATTAGCAGACTGAGCAAACTTTTTTCAACAATAGTAAATGATTAGAAAATATCAAATGTGGCAAACACAGTATAGTACTAATTTTCCTAATAACAGTACAGACACATGTGTTTAGTCCTCAATTCAGTCATGTGCATATTGGACCACAATTGACTAGTGAGAATGTGACATGCATAACAACACATCTTGGAGTCAAACTTAGTGAGGAAACTTTACCTCCTTCAGAACATCAATCTAAAAACAGCCTCTTGGTGTCAAACTCTGCAAATACATAATTTTTCACAGTGAAGGCCAAACATCCAAGTGAAGGGAGAATAAGAAGCACTATTTTATGAGTGAAAGGAGACATTAAAAAGATTTTTAGTTTCACCTCCTTCATTCACCGGATGAGACAATATGTACAGTAGCTGTGAGACCAGTTACCAGGTTATTAGGTACACCTTGCTAAAACTGATACAATCTAATTAAATAAATCCTGTCTTCATGAAGGTTGAAATTTTTGTTTTTTGAAATTTACGGAGAGTTTAGAGGTTGCAGTTTGTGATGCTGCTCAAGTGTACTGGATGATGCAGAGAGAGTCCTGTAACCTTAATATATTTATATAAATGGGGTCGACAGAATAATGATACCTGCCTGTATTATGCAATACAACTGACATGTCACACACTAGATAGGCTTGCATTTAAAACCTGCATTACACCAAATAAAATTTACGAGGATCCTTAAATATCATAGAAGTGTCACTGAGGCTGTGACACTGCAAAGTCATGCAAAAAAGTTCTATAAATGCCATCTGCTAATTTTGTGTCTAATCTTGCTGTTCACTGTGTTTGATCAGAATCCAGTCATTATGGTTTGTGTCATGTTACACTTCCCTGCCATGTGCCCCCCATGTGAACAGCAAGCAGCTCTGTCAATTTAGCTTTGATGCAATCAATGAAATTGAAAACAATCAATTCAAATCAGTGGCCTCTAGGTGGATTTATCATATGAAAAATGGGAGTCACCCACTGCTTTTACCAATTAAAAGGTTATATTGAAAGTTATGTGGATTGGTCCTTGTAAAGTACCTTTCGACTTCAACGTGAACTTGAACATTAAATACAATGTGCTAATGCAATCTAACAAAGCACATAAAGACATAAACATAAGACACACAGTCCCTCTCAGGTATTAATAGCAAGCTACCCGACTGTGTCCTTTCCACCACAGCACATGCAAAGTGTTTTAACACTTGTAGAAATTTGTATGAAGTGTTTCCCTGAAAAGAAGCTGCATGCCAGCTGAAAACCAGCCAGAATTTTAACCACAGTTGCTGCCTCAACATTACTCCCTCAATAGCAGATTTGCTCACCCTTGGATTTGCTAAACTGTCACCTGCCCTCTACAAGAACCTGATCCTATGTTTAGCTGCTTGAACGTCTTCGCCAGACTGAAAGACTGATTATTTTTTTACATTTTAGCCTGCACATTTCCGTGGTATCTCCGGGGCAGTGAACGTGAGATAAAATGGGGTCTTAACTGTGGTAACTTTGTTGTGTTATTCAAATGGGGGCAGTGTAAACCATTGAAAGACCAGTTAAGTGAGGAGCGAACCTAGAGGTCTACAAACATGTTACCATTAGAGTTACACCATCAAAATGCAGGAAGTGGCTCTGTAATTCTCTGTTTATTTTTATGTTTATCCGTCCTTCATGCACAATTACTGCAGAAACTGAATATGGTTTATCTCATTATGTTTACCATTTAAACTGGTCACTGACAGCACTTAAATACATTTAAAATTGGCCTATCAGTGATCTTTTATTAAGTGTCAAATTTTGACTTTGTGTGGAAATTTGGACTTGCAACATAGCTGTCTAATTTTTGAGGGTAATGGTTTGGGTCGCACAAATGCCTCAGTGTTGCCATGTAGAATCACTGCAATGCAGTAATAGCACACCTTGAGCAGTACACAAAGTCCACAGATTGTATGTGGGGAGACAGCAGGGGTCGAGTACTGCCAGGCTAATTAGTTTTCTAGCAAAGTAATAATGAGACGTTTTCCAGCGTCGGGTGCAGGGCTGTGGCCTTAATATCGGAGAGACGTGATTTTTTTTCCCTTCCATCTCCATTACTAATTTTCCTTCACAGCGCTTAAATTGTATATAGACTTTTCCTGTATTCCTCTATGTGCTGTTTAGTCAAAACTATGTCAAAGGACATGAAAAGGGACACTGCAATATGTATAGTAAATCATAATAACATAATAGCGCCGACAAGGACACGAGAGAAGTGAAACCAATTTCCACTCCATATAGGCGCAGACGTTAGGGCAAGCATTCAGTCACATTGAATTTCAGAGAGAGATGGCAAAGGGTCAGGAATAGAGGGTGTTTGCGCCTAAACATATGGTCTCATGTTGAGAGCCCTGCAACAAACATGCAAGGGCAAATTTACACACACACACACACACACACACACACACAGAAAAATAAGAAGTGTACAGTACTGAGCAGAGCTGGAATCGATTGAAAAACAAGTAGAAATGTTTACTTTTCTAATGGAGGAGCTCGTCTCAGGGCCATGCAGCTCTCACTGCTGTGCTAATTACAACCTTATTAGCCTGGAAGGACTCAGGTGCTGCAGAATCCTTCAGTGAGGGACATCTGTGGCTGACAGTGCCTGGAAGGCCATGTGATCCAGCCTCAATGGCTAATGAACAAACACAAGGATTTTCTCTCAGATTCATTATCGTCACAATGAATGAATTCCAAGTCCTTTTGCTTGTCGTTCTCAGCATATTATCTTCCCATCAGCCTGTCAATCACCCTCAGCCCACAAACAAACCCCTATCTGCTGACACAAACATAGATGCATGGCATCAAACGCACACAAGCGCAGATTCACCCAAACAGGCACAAAAGGCACACACACTCACACACACAAAATCAGATCAGCTAATTAAGATGTGGCGGCTGAGTGGGAAGTAAACTCAAACAGGGCCGGACAGATGTCTCACTCTGGTGACTTCAAAAGGGAAATAAAGAACACCGGGCCATGTAATGTGATTTAGATATAATGCTTCCAGGTCAGGGGTGATGGCTAGACCGCTGGGCAGTGGGAGAGCAGTTGACAGGCGTGTAACTAACCATGACGGATGGGAATTCAATGGACTGCCTACACTACACACTCTGAGCTAGATGGGAACAAATTATGTGGCTGACCACCTTGTCGGCCACGGCAGAGGAGAAGATTCATTTGGTCCCCGAGTATTTTTTTGACACATGTACGGGCTGTAATCAAGTCAGCCGAGAAGGCATTCTGATGGAAATCTTCCTCTCTGATCCTGCAATAGTAACGTCCAGTCACAACACAATGATATGAAGATAAATGAGAAAAAGATGTGCTGCTGTTCTTCGTGCATTCAAAGTGTGTGAGGATGATGAGGCAGCAGTTTCCACTAGTGAGTTGAACACTGAACTCTGTTCAAGTCAAATTGAAATGACAGCTAATTTTTTACAGAGAAATCAGTAGATATCCTTTAAGGATTTCCCGATCCAATGTGCAGGATTGCGATCGGGCCGATATTTTCCACTGATCGGGGATCGGCAATTTTGAACCTAACCCTAACCCGCCGATTTTTTTTTTTTTACGTCAGAGCACAATTTGTGGCAGAACTCAGATGTGCACATTACGTTACTCTGGCAAACCTGTAGATAAAATATCTGCACTGTGGAAATAACTTCAATTAGAAAGCGAAAGCAGTCCAAAGGCGACTTGTAACATCTGCAATAAGACTGTTTCATGAGGGGGTAACAAAAGAGCTGCTTTCAATACTACTCATTTGGTACGATAAAATATGACAGAGAAGGTAATTAAATCAATCGCTCTGGATAAACAGCTCATCTCTGTGGTAGAGGATCAGGGTTTTCTTCGACACCTGGAGTTTTTGAATCCCCGGTATGCCCTACCATCTCGGCATTACATTACATTTACTCCACTTCAGAGTTGTAACGTGCCGGTATGCGCACTATTTTCGTGGGCCAGCAAAGCATGTAAAACAGGCAACCGAGGGGATGCTGAACACGTCCACATCATTTTACGTGACAACATAAGGTATATAAAAAAAGCAATGGATGATATGGAGGTACCAAGTGTGGGCTGCGTCGCGTACACACTTCAGCTGGCTGTACACGAGGGTCTTCTGTCACAGTGCAGCGTCACAGACTCACTTGCTAACACAAGGAAGGTGGTAGGCAAATGTTGCATAGCATATGCAGAATAAGAAAGAGCCAGATGAGTATATACTTTTTTTCAACAAATGAAAAAAACCTATTAAGGAACAGCTTGGATGCAGGTATTTTTTTTCTTAATGAAGCTGTATTGTGCAGGAAAATATTAGTTAAGGCCAAGTATCGGATCGGGGCTCGATATCGGCATTTATTAAATATTAAAGAGCTCGGATCGGGGTAAAAAAAACCTGATTGGGACGTCCCTAATATCCTTGTTTTTTCTTTAGACCTGCACTCATTTAATTACAACTTCTCCTAACTTGATTGTTCCAATATCTGTGTGAGGAGGCAAAAAAACAGATTGTTGCAACAATTTAATTTAAATGGGGTTGGTATTAGTCGTTTGTGAGCCTCGTGATTTGATCATGCTGCATGTTACTGTTGGATCAACATACAGAGCACTGACACAAAACTAGACTCATGAAACATACACACTAGAGTTGCCGCAACAAATTTTATTTTGAAGTAGGCTTGTCACTGGAAAAAATGCAATACATTCAGTTAGGTTAGCTCTTAATGGGATTTCTTTCTCTGCAAGTGTTAAGGAGGAACTTGACCAATACGTGGAGTGCTAAAATAATGGTTAATGACTGACGTGATGTCCATGATAATAACAATAAAAAAGAGCATTTGTCCGATATGCATAATCAAACTGTGCACAATCGTGCACACAATGAAATGGCTATCACAACAGCAGAAACAAAATTAGAAATATCGAAACAGCAACCACAACTATAAAGTGGGAGAAATGGAACAAGAAGAACAAGTTGCATGTGACAGGCTGCACACCTTGAACTTTCTCAATGAGGTAAGCAAGGTTACTCTCATCACGTTATAAGTAAAATGTGACTACTGCTTAAGGAGGATGGATGGCATTTCCCTTCAGATCACCTGCTGCTCTTCACACTAGGTAGAGCCTCCTCCTTTGGATAATGAAGGACATTCACATACATGCACTGATGGTGCATGTTGGAGAGTTGGTAAGGTATAAAGTAATGCTAGGCAGTCCAACTTGCAAATTAGTAAGCTAGTTAGCTATCTTAGCTAATTCCACTTCCCACAAGAACTACATTTGCAGTGAGTCCTCCCAAATGTTTAAGATTGTAAAGACATCTTTCATGGGTACTGATAGACAACCAGTGCAGTACTGCAATGTGAACGGCCCATCCACAAGCTTGATGTTCCCACAAATATATCCACAAATGATGTTATCCTCCTTTGAAAATTGGATCATTATTCAGAATGGATACAGTACCTTTGTACTTAATATTTTCTGTAACAAAATATGTGGAGAAAATATTGGTGACAATTTATGTTATCATTTTGTCATGATACTGAACAATAAAGCTGTTAAACCAGGATATAAATAAACTATTTTGCACATTGTAATAATCATCTCCTGCAGGCTGCCAGTATGAAAAAAAATTGGGAATCCTCCGGTTGTAGAGAAAAGCAAAAGACAAAGGCAGCTCAAGAGAAATCAGAGGCGAGTGTGTAAGTGTTGGGGCGCTGAGATGAGCGATTAAAATACACAGAGAGCATGCAGACAGTGAGGACGACGTGAGAGAGGGAATTAAGGCGATGAAGGGTTAAAACATTTCGCCTATTATGCTCTCACTCTTTCGTACAGTCTGAGAAATTAATAGGAGAAATTAGCAAAGCAATTACCACTTTTAATTGGACTAATTCTTCTGGTCCTGTCACGGGTGCATCCAGAGGTACACTTTTAAACCTGCTCGTACATGTCTTTCTCACCCTTTCACAAACACTATTATTAATTCCACAAATTTCTGTGGACCTCTTTTAGCCTTTGACACCCGAGCCATCGAGGGTGAACTGCTGACAGCTTCCACTAGATTATTATCTCCTGTTAGTATCTCTCTATCTCTCCCTTACGCAGATGCACTACGCTCTCTATCCCTCTTTGCCCCTTCACTTCTTCTCTTATTCTTGAAGGAAGGAAACAATGGCACAGTCATTTGTGAGAATGGAGGATGGTTGCAATTAACAAATGAGCTTTAATGTCGTGCGCAAAAAAATCTTTTGGACAAACAGCCCCGTCAATGCAGCCTCGTTGTCAGTAATGTTTGTCCTTTAAATTTTGACTAAGTCTTCCAGTCACTTATTTGTGTGTTTTAGCTGATTTTAAAGTGGCACTACAAATTATATTTCTGCATTGTATGTAATCACATAGATTGTTGTTGACGCATTATATTAATACCATTGAAAAAATAACTTTTGCTGCTTACTCTTAACTAACCCTAACCCTAAATAGCCGTAACTGTGATACATTGACAGCTGAAACAGGGTTCTCTGTTCACCTTCAAGCAGTATAAATCAGTACTGAATCAGGTGCTTCTCAGTTCAAGGACAGGAAAATCCTTGGGAAAATAAGTGACTGGAGTACAATGATTTGCTGCTTTTAATTGTTCAAACAGTATACAACAACAGTTGTTGGGGCAGCTATTGCATTCCATGGACTCACTGCCTGCAGGGCCAGCTGCAGCACTAGGTCCGGGAGGTGCAGACCTAGTCAAACTGGACACAATTAGAAGAAGAAGGAGGGGGAGAAGGAGTAGAAGTAGAAGGAAGTAGAAGTAGAAGTAGAAGTAGAAGTAGAAGAAGAAGAAGTAGAAGAAGAAGAAGAAGAAGAAGAAGAAGAAGAAGAAGAAGAAGAAGAAGAAGAAGAAGAAGAAAAGAAATCATCATTGGTGTGGACTTATTTTTTATAGTTACAAAGGAAGGCTAAATGATTGCAATTTGCAAGACATGCTCAAGGGTTCTTCTTTACGAAAATATTAAAATGTGAAATGATCAGTTATCAGCCATGAGTAGTGCATCTCTAGCTGTAGCCTGGGACCCCAAAGACGTTAGAATGGTCAGCTGATGGTGTTTCCTCCTCCAAGCTTCCAGTACTGTAGAGAATCTTCAGAGTAAACACAACATGAAGCATGTTGAAAAAGGCCCAGCGTTCTTTCCATTTTCACTAAAACACTAAAAGCAAAGTCATCTTCACGAGTTCTTTCCTGACTACCACCCTTCATCAAAGTGAATAATAGATCTGGCAACTGCAAAGAATACTCTTATAATTAATATTAAAAAAGGCTGACCTTACCACTGTTGTCACATCAGAAGGGAAATAACAAAAAGCACACAGTGTTACAGTGAGTAGTAGACAGTCAGTGGCCACTTTGTTAGCTAGACACGTACAATGTACCCAATAAAGAGTTTGAAGTACAACACAGGCTAATCACATATGCTATACCTGTTTGGTGTTGTGGTGGTGATATCATGGAGTGAAATCAGACGCTAAACTACAAATGAAAACCTACGCCGTCGGGATCGATATTTCAACTCCTGTCACGTATAAATCCAGCTGAATTCTTGTTAACACAAACTGTGACATACAAGTTGGAGAGATTTTAGTGGGTGTACGACAAAAAGCCAATGATTTCATTGTTTAATTTGACGAAAAAATTGACCACCGACAGAAAAGGACTGCTCTGTCCTCCGCAATGTCAGGAGAGACTCGCTTACTGTTGCTCAACGCTGTCTAAGTGATGTATTGATTAGATTGATCCCTGTGTTTCACTTGAGATGGAGTCGAACTGTATTTTTCACACAGGGAGCAGAGACGGGAACATCTGTTGCCCCTGATAGCTTTGACTTATTTGACTTTTCCTGACACAGAAAGATGGGTGCCTGCTTTGAAGCCTCTTAGATACGTTAACCTCGGCCCAGCAGCAGCGAGTCCCTCAGGGGCCACTCACAGAATGTCCTGCCCTGATGGGCTGATGGGAATCAGAGGAAATCAATAAGCAATGATAGACTTCTGCTGTCCACTCAGCTAATCCGGTTAGTGATAGCTGTGGGTTTAATCGAATGGTTGCACACACTACAGCCGCTCAGACAAGTGTATGTTCGCACACACACACACACCTCCAAGTACACTTAACCCCATAACATTCTTATGGATAAGATCTGCAGATCTTCCACACACACTCTACACTGTCATTTTGTTGAGACAAGCAGCAATTTGAGAGACAATTCATTCAGCGGTTTGAGCAGAATCCGTCAATTTAATAAATCCTTTGCTCATAGTCCAAGTTGGACTAGATTGCAGGAACATTTTCATTGGAGCTGAAGACGTGGAATAAAGACACATTTTGTCCCAGTGATCGTTCGATAAAGGATCTCTTTTTTGATATGGAGATCAGTACAACGCATGGCAGCGTATGGGAAGCCGAGCAGAGTCGGACTTCCTTTGACAAAGACGATCTCTCCACACGCCGTATACATTTCAAAGTGACATAAACCCTGATAACTACACTCAATACAGGAGCCACACATATGTTGCAAAGTATTCCTGGGTTAATACTTTAACCCCCTTTCCTTCCCATGAGTGAATAGATATTATAAAAGCAGGCCCCAGTGGCACATGTTTAAAGGTACATTAAGAGAGCACATCAATTGTAGATGACATAATCCCCGGCCCTCTTTTCAGTCGCACTCTCACTTCCTTAATCTCTCCGTTCTTTAACCCTCATCTTCTAAGAGGCTGAAAGCTCCCTTCATCTTCTCCTCAAGCTAGCAGAGAAACCGCAAGCTGCCCGGGGAGAGAGGAGAAGAAGAGGTATTACTGAAGTCTGATTAAATTAACACTGTGATGCAGATTTCTTGCCTTCTCCTCTCTCTTCTCGCCTCATCCGACCGCGTGGCGTCTTTGAAAATCAGATGAACTTGTTACATGAGGGTTCGCACATGTATAATGTGTGTGCTTGTGTGTGTGTGTGTGTGTGTGTGCTTTTTTTAATTAATTACTCTCGCCTGTGTCATTAGCAGGATCCATGACTTGGGATCCTGATTTGCATTGGTCTCTTTGATAAATAAATAAATACAAGATAATGGGAGCTAATAAAAGACAGGGACGTTCTTCTCTCCACCTCATCCACCTCCCCCTCCTCCAACCCTCTGTAACCTCCAGCCTCGCCCCGGCTCTCCACGAGGCAGAAAGCGGAACCGTCCCCTGTAGAAGTGCTTTAATTACAAGGTTCCTACATCCAAACAACAAGAGGTTTACATAACTCCCGCACGAGCTGCTCAGTATTCAGAAACTATTCTTGCCATCCCCGTCTCCCCTCTCTAATACAAATGGCGTACAACAATGTGTGAGCTCCCACACTGCACAGTCTATAAGTTAAAATTAAGAAAAGTTCACTTTGCTTAACCTTAGGTCCAATGTACCTCTTTACATGTAAATCCAAGCTCCGACACTGATTAAACTCCATCTATGTGGAGCTAATTAATCACTTCCATTGTGTCTAATATTGTCATAAGAAAGGTGCTTAGTTGACACTCTAATTCATAGGAAATGGCAGCCCTCATAGTGTGATCGGTACAATATGTCAACAGGAGCAAGAAATAGAATCAGGCTGTACAGAGAGTATTAATTATATTCAATATAGTCATTAACCAAGACAATATATATATGAGGATGACGCTATAAGAAGAGCTGACATGAAATATCATTTGACATTAAAGATCATAGTTAGGTCAAAAGAAGTGATTTTTCCCCTTGTGCACAAATGAGCAGGATACTGTCAGTCACAAATGTGGTAATGTGTGCTACAAACATGCAACAGACTGAGAATAATGCACCCATCCTCCACCTCTCAGAATTTTTCAGAATCTCCTTATATCACATTTGATCCTAATTTATCAAAATAAAATTGGCCGCGGTATGGAAATTGTGCAATTTTATTACTTCTGGCCATTCAGTGCCTGAACCAGCACCATTGTCCTGCTTCTTCTTCATTGACCCCATCCTGCCTCCGCCCATCTGCTCCAACAAGGTGATGTTTATCTCCAGCAGGAGGAAATTAAAGCCTTGCTTCATGAGCTGCAGATATGCAAATCGTACACGGTGCAAATAGATTGCAGAGCTCGTGCGGCGGACGGTGTGTATTTGGCCGCCCCATTGGGGCCCGCTGATTTGAAATCCAAATCAAGACACGTGGAAGACACACATGTGGCTTCCTCGAGAAATCCGGACTATGAGATATTAAGGAAAATAAATAAAGAGGAGAGGATGGGGAATTAATGGTGGATCCTAAAAATTAGAATTATTTATTCAGCTTGTGGTAGATATGGTTTAATAACTCTTGTTGGACCACAGGTGAAGGCTTATCTGGAGCGCTGACACACGCAGCATGGAAATAAGTTTCTCTGATATCACCATTACATGGGATATGTATTTTCTTGAACTCGCAAAATTGGAAAGTAATAGTGGTCATGCAAAATGCCTCGCAGTTGTCGAGTATGTAATTTTGATATGCATTAGTGTTATTGTCAGGCGGGGTGTATGGGCTGTTTCCCTGTGTGATTGCGGGTCTGGCTTGTATTGTGGGAGGGAAGCAGACAGGAGAAAATAGTATTAAACCTGTCCTTGCCATTCCAATCTGTCTGCATGTTTCTCTTTATCATTCTGCAGTTTCTATCCACTTACGCTATAATTAAGTTTCCTGACCCCTGCCTTGCTGCCTTAACTAGGCATTGGAAAATATACAGCCACTGCAGATCTCTTAGCCTGATGTGCTCTCTCTCTCCCTCTCTCCTCCTCCCTCCCCTCCCGCCTCCCCTCTCTCTCGTCTCCGTCCCCGTTTCTGAAAATCTCTCTCTCTCCCACCATCTCTCTCCCTTTCTTTCTTTCTCTGAGTCTCCATGGCACTGTAATGGAATAAGAATTATTAATCGAGTAATTGTGTGGAACACATTAGTTTGCATTGAATTTCTCTCTCTCATTTTCGATGCTTGATTATCGGGCTGTTGGGCAGACTCGACCCCCGCCCCCCCTCCTCCCTTCACCTCTCTACCCACCATACTCCAAACACATAACACATGCCCACGCACACACACGTCCACCGTTCTGGATCACACTTCCCTAAATGGCATAATCTGCACCCGTTTCCCTTGTGCGCGCATGCAAACTGACATTCACGCAGTAGGTTAGAGTGTTTGTTTGCATCACACCTGATGCTTGGTGTGTGTGTGTGTGTGTGTGTGTGTGTGTGTGTGTGTGTGTGAAATGGTGGAGGAAAAGGGAGATTTTTTTTTTTTTTTGCAGTGTCCCTTTAACCTCCAACATGTTTGATTTAAAATAAGCCAGGCACACAGAAAATAACCTCCAGCATATGTTCAAACATGACTTACAAAAATAGAAAAAAAAAAAAAAAAAAACACATCAGAGACAGACGCACTGGCAGTGACATTCATCATAAAAAATCCCTCTTCAATCATAATTAGTCTAATTAATTTAAATCAGTGTTGGATGCCTATCTAAATACAGTGACAACACAAAATGAACATCCACCCTGCAGCACATAGCCTCAGCCTATACGTTCCCATAGTGAAACACACCCTCGTAGGATTAGAGCGGAAGAATAGGGGGATTATTATTTCATGACCTTTCAATCCGCTGCCTGTCAGGTTGAACTAAAGCCATATATGCTGCTGGAGGACTAATCTCCTTCTCCCTTTGTGTCCGCAAGGGATGTGTCATTTCTTTATCCCCTCTATACAGATTTACTCCATAAAATAAACTTCCTAGCCTGATCTGATAAGAAGCCATCTCCTTACCGGGATAAGGCTGTGGGTGCCTCGTCTCCCTGCTTCCCCGTTAGCCGTATTTTTGGGTGTCAGATAACTCAGACGGGGATGGGAACAGTCAGGAAATGCCACTTTGTCTGTCTGGGAGCAGGTGACAACAAAAACGACAGTGACTCTGATTAGAAAACACCCTCCTTCTCATACTCCCCCCCCCCCCCTCACCACCACCACCATCACCACCATCACCATCATTCTCTCTTTGCGAAAACCAACAAAATCACATATTATCAACACTTGCCAGGTAGTGTATTAAACACAAATAAATGGATATGTGCGGTCTCACGTACAGACATGCAAGACTTGCAGCATCACAGACGCACCTTCACGTGTGCTGCTTTTGTTATCAGACCATCTTAATTACTGGTAAGTCATCACTGCTCCAGCTGTCAGTGCGATCGAGCCCGAGCCATGATCCACTGATCTGTCCGCTGCTCTCCTGTCTCCCGTCTGTGTGGGTGTTTTACTATTTAATGGACATGACTCATATTTTAGCTGCCTCCTCAGACTGTTTGGCTGGATATTAGATTTGAGGCACATAAATATTTCAGGCATTTTTATGGAGGTGTAGACTCCCCTGTTGACTAAAGGTCACAGCCTACAGGTGGCAGAAATGAGCATTATGGATTGAAGGCAAGTGAAAAACCTAATTTAGACTGCTCAGCTTTAACTGCTGAAAAGGTGCTTGTTGCTGTTGCATCTAAAGGTTGTTTTTTTTTTTTTTTTTTTTTCTTTTACTGATTTTGTGAGGTTATCTTTTAAATTGCAACTGGGGGGGTCGACCATACCTAATCACCAACTACACAGATTCATTATTAGTCCACACTCCACAAAAAAAAAAAAAAAAAAAAAAAAATGCTCTTGAAAACAACAGAGGCAAACAGGTGGACCAAAAATAACATAAATGCTTGCAGAGGAAAAAAAGAAGAAGAAAAATTCATGTCATGCTGTGCAACAATCAGTAGCAGAGTCGATTTTCAAGCAATTAAATATGAAACAAGGGGTTTGAAAATAAATATTTATGTGGTTATTTTAAAAGGAGCAAACACACAAGTAAACTATGTTAATCCTGATCTAATCTAATCACAGATGCATTATTTCAATAATCCTATAAGAACTTTACAGTTTACTGATATTCGAGGTGATAATTATTATCATTTATTTTATTTTTTTTCGCTATTTGACAGGAGAATTTGCCTCCATGTCTCCGGGTCTCCTGTAAGAGAGTCTCTGGAGACCATTACCGCCACTCAAAATTTTACCAATTTCCCCCCAAGTGCAAGTGTAGCAGATCATTGAGAGCCGTACAGGCGCCGAATTGTCCTCCTTGCTCCGGACCTCTCGTCGCGGCCGGACCTTAAAGCACCTATTCATGCGCTCCTTTTGATTTCAGGGCCACTGTTCTCCTTCGCTTGTTTTCCTCACCTCCCAACTCTGCGCGGCATTATTGCTCTGATTGGCACGGCGCAACATTTCTGCTTGTCTGCAAAAACAGGATCCCTAACAGAGCCAGCGACGTCGTTTTTTTCTTTCTTTTTTCATCCACCACTCCGACACAATTGAAAAGCAGGCGGATTTTCGGAAAGCAGTGGCTATTTACGCGCACACTGTATCGCACCAAATTGCTTAAAAAAGAAAAATAAGCGAGCCTGAAGGAATAAAAAAAAAACTCCAGACTATCATAAAAGAGACAAAAATGTCTCTTTTTAAAATGTCAGAGTTAGCGTGATAAGAATCTGAGGATGCAGGGAGGACTTTGGTAAGAAGTGACTAATTACCCTGTGGACCGTCCTGATAGTGGAGAATAATTAGATTCGCACAAAAGACCCTAAACCAGCATCTGAATAACAAGAGCAACATTTTCAATGGAAAATTTAATTTGATTTGGTTGCGAGTTCCCTCCGTGCACTCGAATGGGAAAGTGAGAGAAGAGCATTATAGGGACAAATAAAATAAAATAATAATACAAAAAAAAAAAAAAAAAAACGTCTTCCCGGGACGGTTTCATGCCTGATTTGGTTGGAAAAAAGCTGACAAAACCCCTCGGTAATCAAAAGACGGCCTGCACACGGTACACTTTATATTCACAATTAGAGAGCGATTAGATATTGACTAAACATGGATTAAATTAAACAGCCTGGCTTGTTATAAAAGTTTTGTTAGCGTTTTTCTTCCCTTTTCTTTTAATAAGAAAATTGGTTCAGAATCTTAATTTTAGAAATTACATAAAACACTAAGTGTCTTTAATGGATATGAGATGAAAATTATTGAGCTGTAAAGCCAGCAAGGTGAGAAAAAAAATAAACAACTAAAAGTGTCATTTATGAAATAATACAGGAAGCATAGATATCAATTTGTATTAAAGGAAGAATTCAGATGATCTGAAGGCCACATAAAAAGCACATAGGCTCTACATTGGAGCTAAATGGTTTGAAACAACAACAAAAAAGACTCATTCTTGATTTCTGTTAATAGAAAATGCATCACTTAATAAAAACAAAACAGCCTCCAGGGGGGAAATTGAAACGTGGATAGTGAGGTAATAATAAAACAAAAACAGGGTGAAATTGATGACTATATCACACAAATTATTCTCTCATCATTGTGTAAAAGATCTGTGTGTTTGTTTGTTTGTTTTTTTAAACCCGCAGTCTGTATATACACAGGCACATATGCAAACTATGTAGGCCATACTACATGCAAATGGTGTAAGAGTGCTTTAGAAGATTAGAAGATAGACACCCGGCCCACAGTGGGCTGAGAGGAGTGGGCTCTCCTCCAAGACTGCGTCCTATCTCCTCAGGACTGGAAAAAGCATCCTAATCCTTTACCTTTCATAGTGATCTAAAGCCGATTTAAAACTGTCACTACCCTAGTTTGTGTTTATTTCATGTTCATCTGCAGCTCAAGGCGATACTCTGCACACCCACTTATGACATGAGCAAAAAGATGTGTTTGCGTGCGTGCGTGTGTGTGTGTGTGTGTGTGTGAGTGTGTGTGTGTGTGTCTGACTGAGGGAGACGGAGAGCCAGAGAATATAAAGAGAGAGAGCAGGGAAGGGTGCATGCAGCTTACTGACCAGGAGATGAGGGCATACCTGATGTGAGTGTGTGTGAGTGTGTGTGTGATCTGACCGTACTAATTGTTTGATTTTCTTTTCACGCGTGCACACTTTGACTCTCAGGCATCCACCTCTTATTTCATGTGTTGGCTAACAAAACCCAAGTAACTCAGCTTGAATTGCCTTGCAAAAATACAATCTCCCACACAAACAGATCAGTCCAGAAGACAGATGACCGAACCCAGTCTCCCACTTTTCTCTCTCTCACACACACACATATAGACACACGCAACGAGAGACACCATTGACCACTGAGCCGGCGGACCCATAGGCAGACCACCTTCCTCTCCTCACCCTCCTGCTCCTCAAGGCTTTACTGTATTATTCTGTAAGCAGCAAGAGCAGGGTATTGACAGAGCTAATCACTAGAGGCAAGGTCTCTCTCTCTCTCTCTCTCTCTCTCTCTCTCTCTCTCTCTCTCTCTCTTTCTCACACACACACACACACACACACACGCACAGACAGAATGATTGACACACAATGGCAGCGAATCTATGCAGTGCCCCCCTGTCTTGCTTTTTGCTTTCTCTCTCCCAGCTGAAAAGACAAGGGGGGAGGTTAGTGTGTGGTGTGTGAGCGTATGTGTGTGTGAGCGTACGTGTGTGTATGTGTGTGTGTGTGTGTGTGTGTGCGTGTGTGTTTGTGTGTGTGCGTGTTGGTGGTGGGAGGAAGAAGAGAAGGAGGAGAAAGGGGGGATTGCAAGGAGAGTGATGTCCAACAAACCAAGGCAGATCCAGAGGAGAAGTGAAGACGGCAAAAGATGAGCTTGTGACTAGCGTTGTTGCTATCCCAACTCCTAATCCCCCTTACAAACATATGCACACACACAAACACACACACTGACGCGCACACACTCTGTCAGGTACAGCAGCCAATCTGGAGAGAGTCTCAACCCCTCTCATATGAATATGATCCTGCGCTGGCTGAAGCCCAGCAAACCACTGATCCTGTTATCATCTCACCGGAGAGAAAGAGACAGCGAGAGAGGGAGAAAGAGAGGGAGGACGTGATGTACGTCCTCCAGCAGCACTTCGTCTACACATAACCCAACACACTACACTGAACTCCTCCATAGGGCTGAACCTAAAGGGACCTACTTCAGTAAAATTACATCTACTAGGGTGAAGCTCGGGTGTAAGGTTGGTGGTTCTATCCCCTCCCCTCTGTACACAACCTGCAAAAGAGCACATCAGCAATAGGGCGAACACGACTACATTTTCTGCTAAGGTTCAATGTTTAAACGAATAATTTCTGACCCTCTCACCGATTTGTTTGGAAAAACTGTTAAGATGGCGAGTACAATCTGCTTTCTTTGTCAGACATTCATAGCCAAAAAGCTAAATCCATCCTTACAAATCCGGACCATTCTCCCTTTAGGGAATTTGACGTTCTCCCCCCTTTTTGGAGTTTCACTTTTCTAAAACATCAGGTGCAACAGGTACAAGTTTTCATTCACCACACGTGCAATAAACACTCTGAAATGTAATGCATCACAACAGTGGCTCATGGCTACGCGCTCAGCTCAGCACTTTATCTCATCCCCGTTCTTATTGTTGCAGGTCGTCTCTCTTTTTTTTTTTTAAATCACACAGACCTTTAACTGTAAGTGTGAGAACACTTTTAATATTGTCACTTGTCCTATTATCTTGTTGTGTTTATATAATAAGTTATACGTTTTTATGCTGTTTTGCTACTCAGGTATATCCTATTGTGGGACAATAAAGATCTCCAAATTCCTCCCATTGGGGGAGACATTATCCTCTTGGACAAAAGCATCTGTCGAGCTCGGATGGTTCGGTATTATAGCTTATTGAATCATACCACAAGCAAATGTCTGATGTCCAAATGAATAATTTTTTTCAAACTGTAATTAAAAACTAACGGAATTTGTTATTTGAGCATGTATTTTATGTCGAAATTCACAACATATTTTTTATATAGGATATTTAGCACATGGGCCATATAGTGAAACATGTTAGTGTTGAGAAATATCCTTTTAATGGGGTGACAATGATTTCAATCACTTTTCTCCAGCCACAGCATCTTCCAAAATGACTAATATAATCTTGATTTATTTATGACTGTTTTGACATTGTGAGGCCAGTCTTTTTCTGGCCGCCATGTGCTGGTTGCCCAAGGTGACAGGAAGCGGCGTGGCTAATTAAAGAGTGGACAGCACTCCAGACTCCACTCACACACTCCTGGTATTGTCACAAGCACCACTCCTACAACACACTCCCTCAAGAGTCATTTCCCTCTGTTTCTCAGGACATGGAGTGCCGTGCCATGTGCACTGTCTCTCGTGGACAGCTGCATGGACGCGCGTAAGACCGCAGCCGCCATCTCTGCATAGACTCATCCAGATAGCCAGTGGATAACACTTTCAATTCAGCTTGATGTTATCGTTTTTCCTTTCTTAGAGAAATATGAACGTGTCACATGGGGCGCCGTACAGATTTGTTACATAGTTCCACGGTAGATAAATCCAACAATAGAGGCCAAGGCCTTGCCCCTTCTGCATGCACAGTTAGCAGGACTGCAGCACTAATCAGTGGGAGAGGATCACATCTGGCCTGACAGCAGCTGCATCACTGTTTAGAGGAGCTGCCAGCGTGAGAAACACACAGGTCGATTCCCTTTTCTCCCTGGACAGAGTGGGTGTTCTTCTCATTCATTTCTTCTTTCTCAGTCCTTTTCTTTGAGCTAGCCAATTAACCTGGGAGCAGTGCACTAATGAGTTCCCTCTGGTGGCTCTGCACCGCTCAATGGAGAAGAGGAAAGGGTGAGCAGAGAGGGGAGAGAGGAGAAGGGTCAGGGAGGGATAGCACAGGGCTGCAGGGTGGGGGAGAGGCGCAGGCATGGCAAAGGCGAAGGGGGGGTAAGAGAGTTTTTGAGAAAAGGGTGAAGAGGGGTTGATAAAGGGGTGAGGAGGAAGGAGGGGGCTCAGGACGAGGAAATGTGGGATGCGTTGATGCAGGAAGGAGAGGGGACAGAGCACCATCCAGTTGGCCACTACGGGCCTATCACCAAGACATTGTCAGCCAGACAATGGCCTTATCAGCCTCCTTTTCACACCAGTCTGATTAACTGGGAGGAATGGGAGGAAGAGGAGGGGAAGGGGAAAGGGTACGTCCTTGTACCAGCCCAGTAAATGTCAGAGAATGGCCCAGGCACAGGGGCTAGCCTCATGGTTAGAGTATACATCACTTAGAAAACGGGGACAGTTTTAAACCCTACTGTAAAACCTACATGTGTGTGAGCCACGTTAGCGTTGGAGGGATGTTCTGCCACAATAAATCTACCACCCTTGTAAATGTATCTCACTAACCAGATTAGCCACAAAGTGATAAGCACCTTTAAGCACCATTAGCTAAATCAGAGTGTTATCAGTCACAGAAACACCATGAAGCAATAAGGTGCAGTAGATACCACGTTTAGAGAGAACAGAAATAGGACAACTCAGTTTTTCAGCAGCACGTACTCTCATTCTTGCTCTAATACAAGCAGACACTTTTTTGAGGCCAATAAATTCAAATGTTACCTAATCTACCTCAAATCTTCGATTTAAAACTCAAAACAAATCCAAATCACAGCTGTGAAAACACAAGAACAACTCAACATGCCATATTTTTAAATGTATTCCTCTCTTGGTGCTTCTCCATAAATTGTTTATTATGTATAAATCACTATTATGAACTGTGATAACATTATTTGTGAGCAATCAAATAAGTGGCTACAAAGCAGCGTCAAACTGGCCTTGCCTGCCAGCCGCACTTTTCAAGCTTGGCGAGAGCCATATAGACCAACAAATGACTAAGAGGCCGGCTACGGCGGAACTGTTTGTGTCATTGTTCAATTAGTCTCTCATATTGATCCCGGCTTGTTTGTTTACTTGCTTACTGCTTTCCATTTGCGCGGCCTTGACAGCCATCTGTCACACAGAGAGACGGTGAGAGAAGGGAGGCAGGAGGTGACAGAGAGGGAGGGAGAGTGATTTACAATGTGAACGCTGAGATAAAGATGCATAGAGAAACTTCCCAATAGGTTACGAGTGGAGACTTTGTATATTATTGAAGGTGATAACTATATTGATAAAGATAACAATGAGATCCTTTGCAATACAGAGCTTCAAATGTTTTTCAAAGTAAAGCTTTTTGGGAAATATAAATTGCTAATCCAATGAATCCTTAAAAGCTTATGATCTTGTTGCTCAATGACGCCAATTCAATGAGGAGTGTTATAAAAGCAACGCTTGGAGCAACAAGTGGTTGTACTCTTCTTGCTCTTCATTTCCTTCTTTTTTCCCTCCATTTCTTCTTTTCAAAAGAAAGGATGCAGTAATTAGAGGGTAGACCAGGTGGAAGTACACAGCTCAAGAGCCCGACGCTAGCTCGCCCCCTCTTCTCCACAGGAGGATGGGAAGAGGGAAATGTGGAGGTGGGCAGAAGAGGGTGAACATGACTGGAGAGGAGAAAGTGGCAGAAGAATACGGTGAGGTAAAAACAGGGAGAGGGGGAGCTGCAGCCGGGCTCGGGAGCATATTGGGTCAAAGAAAATAAAACATGTCATTTAGCCAAAGAAAGAAGATGAGAGCAGTGGGCTTGGGCTTGGGCTGGGGCTGGGGCTGGGGCGGCTGTTAAATAAGGTGGGGGTCATAAGAGGGGGGGGTGGGCCCAGGGGGGGCCACCCACAGTACAACTTGGCCAACAAAGTGCTTCTGTCTTGGCCTCCCTCCTCCACAGACCTCCTTGAGTGGGCAGGATTCCATTAGCAGGCTGCAGAACCCGGGGTCTATTCAATCGCCCGTCCAGGCCTCGCTGAGTGTGTCCATGAGCGCACACACGCATACGCACACAAAGACACACACGCATATGTGCGCGAACACAATGACCCATGCACGTGCTCACACGCATGCTCTCATTCACAGTCACTCACTCACACACATACACAACACCGCTAATTAATCCTCAGATTACCCAGCCAATTATTACCACACTTGTACTAATTAGAAATTATTTAAAGCATTTCCCAATTAGGGTTTACATGCTCAGTTGGGCAGGAGTCTGCCTCAATAAACCAACTGGTTTTATAGCAGGGAAAAAACGGCAAGCTCATTCATATACACATGCATGGGAACACACACACGCACACACGCACGCATTTCTGGATCTGACTGTGGTAATCAGGCCGTCTCAACGAGTCCCTCTGTTAGGATGAGGGGGATGAGGACAGACAAGAGGAAGAAAGAAAAAGAAATAAAACAACAAAAGACATGCTCCTTCAGTGCAGCAGCAATACTGTAGGTCGCTCTTGTTAGGGCTGGGGACAGTGATTAGGAGAGGCCACAATAAGACCTGCCAGGAAACACATGCCAATTAGGTTACCAGGAGAACCACTGGCCCTCATTGCTATGGGAAACCCACTAGTCTCTGCACAACACGGCCCTTTCACACACACACACACACACACACACACACACACACACACACACACACACACACACACACACACACACACACACACACACACACACACACACACACACACACACACACACACACACACACGGCCTCATACACTACCTTTTCCAACCCTTTGATTACATTATGACATGGATAAGAGAAGAAAAAAAAAGGAGAAAAGAGAAGGAGAAACTGCAGTGCAATGGACAAAATGAGAACCAAAGGTTGAGGCCAAAGGAAAAGCAGGAGTTGATGTTGGAGATCAAAAGTTGGTTACTAAGAAGGCTCAACTTTAGAACATCTCCCGATGGATTAAAAGCGTGCCCTCTGGTCAGCCCAGCCTTCACTGAGAGAACGATGGAGGGAAAGAAAACACAAGAGGGAGAGGGGAGAGAGGCAACAAACAGGCTGTGGTGGGATAACGGGGCGGGACTCCAGGGAGAATTATTAGCGGAGAGAATTACAGGCTCATCCATGGGTGACATGTAAGCCTCAGCCACACACTCAAATGTTTACAACACTGATATTTGCTCAACCGCGATGCTATCGGGCCGCGATGTAATACTCAAAGCTTTTGTTCTGACTTGCACGGCAAACACTCAGCAGCACGTCTGCAGATGCAATAACCAAGAAGCAGATAGCAGTCCTGAGAAGCTGTGACATGACCCAGGCAGAACAGAGGAGAAAACTCACGCTGGAATATTTGCGCTGATGTGATGATGGCTGAGATGTTGATTAATGTGCGCAGTCCCCGTTATTAAATAAACAGGGGTGAATACACAAAATATATTGAATAAATTAGAGCGTGAACCGATCTCCACTGCAACATCCAGCTCATTAGAATGCATGAGGAAACGATGTTCTGATTGCGACAAGAGTCACTCATTAAGCCATGTTTGTCCCCCGTCAGAGCACCACTCCCTGCATGCCACCCCCCCTGCCCCAAAACACTTACCCCCTCATGCCTGCCACACTCTCCACACAAAATCCCTCCCTACTGCACACTCTCCTGCTAAAAGCTCCCTGACTTAACATCACCCCTTCCCAATGGACGTCACCAACAAACCACTAACCCTCTTTTCACCTCGACCCCCCCTCTCCTCCCCTACACATATCCCTCATTTTCCTCGTCCTCCCCCTCCCTCTCCTTCTCCTCTGCTGGGATCTGTGTCATCATTTTAATTAATTTCTAATCAGGCGAGAGTAAACTAATCAGGGGAGGCGTTAAACAATGACAGCTCTGCCTGCTCAGCCTCACTCTGGGGGCCGCCAGGCTGCTCTGCATGCCGAGAGGAGCCACACATTGATAAACAGCTTGCTGTAGATGGGGCTATCTGCACCCATCTCCTCTCCCATACATGTTAATATGGGCCGCAATGCAACGCATATGTGGCCCATTTGCATTTGCAGATTGGACATGTCGTGAGCCGTTGATTGGGACGAGATTAAATTACCGCTATTTTACATCAGTAGCACCGTGTGATCCCTTTTATGTGCATTATGTGCAATGTAAAACCACGCAGATTTGTGACTAAATAAACATATCTGTTCATGGACGTATGATGGAAATGCATGTAAATGATCAGTGTGGACAAATAAATAACCTAACCCTGTCTGAATGGTACAGTATGTATCTGCTTAGAATGGTTTGCACAAAGACTGCAGTTATCTGTAGGCAGCCAGATCCCACCAAGGCTGAGCTATTGTGAGAAACAGAGAGAGAGAGCGAGAGAGAGAGAGAGAGAGAGAGAGAGAGAGAGAGAGAGAGAGAGAGAGAGAGAGAGAGATGGGGAGAGAGAGAGAGAGAGAGAGAAACACATAGAGAGAGAGAGAGAGAGAGAGAGAGAGATGGGGAGAGAGAGAGAGAGAGAGAGAAACACATAGAGAGAGAGAGATGGGGAGAGAGCGAGAGAGAGGGGGGCACTTTTGGGCAATACGTTAACTGAGACAATGTAACAAGAGAGTGTTGATTAACCTCTTCCAGGCTCACCCTGTGCCTAAAATAACCTAAACTAACATAAGTGAATCATAATTGGCAAATTCTAACTAAATGATTACATGACAATGAAGCTGATGACAAAAAATTTGTTGATGACCATCGTCATACCGGTTGGCAAAGTAAGATTTTAGAGGTGCATTTTCAGTGTGAGTGTGAGGCTTCAGTCGTGCTTTAGCTTTCAGCTTCATGTCTGCAATTGCAACTATTAGTCAATGTATTAATTAACCGATCTGAAGAAAATTAACTGCCAACTATTTTGATTAACAATTAAGCTGGTTCCAGCTTCTTAAATGTCAGCACTTGCTGCTTTTCTTTGTTGTATTTGATAGTAAATCAAAATCAAAATCAAAAGTCTTTGAGTCTTGGACTGCTGGTTGGACAAAAGAAGGAATCTAAAGATATAACTTTGGTCTCCTGGAAACTGCCGACTGATGTCTGATGGTGAATATTATCATAATGCGAAGGGCCAAATTTACAGTTATATTCATATCAGTATTGGCTCATATGTTGTTCGATATGCACCAATATAACCTATTTTTTAAACACAATAATACAGAAAAATATGCTTGGCGTCATATATAACTAACAAATTCCCAATGAAGTTTACAGCTTCAGCACACTAATGTTATTCAGGACAATAAGGTCTCTTTGTTATACTGTAATATATGTGGCCTCGTTTCCATACATATCTTTTTGATAACCAGATATGAGGGACCAATGCAAAATTTGTGCATGATTGAATATATTCAGTGTTTCTAAGATTGTCGGCTGGTATATCGATAGCAGACTTTTTTTCATTCCTAACATCGGTATCCGCTTCAGACCCAAGTACCCAGTATCAGTCGGGCTCTACATTTTATAGACTAAGAGATTAATAATTAGCAGATTAACGGATAATGATTACAATGGTTAGTTTCATTCCTATCTGCTAACCGAGGTCGGCTTCACCACGGGCTCTGACTGATGTGGCAGAGTTACAACTCACTCGCTGTTTTAAAGAAAGAGGCTTTCATGTCTCTCTCATTAAAGCTTTGTAACCAGACCTGATTTCACCTGATGACCATCGACCTAAGGGCCAAGGACCATTGGCGCTGTCACATGACACACAAGACGACAGATGAACTCATGCACTCAGACACATAGAAATAATCTCTCCCACGGACACAAACCTGATGTTTTAACTTTCCGTGAAGTTGAGCAAAGAATTCAAGCATGAGAAGCTGAAAGCTACAGTAGAATAAAAGTTTAAATCAGATGCAATGCTTGAAATGACAAAGATATCTGTGTGAGTTAAACTGCACAGAGATGGAGTGTGTTTAAAAAGATTTTTTTTTTTTTTGTAAATATCACCCCCTCCCCTCCATCACCACCTCCTTCCTTGCCCTCTTTGCCAAGTATTAGATTCCCATGCCAACCGCTTCCCTGGGATAGAATAAGGATTGCGGAGGTGGGAAGCTGAAACCCTTCCATAACATGTCAAACAACGCTGGAATCCAAAATGCAAGAGAGAGAGAGAAAAAGGGTTAGAGGCAGATTTTCTACAGGGAGAAAGAAACTGTCACATCATCAGATTGGTTATTCTAAGTGGAGGGATGTGGGTATGGGGGCGGGGAGGGAGGGGCGGGGTGGCAGAGGCTCGGGCTGGCAGAATCTGGCAGCAATACACGATGGCGGTATTTCCACTAAAATAATCAGCCCCCAGGCAACGGAAGGGGGTGGGAGGGGGGGGGTGGTGTAGGGAAGAGAGACACAGAGAGGTTAGGGATTGTAGGGGTAGGAGAAGGAGACGGGGTGGGTGAGGGAGAGAGAGGATATAAGGGAGGGAAATAGCAAGATGGAGAGAAAGAAAATCTGGGAAGCTAACCAAGGAAATCCTGCTTCTCAGATATGCAGCTGTGGAATTAAAATTGGTATAAAAACATGAGAACAAAAATATACTTCACACTTCACAAGCCTATTGAAGGGTGGGGGTGTGGGGGGCGGGTGGGAGGGAGGAGGGAGGGAGGGAGGGAGGGAGGGAGGGGGAAGATGTGCCACTCTATTCTGGCACTGATACCTCAGGCACAAGGGGTAAACAGCTATTCTCCTCACTTCAGTTCGTCTGGTGCAATGGTTTCAGGGTGTGAGTGAGTAAGTGTGTGTGTGTGTGTGTGCATGTGTGTTGGTGGGGAGGTGGGGGGGGTGCCTGCAGGGGTCTCATCAGGCTACAGGGCGAGCTCAAGAGAGAAAACAAGAGGCCCCTCAAAGACCAAGAAACGCAAAATGCCCCATGAAACAATTTTTACACTCCTGCGTCCCCTCGAGCGTGTACCACGACGAACAGCGAGGCATTGATTTATGATCAAACGACCGTGATCGTCACTCAAATTCAATAATAACAACCTTCACAATCAAAAGCGCTCTAAATATACTGCACCTCCACTTCAGGCCAGGATTAGGGCCTTTCTGTGCGCACATTTGTGTTGATGTGCTGCATTACGGAACAAAGAACTATCAGAATCGAAAACAACCATGCAAGCGCACAGATAGACGACAAATCAATTAATTTGAAACGTGCTGAAATCAACTGCACAAACAACGCCGTGTTTGGGTGCCTTAATGTGAATGGTTATTATGAAAAAAAAATTTGCACAGGAGAGCGGGACTCCCCACTGAGTACAATACACTAGAAAACAGAGCAAACACAGGAACCAGGAGGTGTCTGATGCATTAACTGAAACTTCAAAAAAGAACTCGCAAGAATTTTTAAGTTGCATTTCACTCAGCAGAACCAAGCAGCGTCTTTTATAATAAAAAAGAAAAAACTAATTAATGACTTTGAGCTCTGAGAGGCATGTTATCAAACCCAGCCTACTGGAGTGTGACGCCACTAAAATAATACAATCATCAAGCATAATGAATGAGTTAAGAAGTTTCTCTTAATGCATGTATCCGGGTAAATGGTTGCAGCTGAGCATTGTGTTATTTCATCACTGTAGAGACTTGATCTTAATGCAAATCTCTATGTAATACAGGCCTATTCATGCTGCCCGCCTCTCCCCTCTGGTTCAATTATCAAGTGCTTCTTTTGCAAAGATATTCAATTAAAAAAGGATCCCCGTTTGGTTTTATCAGAAAATAAATTTAAAGCAATGTATAATAACAATAATAATTACAAAATGTTGTGCGCACGCAGGCTTGTGCATGAGAATGTCAAAAGCAGAAGAAAGTTGGGAGGTAAAATCAATTTTGTTTGAAAAGGCAAATAAAATTCTCAATTAAAAGAGAAATCTTGGATAATTTGGATTTTTAAACTGTATTTATTCCTACAGGTCTTGATGTCAAATTAAGATATTCAAAGAGGAAAAAAAAAACACGACCTCACAATTACAAGATGAAAGTGGAATATTCGAAATAGAGGAACAATTAAGTGGCCATGAAATCAAGAAAAGAAAAGCTCGACAGAAAAGCAAGTCTACCTTATTCAGTGAGCAGTGTTTTTGTTGCGAGTATTCTCTACTGAATCTGTCGGCTTTCATTTCATTTCTCTGACATTCTCTCTGTCTGACCATCCAAGTCCTCTCCTGAGACAGATGAGTGGAAGCAGAGTTCCAGAGAGAGCTATCAGGATTAGGATAATTAATATCATCTCATTTCACTGTGATCCTCTCTGCGGCCCACTGCACACACAAGGACAGGATGCAGCGAATATTATGGCAAGAGTATCCAGTCGGCTGTCAATCTAGGCCGCCCCTACCCCCCCCCCCCCCCACCCCACCCCACCCCGGCTCCACACACACACACACACACACACACACACACACACCGCAACTCACGCACGCACCCTCCTCAGCGGCTAAATTGCAGTTTGAGAGACGACAGGGGAGAGGCAGCAGTGGCAGCGGTGGTGGGGGGGCCGCCAGGCCCGAGGGACGCCATACAATGGAGCGCGCTGCTGACCAGCGTTCAGGTGAAATTGAATTGGAAATCTTCCACGGCTGGTTAGCATAACAAAGGGCCTCGTGGCTTTAGACAAAGGCTGCTTCTCTAATGCACAAAATCAATCTCTCTATGGGCTCGGTGCATTGTTCCCTCCCGCCATACAGGTGTTCCTTCAATGGTCCTTAATCAAAAGTGTCAAAACAAAGTTAAGAGTTATCTCTGCTCCTCCGCAGCTGCTTCTGCAGAGCAGAGAGAGGGAAAGAGACCAGACACTCAGGATAGCAAACAGCTGAGCGAGTTTGCGCATAGGATGCTGAAGGCATTCAGTACATCGTACACAACGGTGTGATCGGTGCTAAAGTTGAACCACCAAGGAAGACTAAATAGTCCATATCGGAACCCTGCCCAAATGTGAGCCACTGGAACTCTCTGATGCGATCACTAAACAAATCTGCTCATACAAAGGAGGCAGAAGTTTGTCTTGTGTGTAATTTCAAAGAGGAGGAAGACGACAGGAAAGAGGGTTGGAAGCAGTGACACAAGGAGGAAATCTGACTTTTTAGCAGATGCTGCCTCCCCATCATTTAGTCTCGACCTTCACTCTGAGGGCCTAATTGGTAATATTAGTAGTAGCTACCTTTCTCCTGAAGGTTGTTTAACAATAGGAAAACACAAGTACAGCTCTCCTGAGTCACCCCCCCCCCAACTCCCTTCTGCTCCACTGCTATAACACTCGACCCACTCTCTCTCCATTTCTTTGTAGGCCCAAGACCTTGACTTGTTCAGGGTGGATTAAATGAAATAAAAGGAGTTAAAACACTGAGTAGAGACCTCAGCCCGTGGCCTCTTTCTCTTTCACTCTGTGTGTGGGCTAACTGATTCATCCGCTAAGAGACGGTAAGTGTCATTCCTCCTTGGCTTTATATACTCTGTGTCCTGCTCCATGGCTTGTAACATGATATTTATACACCTGAACTTTAAGTGCTTTATATGACACTGTGGTGGCCATAAAGCAAAGTAAGCAAAGGACAACAGATCAAGTCTTAAATTGCTGCTATGTATACTTTAGCTTGCATTGTCTCCATGTTGTTCACAACCGTCCAGGTTATACAGAGCTGTGCGGGAGACGGCTGTACGCCTTATGTTTCACGATCCATCTGCTCTATATGAAGAGAGGATGCATTTGATGGCTGTTTGTTTTGATAAGGTGAGGATCTCTGTCGCCACTCTGTCTGTGGATTATCACCTAAATAATAACATAAATAATCTGTAGACTAATCCCGTCGCCTAATAAGTAGCATCATAGACTCAACGCCTCCACTTGACAGCCGCCAGACAATCCGTCAGTACACACGCCCTTCAGCATTATATACGGCACCACGTGGTTTCAAATGTCAGCGGAGTGACAGGAAATCTCTGTATTATACACTTTAAACTGACATGTTCATGATTGTGACAAGGGGACGGCAATGTGAATCAAATTGTTCATCGTGGTAGATGTAATTTCATATCACATACAGCCATATGTATATTATGACATACTTGATTTTCTAGAAATGTGACCAGATGTAAATGTCTGTTTTCAGCAGAAAAAAACCTGACAAATGAAATCTATCCGATTGAAATCATTCTTATTAGCGATTCCAACTGAAATGCTTACATAGACGCTCAATGAATTCATCCAATGTGTGTTTACATGATCTAAAGCATTTATCAGGAAATAACTTTTTTGAGATGAGCAAAGTGTTTTCTACCACTTTAAACATTTAATGTACCACAATTATAATAGAAGAAGAAGAAGAAGAAGAAGAAGAAGAAGAAGAAGAAGAAGAGGAAGAATGTAAACTTAACACGGGCTGGGCTGGAACAACTGTTACCGTTTAGACTTTTAGCCTTGTTATAGGGAGCGTTCAAACTTTTCGATTTGTTTTTGATTTGGTCATTGGTTCCGTGGATTCTGGCTTTGTTTCAATGGTTTGTTTCGAGACATTTACCACTGAGGTGTTCAGCGATCCTTAATCCTGTCAGATCCCCTGATTTATATTTGGCAGATCCTGCGACCTTTCTAGCTTCTAACAGTGTTCTGGGACCTTATTTTCCTCTGAGAACAGCTTGTTAATTCAGTTATGGAAAAAAAAACATTTCAGAGTTTGTCTTATCACCTCATTAATAATGTAAATATAAAAATTCTGAGTTTGAATTTCTTCTCCAAAACTATGTTGTGCCCCTTTAAGCATATACATGGTTATTAGGCGCTAATGTTTCCCCTATTGAAAAGATTATCAAAGGATTACACAACCCCTCTCAATTGATCGCAAATTCATTCAGATCGAGCTGGATCAATATTAGGGTCCATGTACATACAGCTACTCAGAAATGAACACCATTACCATGACCTCTTTAGCACCACCTGTTTGATGCAGGCCTGCATCAGCCTCTGCTATCACCCTGCTGTTTCTTCATTCACAAATAATTTCATACTAATCATTAATACCTTTCAGAACAAATTTTTGTTTTGTTTTTTTGGCCACACAGGGTATCTCCAGACACAACATTTAAAATCTCTGGTATACTGCTAAATATGGAGATTTATCTGGAGAGTATTGGCCTAATCAGCAATGCATGAACACGTTTGGGAATGGCTTGAATATAACAGACTTTGTATGCAAAAGTTCCATACTCCAGCTTTAACTGACATTGTTAAATCCACCATTTTGTCAAATTTTAGACCAAGCAAATGGTGAATGTATTATCATCATTTTTCTACCTCTCTTGTTGGAGCTTTTACCTGAAGATATTACTTTACTACGGCTGTTTTGTGACTGTTGACTTGGTATCATTTGTTTTACCTGTGATCAGTTTTTCTACCAACTAAGCTAGACATAACACCCCAGGAACCTATAAAAGAAGGAAGTGACAGGGAAGTATATGGGAGATGCATGGACAAGCAGACTCAAGCCACACATATCTACACTGTATGACCTTTGACGAGGAAAAGCATCTACAAAATAAAAGAACACACTTGGGAGGATTTAAGCTAATGACTGATATTTCATAAGTTTACTTGCTGTTGGTCTCCAATTAGTATCCAAACATGATTACAGACACACTTAACAAGGCTGAAGGCGAGTTAAATTAAAAAGCTCACCATGGTTAATAGAAATAAAAGCTGCAAGTGAAGAGTCTCTTGAAAATGTAACAAAACCTCTATTTTTCATTCCTTCTCTCATCTTTTTATTCGATCGGAGGCTGCTTGACGTGGTGACAGGGCTAATGATAGCTAATGTAATGGGGATATCTCATACTCGCCTCTGATTATTAACACTGCTATAGACTACGCTGCACCATAAAAATATTTTTTCTTGTGTAGCAGAAAGGGGCTACAACTTGCATTTCATTGTACAATCCTCCCTAATTAGCTAAATTAACCTTGAATCCTGAACGTTTAGCTATGAAACAGGTTAACATTACTGGTTATTAGAAACCTGTGGAAAAGACTTTTATAATCAAGCCTGATCACACCAAAATAACGAACTGTTATAATTAATGAGGCAGTCATTCTGTATTGTGATCAAATCAACACATGACTAATACCCGATGCCTGGTCATGATACAGAGGCTCAGAGTTAGTTAGTGTATTATCAGTTCATCTTACTTACTAACTTCAGTCTGTTACCAACCTCAATCAAAAGCTCCAGTCAATTATAAGTCTAGCATAAGATCAATGTAAAAGTATACCTTAAAAACACATGAAACATTAGCTAAATAACAACACACCAAAATACTGGAGCCAACAACCAGATTGATTACTGTGAAACTGACAGTAGAGAGATGAAGGAGTGGTCGGCCCATTCACCAGTGCGATAACTGTGCAGAGAGCGAACAACTCTGGAACACAGTGACATACTGTACCTTCCTCCTTGCATAGGTTCCTTGATAATTCCTTGCCGTCTGAGGCTAATAAGTAGAAGTTCATTTACTGTGTCTGTTGTGGACTCAAGCTATTTTTGAAATCACTCCCTGACTCACTCAATCACTACTCTATAGAAGAAACTCAATGGTTTATAATGAACTGTAGATAAATATTTTGAACACAAATGAATCACCATAGTTTTGTGTCATCATTGACGGGTGTTCGGATGTGGCATTACTCAACGCACTATGCAGTACAGTGCATAAGTTTACACTTCCAATTTGGATCAGCAGTGGGTTAATATAGTGCTTTAGCAAATGAGGAGATCATTTTCGATAGCCAATGTGTATATATTAGATGAATCATGAAATTAATCATTATTACTACTACTTCCTATGGGGACTTGATGTTTGGACTGGAGATTCGTCCTGGCATGAGAGACTTATATAACAGCTCGTCTTATCTTTCTTAACCTCGACACTCGCTGTTCAAACTCATTTTTACAATAACTTTGGTCTTGATCATGTATAAGTTGTGTATTTGTGTTAAAATATTGGTCGAAGTAAAAACCTTGAAAAATTTCACTGTATTCAACCTCTAAGTGTGTATAGCTCACTGCACAAAGTAGCTGTGCACCTACACACAAAGTGCAGGCAGATGAGAAAAAATATGTAAATAAGAACAATTAAATAATGAGTTTGGCTGTATAACATCACAGTGTAAACAGCAGGATGGGATGGGATTACCCAGCTGACACTCAGCAATGTTACCGTAACATATATGTGTTTGTTCCACTCCTTAGAACAGAATGGCTGCAATGCACAGTTTTGTTGTCTATCGGTAGGAAAAGGACAAAAATGGATGACATTAGCCCTTTACTTATTGTTCAGGTACACTCAGAAATCTAATCAATACGGTTGCTACGATTGATTGGCCACCAAACATTATCTGCCTAAATGCATTCTCAAAAGTTTGTTCGGTGGCCTCTATGAAGGCCTATCAGAAAAACTGATTTTCAAAAATCCACAGCTAAAATACCATAGGGATCGAGACCAACATAGCTATTTACAATCGCTGGCCGGCCCCTCAGCGGAATACCTAAGAAACTTGGGACGATTCTGAAATATTCCCACGGTATCATCCGTCTATCCGCTCAGTTACAAATGGTGGGCTGGCAGGAACAGGAGGAGAGCTGGTTAGCTTTTAGTAGCTGGTGAGCAGCAGCATGTTGCGGAGCTAACAGCTAACACAGTTAGAAGCTTACAGCAGAGCTAACACACATCAGAACTGAGAGTTTCTCTTCAGAGGAACATGAAGCATTAAACAAATTGTGACAACACAACAACCCAGTTAACATTTATTTGAAAAAAAAAAAAACTAAAAAAATCGCCTATGGTCATCAGTGAAACAAAAATGGCTTAAAATAGATTTTTTATTTTTTTTTGCCAATTATTTGAAGTTGATGAATGTTCACATTAAGACAATATTTTACTGAGATTTTAAATACTTAATTAAAACTAAGAAATTTGGATGTGTTTTTTTAGTTAGGATCCAAAATGAGGCTATTTTTTGAATATTATTTAGAAGGAAAACATCTCTATTTCATCTCTATCTATCTTACATGATTTCACGGAAAGGATCAGGAATTTAACCACCAACCTTCTGAGTGTGCAACTAGTATCCAAATACTCACACACGTATCTACAGCAGTGAGCCTTCAATAATGTATAAAACTGCTCCCATTGGCAACACACAGTATACAGTATATGGTTGTGTCTAAGTGCTGCATCGTCGGCAACTGGATGTGTTTCAGTTTCTTGAAGATGTTTCACCTTTCATCGAAGAGGCTTCTTCAGTTCTAACTAACCTGAGTTTGCAGGCTTTTAAATTCTGTGTGGCAGTGTCCTTACAGAGTCGTCAAGGACACGTGTGAGCTCCCAGTGTCAGAGTCGTTAGGGCCAACTGGCCTTCATGTGGGTTGCTAGGGCTAGGTGAATTACCATGACCTGGATGACTTTCATCAACAGTATATATGGTTCTATATTCATGACCTTATAATACAAAAAAAATATTGTTTCATACAACATTTCTAGGTTCAGGCCATATTTTGCCTACCAGTGCAATTTGACTTTGGAGACATACACACATTCACATCAATCAATTAAATCTGTATTTAAAACTAAAACTGATAATATTATCAAAATGATCGCACAAATTTATGTTTTGTGACTTGCTGATGTTGTAACAGCATTTTTGCTAGTTGAAAAAGTTAAATAAAGTTTACAGTAAATAAATAGTACAGTTGGAGGTAAAAGTACTTTGAGTTGGAGTTACAGACACTTTAGATTATTTCGCCAAACTTCTGTCAGAGATGAAAGTCACCAAATACAGTGGTAGAGCACTAGCTTCAGGGCAAAAAGACCTCAGTACACAGACTACAACTACAGAGACACAGAATATTTCCCAAATTCCCTGTTACCAGATTATGTATATATTTTTTTCATCTTTCTAGAGATTACAGATACCTTTACATTTTCTTTGAATCTATTTCTTTGAATCTATTTCTTTGAATCGATCAATACAAAAAAATATTTTTTTATTTCTTTAACATTTTAATGTTTCCGGCAATCTGTGATCGGCCCCCAAAATCCTGATCCCAGCACCCTTACTAAACAACAACCCTTTTTATTTTTAATCACATTAGCAGCATTTTCAAAATTAGCCGGCTCGCTGTGGATGTATTGCTCCTCTCACCTCTACTATCTCCGGCCAGCCATCCACCAGCCCTCTGCTCAATCTCTCACAGCCTCTGCCGCTCAGGCCCTTGGGAGGACTCATGCAGACCAGTTGATTAAAAATCACTTAGTGGAGAACACAAACAAAGCTGTCAGCCTTTGGCTTGCCCTTGGGATTGGAGTGAGGGGGGACAGAGGAGGGGTAGAATGAAACAAGAAGAGACGGAGGGGAAGAAGAGGAGAGGAGACAGTTAGCAGGTTGAGTTAGTTTTGAGAAATGAGCTTATGCCTCCAGCTACGAACAAGCTAGTAATGTGCAAAAGCCTGTATATTATTCATTGATATTATTACTGCTTTAACATATGACATAGTTTTCCAAATCTTTTTTTATAGAGGCATAACAGTACAATTTAGGGCTACCATCAGACAGTGATCATTATGAGGATTCAGTCACAGCTCTGATGTTTTACATCCTCTTGTATTTAAAATCCAATCATTTTTTATTCTATATTTTTATTCTTTGAGTGAAGGAAGAGACAACATAGAAACAGGTTAATCTCCCAACACATTCCAAGAATACTTCTCTTATAAAATATGTTTTTGCCTAAAGCTGCCTAAACTTGTTACAACTGCCTGAACCTCGCCATAAAAGACAATTTCTTTTGTTTGTTTTAAATGTTTCCAACCTTTCTTGAGTTAAGCCAGTAGGATAAACATATTGTGTGCTTCATTTATTTTAAGCAACACCTTTGTGGTAATGTTACTGCAAGCAGAAACATCCTTGAGTCTTCCTTAATGGTGCATTCATGGAAGCTCCGACATTGAGAGCTGGATATTCATGGCAACAGGGTTATGGGAGCCTTGGAAAAATTAAACCCAGAGGACAGTGAATAAACGTTGGCTCATATTGACGTATAAATGCAACAGCAGGGACTGTTTTTAAAAGTGACACTGCTCAGAGACAAACTATATTTGGTATAGATCTTGGCAAATTGATTTTTGCTAAAATGAAAGGAAATCACAGCCAGATGTAGATGTGGGGCAGTCTGCTCGTCCTAGCCTTCAACTGTTTTTTCTTGTCTCAATTTAACTATTGGCTGCTTTCTACAGATACAAAATATCTGGCAGGGACACATCTAATTTGTGCTCACACAATCAGACACATAATCCAGCACCTCTTAAGTGCCATCCTCACTAGGGCTGCAGCTAACTAATTCTTTTCTCGATTGATTAATCACTCAGTCCACAAAATGTCTGCACATAAAGGCCCATCACAATTTTCAAAAGCACAAGGTGACATACTCAAATAGCTTCTTTGGTCCAAACCAACATCCAAAATAATCAAGAAAAAGATATTCCATTTAGCAGAGCAGCAAATCCTCACATCTGAGAAGCCGGAGCTGGAGAGAATGTGTCGCAATTTTGCTTTAAAAAAATCATTATCAGAATAGCTGCTGATTAATTTGTGTCCATCAATGAAATGCTTCAGCAAGACTCAATCTGTGATCAGGCTTGTGCTACCCAATATATAGAGACAGTGACAGCTGAAACAAGTAGTCGATTCATCAATTAGTGAAGCGGTAAAAAATTACTTGACAGCTATTTTAATTGATTGAATGTTTTTGTCATTTTTTCAAGTAAAAATGCCAAACATTCGGTTCATCCAGCTTTTCAATAGTGAGGATTTGTTGCTTTCATTGCCTTATGTCGTAGTTAACTGAATATCTTTAGGTTTTGGATTGCTGGTTGAACAAACACAATTTGACATCACTTTGGATGGATCTTTTCTACTACTGTCTTATATTTTGAGATTAAATATTAATTGATTAATCAAGAAAATATCACATTAAGCATTAATGAAAATAACAGTCAGTTGCAAGCGTCCATTAAAGCAACTTTGATTAAAAATCACAAACACACAAAAACACATAACACTGAGCTGACAAGTGTTGCTCACGCCATACAGACAACTGAGCACTACACACAAGCGGAACATCAAGTTGTGGCCACTCCACAGCAATTACTGTACAGGTCAGTGGGAGGTTCACTGCTGCAGCAACACAGCAGGCAGGAAAGGATCAGACTGTTAGAGACTACATGTGTCAACACATGATGGCCGTTACTGGTCTGATCGTGTTGTGACACCCATCACAGTCATGATTAGCGAGCACACACACACACACACACACACACACACAGATGTACTGTAGTGTTGTGCATACCAATTCACTTAATGTGCAACAGACACACACACACACACAATCACACACACAGCTGCCACTGACAAGGTAAGGCAGCGTGGCTCCAACGGTTCACTGGCCTTCACTACCAGATGGTAGTTCCCACTGGTTCTCCTGAGACACACACACACACACACACACACACACACACACACACACACACACACACACACACACACACACGGAACAGGCTGTCCTCACATATTTAAAGACTGCATTATTGAGTGAGGATGACGAATGTGTGCCTGCCTGCAATAACAGTTGACACTAGTTGAAAGACTCACTACTTCTACGTCCTTTGACAGGTATATCATGTGTTACAAGCCTCCATATGTGTAAGAAGTCTTGACCTCTGCAGTTGATTCTTCGTTGACATCACTGAAGGTAAAAACCTGACTTAGCACTGATTGATCTGTATTATATTCAAATAAGGACAAGGCACACAGGGCCAACATCCTCAGCATGTGGCAGCAAGGTGAGAAGTGTCCCTGAGGGGGAAAGTTAAAAGACAAATCGAGAGCGTATATAAAGGAGAGGAACTGAGGGAAGTACAAACTGACAGGCAATGAAGGAGAGATAACAGGTATATGAAGAGAGGAGAAAGGCAACAATGAATATGGAAGTCTCTCCAGGCTGCGAGAGCAAAGTCACCCACTCAGTATCCCCACTGGGGCCTCAAAGGGTCAGCTGTAAACGAAGAGGCACATTGCCGTCCAGTGCATCTCCTGCACAGACAACTGGAGAAAGGATGGAAGAGACACAACCTTGTGTGGTGGATTATACATACATTCACTCACAAACACAGGTTATATACTCTCTCTCACGTCAACCCCTTGTGTCTCCATCCTATTTTTTTTGCTGACCTGCATACGGAAGGGTTGACAGAGGTGAGCACACAATCTCCTGACGCCAAAATGCAGAGAATTGGATCACCCCTGGGCTGACCTCCCCGGAGCAACGCCTCGCCTATCTGCACCCCGTGCTGTCGAGGGGGACCGTTCAGGGCAGACGGTGACCCTGCTTGGCCCCACGGTTCGGCGGCGTCTCTGCCTCTGCTGCCGGGCAACATGACAACCTATACAAGGCCCTGTCACACACATGATTGACACGTTCCCGCCCATCTCAACCAACGTTCACACCCGCCCCGGCAAATTACCCCAAAACCCAGACAGACGACCATATCTTCGCTTTTTGCTCTCTTGTCATCTTCTATATGTTGCACACACATTTGCTCCGTTCTGTTCTGGATTAATTGTGTGAGATATTATACAGCTGGCTGATGTCGCAGGTAATAAGAGATGTATTTTATTTTCTCCTGACTGCATCAAGGCCACATGGAACTGGCTCTGTGCAAATGGAAGAAAAGGTTATGTAGTGACTAAATCAGAACACTGCATGTTATTTAGTCACTTTTGGGGTTTTTTCCCCAACCCTACTGTGGTTGATTTCATTACTGCTACAGGACAGTCTGATCACGCACTGCTCTTCACACACCACAATGTCTCCCATGCCTTTGCCGTACCTGCGGTGGAGATTGGCGCGCACACACAAACAAATCACCGGCACACATACAGAAAACCCACACACGCGCACAAACACAAAGAAAGAAAAAGAGCTACAGTACTCCCTACATCAACAGTGGCCTAGATAAACACAATAGACACAAAAGAGTCACCCCATGAAAATAACCCTCCATCTAAGCATCACTGCACTTATCTACTCATAAACATAGGGATAAATCAATTCAGTGAAAGACACATTTTTTTTTTCTCCCATTTGAAATTACAGCTGCGGGACCAAAGCTAGCATGATAGCATAGGTCAAATTCACTAACCTCTTCTCTCCATGGCAACAGTCTACCTCTTACAAAAAAAAAAGGCGTAGTGTGGTTTGTTGAAGTCATTGTGAGATGTTTTTCCATGACCCGCGAATGTGTGTTTGTGCCATGAGTGTGTTGGCGTGTCTTTGCATGAAGGACACAAGAACATGTACATGTAGATGTGTATAGGTACATGTGTATGCATTTGCATGAAGGTATATCTGTCAATCTGTCGATGTTGTCTGTCAATAGTGCATGTTTGTCTGTGAGTGTGTGTGTGTGAGTGTGTGTGTGTGAGTGTGTGTGGGTGTGTGTGTGTGTGAAGACAACCCTGTTATCACAGCATCTGTATTAGCATTGCAGCGTCTCACCGCTTTGTTTTACTCTGACCTGTATAATCAGTGTCACATTAGCAACACAACAAATCAAACGCTGTGAGTTTCCCCCCTGCAACCTCTCACACACATGCACACATACACACACACACACATACACACACACTAACATGCACACCGCATGTCCTCCTTCATGCTCCCAGCTGGCTACCACACTGTGTCAAACAGATGCTAATTAATATGATAACTAATACCTATTACACAACATACAAAGCTCCAAAACCACTAATTTAATTTCTTCTTATTCAAAAGCAGAGAGATGAAATGAATCAAGAGAAAATCTCCTTCCTGTTCAGATCAGAGCTAATACAGTCGATATCTAAGTAGATGGTTAGATTTAAGTATACTTGGGGATTTATTAGAACAGGGTCAGTTATCAAATCCAGTAAAATAATCAAACTGTGGTCAGTAATGTCAAATTTCTACTTTCTAAGACAGTAAAGGTTTCTTCTCTATTTAAGAAATAACAATATAATATACCAGAGCTGAAATTATTAATTGATACTAATTTGATATTGGATTAATTGTTAAGCTTAAAAAATTAGCTTCTTTTTCTTCGTCTTGTCATGTGTAAGTAAAGTGAAAATCTGCAGGCTCTTGTGTGCCAATCAATGATGTAACTTTGAGTTTAAAGAAAGTGTGAAATACTATTTCCACACTATTTTCTGACATTGACAAAACAATATATCGATTAGTCAACGAGATAATCTGCATTAATTAGTAAAGGAATAACAGGTCTTGCAGCCCTAATTATTTTAATATTCTGAATGAAAGGGACCCTTTTTTTTTAAACATAAAAATGTAAAAATTTGCGCTCACAAATGTACTGCTGTTTAGTCACTTTGCTTCATTTGATCTGGTGCCAAGGTCTTAAAATGTATTGAGATATGTAAAGTACTTCACACACATTAACTTTTGCTTCTTCTTCTTCTTTTGCTGTTTTGACCTAACATGGCAAAATTCAAAAGACGGATTTCAGTGAAACAAAGTTATTAAAGAAAAACACAGTTTTGGATGTTTGGAAATGAAAGTGATATTTAGGATGATTTTTAACAGATGCGGAGAGCTGTTTTTTTCCAGGAGCGATGAAGGTGATGAACAGTTAATTATTTTTGGAAAATGCAACCTAAGATTGTACAGTTCAAATTTAAAAAAGTACACATTGCCTTTATAGATCACAAGCAGTAACATACGAGGAGGAAAGTCAGCATCCGCTAAACTCCTTCTACTGTAAACCCTTCAGTGTTGGGTTTTAAAAAAAGGAGAAGAAAGAAGAAGAGAGGAAGGAGGAAATCGAGAAGAGGGGAGAAAAACAGAGGGAGGAAGGAAGGGAGAGAAGACAGACGGAGACAGATGGGCAAAAAGACAAGTGCGGAAAGACAGCCGGGAAGAGGGAGCTGAAAGGAGAAGGAGAGGAGATGGAGGGATAGATTGAGCGAGGAGAAGGAGGCGTACTGTAGGAGATCCAGCTGACATTAGCGGGTGAGTTTATGAGATGTGATGATTAGCCAAATCCTGCTAATCAATGACACATTCACATGGGTTCCTGCTCTGTTGCTAAACACTAATTGGTCTATTCTGCAGCAAATAGGGAGATGCTGTTTCCCACTTCACTGTAAGCAATGCGAGCTGACACGGGGGCACATATGGGCGCACACACACACACACACACACACACACACACACACACACAAACACACACACACATGAACACATGCCAAACATTACTTGCATGCACATACTGTACATCTGTAGCAGATTCTGGTACATAAAAGGTCAAATTGAGGCTGATTCAATTTGAGAGTGGATGAGGAGCAGAGGATGCTGCTCGACTCGCTCCAACAATAAGGAGAGAATGGGATCCTAGAGCGGGCCAGTTGAACCAGCAGAGGGAGGGAGGGGGGGCCCTAAATTCAATTTCACTTTGTTGAGTATTTAGATAATGTCTCCTAATGTAATGCCGGGCCGTGAGTGGATCCACAGTGTAGCCGTGGTTTAGCAGTCATTAATCACAATGCAGCAGCAGCGCCACCAATGTCCGGGGAAAGGCATTGCATCACTGGGCTGCAGGCTGACACCAGACACCTGACGACTGGATATGAGGACTACACCTGAGGCTGTACCTAAAGAGTAAGTGTCTAAATATCAAGATTGTGTTTATCTATTGAAACATCTATCGAACCTATCATATACATACACATAATTTATTGTTGTTATGCTGTGTATTTATGCATACAAGCCTCTAAAAAACAGTCAAAATTCCTTTGTTTCTGCTCGAATATATTCAGCCAATAAAGTTAATTGTGATTATTTAGCAGAGGAAGCTTCGTTAAACTGGAATTTGTGGGGTTAATCACAGATTGGCTGTTTCCACTTTATGAAGCACTCCCATAATAATTTCAGAGCAACTCTGAAGGCAGCAAAAAAGATCACACCCAGCTAATAAATATTGTTACTTCATTTTAGTTCCTGAAAGAAAATTCTGTATTATTTTCATTAGTGTATTAAGTAGTCGGACAAGTAATCAACAGCAATTCTGACCATCAATTAATCATAAAAATTGCTGTAATTTCTGATTTAATATCAAAGTTAACTCACAATTTGAACTGTTAATCAGACAAAACAAGCTAGATGAAGAGGACACTTCCGGCTTAAGAAAATAAAACAATATAATCTTTTCTTTTTTTTTTTTAAACATTTTATAGATTAAACAGAGAATTTATTAACATAAAGAAAAAAGATCATGAATATAATCATTTGTCAAAGCATTTTCATAAATTACAAATATATATCCAATGGCTACAGAGCCCTTCACCTTGGAGGATGGTGTTGTTGTAACATATTTACACACACATCTCTCAGTCTCTCAATTAGTGTAGACACACACACACACACACACACACACACACATACAGCTCATCCACACCCACATCCACACAGTGAGTACGGTCAACACGGGGTGTATTCCTCTCTCAGTGAGTGCCGGTGGTTAACAGTGCTTTGCGTTGAAGAGGAGGACAAGAGGAGGGTTCACTCAAACACATGACTGTTACTACCTAAATATTAGCGCAGGGACTCTCACTCTCTCTCTCTCTCCCTGAGTGTGCCTCAGTATGTGATAGTGTGTCTGTGTACATGAGTGAGTTTGTGTGTGTGTGTGTTTGTGTGTGTGTGTGTGTGTGTGTGTGTGTGTGTGTGCGTGTGTGTGTGTGTGTGTGTGTGGATGTAATTATGTGCAGAGGAGAGGCTGTTTGGGGGTAAATAGAGTTGCAATTATTCTTTTAACCTGTTAGATTGTCAGCCCCACTAAAACACACAGGGCTAGGGGAGACAGAAAAACAGACAGATAGACAGACAGATAAGTACTGCATTTAGCAGCAAACAGTGGCACACATTTAACTCCAAACTAAATGCCAATGTCTTTTCTATGATGTGCATTATTAGAGATGCGATTTTGTTTTTCAGTCAGTAATAATCACGTCTGAAAAACAGACACTAACATATGCAATTCAATATTTTTTGTTTGTTTTTATTTTATATATAATGACAATAATTGTAGCACCTATGACCTGACGACATTAAAGTGATAAGCAATGAATGAAAAGATTTATGTGAACATATATTTACTGTTGTATCTCAAAACCCCTCGGAAGTAAAAGGAGTGTTAAAGGCAGGTGCTAATCTGACGGCTCTAAGTGATTTGATTGCCATGTGTCAAGACATGATATCACTGAATTGATTTAATTTGCGATACACTCTGTTGACGGCTGTTTGCCTGAGCTGAAGCGTAATGCTCCATCAGCAGCAAATGGAGTAACCCATTCAACACCAATTCTGCTGCATTACAGACAGGAAGTACATCTTATTTTTCCCTCAATGGCCTCGTAGCAAAACTGATGACTAGCTTTGGGATAATTGCATGTTCCTGCAAAGTATTCAGGTGGGAGGAGAGTGTGATTCAGACCTTATGTTGAATACGCTCTGCATTTAGTGCAAATCATGTCATTTTATCTAGTAAATAGATCGGAGACTTATCTACCAGATGTTTTTTAGCTGTACAGATGACTGAGGAATCAAAAAAACGGCACATACATATCCATCAACAGTACAATTATTAGTGATTTGTCATTTTCTCAAATACATTTTTCCTCTCGCTCTTTCTTGCTATTCTTTGCACAAACACACACACATACCAAAGGCTAATAATGTTATCGGCTCAGATCACCAACTCAGCAGATCTCAACCGCATGTCACCTACGATAACTCAACGCATGCACGCGCACGCGCGCGCACACACACACACACACACACACACACACACACACACAGATGCAGAGTTCGGTGCCCCTTGTCAATAGGACGTTAAGGGTTTTGGCACTAATGACCAGTATAGAGATAAGAGAGGAGAGGTTAATGTGTTGCTGTGGGTGATCAAGATAAGACCAATCCCTTCAAGCCTGCAGACAATGAAACAGTGAGAAAGGGAGAGAGTGCCAAAGAGGTACAGGCAGAAAAACATATCCAGAAATAAGCAAAAAATGTCCAAACAACATGAGCTTTTTTGTGTAAGACACACTGCTGCGTGTGAACTTCTGTTTATTATATTTGATGCATGAGCAAGTACAGAATCAGTCTATCAGGGCTGCACACATAAATATGCACCCAGCGGCAAAGCAGAGTAAACACTGAAAAACTCAATAGTCACCACCAACCAATCCAGATTTTCTTTGAATGGGTTATCAGCGCAGCTCCCAAGACAAACCAAAATATACGAGCCTGTCTCGCATTCAAAAGGGCTTTATTTGGAAGCTTTGTGAGTGTGTGTTATCACAACATCTACAGTACGTGTGTGTTTGTTCAATGTATTCTTAACATCAAGGGGTTGATACAATTTATTGTGATTGCTTTTTAAGTACTAGTTCAGCCACAAGTTCAGACACACAACGCATGCATATATCTATCTATACACACACACATATCCAGACACACATACACACACACACACCCCCTTCCTCTCTGCAAGTGAAAGCGACATAAAATGTCCCCCCCCCCACCCCCCATCTATGTGGCCGGCTGGGTCGGCTGACATTTGGACACTTGTCAATCATCTCTTTCAATAGCCAAGCTGCAGGAAAAACGGAGTCGGGGGGTCAGCAACTCAGTGTATTGCCATGGCAACAACTGCACTGAAGTTCATAGCCCGCTGGGATAGTAGTTCTAAGTGCATGCATGTTTGTGTGCGTGTGTGTTTGTGTGAGAATGTCCATTTTTGTTTCTGGTTCCAGTGTGTGTGTGTGTGTGTGTGTGTGTGTGTGTGTGTGTGTGTGTGTGTGTGTGTGTGTGTGTTTGTGTGTGTGTATGTTTGTGTGTGTGCGCTCCTTCTGTGTCCAATTGTTCCCCATCAGCCAGAGGCAAATACTCCTCCCATTTTTAGCTCCTCCACCTCTAACCTTGCAACCTCACATGCAGCTTTAGCCTTTTCTCCCTCCTTTCCCTCTCTTCCATTTTTTTTTTTACCTCCCTCCTCTAACCAGCAGGTCAAGGAACAAGGCCCTGCAGGAAGTACAGCAACCAAAAAAAAGAGTACTTAACCTTTCACCACCTTGGCCTCTCCCTCCCTCTGCCCTTCTGCCTCTCATCATTTTCCTCTTCCTCGCCAGTGTGTGTTTCAGTGTGATCCTCCACTTGCACCCGCTCTGCATCCAATTGTTTTCTCATCTTCAACAGTTGTGCTTTCACTCGTACACACGTTATCCCATACTAGGTTCACATGTCCAGACAGCCCAGCATTCAGCCAAATTACAAGAAAACAGGGTGACAGAGCACGCAAGCACAGCCACGACAAAATATGTGGAGCCTGCGCCACTGGTGGTCTGTTTATGGGATGAATACGAAGGACAATTTGTGTTCTCAGTCAGGGAAAATAGCTCAGATTGAGCCTCGGAGGACAATCCACTGACCCGTTTACCGAACACTTATCGCAGAGAGGTTCACCGGCACTATTCATCTCCTGGGGCTCCAGCAGCCACACACATGCAGGCAACTAGTCCCCTCCATCTACCCAGACTTTAATGACAGCACAATGTGCAGTGACAGCAACCACACAGAAAATGAATTTAATACGATGCTCCAAATGGCGTGATAAACCTGTAGCTCTAGGAATAAATACTTCTCATGAAAATGTTGACATGCACAACATTTACACAGCAGTTTGTTGCAGATTTGGGGGATTTGAGGATAGTTTAGTGAGAGGGCTGCACGCCAAACTTGTGTTGCATTAGATTTGAAAACAATTGTTTCTTTCTGGCACAACAAAATTGCCTCTTGGAAAAGCAAAGCTCCAGTCGACAACGTAAAAAAAAAAGAAAAAGAAAAAGGAAATAAATAAAAACAGTTCACAGGTTGGTAGACATATGGTAATTTTGTGCCCTTGCTTTTACTGAAACTAGTGACTTTTATGAGTAAAATCTGCTGCTAATAGCTGTTTGATGTGGATTAACATGCTCCATTACCCCAATGTACCAACACTGCCAGAATCATTACAGAGCACACGCACACACACAGAAATACACGCTCTATGACACAGACACCAAGACTGCTCCATCCAAATCCCCCCCCCCCCCCCCCCCCCCCCCCCCCCCAACACACACACACACACACACACACACACACACACACACACACACACACTTCTTCGTCCAACACTCTCCCTCTTCCCAGTCCTGTCAATGGACAAGGCCTGTCTGACTGAAATGGCGTAATTCTGGGGGATAATTCATGGATAATTTTGGGATAATCTCCAGCAAACCATTCGGAGCGCTGCCACCCAGTTTGCCCGCAGCCTGATTACCAGGCTCCGAATGCCAGCCACTTGTAGTGACCAGCACAGCCAGCAACCACTCTGCTGCATGCAAATAAACAAAACAAACAAGGACCTCCAGCAGGGAAACATCCAGCTCTGCTCACACAAATATTCACCAAACATTGTAGGTTACTGAAAAGATGCACACACGAATACACAGAGGAAGGAGTCAAACAAATCCAAAACGCTAATGTAAAGACATCTCGTTAAAAGCGAAAGCATGTGGAGAGTATACACACACTCACACGCACAACCTTACAGCTGAGAGGATTTTCATTATGTGTGATTGCCATCTCGTGGTGGGAGAAACTGTATGATTAAGAGCAAATGCTAAACCTTTGCGATGTCACGGAATACAGTATTACATTTTGCAGTCTAACTTTCTTAGCTACAACAAAAACTTAATCTTTTCTTTTGAGGACCAATCTGCCTGACAAAATTGGGCTAGTGAAAGTTGTGTTGTCATTTAGAGTATTTAAAACCCTGCTAAAGCATTCATAACAGAACATAAGCCGTTATTCAGCGTAGCATTATATACAATATATGTATAATGTAAAGACTATATCTTCACATTGTTAGGACTGATAATAATTTACATTAACTCCGTGTATGCAAACAGTGAGAGAATATGAGCACATAACTTCAGCCCCATACTGAATTTGGTCTGATGTTGGAAGCCAGAGGGGCTCTTGTTTATATATTGATAAATACTGACATCTAGTGGCTCAACCTAAAAATTCACAGTGTCAGGTGCTCCGGGATCACACGTTTGGATCTAAGTAAACACCACCACCTTTTGGCCACCATGGAAAAACATCACCAAGAAGCCTTAATACATTTCACTTTTTCTATTAGTTACCATTTCCTGATTTTTCTTACATCAGCAAAAATATACCTTTATTCTAAAAACATTTGCATTACAAAAAAACATTTTGATCTGCATATATAAATCATAAAAAGTTGTATCTTCTACATTCTTAAGAGGATACAAAGTATTAACTCTCCTTGGATACCATGACTGATTACATAACAACTCCTTCTGTACTGAACATCATTTCTTTTTTTTTTTTACATCTAGCGATAAATTTACAGACAGACGGAAGGCTTCTCACCCGCGCGCACACACATGCACACACAGACCCAGCCGGTGTGCTGTTGACAGCAGTACATGTACACACAACTGCACTGCTGGAGAATATTTGCTTTCATCATATAAAGCCTGTTGTTTTCAGTTATGTCATGTTGTTTAATATCCTAAGAGGCTTAGAGATTCCCCCTTTGCTGAGAAGTGTTGACAGAAAAAACTCTGAATTCATAAGGACCGCAACTTAACTATGCGATCACTTCTCACACTTGACATTGCACTTAAATTCTGTTTTTTCCACCACAATGTGTGGACATGCAAATCAAATCTTTCTTGTCAGTGCAAGGTGCATGCAAACACTGCTGACACACTCACAGACACACAAACTCAGCTCAAAGTGCCATTTCAGACTTACTCACCATTAGTTAAGACATGTATCTCTGAGGCAGTGAAATCAAATATGAGGTGTGTACAAATTCAGTTTTGCATTTCATCAATATCCTCTCCCTCCACTTTCACAAAACTGAGTCCAGGATATACTGTCACTGTCAAAAATATACGTAAAAAAGTAGAAAAATTGGAAATCGAGCTTGCAGCATAGATGAAGTGTTTTCCAGAAGTATCCAGGGGAACGGGAGTCTCCAGTCCTACACTTTTGTTAGAATCACTCCCAAATGAACTGATAAAAATCCTGTAACATGAACAGTGACAGCTGCTTAGAGCAGATACAGGAAGCCGGGTCCCCCTTCAGTCAGTCCATCACTCCACTGAGCACTTAAAAGTCCAGCATGTTTTTGGTCCAGCTGTTTGAGGATGTCGAACAGAGAAACATTTCTTTCAGAGTGTGTAGACTCAGCTGAGGATCATCTTGCAGAAGCAGTTTTGACCTGCGCGATTATAGAAGATAACAGTGAGAGATCATCTAGATAGTCTGATGCATCAAAGTGGCATGAAAGCTCACCTGCTTTTTCTTAGCCACCCATCGTGTCTCCAGGCGGAGAAAGCACTCCTGTCAGTTTTTATACCAGCGCACACAAGCTGCCGGGCTCCCCTCCTCTCTCCTCTTCCCCCCTCGCCTGTTAGGCTTTGACTGCTTTGCTCTGCTCTATCTCTGCACTTGACCAATCCACTCTATCAGCTCCACCACTCTCACAACTCCACACAGATCTGCGGCGTGCAACCTATCAGCTCCACCACTCTCACAACTCCACACAGATCTGCGGCGTGCAACCTATCCCATTTTTCTGATAGTCTCATTCGGTGCCTTCTCCCCCTGCTGCTGCCAAACCAGTCACCTGTAGGCTCAGAGATACTCCAAACCATTTCCCAATCTCCCGCCCTCCTCGCCTCATTCGTATCTCTCTTATTTTCGTCATTTTCACCCCTAACTCCCACTCAGTTTTCACTCCTACCCACTTTTAGTCCTTTCACTTCCCCTGCTTCTACCCAACCATTACCAATTTTCTTTGACACACTATTTGCTATTAGCCCCTAGTCTTCCTCCTCCCCTTCCTCTTATCCCTCCACTCTCCATCCCTGTCTCTGCCTATCCTCCTTATATATCCTCAGCCTTCGCTTTGCCTTCTCCCCATCTCCAGCGGCATGAATATATTATTATCTACACAATGGAGCCCTGCTTATTGTTTATGAATTACCAGCCTTGCGGCCAAACAAAGCCTATTTTCATAAGAAACCTCCATTTCATTTCAGCTCCAATTAGATTGGGGGCTAAAGAATAGGAGTCCTCAGGCCTCAGCCCCTAAGGATGGCAGGTCCATTCAGCTTCATTCAATGGGGCCTTATTGCTTTCCCATACAAAAGAGCACGTGGACGGGCTTTCAGACTGAAACACCAACCAAAAATGACTGGGAGACAGTACTGTACAATAACAAATCTTTAAAGAAAGGACACTGAGTGCTTATCCTCCCATCCATCAATTCATCCCTCACTCTTCGCTTTCTTCTCCTCCTCTGTTCGTATATTGTAAGACCTGGACATTAATGACAGACAGTTGAAAGAGAAAGGGAGTGAAAGAAAGAGAAGAAGAAAGAGGCAGAGCAGCTCAGTTTTTCACAATACATGTCAAGTCTAAATGATCACTGGCTGCTGAATAGACAGATGGAAGGGAAAAAGAAGTGAGTCGTGTGTATGTATGTGTGTGTGTGTGTGTGTACAGCTGATTGATTCTCTGCTTTGAAAAGAGAGAGAAAAGAGTGAATGAAAGAGAGAGGAAGACCTTGATGCTTTTTACAAGCTCCACAATAGTCGGGGGGTCTGAGCCGTATTGTGGAGGACCCACAGTGACAAGCTGTCACTCCATCCTGGTAGGAAGAAAGAGGCAGAGAGAGTGAAGAGGGGCTGGGGCAGGTCAGAACCCTGATAATACACGTCTGCCTCTTCAGTTCAAAAGTTTCTCACCCGCCAGACACTTGACAGAAAGAAGAAGGGACGCTCTTTAGTTGTTCTGGTAAAGTGGAGACAAGAAGTTAGTGAAAGCAATTTGTACTCATCTACCTCCACCTGGAACATCAACTAAGAGATCCAGGTATTAACTTCACCAGAAGCAAGGCAGTTTCTCTTTTCATGCTCTGGTTCATTACTGGGGACTGAGTGGCAGTGGGCCAGTCCAACACTGTGAGAGAATCAAGCCAACAAGGTCAGAGCACGACAGCGCTGGCCTGGCTTTATCTGCCGAGATCTGCTTCACAGAATGAATGTGAATCGTGCCTTTGTTCTTATGAAGGAATATTCAGCGCGAAACAAAAGGCAACTGTTTTCATTACTAATGAGTGGACAAGGTGAGAGTCACAGTGAAAAGGTTGACATCTGTGCTTATTCATCCAACAGCAGCAGAATGGGATCATCTTCTCTCCACAAAGCTTGTCACGATTATCAAGGTGCACAATAGATTTCAATAGGCCGGTCGTTTCAAAAAGACGCAGAATATACACAAACACACGCAAAAGTACACACAGGCGTGAGCATGAATGATTGTTTTGTTAGGGTCAAAGACAAGATGCAATCAATATCATTGCCACACAAACCGTTTTTTGTTTTTTTTTGTTGCACTTTTTGCATGGCATTCATTCCATTCAAAATGCCATCGTGTGTCACTTTCAACTTTGCATGGAAAAGATTAAGAATAAACGTAGACAACGCATTCATCTAAGTCTGAACTCGTCACTCCTCGCGTGCATACACCATCTTCAGCACAACGGAGCTTTGGGAGTGACGATCAAAACACTTAAATTGAGAACTCTGAGCCAAAATGAGACTTCAGTATATGAGCACTGGCAGCAGTAGCAGTTTGTTTTTGCAGCAGTGTAATAGAGGAATGCGGAACGCGCAGAGCAGCAGCGGCAGCAGTGTAGCAGAGCAAAAGAGGCAGTATGAGATTATTTTAACTGACCCCATATTGTGAAGGCGATATTGTTGTAGCAGTAGTCATCTTAAGATAAACAGTTTTAACATACTCATACAGAGAGGGCCCGAGGCTTTTATTTGTTACCCAAGTTTCAGCCTTGTAATTCCCTACAAGCGTAAATTAAGGTCAACAAGGCATAGATTGGGGAGTGACAGTAACAGCTTCCACAACAAAACCCTTATAAATGCAGAGTTTTTTCAAACTGGCAAAGCTTTCAGAGTCCTTCAAGGCTTTCAACGGTACACAGAATAAAAAAAACATTGTGCTGTCTCCCTTCTTATACACTTATTGTGTTAAAGTCAACAAAAATGAATTGTATCTCGTGTTCTCGAATTTACCAAAATGTGGGAATAAAATTGTATCTCGTGCACAGAATAGCAATTCAAGTGCTCGCTGTTGTACAACACGGCCAACATGGCTTTACAGTTCTGGTTTATTGTCATCAACCATGTCTCCAGCAGCAACAAGCAGCTGTTTTTTTAGCAAAAAGACCCTGTTAAACCCACTGTACACTATACGCTAATTTGCAACTAGCTGGTGAACATAGTGGAGCATTTAGCAGCTAAAGGTCACATATTTCAGGATATCTTCGGAGTAGGTGTGGACCAAAACAGAGCTAAAGTCTAGTGAATACTGGACTTTAGCTCTGTTTTGTATCAGCAACTGTTTGTGGGTGGGGTGGGGGTAAAAAAAGCGTAAGAGACAACAGAACCCTGGACAGCTTCATTAGAGGAGGACATGAGATAAAGAGCAAGAGCTTGTATAATGCTGTCGTTCTTAACATCAAATATTACTGGGAATAATAATAAGGAAAATAAAATTTAGGCTTGTTATGTCCTAACTTATATGTCATTGCGTTCCCTACATCCGTTCAACCAAATGTGCTGTGAGTAGGTGTGCTCTGCTGCACGGACCACTCACTGAGAATGGAACACCAAAATCTATTTACAATAATCATATTGGAATACAAAACAAAGCAGTGAAGGAGCCATTGTACTAAAAAAAAAAAAACACAACCTTCACATGACCAAATCTATCATGTTGCAGACATTACTGCAGTGGCCGCACACACAATAAAAATGATCGATGACGAAACATTACATTTCAATTCAATTGCAATTCATACCTTTAAAGTGCTTAAGTGTAAAGTTAAGTTTAACTGTTCTCACAGCAGACATTTTCAGGTGGCACAGCAGGAAAAGCACAGCAGTGACTAATAAGGTTAGCTACGTCTTTGGTCCATTAATTGGTGGCCAAGTGACAATTAGATAATATCACAACACCAGGAGGACCATAGATCTGACACACCTAAATGTGATTGTATGTCCTTTAATAACAATTGAGCTTTGTTCCTGCTATGATGTAGCTAAATGTCAGCTATAAAACAGGTTAATTAAACTGACAGTTCTCCGTGGTTTGAAAAACATTTTTTCTTGTGAAATGTTACCTAGTGATATGTAGCAGACGAATATCAGCACAGCAGTGTAAAGTATAGCGCAAAGGCAAAGGCTAAAAAGCTTCTTCATTAACTATGTAACCCTATATTAACTGAGCAGAGTCATGTCAGAGTAAACAGTACCTGTTTGCACTGGTACCTTAGTGAAGATGTGACGCAGGAGGTCCCAGTCTGCCAACCGATTCCTCTTTTCTTCCAGTTTAGTCTTCACAAAATTTAGGGACAAACCCTGACAGCACTCAACAGACGAACTTTTTTCACTGACCAGCCTGTTTGGGAAATGCTACAGGAGCAGCAGCAGCAATCCTGTTAGCAAAATAAACAAGGTAGCACCAACTTGGCGGGCGGAAACAGTTTAACTACCGCGCCAACATGGCGGGCGGAAACAGTTCAACTACCTCGCCAACATGGCGGGCGGAAACAGTTCAACTACTGCGCCAACATGGCAGGCGTAAACAGTTCGACTAGAGCGCAATTTCGCGCCATTTCCGAGGGCAGCTTGGATGACTGGTGCCAGGAGAAATGTATCCTGGCTAGAGCAGAGCTAACCTTTTGTTCCAAGCAGATTCACAACCTGCCTAAAACCAAACCTTAAGAGGAAAGGATAAGTAAGTAAAGATAGCGATAGGCTAATACTTTTGGTTACAGTATCATCACATTACCTTCTGATTGTTAAGAGAAATACTGCTCACCTGAACAGTGCCTGATGAGACTCTGTGGAACACGCTGACCCTCTGACCTACCTTCAGTATGATGACAGTGGTAAACAAGTGAGCAGTACTGTCATAGCAAAATGGTTCAAGTTCAAAGTTTTGACTTAGTTATTTGCAATACTTTGAAATCTTTTTTTTAGCTGAGCAGTTAAAAAGGAAAATACTTCTACAGTGATTTAGTGTTGTAAAACAACGAGGAAAGAAATGTCTAATGGTGGGTTCAATACTTTTCAAAGACATGTATTACTAAGTCCCTTGGATGATTTAATTCTCTCACTGATATTACACTTGTAGTTTACACTGTTATCTGTCCAGAGAAGAATGAGACCTCTGGGTGGCAAGGTTATGAGAGGACACAAGATCAATTAGAAATAAAATTTTAAAAAAATCCTTGATGTTTTGCTTTTTTGTTTTTATTCATGAAAATAACAGGATACTTTTTGTGAGGAGGGTCACAGGGTTTGGAAGCCCTGCCCTGCTTTTAATGGCAGGATTATCCAGGGGACCTCAATAAAAAAAGGGCTATTGTTGATCTCCTGACACCTCCAGGTCCCCATCAAGTCCCCTTCAAGATATATACAGACCGAGAAACACAAATAGTAATCCTACGATAGCGTAGAACACAGACTTAGTCTTTTCTGTGCATAAGTGAGCTCTGGTACTTTGATTACAATTTATATGCACAAGCTTTATTCAGTACCTATGTGAGCTAGGCACAGGCAGATGTGGTACATTTAATTCAAATGTATGTACAGCAAATTAACATGTTTTCCTTAAATCACATCATTTATCACACAGGACAGCTGCCTGTTTACTGAGTTGGTAATCCAGCCTTGGGTATTTTTGTGTGAGTGAAAGAGACAGAGAGCAGAGGTTCCTTTTTACTTTGTGCAGTTGGAGCAGGTGAAGCAGTGATTCAAAGTCATTCTTCTAAAACCACATTTATTTCAAAGGCTCATCTTTTAGCAGTATTTACATTATACAGTACAATTTCAATATCTATACAATTCCATAGGATGCCTAGAGAGAAGGTCGAACCTAGAGGAGGTCAAACAGTAACAACGACAAAAAAAAATTAAAACAGTCACAAAAGATGAGCTTTCAGACACAAGCTTAACTTCAGGCTGAAAACACCAGGCTAAGCCTGTGTCGGAGAAAGAGGCCAAACAAAATCAATTCATAAAAAATTAAATAGCATAAAAAAGGTAATGAAATGGCATGGTTCAAGTTCAGATGTTTCCAAAGCCTTTGTGACCATTAAAGTACCATTGATGTACCATTGGACAGCAGACTGTTAAATGATTGTAAACAGAGGGAGAGGACTGCTCTCCACCGTTCTTCGGGCCACACTGAACACTACCAAAGACACTGATGATGGTCACATCATCGCATTGGGTGTTCAAGGAATGTTACCATGAAAAAGATGGTCAAGCCGTATCAACATCACGTCCCAGTGACTCCTGTCTTTTCATCAAAAGAGCAGTAACGACACTCCAATTAGAGCAAACACTCGACTATCAGCTTTCAGATTCACTCACACAACCAACCTTAAAATTATGCATGTAAAGTGTGTGCATCTCACACACACACCGTACAAGCAAGCCCACACAAACATGCTCTGCCTTTCTCATTTCAAAGCTTCAGTTAGAGATGATGACGCACAAGATCCTCAAAGGTTTGTCTCGTCCCATGTTGGGTCGTTCATGCTCTTCAACACCCTCCTGACAACTTTCTCCAGATCCTTCCTTGCTCTCTGCTCCTCCTCCAGCGACCTCTTCATCTTCTTGTTATCCTGTGAGGTCAAATAATCTCGTCACGCACGTTGTAAACAGATTTATCACCAGGTATCATTACACATATATTTCCATTTGGCTAACATTTTGCATCCTCCGTACTAAGCGTACAATTCATCTCATCATGATTTTTCATGAAAAATCCCAAACATTCACCTGTTTCAGCTCTTGAACCTCATCCCTCAGGGCGTACACCACATCCACCAGGCTCCTTTAATATGATCATATTTACAGGTCAACTTATCAAGACTGGTTAATAAAAGAGCAAATTCACATTGTGTGAGGACTGGGACATACTTTGGCGACACCACACACTTTGTTTAACATCTGAACTTTAATAACGACAAAGCATATGACGAGTTCATGATGCAGTGGTCTGAAGTAGAAGAGACAAAAGGTGCATTACTGAGTCCTTTGGCCCTGGCACAGCGTGTAACTACTGGTGACATATATCACTGTCACTGACCATCATGTCTTTCTTGGCTTCAGTTTGCGTGTTGATGTTCAAACAACAGGAGTTCCCTACATTCTAAGCACTACAGAATGCCATTTTATTTAACTTCTGTATTGTGTTGGTACCGGCTATACCAGCAAGTGTTCTACTTGCTATCAGATTCGAAAGGAATCTTGGGCATCTCACATGATTACCACAGACGGGGTATGAAACCCCTTTTACATAATCATAATTTAGGTCTTTTTGTAGGATTTACAATATGTTCAGTCTGTGATTCAGGGCAAAGGAGAAGCTAGAGGGGTATTTATCTATCGTCTTACTTTTCTTCTCCAGAACTTTGTCCATTGCGACTAGGACCCTCCACCAGGACTTTCTTCTCACCGGGGATGATCACGTGCAGCCCTGTTTCCGTTCGCGGCCCTGTTTCAAAACAGAAGAGCACTCAACAACTGGTACTTTGCTTGTCTCACCTTGTACTAAGACGAGTCAGTGCTCAGTCCTGTGAAATACGTTTTCAGACCAGTCTGAACTTCTTTATGGAAACGAGTGACAGCATCGAAGAGAAGCAAACGTACACCACAAGCGGTAGTAGTAGTGTGTTAGTCATGCACAAACCAGACATCAGACGAGAGCCAGAGAAAGTGAGAGGAAATGAGAAGCTGGGGAGATATCTGGCAAAAAAGACAAACAAATCCATTCATTCATTCACATTACAAGTCTGTCAGTCTTAAATTAATGAGAACTCAAACATTTTAGCCAAATGACAACACACAAGACACAATGAGATTTGCTGCTCTAACAAATCACCAGAATGCCAGTGTCTACCAAATGACAGATTTATTCAAAACTCATAATACAGCGTTTGGGACTGGAACACTTCAGCAGTGTAGAACAAATACACTGACAGCGCTGATAGATAAGACATGATCACATGTGTGAACTGAATACAGCATTAGAGCACTCAGAGGACAACGTTGGTCAAAGACAATTGGTCTCTTCCCCCTGCCTGTCCCACAGTTTGACTTAGTTTCTTAAACCACAGAATACACCTGTCACAAAGTATAGCACATGATATAAGGACAGTGATATTCTTAGCTCAAATACTCATAGAAGGTAGAATGGGTTTTATTTTTTCTTGCTCCATGACAACTAATATTTACAGAAAGGGAGACTATGTGCTCTTATATTTCAAGTCCACTCTGACAGTATTCTGAGGCTGAATGAATAGTATACATAGAAATGTTCCCGTATAATCATGTTGGTCTCTTGTTTCTTTTTTTTTTTTTTTTAACCCCAATGCTTTCAAAACATCAAAGGTGAGCATTTACACTACGAATGAGCATTTACTTTACAGTAACACTGAATACTCAAGTCTACCTTTAGGACTATATCATACACACTGTAGGCAGACGACAAAAAGTACAGAATTTAACAGATTCTATCCCCCACACCCACTGGCCCATTACATGATTGTGCAAAATAATTCAAACACTTCATGTTATAATTTTCAGTGTAAACTTTGATACAGATTTTTTTCAAAATGTGAAAAAAAAAGAAAAAGACAAAAAGAAAAGAAAGTAAAAACAAAACAAAAACAAACAAATGATTCTTTCAGGGATCATTTTGTAAACATTGACATACAGAATAAAATTCAAATTAAAAAAAACACCTGTATACAAAATAATGAATTCAATTAAGAAATAATTTCAGAAACAGTAAATAGTACTGTTACATTGACTAATATATTCCTTATGTCATTCACATTGCTTGCTGTAAGAGGAGATAGACTCTTAGTGGATGCCGACCTGTACTTTTTAATACCAACACTGGAAAAATACTTCTTCATAAAAATAGTCATTAATGCAGGAGATAGCATGGGAAACCTCACAAGCCAGACAACACAAAGGCATGTCTGGCTTATGAGGCCATAGCATAGGTGCTAGTTTGTTGTGACACAGGGGATGTTTGTTTTTGACATCATGCTTACCTGGTCAGAGTCCAGTGAAAAACCACAGCGGAGTGGAAAAGTTCAACATTTTGAGAAAATGGGCTTGTTCCCTCTCTTGCCAATAGTTTGATGAAAACATTGATACCACTGTGCAGTTACTATGAAGCTATAGCTAGCAGCTGTTAAGCCTAGTTTGGCATAAGGAGCTGAAAGTATCTAAAAGACTGAAACAGGTTTTTTTTTAATTTGCTTTCTTTCCATGAGTTTAGTATCAACTTCATGTTTTTGTGTTGGCTATAGAGCTCGAGTTGGGACATGTTTTGGCTAGCTTAGCATAGAGACTGGAAACGGGGAACCAGGAGGTTAAGGCAATCCAACTAAGGGAAACTTTCTAACTGACATATCTTGCTTAATTCAGTTAACTTGTGAACTTAAGTTATCTTCAGTTTTCTAGTTATGTCAAACAGCACCTTGCTAACCGTCTCCCCATGCTTCCAGTCTGTATGCTAAACAAAGTTAACCTGAATCTGGCTCCCGTTAAATTTTTTACAGACAGTTCTGAGAGTGGTATCGACCTCTTCATGTAACTCCAAACTCTTCCCCAAAATGTCCAACTATTCCAACTAGCAGAAGACAAAGGCATTTAATTTGTATTACAGGACTGTAGCTGTGTTCGCTGTAGTGTACAGTTTATTATTGTCGGGTTGGTATGCTATGCTGACGCTTAAAACAACATATAAATGCAACCCTGTAGAACCACTGACAGACAGCGACATTACTGGATGGAAGATCAGGCTTTAAAGGATGATGCTTAGGAGACTATGCAGTACAGTAAATTATTAAATTAAGTGACTTAAAGGCGCAGTTTCCCCCCCCCCCCCCCCCAACACCTATTTTATCACTTAACTTGAAAGTTGTCCAGGTTAAATAATCAGAGATTTCTGTATCCACAACATCACATTTTGGTGCCCACAGGATTGAAAAAATAAATGTAAAAAAAAAATCACCAAGTGTGTTATTGAACACATTGTAAACAGATTTCATTGGGACATTTTCTTTAGCATGAAGCAGTTTGAATTAAAACACTTGGCAGTAAGGGCTTAGAATTATTTAGACTAATGCGGACACTGATCCTAGAAAGATGCTTTGGAGTTGATTTGATCTCTTTAATCGGATGTAGCTGTATAAAGCTGTGTGCACCACAAACAAAATTCCCTTCACTGTATTGAAGTTGATGGAAAAATCCTGGTAAACCAAAACCATCTGCATGACTGGATACAACTAGAGGCTAAATGAGAAAATGTTTTTGTTTTTTTTTGTAATTGAGGGAACTGACCCTTTAAATTGACCCTTAAGTCCAGTAGCTTTTATCCAGCTGAAGAAAGCTAGACCAGAGAGTGACATGGATGTGTTATCTCCTCTACCTGTAGCAGCTACGTCAAAAAATTAACTGTTTCACAAACTATTACATTTTGCAAGGATTTTTTAGCATTGAATAGCTTTTGGTCGTGTGTTGAAATGTTAAATTAAATCCTGCTTTATACTGGCAACATGAATAAAGATCCAAATTATGAAAACAGAAACAAAATGTTAAGAATTCTGAATATTTCATTTGCATGCTGCTATACTCTCCTGCAGCAGCCTGTGCATGTGTGTGTGGCATCTGTGCTATGTTTGAGCATAAATACTCCAGAAACACATACTGGAGAGAAGTAGTACATGGTAAATTGAATAACACTCGTTCCTGAATTACATCTGAATATCAGACAGGAAAGATCCCCATCTCTCCCTCCCTCGTTTATCCCTCCCCTACACTCCACTCCAACATCCCTGTACTCCCTGCTGAGAGAGTCCGCCACGTTTACGGTCAAACAAGGGGAGTGGTCACATTCAAGATAAATTAACAAGAATTACCAAACACTTACTGCATGACAACTACACAAAGAGAGGAGGCACATAAAAGGGAAAGTGGCAAGGCAACAGGGAGATGCTTAAAACATCTTCAAACAAACAGTCTAAAAATAAATAAACCAAATAAGTTAACAAAAAAAATGAACAAATATATCATAGAAAATAAATAGATAAATAAAAAAAATCTAGTTTCTTTTAATACATTGAAGGTAAAAGAGGTAAGCGCGCTGTACGTTACATTACAGTACAGCGTGGCAGTACTGTACGTTCTTTAGTTCTGGTGAGAGATGCAGCTCTTACGCGGCACTGAACCCATCCTGTAACTGTGGGTGGTCCAGATGGAGTCATAGTCAGAGTCCTCCGAAAGGTCAGAGGACAATTCTGGCCGTGACACGCTGCTACGGCGGCCCGGCGAGTCCATACAGGACCGGTCCACATCGGCCAGCACGTGGTTGTGCATCAGATCGGTGCCCTGCCAGGCTGGTCGGGGTGGGCCAAGTTTGGCGATGACATCACAAATGTGATGGGAAGAAATGGTGGGTGGAAAAGAGGGGTGATGGTGCAGGTAGCGTAGGCAACACGCAACAAATGGTAAATCATAAAAACCGATGAGAGATGCAGGGGGGCGGAGTGATGGAGCAAATCAGAATACAGGGAGGAAAATGTTTGTCCAACATGGGGAAAACAAAATGTCGATGAAAGAAAGGGGAGAGAAAGAAGAAACTCGAGGAAAACCAAAGCGATGCCATAAAAGTGAAGGGTGGAGAAGAGACAGACAGAAGGAGAAGATACTGTTAGAAAGATCAGCTCAGAGTACCAGTGTTAAAGAAAGGCACTGAGACGCACAGAATACAGGTACAGCAGTACACAAAGACAGCAAGCTGCAATATGAACCTCTCTTCTTTTGAGCAAGCACATTTACAGTACAAGTATGACTTTGTGTTCTCTTACTGGAGTTAAGAGTCTGCCGGGTCTTGGCGCTGGTGCAGTACGCCTCAATAACTTTCAGGATCTGGGCATCTTCTTCCAGAGCAGCTGTACCTGAGCAAGAGAAGATGGAAAGAAAAAAATTTGATTATTATATGTCCCTCAAATACTGGATGGTTTACTGACCATGCCGACTGGGCTCAGGCTCAGGCTATCAGGTGGGGCCTTGGGCCAGAGTGTCCTTTGAAGAAACTGTTTTCTTTAAGAAGTTCAATCATACAACTGCAAAGAGACACAGCAGTGATAGAAGGAGACAAAACATGACTACAAGGAGACTTCAAACTAACACAAAATGACACAAAACTACTAAAAAGAGACATAAAACAACTACAAAGAGACATAAAACAGCATGCTCATAGCTCCGAGCTCGGATGGCTGGCTGCACATCTAATTGGGCTGACTAGCTAACAGCAGCTACAGCTGGCAGCATTTAGAGGTTACTTTGGTGATATGCTGCCCCCTCTTTGTTTAAACTATGTATTGGCCAGGTGGTCAACTCTTAGATTACACTTTAATCATTTAAGAAAACACATTTTAGTGGTTTCAACACAAACAGGTGGGAAAATGGAAAGATTTTAAACATACTCTTCCTCAAGGCAAATTCCTCCTCAGACTGTTTCCTCTCAGGCTTGCGCTTTGGAAGAAGTTTCTTCACACTCTTAGGACTTTTACTAAGATCCTGCACATGGGGGTGCAGAAAAAGAGAAACAAGCGCATGATAATTAGATAATTACAACATTAAAAATATAAATAAGTCTTGAGTACATTAAAACACTGCTCCTCACTTCCTTGTAGCAGAGGGCTGCAGAGGGTCTTAAAGGGGGTGCAGGCCGCAGACAGCTCAGGCTCCAGGGTTTGGGGGTGTTGGGTGGTTCCAGTGGGCCCCACATCATAGTACTGGAAAGAGATGTCCCATGGGAGGAGGGGTGAGGCAGGGTGTGGTACGTGGGAGCCACTGTCATGGCCCTCCCCTCAGCATGCCGGGATGGGGTGAGGGGGTGAGATGGGAGCTGAGAAATGGAACAAAAAAAGGTCAATATTAAGATTTATCACAAAACAGACAGTTTTGCTCTCCACTTAACAACTGCTCTGAAACACCCAGGTGATGCACCACTATACTCAATGTAAAGTGTGCACAGTTCAGTAAGAAACTGTACTCTTAATGAGCCTAAATCATAGAATGACATTACATTCCCCTCAACTGAACTCCAGCAGAAGGATTTGAACATCCTGCCAGCCCCCAACATGCAAGCAACTCTTTTGTAAATAAATTTATCATAATTGTTAGAGGTTTATAATTTCTTGATTATAAGATGCATCGCAATGTGGACGTGGAAGATTCTGCAACGATGCAAAGACAGAGCATAATCGAGAGTCAGCTTATGTTGACTGTGCATCGGAGTTGTTGACATAGCTTTGACACGAAGGAGAGGTGGCATAATTGGCGTGCCTCAAGCTGGAGCGTTATTGTGTGCGTGTGTATGATGTCTTTGAGACAGAGAGTGCATGTACATGCACAGAAGGGGGCAGGGGAGTAGACTGACTGGGAGGGAAGGAAGCTTTGCTAAAGCAAGAACACAAAATGTTGGAGATCTTCAGCGCTTATTATGAGAAGTGAAAAACATTTAGGATCAATATGAGACCATGGCGCAGCAAATTAGACTATGGCGGGCCGCCAAAGTCTTGTTAACTTACGGGAAACACTGATATATATTCACAGTGTTTAAATGAATGGAGAGTGGATGTGGGTGTGTAATTATTAGCTCCTGACCGTGTGGCAGGGAACAGTGAGAGGTTTGTGGCTGGGAGTGGTGGCTGCAGTGTGTTTGATCTGTCTGGTCAGGTGCTCCACCCAGTCTTGCAGGTCCTGCTGGTGGGTGCACACCACCTGGAGACGGTCAAACATTGGGCCTGCAGAGACAGAGATGATGTTGCTGAAGGCATCTTGTTAATGAATGTCACTCAGAGTCTTTAATAACTCATGTGGCCTTACCATTGAGCTCAAAGGCGTTTTTATGGGCTTCACAGTCTTCTAGTTTGGTCACTGTCATGCTGGCCAGGGGCAACTTTCCCTGGAGAGGGAAATCATCACATCAGAATCAACACATAACAGAGAAATTACTCTTAAAGTGGCACTGCGTATTTTTGGAGAAGATATTCAAAGTAAGAAATGTAATAGTTGGTTACTGACGAAATAATACATAAGCTCAGAATTTTTTTTTTTTTTGAGTAAACAAACCAAATAAAATAAATAAGTAAGCATGCTAACCAGCTAACCCTGGCCCATCTGGGTCCAAAGCTTCTCCACTCCCCAGGTGCTCAGAGCACCCAGTCCAGACCGCTAACTGCAGGGTCAACTGAGCTAACGAGCTGCAGTTAGCAGCAGTTAGCAGTTACTCTTGTGATAGGCTGCCCCCTATGTGTTTGGAGTATGAGTTCTACATGGATTTCACATAACAAGTAGCTTTGATTCCAATGTAATAGTTACTAACTCTAAGGTCAAACACTAGAGGCGGGAATCAGAATGAGACTGACCTGGGAAAAATGTTTCTTACTGACCTGGAATATGAAGCCACTCATCCTGGGGCTGGCAGACAACATGAGAAGGACGTGAGGGAAGAGCATGAGGTAACGCTCACTCTTCTCCTGACAAACAGGGAGAGGCACAAGAATGAGTGAGATAATGGAAGAGCAAGAGCACGATCAGGTATAATTCAGTTTGTAAATACTCACTCGATGATGCGAACATTTTGGTTCAGATCAAACATACACAAGGACAATAAGCAATTCAGCCTCAGAGAAAAGTTACATTATTGTGATTAACGGTGAGAAAATGCTGGCTGTTGACGTCTCAGCTGGAGTTTTATGACATACCATGCATCATTAGGCTCAGAGTGATGCTTCTGTAACTAATCAGCTCTTTATGTCCCTCTGGGTGTTCACTGTCAAAAATATGGTACATTCCCTTCCTTTGGTTAAAACATAAATTTGTAGCCTGTTTTCCCCAAAGTGCACCTTTAGTGTGGCATTAATTCACAATAACAACTACAGCAAACCCCGGGCTGTCACTGCATTATGCATTTTACTCTGCGTGATCTAACCAGCAGCCAAGCAGAAAGGGGAGTTTATCATGACAAAATTAGCATTTCCAAAATGAACCCCTCTAGGTCAAACATCTGAATACTATACACACACACACCACATCCTCCCAAGAAACTCTCAAGCTGTTTGAAACGCCTCTCAAACACTATGTTTGTTGCACATTGTGGCTCATTTGCTGCAGCAGAAATAGGAACACACCACAGGCAGATCTAGTACCTATACCTGATATAATACAAGTGATGAGGAAACATGCAGCACAGACAGACCACCGCAAGTTCAAGGTAATTTTTTTTTGCTAACATTCAAAGCCGGGGTATCGGTCAACAGCCAACAATTAAGAAAATTGCAATGTTTCAAGCCCCATAATATTAGGAGATGATGAAAATATATGGCCGTAGCAAGAATGACTGAAGGAGGCACTCATGTGGAAGAAGTTTACATCCTCTTTGTTAAGATTAAAGCTGTTCTTTTATGGTGTATTTTTGTAACCTTGTCTTCATTTATGACCTGTCAGTTCATTATATTGCCTCTTTGACATTTTTAACAATGCATGCAGTAACTGATGCTTTCATTTCAAAGAAATTACACTGCAGCATTAAATTACCATCTGAAACGTTGAATTTGACTGGCGTTCTATTGATTCCAAACAGAGGAAAATGTCTCAGAAAAGGTTACTTTTGAAGAGAGGTGCTCTCCAGTTGAAATGAGGATTAATTCAGAACATGCTCTTATAATCGTTGAATGTCATTAAAATCATGTTCCAGCTGCTTTTGTACAAAGCATTAAAACTCAGTGCAGCTCGTTGGTGTCAGTGCACTTAAGATGCCACAATTAAAGGATTCATTTTGCACTCCTCCGTCAGAGGACTCTAACTAGGAGTTGACTTATTACACATAAATTAACACTGTGAGAGTTAAATAAATGAAAGATGGTCACGATCCAGGCTTTCCTGACGAGAATGATTTACTAATTAATTCTGAGTTGATCCCTGTCATTTTAAGTGGAAAGAAAATGTCCAAAAAACACATTTAAGGTGTTTATCTTAGTAAGTATATTTGTTCATTTATGCAAATGTGGGAATATTTTATCAATAATTCCTCATTCAAGAATTGTAATACAAAAAATTATTGTCTTTACTAGTAATTATGTTACTAATTGGACAAGTTCCTAAACAATTCCGATTGGTTAAAATTGTTACCCTTTTCAAATGTATTTTGTTTCATATGTATGGCATTTCACAACACATCTCAGAACCTCTCGCACTCTTTGCAGAGTAATCTCCTTTTCACTAGCACATTTAAACACTATACTTCCCAGTTGAATTCCTGTCTCCAGCATATTCTAAATGATTTCATAGATCTGCATTACATTGTAATCCAAAAAATTTAAACTGATTTTTCTATGACCATTTCAGAATTGTGGAATGATACCAAAAGATATCCAAATTTTGAACCTGGCTGTTCCGATGAAATGTAACATTTTCGAAAACTTGTCACACAAAAAATGATTGTCTTGATATAAGTAATCAACTGGGGATATTTCATGATGTTCACCCTTCGTGTCTTCAACCCAAAAAATTAAATACATATGCTGATAAGCTATGTAAGATAGGTAAGCTAAGATAACCCAAATGAGCTACAGTTTTAAAAACTCACTGATTAAATCATTACCATCACACTCATCGCCACAGGGTTAAGGGTCAGGTAAGAATTTGTGCAGAAGCAGTTAATAGCAAAATGAAGCACAGGTGGAGGACGAAGATGGCGCTAGTACCTCTGAGCCAGGACTCTGGACTAAGACCTGGCTCATGTAGAGCACAGAGCCCAGGGTCTTAATGTCGTCACCCTCCCACAGCCGAATGGACTCTGTAAGGATCTGCAGCTCTAGCTCCTTACGCTTCCGCACCTCCTGGCACTGAGCCTGAAACAATGCAAACGAACAACTGCTTACAGACGTGCTATTAATTCAATTAATTTCACGTTAAGTCCTGTGACATGATACAACCAACAGGAGACCAAGTGAGATCACTTACAGACAGATTTTTGAAAGATGCCATGCACTTCTGAATGTCCGGCCGGTCAGGATGACTCTCCTGAAACAGAAGAAACATGTTGCTTATTAAACACAGGTCAATTCAAGAGCGCTCTAATCTAGACGGATATTTAGATACACACCTCCATGTGCCTCTCCAGCTCTTTGAGTAAGGTGGGGTATTTGTCAAGTCTCATAAAGGGTTTGCTGAGGCCTGTGGTCAGGGTGAGGATCCCAGGACTGACTGCACCCCTCCCCTCCATAAACTCCCCCAATGTGTCCCTGCAGGAGGAGAGACAGACAGAGACAGAATTAATTACTTACTATAAATCATTGTAGGTCTTCACATTTACACAATAAGCTAACTATCAATATCACACACTGTTTATAGATCGACTGGCCTCTGTTATTTCTTACTGGCTAGAAAACACATAAATGTAAACATTGACCATTAGACCTCAATTAAAGGGGCACTATGTAATGGTTTGTAGCAATATACAGGTATTAGGGATGCACATGGTTAACCGTTTAACCGTTAACCGATAACAGGAACTTTGACCGATTAATACTATCGGTTAAATTTTTTTTTAGCTACTTGTCAATCAACTCATGGGAGTGTGTCGACCCGTGCCACACGTGCAACACGTGCCTTTACGTGCTTTCCGCCACAGCCCACTTCACAGCAAAAATTAAGTGAGCAAAAAGGAGTTCTGTGTGGGACAATTTCGACCGAAAAGGAGATGAGGTTATCTGCAAACTATGTGGTACAGCACTGAAATATTCAAGCAGTCCCGACATGACGAACCGGACCCCGACGCGAAGCGGAGTGACCGGGACTACTTGCGGAGCAAAGATTTTAGAGCGCGGAGTGATACGAAATACGCGAATCAGAGGCAAAAAGGCCACTTTCCTTGACGACGACGATATGCTTAGCAGCGGTCAGTTATACGAAAATAACTGAGTTATACGAAAATAACTGACTGTCGAACGTTGGGAAGCCCCATTCAAGTGATTGGAGCTTTCTGCAGCATTAAGAAGAGCCGTGTAATAACGGTTATTAATCGGTTAATGAGCGTCGGTTATTGGTCATAAAAGAAATTAAAAATGTGCATCCCTCACAGGTATTAATCAAATGTTTATTGACCATATGAAAGCGGACTGTGACATGAAGAGAAAAATGAGACCTTCCCTGTCTCTCTCAGTTGCCTATAGAAGCCTATGGATGATTTGCATAAGTTGTTTAATGCTGCTGGACCTCAGATTTCATTGAGAAGGACTCAGGTCAGATCTTCTCAGACAGTCCAAAGGATTCATGCACATTCTCGAGTGCCTAGTCTCAGTGCACAAGTTCCACAGAGCCCCTTTAAAGCTGACACACATTGCTAACTGGCATTCAACTTGGTACAACTCACTTATTTGCTGCCTTTATTACTGAAAGAAAACTAACTTTGAAGTACGTAAACAAAGTTATAAAGGCATACAGACATGAAGCAAATTATGATTTTAAAGAAATGTCAAAAATTATGACAGCATACATCAAAAATATTACTATACACCGACTCAAAGCCACACACTGAACTACACTCAGTTTTCTGTTTATTGTTTAGAGAGGTGTTGATTCAACTTCATGATCATTTCAGAGGCTGCAGTTTCTGTAACCGTTAAACTGTTTTACTTTATACTGACAGGTGTTTCTTTTATTTTGTCCATGTCATTTATCTTAATGAGTTAGGCTTGACAAAAATAAATGCTTGTCGGTATCAGATCAGCGCACAGATAAGTGCACAGATCAGTGGAAGAGAAAGGGTATTTTTTGGTGAGATGTGGGATGGTGAGTGAAAAGTGCAGAGAAACATCACATGTGTGAAATGTTTCTTTCGCTGCAACTACTTGCAGAGCATGTTGCTCTCTATTTGGATGTGGAAGTGTGTAACCACATTTTAGATCAGGTTTCATTACTCTCTGGCCTCTTCCCGACTGTCCTTGGATCCTACGTCCTTGTACTCACTGTAACTAACTCTGAAACTAACTTCCAAACAATACTTTCATTTATCCTCTTCAGCTCCTTTGGATGAATTTGAATTATTTTGCTTTCTGTAGAACAATTTCTGCCTGAACCGCAGTCGATGTTGGTAATGAAAATCTGACTGCAGAATCTGCACTTTGTGTCCACAACTGCGGAGCAGCAGGTAGCTACACCTGCAAAATAAAGATAAACTCAAACAACACAACCAGCCCCAGCAAATTTACTGTTTGTTGCAGCTTGTATTAGAAAAGGGAGACTTTTCTAATACAAGCTGCAACAATCGGCAAATTTCCTGTGAAACATGAAAACTAATCTCTTTAAACAGATTTCTGCATTGGAATACAATATCTGTAGGCAACGGAAAGGAGAGAAAGGAATTCTGGTTTCCGTTTGTAGTCTGCTGTAGTCCAGGAAGTATTGACCAATTACGTAAATGGACTTTGTTTGAATACATGCAAACAGTCCGTGTGGAGAGAAAATAGGCAGAACTGATTGGCTGAAATACAATCTCTGAACCCATCGGATATCGTCTGCCAGTAATTTAGCCTTTGTATTAGGTTATTTGAATTCATATGCATTTATATGCAGATATCGGTCCGGAAATCCAGATATCAGCTGTCTGCACCAGAAGCCCTGTGACACCGGCTGTTGCCCCCAGAAGCTTAATCATTATCAGGCAATAGCTAATGGGTTCCTAGATAGCATGAACACCATTTTCTTTGTTCCTTTTCAACAGCCGCATGAAAACAGGTTGAAAACGCTGCAAAATATAATCGAATGTGTATCCGAAGTGTAAACGTACCCGTGCTGGGTGAGCACATTCACTGCAGAGGGGTGGTTGGAGCAGTAACCAGCATAAAGAGCCTTCATCTGCGGCATGAGGTTGAGGAAGAAACCTCCGACCCTTTGCTGGCTCTCTGGAAGCCTGAAGTGAAGAAATTTCACACACTGATAAAATGATCCTATGCAAACACAGACAAGAACAGAGTATATACATGATGTGTGTGTGTTGTGTGTGTAGGTGCTGTTGGCTAAAAGCACTCCAAAACCACATTATATGATTGATTCCATCTACAGTTTAATCCAACATTGCTGTAGTACAGTTGGTTGGACACTAGATGGCCTTCCACTTATTATGAAACAGTGAGGATGCTGCTGCAGTGAGGCTGTGTGTGTGTCTGCGCGCGGGGAGGGACTAACTTGGTGCACTCCTCCAGCGATTGGACGAGCATCTGCTGGAAAGTGCTGATCTCCTCAAGGTTGCCAAGAATCAGAGCCACGTCTGAGCTGCTCAGTCTGGAGGAAAAGGAACAGAAAAGATGGTTGAAGATAAATGAACATATTGAGTAAAATGCAAAAAACAAATAAAAAGGTAGTCAGCCCAGATGTGTTGTTTAAAAAGTGTACAGAACCTGACTGATTCTGGTTCCTGCAATACAACAATCATGCTTGTTTCATCACACTTTATGTGTACATGAGTCTTACTTGTCAATACTCTGAAGAGGTCGCAGGTAGTTCGTCAGGAGGCTCTGAAGGTCCTTGGAGTATTCGGTCTCTGTTTCTAAAATGTTCTGCAACACCTACAATAGAAAGGGGAAAAACAGCTTTAATTTCAGATATTTTTAACTAGATATTATGTTATTCATTATGGGTTAGTGCCAAAAATGTTATAACATAAATCAATTTAAACATTTTAACATATTATACATATACATATTATAATATAAATGTCGCCTCCATCCATTTTAAACACCTAAAGATAGATTTATAACACCAGGTCATTCTTAAAAAAAGGTTCAAAATGTGATACTCTATATGTTATCAAAATCTAGCAAATTGAAGTTATGGGCCCCCAGCAGAGGAGCAGAGTGACAATGATCAATAACTGTACTTAATACATTTGTAATGAAGCAAGAGGATGAGACTTGCTGGCTAATTGTTCATCAGTTGTTCATTGTTCAAAGATGCAACCTGCGCTCAGCCGCAGAAACATTTTCAAAGGTAGTCACATGTCAGAGAAAGAAAGTATGTCACTGGGCTGTTCAGAGGAATCTGTGGTTGAAGAGGCCAACTAGATTTTATCCTGACACTCAATGTAATTACTCTCCAGCAAGAGAATTTATAAATTCCAAAAAAAGAAAGACAGAAAAGGCATAGATACAAACCAGGCACTAAGAGAAGCACTCAAATAACAGGCCTTAAATTTCATCATAATGTTAGTAGAGAAAGGACAACAGAGAAGTAAGAAAACATAGAATTGTCAAGATATTTTAAATAGGCATTGTGTCCTTACCAGATTATAGTAAGTCTTGCTGATTGCAGACGTGTCAAAGCCTTTCGGTGGACTCTTAAGAGTGCCAGACTTTGGGGACACTTGTTTGTCTGTGGATAGAGAAATAAGGAAAGAATGAGGACACATAAGTCAACATAGCATCTAATGAGACATAAAAAATGAACATCAACAAATACTGAGCGTTAATGTTTGCATGAAATATCAACTATCACAGTGAATTTATAGACAGCATAGGTTTTTATACAAATAATCTTACCTCTATAAATAAAGTTTCAAATGTGTCTTGACTTGTAATTCCCAACTGACCTGTGGATGAGTGCCAATATGCTACTAAATCAGCTGAAACTCTTTAAGCATGAATCGTTCCTCTTACGCTGAGAAACAGGCACACAATTATTAGTGAGGAATCTATGAGAGATGAGTCATACAGTTGAAACACTCAAACTTTTGTCCTTAGTTCTTCACATCTCAGCATTTATTTTATCGAACTTTAGTAAGCGCTCTTTATTTCTAATAGACAATAAACTTTCACTGCACTTTATCGTATCCTATCCCATCGCTGTTTTTCTGGCTTTTCTCTCATTAATATTATTGTGTTTATGTTTATTCTGTTATTTTATGTTTTTATATTGCTTTGATGACCTATGAATTTCCTTGAGCAGGAACATAAATGTCTTCGAGGAACTGACCGGAAGCGTTAACATTCAGGGCTCAACAATAAAGATTGCACGATTACCCGGGATAAGTGAAATGCCACAGGGTAGTAAATCAAGCAAGGAGCAAGACATCTCGCTCAATTTCATCTCAGTTGAGATTTAAAGATGTACACTGCCCATCAAGCAAGCGGGTAGAGACATTATGAGCTAAAGTGTTCATTCCATTTATCCAGGACATAGGAGTTACCATTTTTGATATGTAGCATGTTTATCAGTTTGCATCAATGACAAATTGTGTCCTTCATTTTCTTAAATAATGTGTAAACTCAACAATCAACTTTTGTCTTTGTTGTTAATTAATAAGCAATAATTATCAAAAACGTTAACACTGAACCCTGCCCTTAACGTTGAAAAGATATAAATTTCTGAATGTCAGTCAAACACAGGATCAGATTTAGCTTCTGCCTCTTGACACATGACATGAACCGGTTTTACAGCGGACCACAGCAGGCCTCGAGAGTCAACAGATGTGGGGGTGTGTTACTGTCATAAGGCCAGATGGGAGGCAATAACAATGGCAACTGTGATGAGGTGTAGTGCCAGTTGACAGTTTTAGGCTGACAGAGATTTGAAAACGTCTGTTTAGACAATTATCTGATCTTTCAAGCTGCTCTGTAATACAGGGGAGGAGGAACTCTTTAATATGATGTAGTCTGAAGGATGAAACTGACGATTTGTGGATGCTGAAACAAAAATAAAATGCTGATTTGGATCGCTACGTTATTGTTAATGTCGTAATGTCTTACAGAGGTAGAGGAGGTACCCACCAGAGCCTTTGATCTCACGGACATAGTTGCTAGGAAACCACCCATTCCTGCCATTGAGCGTCCCCTCCCACCAGCCACCGTCCTCCTGACGAGTCACGCCGATGATGTCACCCTTATTAAAGGTGAGCTCATCCTCGTTGGTCTGCTGGAAGTTGAAACGTGCCCTCACCAGCAGCTGCTGTCCACTGTTTTCTGACATGTCCTGACAAACGGAGAAGCAACAGGAAGCGAGCAGTGAGCAGAGACAGAAACTGTGAGGTCAGGAGATCAAAGACAGATGACAGAAGGTAGTGGGAGGATAAGAATCAACAAGCAGAGTTGTCCTCCTGAACATCCATTCATCCTTATTGTGAAACTTTTTTATCACTCATCAGACTTCATCACACTCATTATTTCCATCCTTCAAAGATTTTACTCTGTCGCAAACAAAACCTATGACAATCCTCCTGCAATTCATCCTGTAGCTGTAGCTTTACATTCTCATCAATTCTACCACGATAGCAGCGGTCCTCAATAGGCGGCCCCCGGGCCGCATCCGGCCCGCCGGCCTCCTGTTTGTGGCCCCCGAACTGTTATTCCTTCACCATGTGTTTTAAGAGATTGAATATCGCGTGTTCCAAAGTAAACTGCTACAATAAAGCTGACAGTGAAATCGGCAACTCAGAGGACATTGAATTTGAAATTTGCTTTCATTCTCCCTCCAACCAGTACAAGGTCCATGGATCTGACAGCGCAGCGTTAGCAAATACTTGCCCTTACAAAGCTTAACTTTTAAGCTAGTTTCTTCATGTTAGTACACTTATGATGTCACGGACGGGGAGTTTCTCCCGGCAAACACCCTTTCACTCGCGGTGCCAAAATTTTTATCATCCTTGTTAAAACTCAACACTATTTAATCACAGAACAAATGACATGAATTAACCCACAACCATCTTACATATCATCTTATTCACAAACACATTCATGAACCATAATTACATTAACACCAACAGAATACCCAAGAGTCATTGCGCCACAGTCCACAAGTGGCGTTACAATATGCCAGGAGAAGCTGTGATGAAGATTTCCAATTTGAAACGGCATTATGAGATGAAGCATAGGAACTTTGAAGAGACATTTCCTCAAATTCAGAGATAAGCACAACACATATAAATGCACTGAAATCGTCATATCAAGCTGCAAGCAGGATTCTTGTCACATCTATGTCACAATGAAATAAAATAATACATGACTGAAGTGATGGACACAATGTTTGAAGGCAAACAAAAAGAGGAAATATTCAACTATGTATTTTAATTTATGTTAAAATGGGAATTACATTTTATTTTAGTTTGTATTTTGTTGTTTAGAATGAAAAGGACATTTTGTTTTGAATATTACAGTATTATTGCATGTGGCCTGACCGACCTCAATACATGGACCTCTGAGTCACTGAAAAAAATCTTTGTGGCCCTTTAAGATTTGTATTTGAGTACCCCTGACCTATAGCTATTGTTGCTTTGCCTGACCGTGACTGATTGTTGGCTTGACTGAGTTGTGAGAGACAGCAGTGTATGAAGTACTACTGTAGTTGTGGTTTGACATCTGGAAACACGCCTTGTTCTGAGTCATGTACATAAAAGGAACTGAGCTGATTTTATATATCACTTCCATTATTATTCAATAGTTGTTTAAATAGTCAGACAGTGACTTGTTAGTTAACCCTAACCTGACTTCAGCTTGTGATACAGTAGTTAATATTTCAATTGAAAGCCTTGAACAAAGGGTAAATATCTCAGACTCAGCACTGAGTTGGTTTAAAGTGTATAGAACTAATAGGACTGTCTGACTATATTCTCCCTCTACACACTTCCACTAGGTCATATAATTCATAGGCACAATGTTTCCTTTTACAGTTATACTGACGACACACAGTTGCATCTACCCTAAAGACAAACTGATCCCAATTGCTCCACTTCTCTCAGAAATGGTCTCAGATATTAATGTTGGGTGACACAAAACTTTCTTCAGTTAAATGAAGCAAAACCAATTTCACGTTTTGAATCACTTTTAAAAACTCTCTTTTAAGTCAGGCTTTTATGGGAATCAATACCCATGATTTGCACGTTTCTGCAGATTTCTGCATTAATTAAGAAATATAATAACAATAAAAATAACAATAATCATAATAATAATACATATTATTATTGTAGTTATTATTATCATTAATAATGAAACAATATTATTATTATTATTATTCTTACAAGACACCTTTTTTAAAAGTAAAAAAGTAAAACTGTAACTGTTCTTGCTGACCTTAACGACGCTCAGTTACAATTTTCACTTATTGTTCCTCATCAGACTTCTTTTTAGGATAGTGTGAGTTTGTACAGTGTACAGACTACGTTTGATTGACAGCTCCATGACTCCACTGTGAATTTTGTTTAAATAGTCTAGATGGGACAATTTTTTCCTATAACATTGTAAAGTCAGGGTCATATCAAATTTCACCCGGCAAATTTCGTGTCTGTTGGGGCAAAAGGTATCTGGGTGGGCATGGAACTGCAGGAGCTAGCGTAACTAGCAGACTAACAACAGCATTCCACACGTTGTAAAGCACTGGTGTTCAGCACTTTTAATCAAACACATTGACATTACCTTCTATCACTGTCCTTGCATTTAATGCAAACAGGATATAAACAATCAGAGCCAACGAGAAGGGATCAATTCGTGTCTGGAGGCAAAGACATCTCGCCCTTTTCATTAGCCTAATAGCCTATTAAGACTTAAGTCTTTAAGTCTTAAAGTCTGATGACATCTGTATGCCACAGCATAGTTCTGTCAACCATCAACCCAAGTAAAGATCTAACTGTAATGAAACAAGTGCTCTAAACAACTACCCTGGACTGACTGCATTGGATTATCAATGATTATTCATTGCAAGTGCAATTGGACAAAATAAAAACAACACCTTACAATGTAACAGAATTAAAGACAGTACCATCAAAAATTCACCTCATGTCAGTATATTTAACAGGTGTATGTAACTGGTGTTTATCAGGACTACTATTTTTAAACAGTGCTGCTATTTGAGTGCTGATCTTACCAGACTGCGAAACTGGTTCTGCAGCAGCTTAGAGGATCGGCCCAGTGAAGCCTGACAGGACAGCGACTCGAATGACTTGATGCGATGGGCTGAAGAGTGCCGGGCACACACGGAATCACTGCCCACGCCGATATCTGAACAGAAAGGGTGAAATATAAATACACCGGTCCTGGTATCTGCAGGCAGCGCCCACACACTCATCCCTTCCCACATGTCTTTCATAAAAAACACCCACACACATCATGTAACTGGCACACACTGTATGTAATTTGACTAACCTGCCGTTACTTTATTCAGAGAGACCAGACTGCTCAGCACCTTTGAGAAGTTCAGTCCCAGCAGCAGGTCGCTGGCCTCAAATGGCTGTGGGTGAGAGAGGGGACAGAGGGAGAACATGAGCCAGAGAGTCATCAGAACGTGCATTTCCCTTTTAAAGCTAATGGCTAATTCCAGCGCAGCAGGACCCTGTCATCACTTGGCCTCAGTGCTAGCATCGAGCGGGGCAGTCAATCGATAACTCTTGTTATCTTTGACAGAAGAAGTGGGCGAAACACAGAAGCTCAGCAGCTACAAACAGACACTATTTACAGCTTTGCGCCATACTGGCTGAATTATGTGCATTGCAAAAGATACTTACAAATTTATGAAGCAGAAGTGCATCAAGGACATGGTCAGCTATATTCTATATTTTTCTTATTGCCAACAAATCACATAAAAAGGCCATAACCAACAAAGAATTGATCATACTGACAAGCTGTCCCTGTTTAGCCAAAGACTGATATATAGGTCTAATTTGCATGTTTTAATCCAATCACAATGTGGCCAGGATCTAGATAACGAGTACTCCTACTGATTCAATGCCAAGTGTGATCAGATATAACATTAAGTGTAATTGGGCTGAAAGATTTAGGGTTGCAACCAACTATTATTTTTATTTCACTGGTTTAATAAGTCAATAAATCTGTAAAAAAAAAGTTAGGAAAAAGCATCCTATCATCCTAGAACAACATCAATGATTAATTAATAACCAACCTAAGTGTTTTTTTTTTCAATTCTCCAGGCCTTGATTATTCAGGTAATCAACTAACTGCTTCTTCACCACTGCGATAGATGTTTAATGCATTAAGTAGCGCTGGGCAATATGGCCTTAAAATATGTTGTGATTTTTTTACATTATATTGCGATGTACTGTACATCTTTTGTGATTTTTAAATCTTTTAATCAACACTTCAGAAATAAGATAAGAATGGATGCTTAAATCAAATATCACAATATTTTTTACCAAATCCCTCGGAATCACTAATGCAACAACATTGCAGGGATGACTCCTGGTACTTTCAGAAAATACGAACACAGTGAGGTTGTTGACATGAGCGCTCGTTACAAGTCTGAAAGTCGTAATGACATGAGCAGGGCATGAGTGTCACAGACACAGTGGGGAAGTGATAAAGTTATTGAGAAACAGAGGAATGCGTTGAGATTTGTTGGCAACATGAAACATTTGGAACTCTGTGAGTCGTATCCTTTAACCACTGTTTAAGTATAAGCACTGTCTGCGTCACTATCAGTGTGACTCTCAGTGGCCTCTCGGTCAGTATGAATGGCAGTGATTGTATCTCTGTTGACGACTGTAGTTGTCCTCTTGCTTCCTGTGCAACGGCTTCATGTGATTAGTTACTCTCGCTTCAGTTATATTGAGGGTGAGTGTCTGGGAGATATGAGTCTCTTTCATCTTCCGCTCTGATTGCAGATATGCCCTGAGGGAATATGTGGATGACTGTGTTTGCCAGTGTGTGTTTTTGGAATGGAGAGTATGTGTGTGTGTGTGTGTGTGTGTGTGTGTGTGTGTGTGTGTGTGTGTGTGTGTGTGTGTGTGTACAAGCAACTGGAAGACTTGCTGTCCTTAAGGAGCATTCGTGTTGAAAGCACCCTCTTCATCACCAGTCTATACCCTTACTGGGACGAAAACTACCCCTGTATCTATACTCAATGTTTTTCACCCACAATATCTGCTTAAGTTTCTTTTTTTCCTGAAGTAGCCAGTCTTCACAGTGTAGCCTGATGAATGGTGTAAATTAAACATTCATGCCCGGAGATAATGAGCATGACTAACACGACAAGCTTCGACACGTCTGCTAGGCCTCTGTATCACCGTCAGGTAATGATCCCTCAGAGCAGGCTGACACAATAGTGCAACACCCCTCTGTGAGTCAGCAGGCTACAACAGCATGGTGAGTTGCTCCCACGCCTGTCATGCTGGAGGACACAAGTGTTTACCTGCACAGGGTATTACAACCGACTACTCCAGCTAATGGCATATGGCTACATATCAGCATGCTGAGTGAGAGATTGCTTAAATATACTATTTGCTGAATTGTGAAAAATGCTCATCACAATTTCACAGAATCTAAAGTGACGTCTTCAAACTGCTTCCATTGTCCAACCAACCGTCAAAAACCCCAAAAGACTCTTCCTTTACCGTTATCAATGACAAAGAAAAGCAGCAATCCCTCACATTTAAGAACGTGGAACCAGCAAATGTTTGACATTTAATCAACAAGACGTTAATCAATTAACAGTCAATAGCTGCAGCACTTCAGGCAATGCAGTGGGACAGTGATCATAAACACCCAGACATAGCACACGAACAGTCTTCTCTAACGTCAAACAGTGGAGTATTCTTCATCAGCCAAGTTTGTCACCTGACCTCAATCCAAGTGATCATGTGTTTCACCTCCTGAAGACCAGACTAAGGGAAAACAAGCCCCTCAAGACAAGAACAAAAACCTTCTGCTGAGGTAAGACATCAGCCCATCACAGTATCAAGTATTTGGGGCAAAATCTAAATATACCTTTATCTAAGTTTATCCTTTGGTGTGGTATTATTGAGGATAACCACCATTGCTGGTTAAAGTCTGTCTGACATGACTTAGGCAGAAATCATGTTCATGGACAACGTAATGTAATAAAGTTTTAATCACATTACATTTAGACACGTTTTTCGACTATCTTCCTCACTCTGACCTTCTCCTGCAGGTTGTAGCGACAGGCAACCAAATTAAATGCAATTTTACCTTAAATAAAAGGGATAATCCAAGTACACAACTCAACAAAGTATGTGACCAAAGTTTAGTTGTTTTAAGACAATTTAACGCAGAAATGTTAAATAGTATGTCTTTAACTGCTTTGGTAAAGAGTCAACTGGAGCTCAGGAGATTGATGAATTATTCAGTAACAATTTTGATCATTGATTACAGGTATTAGTCAAGCAAAGTGGCAAATATTCTCTAGTTCAATCATCTTAAATGTTGAGACTAGCTGTTATTTTGCTGTAAACAACATCATTTCTAAAGTATTTTGAAAGTCTGAGGGTTTAAGATTTTGGATTGTGATGTGCATTTCTCTTTTCTACCTGACATATCATGATAGAACAGTTACCCGTAAACATAATGGACAGATTACTTGTCCAAATACCTCAAACAGCACTTTAGGTTTAACTATATAATACAACTGTTTTTGCTTATTTCATTCTTCAGAGAAATGCATTCAAGTCTCCCATTAGTCAAGACAGATGAATCTGTGATTATTCTCAGGGTAGACACAGGGTAAGGTTACTATTCCTGGGGGACCAGTGAGGTCATGAGAACGCTCATAATCACTTCCTGTGGTCAGACACATCAGGGGTGAAGGGTCAGAAACAGCAGCTGCCCAAGTGTGAGACGCAGTTTTGAATGTCTAATCTAAAAGAGGTTCACGAATTAGATCTAAACGCAATCTTGCTGTAATGTCCTCGCAAGACATACAGACAGAGCAAGTCTAGCATGTTGATGCTCCGCCAAACATCCAGCTTAACTCCATTAGAAAGAGGTAGGTCAGTGCTGCAAAAGCACAGCGTCTATCTGTCTGTCTGTCTGTCTGTCTGTGTGTGTGTCTGTCATGCAAGAGGATCTAATCTGCAGCCACAGCTACCTGGGGTTGTAGCCAGCAGTGCTCTGGGCGCTGGAGAAGATCCATCTTTTTTTTTTTGCTGTGCAGATGGTGAGCTGGAGCACTGGCACGTCCCAAACTACTGTAATCCTGCTCAAAAAGGTCATATTCGACTTCACTCTTGCATGCAAGGAAAAGCCAGGAAAACAGCGACAGCACTGAGTACAGTATCTGCATTAGGGGCAGTTTTACTATTTGTTCACAATAAAACCTGCAGATTATTGCTCCACACTGTTGCCACAACCTGTCCCCGTTGTCAGCCAAAACAAACAGAGCTTCGTAATGTAATCACAATGTATGTCTGTTGCCTCCATGGCATTTCTGCAGCTACTAAAGGGCATGTTTCACTCACTTAATACGGCACTGTCGCACTGTCTCACCCCATCTCCAGCAGCGGGGAGAGGCAACAACACTGAGTTATTGTCACACTGGGATGGTTCAATGACCCCTCTATGCACTGGCCCAACACACAGCCTTAAACATCACGCTGGCTGTCCTCCATTTGCTTAAGATTATGGAGGTATTCTCACATATTTCTATACAGGGCCTGCAAGGGGTGAGGTTTCTTAATCTGAGGACATGTTTAGACCTACAATAAGGCTGTAATTACCCTGTTAGGAGGACCTGCTTATATAACCATGATGATATAGGGTTCATAGCTGCATTTTGACAGAATGGGTTCAAACAAGGGGCTGGTGTGAACTGGTGGTGACAATAAAGCCACGCACAAGCCCAGAGGACAAAGCTCTGCATTAATTAGGAAGGGTAAACACTACCCAGGTGCATCCAAACACGTAAACAGGATACAGTGCAGTAGTCTCGCCGTGTGATGTTTGATCTAAGTAGTCAAAAAATGTAATGTATCCCCACTATACGAGCTTCTCTGTGGAGCCGGACGATGTGTGATTGTTCTCGGACTCCTCCTCCCTCTGTCAGGGGCTCGTCCGCTCCACGGACCCATTGTTTATTGTTGCAGTGCCTCCTCTCAAACACGCGAACTCTACCTTTAAAACAGCGCTTCTCAGTGTTTGGAGACGTGGACACAAGTGGTAACACACGCAGGCTTAAGCCCGAATGTGTAAAAATGTACTCACCTCGACGCGGAATGATGTGCAGCCCTTTAGGAACTCCTTTATGTTGTGCAGACACTCGCCGTCGTTCTTCGGCTCCGGGTAGATCTGGAAAGACGGCAAAACGCTGGTTAGAGGGAGAAACTTCCAGTTCGCGCTGCCGGTGCCTCTGGTGTTTCACGCTGCGGTTTTCTGTGAGTTTCTCAGCCCTAAAAATGTCTCTTCTCGACCGACACGCATTCTTCAGTGTGTGTGTTTGCGACGGGGCCTGACACACTCCGGGAGGCTGGACTCAGATCCCGCAGCGGGGAAGTGGAGGAGGCTGTGGCGTTGGGTCGAGGGAAATGACGTCGACAAATAAGGATCCCCGCTGCCGCTGCTTCAGCCTATAGCTGCACTGTTCTTTATATAATAACACGACAATGTCGAGTCAGAAACTAAGTCTTCCTTCAACGATATGGGGTCGACAACATATCAGAAACACCTCTCAGAATAACCTCCATGATGGTTTAATTTATTAGTTTTAGCTAGTGTTTATATTTATCACAGCACCACTGATACAGAATTTTTTATTTTTTATTTTTTAGGCTTTTGATATTTTTATTAAATCTTTATTTATTAAATGTGCAATACTGGTCAAATTCATACCTACATCTAACATGGAGCAGCATTTAGTTAGAGTAGGCTAACCGCTAACCGCTAACTGTGGTTTGCAGGTGATAAACTGGAAGTTACTGAAAGTTCTCTATGGGTCACACAACAGGAAATTTGTCGTCAGGAAGTTGAGTCAGTTTGATTTCATGTGCCACTGAGCAATTTTCATAGGGATGAACCAAGGACGCTGTATTACATCTGGACACAGTGTTGGAGGTGTGGCCCTATTCATTCTTATGAAAGCTGCTCAGTGGCATTTGAGGCCAAAAAAGCATGACTTCCTGTGTATGAAAATACCTGGATCTTCCGTGTTGTGGGGCCTAAAGATTGGGGCCCCGTGGGTACTTCCTTCCTAACTCCAGGTTGAGTGCCTGGCTTACTTAAATGAGGATAATAATTTAATCGTGCGGCTCTTCTAGACTTTCCAAATGTTATTGGCTCGAGTTATGTCAATGACACAATTCATTTTGCAGGGGTTGTGACACTGAAAGAAATGCAAACACCATTTTACAGACACTTCTTTAACAATGGAAAAAAATCTCTTTGGGCTATCATATGACGATGTCCTTACACAGTGTGGTCACTACGAAAACTTGCTTTAAAGCCGGGGGCTCTTCCTGGGAGCTTGGAATGAATGGGGCTCTGCCTCCGGAGCTAAATCCAGAAGTCTCCAATATAAATACTACTTGACCTTAAGTCTTAAAGTCTCTGATATTAATTTATTAGTTTTTAAGTATTTATTGTAACCCTCTTTTCTTGCCTGGTAGCATTCCAGTCCCTTCTGGCTGTGGATAAATAGCGGGCTACACTTCTCATATGTCGGGGTTCACAACACAACCGCCTTCTACCCCGATCAACATGGCGTAAGATAACGTCACACACATACCTGTCCCCACCAAAAAAAAGCATGAAGGAACCAATCAACCCACAGTCAAGGGGACACCGAGCAACAACCAAAACACTGTACGTGAAGACACACAAATTAAAGTGCTACAAATGACAATGAAATATATAATGTAACAGTAATGCAATAATAATGTATTTATCAGTAACTTAAGTAATACAAATAATATAGATAATAAACATATATAAAATATAATAATATATAAAAATGACCCAAAATATAAAGTGTACAGTAATTATGGTTACATTATTATAATAAATAAAATAACAGGACAAATTATGCAAATGTGGAGTGTGTAAGTCTGTATTATCCATAGTGTAAATGTGAATGTGTGAAATTATGAGGTGTGTGGTGTTGTAGTGCAAAAACAAAACTCAACAAAGCAAAGAAAAGATGGTTAGACGCTGGCTAGGTCCGGACTAAGTGAGAGAGAGAGAGAGAGAGAGACAGAGCAGGGCTGGGAGTGCTTTGCTCAAGTGTTCCAAATCAGGCTAGCTACGGCTAACTGCTCCACGTTTAAAGAGAAAGGCTGTGTCCGAAATCACCCACTCATTCACCCACTCCCTAGTCACTACATAGGGAGCCTGTCCAACATAGTGGACTATATAGTGAGCTCATCGGCAGAAAGAAAAACGCACGTTTGGACACTACTCCGGCACCGTTAATGACGTCACTACTGTCGCGCAGTTGAAACATGAATTGAAATCTCCATGCGTTCGTTCGCAGCGCAGTGCATGTTGGTAAATATTGCTTGGTTAGTGACCATCGGTTGTACACTACTTTTCGCCATGCATTGTGGGATACTTTAAGTGCACTATAAAGGGTATAATATTTCCCACTAGACATTTGGACAGCACTACAAAATGGTGTAGTCACTATGTAGTGCACTATATAGGGAGTAGTGAGTGATTTCAGACACAGAAAAAGAGTATGACAGTATCTGGTCCACAACACAGGCAGGGGCCATCAAAACACTCTGTTGATAATTTTCTGTCCAGTTTGAATGTTTTCAACCAAAATATGAACATATTGCACCTTTAAACTATAACATTACAAAAACATTCTTGGTGAGGATCCCATAAATATGTATACACAGGCCATGCTTCAAAAGTAAAGATATTGTCTTAAAAGTTGGATTTGGTAAAAATGGAAGTTGCCCTTTTAAACTGTTCTAAATCTGAGCTAATATTTGTTTTTATCCAATTGCCAATAAAATAATTTAATTTAAAAATGCACTCTTTAGGCTCTGATACAGCATGCAATCTGTAAATCTGGTAACTAAAGTAATTAAATAAATGTAATGGAGTACAAGCACAACATTTGCCCCAAACATGCAACATGACTTCAAAATTGTACTTGAGTACAGTCCTTGAGTAAATGTACTAAGTTACACTGAATCACTGATTATTAAAGAATTGTGATTAGGGTATGTTCTGGTCAGGATATTGTATAACTGAAAAATAAGCTTGTCAGTGCTCTCCAGTGGACGAACTATGAAATGGAGATGGTTTGTTGTTTATCAGCTGACATGTATGCTAATATTGATACACGTTATATCTGCCATAAAATGATAACAGACTGATATAGAATCTTGAGATTCAAAGTGACCAGTGCACAAAATGCAGAGTATAATGTATGTAAGTACAAAATAAATAAATAAAAAATCTCAAAACATGTTTTTCACTCTTCCATTTAACTTTTACTGTTAAAGGGCTGTACCTTCTAACTATCACTTGTGACTTTTACCACATTCTTTACATGCAATTTTAGAGATAAGTCTACGAGGCATGTAGGTAACATTTGAAGATGAATACAGATTACTACATGATCCAAAAAGTTTGTGATTGCTTTCAAAGGACCTTCTTCAGTTAAAAATGAATAATACAGGTAGAGGTGAGGCCATACATGTTGCCTCAGATCCACCATCCTCATATCATGGCCTTGCATCACTCAATCAAAATACAGCTGTAAGGGATCTAAAAACACGAAGAAGAAGAAGAGAGGCAAAGGAGACAAGGGGCCTTTTGCGGCATCTTTGGTTTTTACAGCTTTGGTAGCTACTGACATCCAACTTAGTTCACGCCCATATGCAGCACTGTACACACCTGACTGACTGAAGTATGACCAAAACAGATCCAGATGAGGGCCGTATCAGGGTCAGACAGTGGCACAAAATGATGAGCCAGTGGCTTTCTGACCCTGGGATTTAAAAAGCACATGAATCATTGCTGTATAAGCACAACTTCAAAATATTGGGGGGAAAGTGAGAAGCACAGCACAGGGCAAATTAAGTATTATTATTAGTAGTAATAGTGGAAACAGTGGTAGTAATTGCATTTAGTACGCAACTTATATATCCGCCAATGTTAGTTTATCAAATATATGTCAGTGTATATCAGCTGATAAGTAACAATAAGTGTCAGCGCAGACATGCCAAAGATATGTTTGAGATTATTTTAGGATATGTTCAGACAGCCGGCAAATGCAATTAGTTTCTCAAATCAGACCTGAAAGACGGAGCGTCCCGCACTATGATTTGCAGGTGATCAAATCGGATTTTTGGGTCCAGATATCACCAACATATCTGCATGGGTTGCTATGGTGATGACCTGGGCATCAGCACGTAACTACGCTGGTGACACGGCATTCCAACATGGCAGCATGATAAATCATTTCACTCTCCAAGCATCACGCTGTCAAGTGATGGAGCAGGTGGTATATTTCAGCGTGACTCAACAGACAGTTGTTTTCTCAGTTGCCTTCCAGACGACTCTGCTAACAGCAACATGGTTTCTGCCGAGCCGCTCTGATTAACTTCCAGCTCTGTGGATTTGACGTTGTTGTTGTGTGTCACGCTGTGAGTGACAAGGGAGACACTTTGAAATCCAAGAGGAGCTGCCAGAACATCCAGATTTCTAGAAATCCAATTTAAATCACATTTCAAAACACCTCCACTTGTGGTTTGGATGCAGTTCGCTAAAATCGCATTTCATCGGGTTTACTGCTGTCCAGACTTCTTAAAATCGATCTGGAGATGCTAAAAGAAAGGGGTTTGGGCTGGTAGTGTGAACATAGCCTTAGAAAGTGTTGCCATTACATGGTTTGTCCAATTATACGTTTCTTTTCTGACTATTATTGTCCCCCTCAGTATAAACAGTATAATTTATGAAGAAACACATGGGATCCTGAAGATAAATGTGTGTTTGTGTTAAGCATAGAATATTGGAAAATATAACTTCACAAACCTCTCACATATCAATATTTGTGTCGATCTCAAGTATCTTTAATATGACTGCTATAATATCATTATTAGTATCCAACTTATTTTGTTTATGGGTTGATCCATTTATCATTACAGAGAAAACATTTGATCTCTGAGGGTCTGTTGAAGTGGCCACTTAAGAGATGGATTTACTGTCCTGTCCGTCCGGGAAGAAAATATTTAAATTTGATACCATTTTGCTGTCTTAACATGGCGATAGTTACTTCATGTTAACATATTGTTGTGAGGCATTTGACCCATGACAGTTTTGTAAAATCAATAAAACACATCAAATCATCCCCAAATGAGGTGGCATCAGAATTTAGATTAGCAGTGTTTTTGATAGGCTACTAATCTGGATTTCACATGAAGAGGCATCTGTTTCCCAGTTGTTTTCCCCTCCTCACACATAGATGAATTCACATGCAGCATGTTAGACAGGCTGCCTAACCTGCATCAAACCCTCTCACGTGTGCCCAGCGGTGGAACATCATTTGGATATGCCACAGAGATGAAAACAACAGCGCGTTGTCGGTGTGACGAGGGAGAAATGGAGGAACCTGTTTGTCATTTAACTGGCAAATTTCTGACGCCTGCGAGGAGGTGCAGGCAGGCAGCCTCTTTTCAGGAAAAAAAAACATTGCCTCCCTTTAGGTGGCCGTCCAGAGAGGCTGACGCTATATGTTGACAGACACAAACACTGCGCTGTTCCTTTAACTGGGGAGAGGGTCCATCTCTGTCTGTGCGCCTTTGCAGTCAATGGCGGCCCACTCTCTTAATGCTGTGGTCTGTGCACAGCTAGTCATCCCTGGGTGATCACACTGTGTGTATCAAACATCAATCAAACATACATCTACACACACACATACACACACGCACACACACCACATCGCCCTGGATTAAAAGAAGAATTGAAAACAGGGTCTTCACACGATAAATAAATGCAGATCATGCATTTAAAGCTTATTAAACGAGGCCTTCTTTAATACAGGATCTAATAGCCCCTGACCAAGCTGATCAATCAATGTCCCTGTGTGCTGTGGTGTTGCCATTTTCTTTTTTTCTTTCTCTTTTTTTGTAGAGCGGATCAATACGCAGTGGAAACAACGGCCTGTCTCTCCACACACGCCTGACGCACATATGTGCCCGCACATAGCGCTGTTTTTTGCAGACAATAACCCGGGCTGCCGTGACCTACAAAAGAGATCGCCTCATGGACCAGTGAGCAGAAAGAGAAGCCAGACAACAAACCGCGTCGGTTTTGACGGATCTGGGCAGCGGCACACAGACACGCCGGCGGGGCGGGCGGTCGGCTGTATGCAGGGGAGAGCAGGGGAGGGGGAGTGTGTTATTATTGCCCTTACTTTCTCCGTGGAGCCCGGGCTGAGCCGCTCCAGCAGCCTGCACAGGACCACCCCATCTTTCAGGGAGCTCTGCAGAAACGCTTCAGGATCCGAGATGGTCTTCTTCGGCGATTCCAGCACCCCGAGCGTAATCAACCATGTAACCGTCTGTTCCGCCGAATTCATGTCCAGTCACAACAGATCCTATTCAACAAAAGCGGCTGTGTTTGGTTTCTGTGAACAGCTTGCTGCCCCGGTTACGCTGTCATCTGTGCGTTAGAAAAAAAAAAGACAGGAGCACACGGTTAATCCAAAGAAAGAAAGAAAAAATGATGCATGAGATGTCGATGAGAGAGAGAGAGAGACAGAGAGAGAAGGGAGAGAGAGAGAGAGAGAGAGAGGCTGCGGGAAACCCTCTACCTCGGGCTGGATGCGGATGACGGCTGTGCTGGTGGAAATACAGCAGGTCTGGTTTCCTCCCTTGAATGGTGTGTTTTTCCCCCCCTCTAACCTGGCAAGCTGTCAAGTGCAGTTCGCTGTGATGCGTTGAGGCACTGGACTGCATACATGCGCATCGCAGCCGCCAGCCACTCATCCATTGGATGACATCACACAAGAGGGACAAGCCAGTCCGAGCAGTTGTTAGGACACTTCAACATGTCATGAATAGGCTTTTCTGCGTGGCTTTGCATATCCTCCTCTTTTTTTTTTTTTTTTATCCGTTTATTATAACCACGCCACAGGGTATCTGTTGTTATCTGCTGTAAGCTGTGCTGGTTGTAGACAGGCCTCAATTCAAAAAGGGGGGGAGGCAGCTGAGCAGACAAGTCAGATATAGAGCACCAGCTTCAATGATGGCACTATATTTTGAATTTGGCTGCATTTTAGATGTAACAAAGTCTGGCACAAAACGAGCAGGACATCCAGTCAACACAGTCTGATTATTAGCCCTGAGCCATGAAGATCTGCCTCGAAGGATAAGTTCACCCAAAAATGTAAATTCAGTTATTATGTACTCACCAACAACGTTGATGGAAAATAGGGAGAATGTTAAAAATTCTACAAAGCATCAATGGATTGTTACAGCAAAACAACATGCCAGCATTCTCCTAAACAGCTGACGTAGATGGGGACTTAAAAATCACAACTTAAAGCGTAAAATGTCTCTACACAGCTCGTCTGGTGTGATCCAAGTCTCTGTGAGCCTTGAGATCCCAGATTGATTTGAAAAGGGAATTTGTTTAAGTCTAACTCGTGTACCCACTTCAGACAGGGTGCGCTACCACTTTTAGCTTAGCAGCTGCAGTGAAGATTTTGTCTTTGAAAAGGGTGTAAACAATATCTTTTCAAATCTATTTGGGTTCTCTGGGCTTCTTGAGACTCAGATTATGCAGGACAAGCTGTATGCAGCCATTTTATGTTTTTCTGAGTTTTTTGAGTCTATTATTATTATTTCAAAGACTAGTCCCCATCTCGTTGTTTAAGAAAAAGCTGCGTGTTTGCTGCGAAGCTCCAGAAATGTTCTCTGGACTACAAAAGTTCACCTGATTTTCAATCAGCATGGGGGTGACAAGATAATGACCGAATAAAATTTTTTGGTTGAACTCATCCTTTAACCATATTCTAATGCAAAAGAAAACAAATCCCACACACTCTTTTTCACCTCTGCATTAGATTTAAGGGTCGATGTTACAGTCAGGAGCGGTTTTCCAAAGACTCACAAAATGACATGGTGGTTAAATACAGCCCCAAATTACACGACAATCCCCTGTCAAAATCATATAGTATCTTATGATATCTATAATCCCTAACACTTTTCACTTTACTATATACACAATAATTAGGTCACACTTATTTTCAGTGGAAAAAAGCATATTTTTCTTTGTTCTTTTGTTTTCAAAGTGGTCCTTTTGAAAATGGGTTTTGGTATGTGTGTACAAGCTGTAGAACCCCCCGGGGCTTTTGTATCCTCCTGACTTGACCAGTCCGACTGATCTGTTTTAATGAGAAATGACATCACTGATGCTCAAACATGACATGAGTAATTATCTTCTAAGGGTTTCAGTCTATGAGCTGATCCCAACAGGACAAATGTGAGATCTTTAAAAAAAGGCAGAGAAAGAAACCATTGTGTCACAAATTATTTTAATTTTATCTTTAATACTGAATAATTTAACATCTTCAAGCATCTAAATCATCAAAATGAAATAATCTGAGAAGGAAAAATTGGTTCTATATTAAAACTTTATCCTGTGATTTGGGGTCATGAGTCCGCATCACTGTATTCATCAGGAGCAAAAACTGTTCTCAGCCTGCACCTGCTTTGGATGTGATACGTACATAATTTATATATATATAATTATATATATATATATATATATATATATATATATATATATATATATATATATATATATATATATATATATATATATATATATATATATATATATATATATATATATAAATCTGAATATTAATCAATAATAAAAGAAGAATTGTGTCTTAAGTGATACATTAAATAAGAATATTTAATCCAGCCCTCTGTCCTGCGCTAAAAGGGAAAATTAATGTTACATATCACAGTATAATTCAGCAGCTGGCAGAGGAGTAGAATAAAGCGTCACTTCTCACTACGACCACAGGGTGGCGCTCTCTGCTCACTGTGCACTGATCTCATCCAGTGCTGCATGGATGCCGCCAGGGTCATTATGCACCTCTGGGTGCCATATAGCTACTGTACATACAAACAGATCACGCAGCAAAGGCAGCAACAAGCCAATTACTTCTAACAATCTGTATCACCTTTTTATTAATGATTGCTATTGATAGTGATAGGACAAAGAGATCAATAAAATCTGCATCTTAATCGTCGCTTAAGACTGCATCGTGGTCTAAACCACAGGTCTTCAACAGGGGGTCCGTGATCCCTAGGGGGCCCACAGAGATACTAAAGAGGGGTCGCAAATTCTTTCAGTTTTTTTCCCCACAAATTAAATGTTTTTAAATACACATAAACATGAAGCACACATACTGGAGCAACTGGAGCACTGGAGCTGTGTAGTGACACACAGGAGCTCTCTCAAGCCGGGCACCGGTTCACTGACAGCACAAGACAAGCACTAAAACTACTGAGGCCAAATTCCACAAACACAAGAGAGAAGCACCACCTCAGAAACCACCAGTGAAAATACAAGTATCGAAGCGGCACCTGCTGCTGATGTAGCAGCTGATAAGGGTAAGCATAAATGAGAGAAAACCCGAAGATATAAAGATGATTATCTGCAGTTTCGATTTCTCTTCAAGGAGATAGATGGCATTGAAATTTAAAAAAAAAAAAAAAAAAACATGAATCTGTCCATTATTTTAATAGCTCCGTATTCGTAAGATAGCAGGTGTGTTTTTGTATGGCAGTGGCACTAACAGGCCATCACTCATCTTTGTTTCAACATTTATGTTTAAAATAAAAACTTCAATTTGAGCAGTATGTGTGCATGATTATCGTGCAATCGACAAACAATGTTGATATTGGCATTGGTTGAAAAGGTATGTTTATAAATGGCAGTGGCACGGCGACCCAACTCACTGTACCATGCAAATGTTTCAAATAAAAACATGTATATATGAACCTGTGTATCATTTGAACAGCTTAGTATTGAATGCACAATAACAAGGTACATTTACACATGGCACTAGGCCCAGTTTAATAGAAAAAAACATTATTGTATACAATTGTGTTTCTTTATTATATATATATATATATATATATATATATATATATATATATATATATATATATATATATACTGTATATATATATATATAGTGGGCCTAATGTATATTATACACTATATTTATCATATATATTTATCATATATAGTAGGGGGTCCCTGCTCCGTCTCTCCATCAGTTTGGAGGCCTGTAAAATGTTGAAGACCCCTGGTCTAAAGAATTATAACTTTAAAGTTTACATTTAGGCTCTGGAAGTTATGTGAAGGTGAAACCACCACTTTTCTAATGAGGCACTTTTTCTAAATGGTTTTGTATGGCCTTTTAAAAAAATAATTTAATAATGCTTTACAAATCAATTATGTCATGCTGTGTCTGATGTTCATCTTCCCCTCGCAGGACACATACTTTTTCTATTTCACTTTGCAAGAAAGACCAATATACTGTATGATCTGTATAAAAATTCTTGAGTGACTTATTTAAATGGCTCAAAGCATTACTGCAAGTGGAATGTGTTGAGGGTGTAAATAATAATAATATCAATTTAGGATCTAAGGGCTTCCAGAACATGGATTACACCAGACACCAGAGTATGGAGCCCATTTTTTTGTTGTTGTTGTTTGTTTTTATTTATTTATGTCTTAAAACAAGTCCCTTTTTCTACATCAGTTGTATAGAATAATGCTGTTTTGGGATTTTTCACAACCTGGCAACCCAGAAGTTGTTCTCATTAAAGGCTGGTAAATATATCTTAAAAACATCAGCAAATAATGCATAATTAATTAAATAAACATTTATAAGCGCTTATATAAGCCCTAATAAAGGATGTTTTATTGTGAAATAGTTACACATCTCCTACCTTTTCCTCTCCACCTGCAGGAATCTGGAATACCAACAGGTGTCACATGGCAACCACATTAAGCTGCGGGGACAGAGAACGTAGCTCAGGCCCACTCGTTCTCTGCCAACACCTCTCCACTCCATCTTCCTCTGAGAGAGACAGAGACAGAGACAGAGGGTATGTGTGTTGTCAGGAGTGCTGACTCTTGAGGCCAGCCGTGTTCTAAACAGGCAGCGTCGGGGGATGCCATTGTGCCTTTGAGGTCCTGTCACCATGGGTCTGTAACCAAGGGTGTTTGCTGTATGGCAGTGGCGACTGGCCCCAGGCATCTCTTATCCCTCCATTCCCACTTCATCCCTACATATCCACTGGAAAATATTGTTGTTGCTCTGTGTTGCCTCTCTGCTTCCTAGTTTGTGAGAATGCAAAATAAAGATTCAGAGAAACAGTAAGAGTTTCCACATGTTGTGAATCTAGTCCAAACAGCCACTTTATTAGGCACACCTGTTAAATCTTATGAAATCCAATACACACATTTTTGTCTTTAAGTCTACTTTTATGATGCCTATAATGTTTTCACATTGTGACAGATATGTTAATTTAGTTGTTGTAGCACTGAAGTGGTGGTGCAGGACTGTATTACTTTCGAAGGCGTTTCTTATAGTCTGGCCTCCTCATGTAAGTATAAAGGGAGGCCATAGATGAGAAACAAATCTCTTTCTGTCATTATTTACAAAGAACATCATCACATCCTCAATATTTTTGGTAACTAACAGATTAATCACCTAATCTATGATACTATAGTACCTATAGTAATATCAATGCCTCTCACAGCACAGCTCTGCAGTGAAAACAGGAAGGACTCTGTGTGCAGATGTGGGCCTGAATAATCAAAGAAGTGTTCCTTTTCACATTATCATTGGTGCATGAAGACAGAAATATTCAAATTGTACCGACACATATCACAATTATAACATGTGTCTCCCTCATTACCTCTTCTCAGCAACACTATGCCCTCTAAAACAACATGTAATGTATTTTTAATCGCTATTCATTAACTTAGCCAAAGATTTATCATAATGTTACAAACTGTAACCAGTGATTTATGTTTTTATAAATCACCTGTTTGTTCATGCTGTGTTCTTGCTGTCTTTGTATCATGTTTAATGCTGCGTGGGGAGACTACAAACAAACTAATTCCTGTATATAGATGACAGGATTTCCGTGATTTTTACCAGCCTTACCCAGCAAGAACTTCTCACTTGGAAGGTCTATTATCGACAATGCTGACACCCCAAAATGCAAAATACAATATGTCAAAATCTTACTTGTAAGTGTAGGGCTCATTTTAGAGTCAATGCACGAGAAACAAAAGAAAGACTAAATGAAACTTCGCTTTGAAACACGGAAACACAAAAGCCACAGCCACAAATGTATGCGCCCACACAAACACACATTAGGTAGGTAACTGAATGACTTATCTATGAGATCTCACATTCAGTTCAGTACATGAACTCATTGCAAACCTCTTTTATTAGGATGACAAACCCATGAGAAAGTATCTTGATCACCAAAACCTACTCTTTTTGTCTCAATAACTCTCTTCAACACTCTGAAGATAAAATTAGTTTCTACCTATTTCCGCACGGTTAACTGGGGCTGTCCCTGTGTTCACTCTCAGACAGGTGCCATTTAGATATGAGGGGCACTGGGGTCCCAAACCAAATTCCAGATATGTACGATTGAAAATGCTTCCTTCTCTAAAGAATATGCTTCTATCTTAGAGGAGAATCTGTGGTTATTAAGGACGATGGTGTCGCCTTTGGTCTCTCAAATCAATGAAATAAATGCTCTAACGTATCAAGCTCCTCGTGTCTTTTTCTCTTCTCTCAGCCTCCCCCCACACCATCTGAACCTGGGAGACAGCTCATATTTTATCATGACAAGGCAAAATCCATGCAACCCAGAGCCAATGAATAGGCCTGAATGCATTAAGCACAATAACGGATGGATTAGACAAGCACACAAGGCCAAGATGTACAGATGAAAGATGATCTGACACACATTTCCTGTAGAGCGATGTAGACTACTGTAGGAGCTGATAACATTACTTTTGTAAATGGTTTTATGTAGAATTATATACTATACACACTTTCCTTTACACGAGAGAGAAACAGTCTACAATTTGAAATACAATCAGTTAAAACTACAAACAGAATAACCACCATTTCATTGAGGGACAAAAGCAGATAAGTGTACTGAAACAAAAACCAAAACAAAAAAAGGCCATTCTCTAGCTTTTTGTTCTTAATGAGTGACTGACCTTGCTTAGTTCCCTTGAAACACACACAGACTTCGATGGCCAAAGTGCCTCGAGGATTTCTCATCCTTTTTGATTCATTTCTGACCTTGCAAACAGCAGTTGACTGACAAAAACAAACCCAAGGACCACTAACCGTCTTGTTCTGAAAAACAAACTTAAATGAGGATTGGTAAAAACTGTTTTGAAGTTCATGCTGGTTCCTGCGGCTTTATGAGCCGATGACTCATAAAGAGAATGGCAAAACTAAATGAATATGGTCGACTGGCTGGGTTAGTGTTAACACAACAGACTGAGATATTTAAAATAAGGCATACAGGTGGTTTGACTTAGCTAACTTTCTGTTAGTCTTACCAGCAGCAGGTGAAAGTGGTGTATGTTTACTAAGTGTATATATGATATTGTATGTTCACATGTGAAACATTTGGATACAGTACCATAGACTGTTGTGTCACAAATTACATTTTGTTTTCATTTGCTGGTGTTTGTAAAGTGTCTTGTTCTGTATTGTGATGTGGGCTAGGTCCCCCTTTTGCATCTGACGTGAAGAAAAAAGTCTGTAAAAAAAATGCAAAAATGAATTTGTTTAAGTTAGTTTGATGTGTATAACAATATTATTCATATACAACAATCTGTTCTCAACCACCTTTTATGTACTGAATAAAGTGTGGATAAAGCATCAATGTCTTGCAGGCTTAATTAGGCTAGGTTATTGATTTATTGATTGATAGCTTACATTTTAAAATAAAGATACTAAAAAAAATAACCTTTTTAAAAGATGCCACTCCTTGTTCCTTTCCACACATCTCAATGGCTGTAGTTTTCTGTTTAACAAAAGATCATGAACAAAAGATCAATGTACTCTGGCAGCACCGAACAGCAGACAAAGCTAGCAACTAGCATATATATATATATATATATATATATATATATATATATATATATATATATATATATATATATATATATATATATATATATATATATGCTAGTTGCTATATATATATACATGTAGTGTAGTACATTTTGAAGTATATGTTTCTTTCCACATATCTCATTGGGTGTTATATCATGTTTAAAGTTCCTCTAATCACTCACACAAAAGATAAACTGTCTCTGTCCAGCACCAAAGAGTAGCCTAGACAAAGATGGCGACTAGCTAGTTAGTGTAATGCAGCTTCAAACCAGGAAGCCCACTTTTCATAAAAGTAAACACAAAGAAACACCAACACAAAGCTTAAAATATATTCCATGTACTTACATTTGTCTCAAAAGCTCATATGTGACGTTGCTCAGTCCCTTTTGTCGGGAAATGTTTGCTAACACATTAGCCACATTAGGCTATCTGTGTTGTGTTTAACTTTTAGCTCACGGACGCCCCCGTGTGGCCACAGAAAATCAATTAATATAGGTTTAAGGGCCCCATAATTCATAGCTTCGCCCCTGTAAACTGGACCGGATGTGATTAAAACTTGGTCAGGTTGTGTCCCGTGCAGTCCAGTCCTCAGCAGCTGCGTTATCATTTGTTATGACGCCTTTGGCCGGAGCTGAACATCCACAGGGCCCCTCTGAGTCGTGAGCTCCCTGCACGAGCTGCGCCTGTGTCATCTCTGACGTCGCCGGCCCGCCTACACCGCCCCCTGTCTCCCTCAGTGACACACCGACTCTCCCGGCAGCAGCACGGAGGAGCAACGAGCGAGGAGCCGCTGATCTCCACGGGAGTCCTCTGACTGGCATGGACACCGGAGGAGAGCACTGACCATCCAGGAACCATGCCTACTGTCCTCGGTGGCAAAGGGAAACTTTCCGTTGTGTGTTATCTACTCCGATGCGCTTATTCTCAGGTGAGAGGCTACACACAGCCTACTTTTAAAAGACAAATCAGTGAAGAGTTATGATCATATGTGTGTCTATAAAGCAACACTGACAGATTTATTGAGCCTTTCAATGCTGGTCTTACTGGAGATAAGTGCATGTTTAAAGTCAACAGTTTGTACACAGACTTCCTGCTGGTTATTTCTATAAAAAAATATTCTTCTTTAATCTGAACACTGAAGTAAAATGCGCGGGTAATTCCTACAGAGTCGTGCGTTTTGCGCTCCTGTCTTCATAAATATTCAGTTTTGCAGATTCAAAGTCGCTTCCTTAAAGGCACTAAAAACAGATGGAAGTGTTGAATGGAGCCTCTAAAACGAACATAACTTAAGTAATTGCTGATATTTTAAGAATGTAACAGGTGGTATCAGTGTAGCTGGCTGGCATGCTGCTTGTTTCAGGTGTTATGATGGGTTGTGGTTTGTTTGGCCCCGCGGGACCTTACTCATCAGGGTATTGCAGCGGAGCTGAAGCCTGTAGTGTTTAGTGGGTATGAACGTGTGAAACACATTGCACATGATTATATCCACACTAATGGACCTGTAAGTGTAAACTGAGGAGGCAGGCAGGCAGGCAGGCGGGCCAGACTTGAGCTCGTGCACCGCCACAGGGAGGTAAAATACTGCCTGTCTGTGTTTATGTTTTTCATTTAGTGCCTACAGCTCTCATATGGCTGTAACAATCAGACAGTTTTCACACACACTGTTTTCCATCCGCAGGCAGAGAGCAGCCTCTCAGACACTGACCTTAGTGAGTCATGCATGCAAGAAGAGACAGTTTCACACACACACACACACACACACACACACACACACACACACAAACACACGCACGCTGCACTACACACATTTTCTACTGTGCATACTTGTACTGCACAGATGGCACAGAAGAAAGAGCAGGGGGAATAGAAGGCAGAAGCAAATCAGCCAAAAATGGAATATATGTGTGTGCAAAAGAGATTCACATGAAATGACATGAGACGAGAGCCAAACCCAAGAAACAGGAGTATTATTGCCATTATAAAAGGGAAACAATATTTCATGTTACTGATTTGTCCAGTGGATCAGAGATCATGAGTTTTCACACAAAACTCACAGTCATAATGAAACCATTGACTGAAACACGCTCCCACATAAACAGAAAGGCCCGCGCTGCACACAGAGTTGCACAGATGGGGAAGTGTGAGTAATGTAAAGTATGTGTCCTTTATCTCAGTGTTTGAGCAACATGCTTCTCTGTGTTCATGCCACGAATTTGAATTGTGAGCTGAAAAAAAGGGGGAGGGGGGACAAGGGGTAGGGAGGGACAGCAGGGTTGCCTAACAGGGATGGAAACAGAAAGTTGCCCGCAACTGAATCAGCATCCGTCTGATCGTCCGCAGCTGCGATCTCTAAGATATGAGTCATCAACGAGCTTCAGCCTCCTGTCACAATTACAGTGTGTGCGGTGTGACTGCAAGTCTTACAGTAAAGAGGTGCACCGTGTTGTGACTGCGGTGACAAAAAGGCGGGAAGCAGAGAACCCAAGGTGATTTTTCTTTTTTTTAGCATGTACCTTTGTGGTGTGACACTTGAGTTCACATCTTGAACAACGGCTGGTGAAACATATGAATGAGTTTATGTGCTCGGCTGTGTTTGCAGCTGAAATGTGTGTGCACAACATGAAAACTGCACTTTAGTTTAGCTGCTCAAATATGGTCGACTTTGTAACCAGACTCGTGTCTGTTGTTCTGAGTTGTGACAAAACTCCCTTTGATTATCTGTCTGTTGAGACTTCCAGTGACTTTATCCTCATTTGTCACTGTCTGTTTATTTGTGTTTGCACAGGTTACAAGAGGCCAACACAAAAGCTGTGCCAAAGATATTCTGGAGGTAAGAAATGACTTCTGTTTTTTTTTTTTTTGTTTGTTTTAGTTTTTTGCATTGCTTGACTTTCGTGACTTCTTCCATTGAAATAACATGTAATAGCAGCGGTTGACTTTGAACATGTGCAATATTTCACAAATGTATAGAGTCACATTGTGGTAAGAATAAATACAGCAGATCGATGCTTAGAGGAGGAAACACTAGACGTACGCCTGCAACTAACAAATGTTTTTCACCATTGATTTATCTGTTGATGTTTTTATAATTTTTCAATATACCATTAGTCTATGAAATTAAAGGGACAGTTCTGCATCACTGCACAGAAGGAAGCGAGCATGGATGAGAGGCTAACTAACTAAGCTAGCTAAGCTAGTTAAGTTATCCGGCATTAAAGCTCAGCCGAGGGGGACGCCCTTAACTATTGCATAATTTTCCGTCTAACAGTATCACCTCGCTCGTGGACGAGAGCCTTGTCATAGTACAAGATATAAACATTAATTTTGTTGTCCTGGGGTGAGTTGTAACGTTAGCTAGCTAGCCACATTCTAGTGTATGAGCAGCAACGGGTGGGAGGAAGATAGCAACACATCATGCTCCACCTGGGAGACCTTGTTGTTGTTGGAGGAGGAAAGGGGTGAGGGCTGGTGCTGTGTCCTTGGTGACTGAGGGAGGAGAGATAATGAAGTGAAAGGATGAGCCGAGAGAGGAAACACTTGCCCTCCAGGGTTTACTGTAGAGGCTGGGGAGAGTGGAGGAGGAGAAGTGGAAGGGAAAAGCTTCAATGTCGCCCGCCACGCTCAAAGAAATGTGTCATCTCATCAGCGTCTTTGGATTTCAGTGAATAAATCTGTCTCCGACTCCCATTAGAGTTAAAGAAATAGTTTGATGCTTTGGGAAATGCTTATTTACTTTCTTGCTGAGAGTTCGATGAGAGGATAGATACCTCTCTCGTGTCTCTGCGCTAAGAATGAAGTTATAGCCAGCAGCTGGATAGCTTAGCTTGTCACATTAGGGTTTTGTGAGGGTAATGTGCTGGACTATGTCACAAAGCTACCTTAACCCACTACTGGTCCTTTAGTTTAGCGCACAGACATGTACCTTGTGTCGATCTTCTCATCTACAACTCAGCAAGAAAGAGAGTTTAAAATGCTGCAGTATTCCTTTAGATCCCAACAGCTGGAGAAGAGTTGGGTGTCTGCTACCACAAGTCCTGATCTGCAACTCAGACCACTGACACACACATACTGACACAAATCCTTAGACATCCCAGCTGACAAAACGTGACCTTTTCCAGAGCTCGCTCGCTGTTTCAGCAGTCGAGCAGCCTCATGCCCTCATTCAACCCACTGATCGCCACACACATGTACTTTACACACTGACGCTTCCACATAATGACGCAGCTGAAGAACCAGATCATGCTAACATGGTAAATGAATGGTACAAAAAGGCAATTTTGTCAGCATCCACGAGGCCTGGTTTGTCTGCGTGTGACTGTGGGCAATTTAATCAGCAGAGATTATAATCAGAGCAGGAGCAAAGAGTGGATGCAGGGCAGAGCTCACTCCATGTGGCTGGTTTCCTCTGGAGCGCTGCGCACAGCAAACCAATAAGGAATAGGGTACATTTTCATAATAGTCCAGGTGTGTAATCATGTGTAATCAACACACTCTTCCACGCTCGCTCAGTGTGAGACGTGCATGAATGCACAGACAGACGCTGTCACTTAGCTGTGAGCCTCCACCACATGTATTTGAATTATGGATACTTTGTAATTCACCATGTTTTAGTATATAATATTGGATTTTATTAAAGGTATACAGTTTATAAGAATTTGTGTTCATGCATTCAAAAATTAACAAAATGTATCAACAGAATGTGCAGAAATAACATAATGTCAAAGACGTCCATAGTTTGTGTTGCAGAGATATCTACTGCAGTGAGCATGCTAACCAGCTAGCTCCTAGCCACTTTGTAGGGTGCTGATAAGATAGTAAACAACACCAACATTCCCTGTCGCTCTAAGCTCCTTATTTGTCACCTAATGTGACGCCAGCTGCGCAGTTAACCCGAGCTTACTTGCTAAAGGCTGCTACAGTTAGAGGCAGTCAGAGATTACTCTGGTTATATACTGCCCCCTATTTGTTTGGAGTATGAATTCAACAGGTGGCCAGTTCTCACATATGGCATCCTTAACTCAAAAGTGGTCAGAGCGTGCACACCTCTGTCTACAATCAAATGGGAGAATGATTAAGGATTTGTTAAAGGCTGATATGTGCAGAAAAGAGAGTGAACCTCATGACTAGAGAATTGTGTCCATAAAGATGTATCATGTTGCTGTACCATAATTTTTTGTAGGTTGGTGCAGTGCTCCTTGATATTTGTGTAAACTAAATTTGGCCATAATTGTAGAATGCATTCAAGTAATTTACATCATTAACTAATTATTGATTATCGAATTGATGATTCACTAATATTGTAATCTTGGGGTAGACCGATTATGGGTCCTGGCAGATTATCGGATATTTGTGATTTTTTTAAATGATTTTAGAATGTGCTATTTTGGCACACCTACAACACTATCTGATTGGTAACACGTCACAATTAACAGCCTATGAACACTGAATGATCTGAATGTGCAAAGTAACTAGTAACTAAATGTTTCAAATAAATGTAGTGGAGTGGAAGTATAAAGTAGAAGAATATGTAAATACTTAGGTTTAGTGACTGAAAATTGTACTTAAGAACAGTACTTACATAAATCGTATTTAGGTTTTTTTTCATCACTGGTTGTTCTACATTTTTCAAATCAAATCAAATGAATATTAGTCCCAAATGTGGGTTTACAGTGTCCTTAAATTATATTCACCAGTATTAGTAGTTACCCTGACAAAGCCATATCTGTCGACCTCTATTAAAGTTTGTAACATGACAAAAATAATTGCAAATGTCCCTCACAAGTTAACTGAGCATGATGATGTCTTAAAGTGGCATATTTTGCCTAAAAGTATCTGACTAACATTGATAAGAAAGTAAGGAGGCGAGATTTTTTCACATTCAGGAGACTGTAACGAGCAAAATGTTCTTTTATAAATGAACTGAATTAATTTCCGTTGCCAAATTTGTCCTGGAATGAGTTTCTGTTTAAAGATCACATGTACACATTAGACAACTTTAGTTCATCACAACAGCCGACAAACTGTTTGTCACAGTGACTCAGCTGAGGATGTGTATGCTGATGGTTGACAGTGCAGATCCTGGATCAGTGTGTTTCCTGCAGCTGCCCACGGTTGATAAGTGGATGTTCCTTTAGTTTGAAGTTAGTTTGAAGTTCATCCTAAAAATGTTCAAATAATTAAATGCTGCACAGTGATTCGTTATTCTCCCACCTCCATTTTGCGGTCTTCTCTCGGCTGTGGCTGTGATTTCAACTGTTGCACTGATGATTACCTGTTGTGACACGAGCCACCTGACGTCTTTTATGTTCATTTCCCCGGGGCCGCCTAACAAGCAACAAATGTTTTGATGAGCTGTCTTGTGTTCTGGTTCACTGACTCTGCACCTTTGAAAGCTACAAAGTTGACAGTCAAGTCACACTCAGATCTACCATCTTGGAATGCAAAATCACACTTTTCTTTTAACAAGTTTTCAGATCAGGTAGATGAGTGGGTGTTACATGCACCAGATAATTTACTGTAGCTGTGCAATAGCAGAAGGGTCATTATTCGCTCACTGACTGAAAACAGCCATAAAGAAACTATCAAGTCAAAAGAGAAAACAAGTGTGAAATGTAACTGTATCAAAAATATATAGCAGATACTTGAAATACCTGAAAAAGATACAGCTGGAGATCAATCAAAAAGAAACAAAAAGACTGCACAAAAACCTTCACACGGCTTCAAACTACACACTCCCACACCAGCTTATGATACACATTTCTCAGCCTACAGCCAACACTAGACATTGAGACTAACCCATATTATTACCCAGGCACACTCCCCCTGGTGGGCAGGAACAGTGCTGATAACAAGAGTCAGCTGTCCAGTGAGGCTCCCTGCACTGTATACGACGAGAGGGAGAGTTAGGTTACTTCTAAATGAAAGAAAGAGGAAGAAAGTTTGATTTAAAGATTTAAGATGCCGGGACTTTCAGCATGTGAGCACCATCAATCTCAGTGACATCTCACAATTCACCTTTGACCCCCCCCCCCCCCCCCCCCCCCCCCACACACTTTTGTTGCCCAGGACATGACTCAGTCCTGGCCGTCCCAGCAAGCCTTAGGGGGTGACCAGGCTCAACAAATCCTCTACAACTCTAAGGTATGTCTGTGTGTTGTGTATGTGTTTGTTTGATATTTAATATTTACTCTACCGCATGCTACTGAGTTGACATATTACAGTAAGTCTATTTAAAGGTCTTGGGCAGAACTCAACTAAATTGGCAGAGTAAATGTTGGCAGTGTGCGTTTCTGCAAACTATGAATATGTTGAAACTTAAGTCGCATCTTTCCATTTCTTTAGGTTCAATTTTCAATTTCATGCTGTGACAATGCTGTGCCTATAGCCTTTTTAGGTTTACGCACAAAAAACACTGGACAAGTGTCCAACATCTCACAGAAATGTAAAGTTTTGTGGCCACAAACACCACTGGAAAATGTCTTGATGGCTCATCAAAAAATAACTGGTCTTGTTACCACAAACAGAAAAATGTCCCGACGTCTTGACAGAAGTATCCACTCACTTTGCTTAATCACTGTCTGGAGCTGTGGTCTCTGGCTTGGCACCTGTCTCGCCCAACTGTGACACCTCAATCATCCTACTCTCCCCCCGACATGATATCTAGCTCATATTCATGATATCTGAGCGTGATACGACATGTGTTGATGAAATATTGATATGATACGCATGACATGAACAAATTTGAACATATTCATAGTTTGCAGAAACATTAGATTTTATTCTGCCGTGAAGTATGATTAACTTCCTTAGGTGATGTCACTCAGGGAAATGCCGTTTGCAATACTAAATCTTTAGAGAACTGATTTATATTTGTATTTTTGTATTTTTCTCTCACTATCTCTTGTTCTCCCTCTTTCTGTAGGAAGCAAAACTACCAAGTACACAACAAAGGCAAAGTATGTGTTCACTGAGTAGTACGTTTGCTTATCTGATAAGTGCGATCATGTCATTAGTTCTCTCATAATATACATTTCTCTGCCTGGTTTTTCTCTCTCTCTATAAGGTCGGGGGGATGTTCAGCTGCGAATGACCCGTCACCCTCATGTGGCACCTCACAAATCGTAAGTGGGACTTGAGGAAACACGATCCACCGCAGGTCGTCAAACCCGAACTGCCGCGGAGGCACGCACACAGACGACACAATATATCACAGACATAATTTATGTTTTCTTCTCAGCAACTTCTTTATGAAATTAGATACAAATCATGAGCAGCATCCTCTTTACAGTCCCAGTGAGAAAGCATTAAATAGAAAGGAGGATGTAGAGTCAAGCAGCACAGTGTTTCAGATTGCATGACAGAGGTCAGGTCAAAGGTCAGTGAACATTCTTGAACGCTGTCAGTGGATAGCGACATGCTCCTGTTTGTTACCTCTTTACATCCTCTTTTTAGTGTGAAACACATGTTCGGTGTTGTACGCCAACCACGTGTTCCACATTACCACGCATCATTTGTTACATAACGCAGCAGTTTTAGGACAGTTAACATTTGTAAAACATTTGGAAAAACTTTTTCTCTCACAGTTTTGGGCACTTTTTGCAATCTATCTGAAATGTGTTTGGTTAGGTGTGTATATTAACTCAACAAAACAAACAAATGATTGGCAATAAGGGTCTTTATTGGTTAATATTGTTATGTTATGGGTCATCTTAACACCTCAGATGCAACGTTTGTTTGGTTTTGAGAATTGATCATCTCTGTATGCTTTTTAAAAGATATGAATGATTTGCAAACATCCAGCTGAGGTGCACATAAACTTTGTTCTACCATACATATCTGTGGATTAAGATACTGCAAGGTGTACAACGATATCTCTTGGTTTGTAATTATCCCATTTTCAGAACCCTACAGATGCACGCTGTTTTAAAAATTGTAGATGAAATGTAGATCATATTTGTTATTTTAGTTTTATACTGATGAATAGGAACACGCTCAGAAAGACTGGTGTTGAAAAATTGTGAAGCAACTTTTCTGATACAACACTGGATTATTATCAGCACCAGTGCTGCCTTATTAAACTTACCAGGTATCAGCAATGATGTGGCTTTATCATTTGAAAAATTTAAAGAATCTCCAACGTATACAGATGTTCAATTAGTGAAAAAGAAAGCGCTAGCAGGTGGATCGGTGCACCTCTGCCGACAGTGTTTGACTTCTCTGACTTTGTGTTTCTTTGCATGTAGCATGCTTGCTGATGACCTGAAGCTGAGCAGCGATGATGAAGACAATCAAAGAGTAGGTGACACTCTCTGCAGCCAGAAAAATACCATCACTGCACTTTGAAAGTGCTTTCAAGATAAAATGTCCACACTGATAACCATTTCTTTATTATAAATTGATAATAATAATCTTAGTGTTATTGTTTTGAAAGAACAGTAGTTGAATTTGAGGATGATGCACAAAGACTGAGTTGTCTGTTCACCTATAAAACATTTCAATTAAACAAGTCCTTTGTTCACAATTAACTGTAGTTCTTAGTAGTTGTTTTCATGCATGTACATTGTACATTAGTCGAAAGTATATAGAAGTACATGTAATGGTGTAACCATTTTTTTTTTACTTTTGTCAGGGTTGTGAAAAGTACCCAAAGACGTACTTGAGCAAAGTCAAGTTATTGGTTAAGATATTAATTCATTTTATAATAACCATCATAAATAAATGGTAAATGTAAACTTAATTAAGTTGAGGTTAATGATTATTTCACTGTTAATGCTTTATAAACCATTTATTCAGCAATTTTGTGTAGTTCATCTATTAACATTTGGATAAGCATTATAAAGTTGCAACTAATTTTTAAAAACCTTTATGATTTCTTAATAATTGTTTTGAAAGGCATCTCATTGAAATAACTCTTCATTAAGTTTAATTAACCATACATTTACTATTTGTATCAGAAGTGATTTTCTGGCAATACATGTACACTAGCATCATAAGTGCAAGTAAAAGTAAGTAATTGAGCTTTTTTTTTGTCTTTTGAATGTAGGCTTTTTGTGCTATCCGATGGCTGATAATATAGATTGATTCAAAAGTACACTTATTTGGCTCTGATGCAGCCTGCAATATGCAAAGTAACTAGTAACTACAGTTATCAAATAAATGTGGTGGAGTAAAAAGTACTACTTGCACGCGGAATGGAACAGAAAGTGGAAACATTCAAGCAAAGTACAAGTCCCCCAATTTTTTTTTTTATATATATATTTTTTTGGCCTTTTTATGGCTTTATTGATAGAACAGCTGAAGATGTGACAGGAAACAGGGAGAGAGAGAGAGAGAGGGGGGGAATGACACAGAGCAAAGGGACCTGGGCTGGGAGTTGAACCTGGGTCCGCTGCAGAACCTCGGCACATGGGACGCGCGCTCTACCCACTGAGCTAAACGGCGCCCCAAGTCCCCCAAATTTGTACTTAAATACAGTAAATACACCGGTTTGTGTCTATGTTTTACCAAAGATAAATATTTTGTCAAATAGTTGTGTCTTGTAACATGAAACCCACTCAGTGGTTATAACCTGAGCTGGATGTCTTCATGTCCTCATGTCTCCATGACTTCATGCTGCTGTGGAAAGGTTTGGAGAGGCAGAAAGAATGTTGAATGCTACTGGTTCTTCTGGTGTAGATTACTGGCGTGTACACACCCGACACAGTGTGGCACAACTGTGTCTGAATATGCTACTAATCATATTAAGTCATTAAGCTGTAAGGGTTAACAAATCGAGTGTAGCAGGTTTTCACTACGCTGCTGCTGTGGATGATAAGTTTCTGTTTTGTCTTCCTGAAGGCAACTCATGAGTCAGCTTCCTGGGATCACGGACACAGGTACGCGATCACAAATATCATGTGTGCATATTTTGATGTTTTTGCACAACTGTCTGTAAACATAAGATCTACTGTGCGGATAACAATAGTATCTGTCCGCTCCACTCTGCCTTGCACCCATGCTGACCCCTCTCTGATGTTTGTGTGTGTGTTGACTGACAGCCTGTCAGCACAGCGAGCGCACACACATGGCAGGCGGGTGAGACATTCCAGCTCGGACTCTTCAGACTCAGACTGCTCTGCTGAGTCGGCCAGCAGCAGCCTTCACTCCCGGAGCCCCAGCCGGAGCCCAGACGTTTACCGAGATCCTGCGTCGCCTGCCATCTCGCAGCAGCCACTGTGCGACAAGGAGGTAACAGCACTGCATCCTCTCCCTGCTCTCCGTCCATGTCATTTGTCTGTTTCTACCTCTGGTTGCCTTCACGTGAATTCTCTACAGGGAGCGGTGGCCTCGAGGCGGTTGACGGCAGGTGTGGGGAGGGACGGAGGAGTGGGGAATGCATGTGAGTTGTAGAAGAGGAGGAGGGTCGAGGGCAGAGGTAGCTTTGGGAATTAGTGCCTGGGTGTCATGTCAACAGGCCCAGTCTTAAAGAGGAAAGCCCTCAGGACGTGGAAGTCATGAAGACTTGAGTTGCTGTTGACGTCCCTTCTCGCCCACAGTTGGATGTCATTGCCTCAGATAAACTTTGAGAGCATGATGAGCTTTTGGAGGTGAGGGGAATTGTGGGGGTTGGTTTGAGATGTGTGCTATGTGGGGAATGAAGGGGAAACCTGCCTCTCTTTTATGAATGGAAAGCCCTGTACGACATAACTGTATTACTAAACATGCACCGCACCGGGCCCCTATGGAGAGGGAGGGAGTGGAGCGTGTTTGGGTTGGGGGAGGCGGGGGGTGCGCACCATGTGTTTTTCATTTACGTGGACTGTTTAAATGTCTCTCAAGCAAGAGATGTGGGGGTTGGAGTTATGGAAGCTGCAAATCCAGAGTTCCAGGTAGTGAGAGAGAGAGAGAGAGAGAGAGAGAGAGAGAAAGAGAGAGAGGGAGGGAGGGACAGAAAAGAAGGAGGGAGGGCAGCCGACACGGTACAAGAGATGCAGTGTCTTCTCTGGAAAGAGGGCGAGGGATGTGGGGAGGGAGGGGGGTCACTGTTTGACTTGAGGAGTAGAGGTTTAATTTAGCTCCCGGCGAGCGAAGAGAGAAAAGGAGAACGCAAAAGAGAGGAAGAAGTTTACTCTCCAGCTGTAAGTATTCTCTCCCTTTTTTTTTTTTTTCTCTTTACATACTTTCTGTTTCTCTCCTGTTCCCCTCATTCTTACGGTTACCGAGCCAATTGTTAAGCCAACATCAAGTGAGTCATTTGGCATAATTGGATGGGGGTTGAGCTTCTGTAAGCACAGATGTGGACTGTGAGACCGTGTAGGCTATTGAACGGAGGTTATAATGTCAGTCTGACACTTTTTAGACGTGAGTCACGAACCAGATTTGTCATTTGGAGCTTGAGTTGTTTTTAAAGCGCAGCTGAGTCAGTGAGTTACATGTCGGGGGCAGTGACTGTACTGTATTCAAATGGTTCTGTTGCAGTGTGGCAATGTTGTGGTATGTCAACACACACACACAAATATGTGTCATTGCGCTCATGTTTAAATCCTTCACTCTCTGCCTCTATCTCTTTTCAACAAGTTTGACCTCTTTAAGGAATATATAAAAAGACGTGTACAGTGGTGGAATGTAGCAAAGTGTGTTTACTCACATACTACAAACATACTGTACTTTTCCTGTTACCTCATACTTCTACTTCATTTTATTTGTATTTAATATAAGCCTAATTTTCTCTGCAATTTAAGAATTTTCATTTTCAAATGATGACCTTTTAAATTACGATCCTGCAACAATGTCCTTGTTATCAAGTCATTTTAGTGTATAACTGAGTCCTAAACCTCCATTTAAAAAAGCCCAGTAGGGCTGTTTGATATGACTCAAATCTCATAACCTGATATGGGTCATGTCATATCCAGATAATGAGACATATCAGGATATACTACATTTTTTATGAATTTAATAATAAGTAGTTGGCATAAAATGGTTATTGTTCTTCTCCTGTGTGCTATCAAACCATTATCCTCATGGTCACTTGCCTCCACGTTTGTTTGTGTTGCCCCCCTGCAAACTTTCTGTGCATCCCTCCCGTGTAGAAGAACGGTAAGCGCCGTCCAAATGACTAAAAATACTGCTGTAGCGAGTGTGATTTGTGCCACAGCAAAATAAAAAATGGAGCATTGTTCGAAACAATAGACAGACTAACCCTAACCCTTAAAAACATGTTTAGCTACTCTTGCAACACTGTAAGAGTAAGTAGGAAGCAACTAAGCAAGAATTGTCTTTATAGTACAAATACAGTTTGTAATACATTTATTTGTTAGTTTTTTTATTTATTAGTTTTTAAAAAATCTTGCAGCAATGAAATAATAGTTCAGTAATAGAATCTATATATAACTATGATATGCAATGTTTTTGTTTGTACTTTTAGATATTTTATGTAAGCTCTGTTGAAAATACTAGATTCTTAATTTTGCGACTTTTACTTTCAACAAGAGTTTTTTTTTGTACATTGTTTTTTTAATACTTTTACTTGAAGCTCCTGCTGGTAAAATTGTTGATTTTAGAGTATCCTTCCCAACTCGTCAAAAACTTGGGACTGGGACTTTCGGATGGTGGCCAAACCGATCTACAATCAAGTTCGACTCAAGGCTAAGACTCAAAAATCAACTATGTTACCAACAGGAGCTTTAGGATAGGGATCTATGTAGACTTCTTCCACCGCTGCAAATCCTCGCAATTAACAACGATTAATGTTGAATTAATCTAGTTTGCAGTTTATATTTGACATTTGTTTCTCTTTTCTGCTGTGCTTTCTTTAGACTGATCACCCATCTGCTGCTCAGTGGCAGTTGGATAAATGGCTGAACAAATCACAGAGAAAATCCACCAGCAGTGAACCAGATCCCATCCAACGTGCCCCGTCTCCAGCCAGGTCCTGGGATAGCAATCAGGAATACAGCCCCAGCCAAAGCCCAATTCCAAGCCCACAGTTCCATTACAGCCACAACAGCAGCCCCCTACCCAGTCCTGGTTATAGCTACTGCCCCAGCCCGAGCCCATTCCCCAGCACATGCCCAAGTCCCAGCCCTAGCCCGAGACAAAGCCCAATCCCCAGTCCAGTTCCAAGTGTTTGCCCCAGTCTGAATGGGAGCCCGAGAGCCAGCCGTAGCCCTAGCCCAGTACCTAGAGAGCCTCCAAGAAGCCCCAGTCCCAGCCTTCCTGCTCCTTCAAGGGTTCGTCACTACCCTGAGTTTCAGAGTCAGAACCAAGCACAGCCGAGTGTAACAAAGAATCACCACAGGACAAAAAATAGGGCATGGATTGCCCCACCGCCTAACACTGACAGCAAGAGCAAGCCAACAAACAGTACTCATCAGCACAGGTCCAAGTCTCGACCCTCACAGATCCAAGACCAAAGCAAATCCAAGCCTTCTTCTGCTGTGTTAAACCAGAGTCACAGTCACAAATCTAGACTTAAGCCTAACTTTCATCCGAGTACTAAACAAATTGCTGAGGCACCCAAAGCCAAACAAACGCCACATATTGAGCAAATCCAAAGCAGCAGATCCAACCACTCCAACTCAAACCACAAAACCAGGCCTTTGCATCAATCTGGCTCACGACACAGCCCCACAAGAACAAAGCACTTGGCTCCAACTAGCCTTGAGACAAACCCTGGTCATAGTTCTCATTCCCAAACTACCTCTAAAGCTGCTACCAATTCTAACGCTGGCTTGAACTCTAAACCTAGCCTGAAACCTAGGACCAAGACTTGGGAGGTTACAACCCCAACTCCTGTGCATGTCAACCATACAAAAACTATACAGAAGAAACCCCAGCCGAAGGAGCAAGAGGTGGAACACAGAGGAGATCATCTGACCCAAGGAGAGAGGAGAAAACCGGAGAGAAAAGAGGACAGACATAAGGAAAAACAACAAGGGAAACAGGAGAGAAAGGAAGACAGGAGGCTGGCGGAGGAGCAGCTACTGAGGCGTCCCTGGATCCAGAGTTCGGCAGAAGAAGAGGAGGAGGAGGAAGAGGAGGAGGAGGGAGTGATAGAGAGGCAGAGGAAGAGAGAGGAGACAGCAAGACGGGAAAACAGGAGGAGGGAGCAGCAACATAGACGCGAATGGCAAACAGTCCCGACCAAACAGAGACTGCCTCCCAGCACCGAGCGCCATCGCCTTCAGGACGACTCACACCACCACCAAGGGAGGGCAAAAAAGGGTGGAAGAAGTGAGGAGGAGAGAGACTTACAACAAGACCCTTCGCCTTCTCCGTCACGATCCCCAATTCCTCATAGAGTGTCCTCCTCATCCTCTGCCTCCTCCTCTTCAAATTCAGACTCAGAATCTGAATATCAGGCCCCGATCACCAAAGTCCCTGCAGACTCTACCTCTCACAGGAGACTCCCGAAGAGAGGGCAACAAGGCCCAGGCACGACTGGCGCCAGCAAGCCGAAGGCTGTGCACCCCAGAGTACCCACCTCGGGCAATCCGGGTGAGGGGCAGCCGAGTGAGGGGAAGCAGAAGCTCTACACCCTAGTCCCATTTGGGCGAGGCGAACAAGCTACAACATCTTCCCAGCGAGGGCTTAGAAATCTGGTGGTGCAGATAGACCTCTGTCTTCTTAAAAGGGTCCCGGACAGCACTACAAGCTCCCCTGTTAAAAAGCCCTCCTCTTCCTCCTCCTCTTCATCAACTAAAGACAAGCCAGGGGAGGCTATGAAACACTTGTACGTCCCTGAGACTATGACCAAAGACGGCAAAAGGAAACGCAAGGTAGACAACATGTACATTTACTTTTCTTATCTGTTGAATCTGATGTGAACCTGGACATGTTTTCTTGCATTGATATGGTGACTTTATAGGGCTGCTCTCCAAACTTGACTATGTGTGTTTGTGTTTGACCAGTTGGAGAATGGTGTGTCACAAAGAGAGAGCAAGAGGAGCATTCCTCTCACGAATGACATCTCAGGCCGCACAGAGTCTTCAGCTCACACAGCTGAGCGCAACTTTGTGACTGAGACCACACACAATGGGTAAGTAAAAAAACACCAAACACACCTATGTCTCAGTAATACTGTATATACCATACAATATGATTAAAAAAAGGGGGCTTTTCACACTCTATGTTCTTTAGCTCTGGGATAAGCTTTGACTCTGGGATAGCTTAGCCTCTTTCCTCACACGCATTGTTAAACCAGCTTTCCACACTACATTTAGCCCAGGGCTAAAAGCATTCTCAGAAGTGTCCTAGACTGAGGGAGCTGTTAGATTGACCAAACATTTGTGATGCAACAAAACCGCTTCAGAATACTGCAGAAGTCAGCTGGTTAAGCCAGTTATGAACTGTCAGCTGGTCGAAATTACTGTTTTGGACGGAGGAAAGTGAGGATCGCTTCATGAATTGGACTAATAGCTGTGGCTGTCTGACACAAGCCTTGACGTTTGAAATTAAGCCTACTTTAAATTGCAACTTGTTGCAGGTTTCAGCTTGTCTTGTCTCAAATCTTTGATCTGGACAGGACTTAAGAATGCTTCCACACGGGCTCAATCCTGGCCCACTCCAAGGCTGGATCACTTTAGCCTAGGGCTTGCTGGCTCTGCTTGAGAGCAGGGATAGCCCTGAGTGTGTGGGATTAGAAGAAAGAAGAAGAAAATCAACTGAACACTTAAAGCTAAAATGTGTTATTGTGAATAGGGGCTAAAGTTGGCATTAGTCATGTGTCACACTTGTATGCAAACATTAGTCGAGTGTTCCCACTGACTTTTAACCCAGGGCTATCAGAAGTTCATTGTGAATTGTATAGTGCTAGGCTCAACAAGGAGTTAATGTATGTAAAAAGGGCCAAGATCCTAGGGTTAACTCTTAACTCGTAGACTGGGGTTAAGGGTAGCCCAACAGTGCAGTGTGCCAGCCCTGAGTTACATGTGTTTAAGCCCTGTGTTTAGTTGTGTTGAGGAGATAATGCCCCAAATTCAGGGCTAACCCTTCTCCGGAGCAAGGCCAGCATTCTCTAAAATGAAGTCAGGATTAGCCATAATTGCTTTTTTAGCCTGGGACTAAGATGGTCCTATGAATGTTTTTGGTCTTTGACTAATTGCAGTGTTAAAATCCCTTTAGTGTACTAAATATACATCCCATATGTGTTTGTGTCAATGTACATATGTTGGTGTGTACTTGCACAGGTACTTGGAGGAGTACTTGGACAGCAAGAGGCCGTTGTCTCCCGTGTCTCCACTGTCTGACAGCCCTGAGTCCACCAAGCCTCCCTCCAAAACAAAGCCTTTAGAGCAGCATCACCTCCACAAGAACAGAGACAAGAATAGAGATTCTGCTATAAAGGTAAGACAAAGAAAAAAATTGTTTTAGTAGATCATCCCATTGCTTGCAGTATTTTTGGTTTATTTCTTTTTTACCTTTTTTGACAGCCCAAGATGGAGGTGGAATGTGTAAAAGTGTCGAGACAGCCCCAACCACCATCCGAGTCATGGGGCCCAGCAGGACACAGGGGGGCCGTGCCAAACCATGAAACGTGAGCAAGTCCAAACAGTGCTTCACTGCATGGCCCACACTGCTTGATGTTTGTCAGATACAGACTCACCAGACACCTGGTTCCTTCCTGGGAAACAGTGACTGCACTGCACTTTTTTTTTTACTTTTCTGTCTTTCTGTCCATCTTCCTAGTCCGCACCATGCAGAGTACTACTTACATGAGGCTAAAAGGATGAAGCACCGCGCAGATGCAATGGTGAGTCCTTGATCTTTAGGTGAATATAAAACTAAATTAGGATGTTCTACCATCACTGAAGAAATACCCGCCATTTGTTTAAATACAACCATTTGCTTTTTCTATAGAAGAGAGATGAGATGTTTGGCAACAGTTTAATGTCTATATGTGTATGAGAGGGCAAGCAATTGCAATAACAATATTTATGTAGAGCTTCTCCAAGCAACCACTCAAAACGCTTCACCACACAAGTCAGCTTTCACCCATACATTCCTAGACAGGTGGCAGAGGCTACCATGCAAGGTGCCACCTGCTCATCCTTCGGTATTTGCATCTTGTGCATTTTTTCGGGAATAGGAAAATGTTCCTAGGGAGAAACTAACATCAACTACTGAACATATGGGAAGGACGACAAGTTTAAGAGAGTATGCTTATGTTGGATGTCTTTTTCCAGGTGGACAAACTAGGGAAGGCTGTGAATTACATTGACGCTGCTCTCTCCTTTATGGAATGTGGGAAAGCGATGGAGGAAGGGCCACTAGAGGCAAAGTCTCCTTACACCATGTACTCAGAGACAGTGGAGCTTATTAGGTGAATAATGCAAAAACACATGTTTCGGACGTCGAGACAAACAGACATATATGCATACACATGAATGGCTGCTCCACTGTTAACAGTCCTGTGTCTTAAGGTACGCAATGAGGCTGAAGAACCACTCCGGCCCTGGGGCAAGACAGGAAGACAAACAGCTGGCGGTTTTGTGGTGCGTATGTCATCTCCTCTGTTTATTCCACATCTATCATCAAGCTGAAGGACCTGCATTTTTGGGGATGATTTGTGGTCAGTCTGAGCCTCTTTGACTTGTGTGCCCACAGTTTCCGATGCCTTGCCCTCCTTTACTGGCAAATGTTTCGTTTAAAGAAGGACCACGCACTGAAATACTCCAAAGTTCTGCTTGACTACTTCAAGGTTTGTCTAAGAACAAGTTGGACGTGTCAGTTCCAGGAAATCTTACTGTCTTTTCCGTTTCAAATATCACATGTAAACAGTTGGCTTTGGACAACTTTCAGTCTTGTTTATTGTGTCATTACAGAGTTCTCCCAAATTGCCTTCTACACCTCCCGGCTGGAGTGAGTCTGCGAAGTAGGTGGATAATAGCTTCATATTACAGGCACTCTTTTTCATTCATGTGCTTTCAGCAGCCACTGAGCCTTCACTGACCACCATTATTCTGTTGTGCATTGTGCTTTCAACTCCCAGGGGCACAGGAGGACCCCCTTCTTCACTCTCACCCAATGTCAAACACCTCAGACAGGGTTCACACGGGGGCAGCAACTTACCCTCTCTCATAAGCATTCCCCAACGTATCCACCAGATGGCAGCAAATCACCTGAACATTACCAACAGTGTCCTGTATAGTTATGAATACTGGGAGGTGGCTGACAACCTTGCAAAGGAGAATAAAGGTATGGAGTCCCCACACCACCACACATCCTATGTATGAGATGAGAACAGAGCATTTAGTTTCATATTTACATGGGAGAAAAAAAAGGCACATTAGTTCAAATGGATCTGTTTTACATGCCGATTACAAAAGATGATTTAAGATCTTCCTTTTTCATTACAGAGTTCTTCAACTACTTAAATACTTTGTCTGGACCACTGACTCTTCACAGTAGCATAGCTCACGCAGTCCAATACACCAGACAGGCTCTTCAATGGATACGCATCAGTGCCAAACTTAACTAACAAGGAGAGGATTTACTTTTACCTGCCCACTGGACCTCCAGGCCCGCCTTAAAAGAGACAAAACTCTGGAACTCTATGCAGCTGACAGGACAGCACTGATACCTACAGTGCTGCGTGAAATTGAACTGGATGAAATCCCCTAGAGCCTGATCATCCTCATAGGATGTTGAAGTGCTTGCCATCCGGGTCTTACTGTGTGAAAAGCCTCCCGAAGAAGCAATCTGTGTAATTTCTCACAGATGGACTACATGCACCTTCTTCCTCATCGTTGGATTAATCCGAAGGGTTGTATGGAGTTAAAATCATTTGCCAAAAGACTCATAAAATGTCTGAGAAAAAGGACTCGGCTGTATGTGTGAAGCCTTTTTCATACTTTGGATTGAATCATCATATGACGGACTGTTTCTTTGGGTCCAAAGGAGGAGGAACTGCTTAAAAAAAGACCAACCAATCATATACCACTTCCTCCAAAGTAGAACACTTGGCTGTGACGTTTTCTAATGAAGGACTCTTCCTTTAAATTTTTTTGATATTTTCATTTGTATGTGTTTTTACTGTGCAATATTTGATGGAATATGTGTTTTTGGAAAAAAATAAAAAATACAGGAGAAAAAAATGTTGGTAAGTCTAGTTGCCAACATTCAAGGTCCCCTTTATGCAAAATGTATTTTTGTCCCTGTTTTGAGTGTGGGATTATGTCATTAAATGAAAAATGAATTCGAAGAGGTCACTCAGACTTCCTCTTGTTAAGTTTGCTTTCTTGGGTCTGGTTCAGGAATATGCATAAAAGATCAATCTTTTGTGTCTTAATTTGTGTTAATTGCGTCTTTATTTATGTTTTAACTTCAGCAAAAAGGATTACAAGGTCAACTTAATTTTCAAACCATTAGCCTTTAAAAAAAAATCCTCTAAGAAAACGGACAGTGGTAATCAAAGTAAAGTTTTGTTGCACCCTATGACAGGGTTAGCCTGACAATCAAATTGGATTGCCCTTTCACTCTCATTAATTGTTTTAATTATTTTAATTTCTCAACAAATAAAAAGTGTGGGCAGTGATTCACATGTGACATTTTGTAGGGACACGTAGTGCTAGGCCGATATTTTTAGGTTACAACCCAATATATGATATATGTATATTGAAATCTCCTGGAAGGGACTTAATAAATGCTAGTAAAGACCATATTCACTTGGCAACCATCCTCCTCTGACATCACACTCATATTCTCATATGATGATAGTGATATATTATCCTTGTATTGCCCAATTCTAAAAGCACATCAAATAAGCTACTCAGATTTTGCAGAATTTACGGCAACTATTTATGAACAAGGGATGCCCCACATACACGGAGTGATCCTGTGTCCTCAGATGCCCTCAGCAAACATGGCTCCACATCACAATGTGCAGCTTCCCTCCTGAGGAACACACCAATACATTTTTTAGAGAAGCTCCCTGCTTTTATTCTCTCACGGTGGCTTTTTTTCATTCCATTATCCCGGCAGAGGACAATATTGCGGCAGTTTAATAACAATAAATAAATTTTCCCCACATGTGAGGGGAGAGGATCCTATAGGTTCTCTCTCTCTCACACACACACATACACACACACACACACACACACACACACACACACACACAAGTACACTCTATAGGCGTCAGTAACTGTGAGTGAGTCACACTCATTAGTCAGTCCAGTTGTGCAGAGATCTCCTCCTCTCTCGACACTCACACATCACTCTCCATCCCTGCGACTACTTTCTGCTGCACCAACACAGAAGTCGGGCATGAAACTTCAGCATCCGATGTCTGGTACCATAGCAACAGAGAACAACCAATAAGGGGGCTCCTCGGGACACGACGAGCCATGGGTCAATAGCATCCTGGTTTCTCTGGATTGTGTGAAATCCAGCGCCAGACTATGGACATTTTCATTTCCCTGCACTATGACCTACTTTATTCCACTGTCCTGGATCTAAAGGTGACTGTTACGTGTTGTTTAAAGAAGGCAGTGGATTTGAAGTCGGGCAAGTCAATCACAAACAGACGCGTCACGTGTCCGTCCGGATCAAATCAGGCTGTTTTCACTGTACTTTGTGACTGCGGGGTTATTATTGCCCCCTTGTGACACAGTCGGAGCGGACCACCACCACCACAGCCTGCCTCGTTCAATCTGCACGTGCCTCTGCGTCACGGCCGTCAGTGCTCGTGTGCCGGGCCGTTTGAGGACACCCGAGCTGGAGCCAGACAGTACACACACCGAGAGAGAAAAAAAACAACAACCCGACACTGCTTCTGATCGACTGTCTAGCGCAGGAACGCAGGCTGTGTGGGAGCTCCAACCCTGCTAATTCAAGCCATAACAGCGACACGTTTTCAAAGGTGAACAGTCTGTGAAAGTGCGATAGCCCCGCGGGTCCCTCCGACACCGAACAGCTTCACACCGACGGCTGTCTTGTTCGTTTCGGCACACTGGTGTCAAAGTCTTGGAGTGGTCGGTCTTGAAGTGTACAGAGACTCCAAGAGCTACCATACAGTCAATATCAGGTGACATGCAGCCAGTTGCCCGCATAGTGGCAGTATTACAGCACAACTTGAGCCTAAAAACAAGAAGCCGGGGATAAGCTGGATCAAGCTAGCTACGAAGAGCTGCATGCCGACCGGAAGTTGAGCTTATTTCGTTTTTGAAAACAAACTACAGTTGAAACCAAAACATGAGCCACTCTCCCCGCACATAACACAACCCACGCAGTTTGTTTTACGTTATTATTTGATATATACAAATACAAATATAAGTATAATCGTTGTGGAGCAGATTAAGTAATACGATGCTGTCTTAGCTACATTTATTATGTAGAAACCGCATTTAAGCACATAGATTTTATTGGAGACTGAAGAAGGGGGACAAAAATAACTCAAATTATATTGTAGGACTATCGTGAAATGTCACAAGGTTGAAAACCCATGCATTTCATTGTATTAATGTTTTCTGATGTTTTACAGAAGTAGGATAAGTCCAGATCCATAAAGGACTGCCAGAATTAGTATGTTGCTGAGATATAGACTACTATTGAGGTTTGGGATAGTTTAAAGGGAATACAATAGACTGGGTATATCCGCTACAGGCCTCGCAAATCTTTCCAAATCTTTCTAGGTTACCTCAGTATACAGTTTATGTGGCATCAGTATTTTGAGCAAGGTTCATCTTAGACTCAGTTGAGGGAATTTGCAGTCTTATAGTACCCTTTTGCATCTTCACAATACAATCCAATAGGTGCTTTAGCAGCGAATGTTTTATTTTGAAAGATTCCTCCGGAACTTCTGAGTTCCACCCGTTGCGCTTCACTCTCAAAGAGAAAAAGGGAAAGCAAATGGATCAGGCGGTAGAAATGGAGAGCAAAAGGACTGGGAGGGTGAGCGAAAATGTTGAACAGACATGGCGTGGCAGCGCAACAATATAAGGGGATCTTAGTTGATCAGAAGGACCTCTCCGGAGAACAAAGTCAAGGCTGAGGAGTCGAGCTAACTGTCTGGAGGATTTTCATCTCGCTTTGCTTTGGTCTTGCCTCGTACTCAGCGCGCACACACAACGTTTGTGTTGGGCATTATCTGCAGAGAGAAGTCTGTGGCTAACAACCCAGTCTGACAGGATAAAAGGTAAAAAAAAAAAAAAAAAAAAAAGAGCCACTTCTGTTAGAGAACAACCACTCGGGACTGTTGTTTGTTTACACCCGTGATTTACACCGTGCTGAAGTTACACAGTCACGTACCTCATCCATTGTTTGGTGGCTAATCTTGCCAGCTTTGTTAACGCGTGCAGACAACACACTTCTGCTGGTGTGTGTGTGTGTGTGCGCGCGCTTGCTTGAACTGGCACGCTGTTACAGTCGTGTCATGGCGCAGCGATATGCATGATTATCTAGCGAAGCATCGTTTGGAGTTGGTATGCTAATGTTAGCTGCTTACATGAAGAATGTGTCAAAGTGCCACATGGGGCTCTGTTGTAACCTACCTGTCAACAGCGACAGGAGCTGCCCGGGCATGCCCTTGGACACAGAGCTCTCGCCACGAGCGGAAAACCAATTTCATAACATATATGCTGAATTAACTTGTCACCTCAGTGATAAGTTAATTACACAACAACCGTAAGTGTCCGTTGTTAGAAGTGTCACATTTTGTCTGTGTCATTTGACTTGCTCACGAGGAAGCTTTGTAAACTACAAACAAAACTTCACCCAGGAAGTTCACAATGTTATAATTTGATTCTATAAATAATATAGTAATTAAATTATTTGCACTCCTAATTCTGGTCATGTCAGGATGTATGGGAAGTCACGTTTCTTCACTATCTACATATTTCTCCTCTGAATAGTTAAAAGTAAATACATAACCTAATCTAGTAATTAGACACTGAACTGTCAGCAGTCTGGTGTCTGAGGCCAGCTTGGACCTGCATGTTGCAGTATTGCTGAATAGCTCTGCTTGTGTTTACAGGTAGCTCAGTATGAGTCGAGATGGGTGGATGAAGAAGAAAGCCAATGCCGGTGGTGACAATGGTTGGGCTGAGAGGGTGAGTGTCTGTCATCTCATCACCAGCCGCAGCAGCATCAATGTATGGCAGGAATCATGCCAGTGTGAGGACATGCCCACAGTGAAAAGGATAGTGAGCTTGATGACTGAGGGAGAAGTGTGACCTTAAAGGGACAGTTCACCCCAAAATCCTAACTTATTATTGCCGCTGTTACCCATAGTGTTTTTATCCCTCACTGTTAATTTGGTGTGAGTGGCAGAGTTTTGGACATATAAGCCACAGAGATGTCAGCCTTTGCTTATATATATATATATATATATATATATATATATATATAATATATATATATATATAATATATATATATATAATACATATATACATATATATATATATATATATATATATATATATATATATATATTATATATATATATATTATATATCACCTCTCCTGTACTATTCTGTATCATCATATCTCTCTCTCTATCTCTATCTCTCTATCTCTATCTCTATCTATATCTATATCTCTATCCGTGTCTGTGGTGTCTCCTCTCTCCATCTCTGTGTATGTGTCATCTATCTATCTAGAGAGAAGATATAGATATATAATAGTATTATATACACTATATGTACACACACACACACACACATACATACATAATGGAACTAGATGACATTCGGCTTGCAGCGCTCAAAGTACCCCAAAAATATTGCTCACAGCGAGGTCATCTCGAGTAACCATGCCATGATTTTCTGGAAAGAGACGTTACTGTTGAGTGCCATCTAGTTCCATTATATTCGAGAGATGGCAGGCATCTCTACGGCAGAACATGCAAGAGGAAAATATGTAGTGTTGATTTAAGGGTGAAATGTCCCATGGTTGTTGCCCATTACAAACCAAAATAAAAGTAGTATCAACATACAGTCTTATCATGAGAGAAGGCATTGTAATATCTCGCTAACAAACAGAGTCTTAGTATATGTTTTTTTTCTTCTTTCTTTTTTTTTTCTTAAGTATTTTTTTGGCCTTTTATGGTTTTATTGATAGTACAGCTGAAGAGGGTGACAGGAAACAGGGAGAGAGAGAGGGGGAGTGACACGCAGCAAAGGGACCCAGGCCGGGAGTCGAACCCGGGGCGCTGCAGTCTTAGTATATGTAATGTTTATAAATGCATCATGGCCCAACATCAATTTTAGGGAGATTTTATCATGTAAACGTCAAGAATACTTGCAGAAAAGGTGCATATTTCAAGAATGTCATTTGTTATAAACAAATTCCCTGATTGGTCTGTTCAGCACTGAGTTTCTGTTGTGAATAATTTTCTAACACCTTGTCCTGTCATTGCTCTCCTCCTTGTTTGCAGGGCGGCTACATGGCTGCCAAAGTGTCTAAGCTGGATGAGCAGTTTAAACTCGATGCCCCCAGAGAGAAACAGAAGGATGGTTCATGCTCCAGCATTTTCAGTGGAGTGTCCATCTACGTCAATGGATACACAGGTAACATCATGCTGTATGTCACATAGCACCCTTTAATAAGTTTGTTTGCTGCCTCACACATCGTGTTGGTCCAGTTTGAAGAACTGAATGGTAATGCAAATCTGCTCCAAGAATGTTGCAGACATTTACCTGTATTTCATTTTCTGTCACCCAAAATTATAACTTCATTTTCAAAATATTCTGTAAAACTGTAGCTGCACAGAACCATGTTATGATACTCTAACCATTTTGTAATAAATTTAACAATATAATCCATGTTGATGTTTGTTGTCATGGACATACAGATCATGGCATTATTTGGATAATACCAGGGGAAAAAAACTTCTTTCAGGTCACGGTTCATGTTATTATTGGATCTTTTTCATTTTACTCAAACATAGTTGCAACTATCAAGCTACACAGTTGAGCTGCAATTAATGATTATTTGTTAATTATCAGTTAATCTGTACATTTTTTTCATGATTAATCAATTATCATTTATTCTTTAACATGTCAAAAAAATGCTCCAGGCAATTACTCAGAGACCACAGTGACACATTCGCATGGCTTCTTTTGTCCCGCCAGCAGTCCAGCAACCAAAGACTCTTCATTTACCATCATAAATGACCAAGAAAACCAGCAAGTCTTTACCTTTAAAAAGCTCCAACCACCAAATGTCTTGCTTTTTTGCTTGCGATGAATCGATTATCAAAATAGTTGAGTCAGCCTATCCACACAACTTAAATGTTACTGTAAAATGTAGTAAAACAACTCAAACTGATGTCATCTTTTTATCGTCATTTTGGTTTACGGTTTCATTTTTGGCCTGTTTGTGAGCAGAGCCCAGCGCAGATGAGCTACGCAGGCTGATGATGCTGCACGGCGGCCAGTTCCATGTCTACTACTCTCGCTCCAAGACCACCCACATCATCGCCAATAACTTACCCAACAGTAAAATTAAGGAGCTCAAAGGGGAGAAGGTCATCAGGCCAGAGTGGATCACTGACAGGTCTGTTCAAGTAGGAGTTGATCATGTTATGCTAATTTGATATGATAAAAATGTAATCTCAAAGAAATTCCTGTGTCATTTGTCTGAAAACAGTATCAAGGCTGGGCATCTCCTGCCTTACCTGCAGTACCAGCTGTATGCTAAACACAAAGGCCCACTCTTCCCGGGCATGACTCTGCGTCAGACTTCAGAGATCGCAGGACCCAGCCAGGCAAGCGTCCATTATAAGCTTCATCTGCCACCGTGCAGCCTTCAGCCCTCTGTCCTCAACCATGAGCAGTCTTCATCATCCAGCTGTCAGAATAACTCCGTCCCTCCCCCCCGCAACTGTCGACTTCACCAAGGCAACATCCAACCTCAGTCCAACCAGCACAACTCTGCAGCCCACTCCGTTATCCCTCAACCAAGGTTCTCAGATCCTAGGCACGGAGATCCTTTACACACCTTCCCCTACCCCAAAAAACACCTGCACAAACCTCCACAGTCTACTCTTCAAACACCTCATCCCAGTCTCCATTACCAGAGAGCAGGCCAACCACAACCTCAGATCAGCGCTTCTTGCAGCAGTGCCCAGGTCGGCTGCAAGGAAGCTGAATCAAAAATGTGAGTACCCGACTTTTTTCCCTTCATTTAAATAAGAACATTTTTCACACACAATGAGAACATGTGGTTACATTAATTATCATTGAATAAAACTTCATTATCTTGCAGAAACGGATTAATGCAGACCTCATTGGACGTGATGAGCCATTCAAAAATGAATGAAATACAAGAGTGTGGCAAAGATCCTCTCTCACAGGTGGTGAATGAAGCACCCCTGACCAACGGACACGCTCACCTTGTTAATGGTGCCTTAAAGCTAGAGGAACTGTCCCCTTTTACACACAGATCCTCTGTTGACAAGGAGCTGCCTGAAAGCAGAGTCAAGATTTCAGAAGACAAGCCTCAGAATCCTCACACCAAACATGACCCGTACGAGTTTCCCCACAGTCCTCCAAAGCAATCCGACCAGTCTCCCGTCTCTCCAGAGCATTCCAGCTCACAAGGAGCCAGTGGGCAGAGACCTCCACCTCCTACCTACCAGGAGGCAATAAAAGCCACCGAAAACCACTTAAAACAGCTCCAGCCATCCTGTCAAGTCAATTCAGATCCTGAAAAGACTCCTCTTTCACCTGCCTCTCGCCCTCTTTCACATGCTCCTATTCGGCTCAATGGAAGTCACCATAATGCCTTTTCATTTGACACATCCTCACTCAACACGAGCGACGTAACAACCAAACCTGACCCTCCCACTGAGAAGTCATCACCATCTAAGTCTTCAGCTCAGCTGCTGGCACAGACAGGTGGTTTGATCTCTGAGTTCTACTCTCACTCACGGTTACACCAGATCTCCACATGGAGGTCTGGCTTTTCTGAGTATGTCAACGAACTACATAGCAAACGGAAAGCAGCAGGGGCAAACTCTTTCTGTGGAAAAGAGCGACTGAGGAAATCTGTGGCCCAGCACTCTGCATACAGGCAAGGTAGGAAAGGAAAGGTTGCTTTGTTGCTTTTACCACTAACACCCAGGCTGCATGTAAATCTTTTTTGTGAAAGCAGGATGTATTTGGCTGTCATGGTGGTTTAAATTCTGACAGAAATTAGTTGAGTGTGTCTACAGTGAAATGAAAAAACGCTGAAGAAAAACTAAATGTGTCATAGCCCCAGTATTCACTTGTGTCAAATGTGTAGCTTCTCTCAGTAAAACTGAAAAAATAAGCCTTATGTCCTTTCCTAAACACTTTAATATGTTTTTGTGAAAACATTTGTCTGATGATCTGTTTTGTGTTTGGCTGTTCAGGTACGTCAGCAAGTATTAAATCCTGTATTCTTCATGTGGACATGGACTGCTTCTTTGTGTCAGTGGGTATCCGACATCGACCGGACCTAAAAGGTAAGGCACCTTTTTGTCAGTGAATGGTGTTAATATGTAGTGATCACAATTATTGTCTCATTGATCCATTCAGTTCTACTGGTTGAGTCGATGCTCTTCTTGCAGGGAAGCCTGTAGCTGTGACCAGTAACCGTGGAGAGGGCACAGTGCCTCGGAGAGCTGGGGCCAACCCTCAGCTGGAGCAGCAGTACTACCAGAGGAAATATGCTAAACCTCAACCTGGTGAGATTCTCATACCCAATCTGTTTGTCATGGAGCTTACTGGCCTTTACTCAGCGTTTTCTTTTTCGTATCTTACTTTATTGTAATATTCTTGTTCTGCCTCTCAGAAAGGGCAGAAGAGGATTTCTACAGAACTCCTTCACAAGAGAGTCCTGACTCCCACACCAACGGAGTGGACCAGGATGCTGCTATTCTTTCAATGGCAGAGATTGCATCCTGCAGTTATGAGGCGAGGTAAGGACACACTTTCTTTTTTACACTTTAATTTTACTAGATCCTTTTTAGCACAGAAAGTTCATTCATAATTTTTATGCAAGTATGCAACAGTGAGGATGAGGACGGGAAAGCTACCCACCATGTTCTTGTTTTTTCCATCTTGTAAATGTGTTAGTCATTTTTCAGTCTTTCCATCTCTTGAATCTCGTGATCTCTTGATAATTGATAAGTCTGATACAACATACAACACCAGTTGTCCGATAAGCACCAATATAAAACCCTTTTTTTGACAGAACATAATGCAAAAGACATTGAGTTAACACATCATTTTAAAAAGAGTTAACTTTGTCGGTGCACTGCACATTTTTGATTATTGTTAAACTGCTTTGTTTATATCTTTGTCATAAATGTTTGAAAACAAAATATCTATATACGTGTTGCCCAAAAATTGAGTATCATTCAGGTTCTAATCCGTATTTTGGACTAACCACAATATTAATAAATCGGTTCTATCTTACAGACAGGCAGGCGTGAGAAATGGGATGTTTTTTGGCAAAGCAAAACAGTTGTGTCCAGCGCTGCAGTCTGTCCCTTATGATTTTGAGGCCTATAAAGAGGTGGCTCTCACCATGTATGAGACTCTTGCAAGGTAAGAACTCTCTGGTCAGTTATTCATTTTCCTTAACTGCAAAATGACCTAAATCACACTTTCTGTCTTTTATTGTTTGTTCTTTGCAGTTACACCCATGACATTGAGGCTCTGAGTTGTGATGAAGTGTTGATAGACGGTTCTGCTTTGATAGTGGAGTTGGGCGTCAGCCCAGCAGATCTGGCCAGTGCGATCAGAGCAGACATCAAGGAAAAGACGGGATGCTGTGCTTCAGTGGGCATGGGTGAGTCTTGTACTGTAAAATAGATCAAGACGGTGTTTGTGTTTTACAGACTCAAACTGACCATGTCATCTGTTCAGGCTCCAACATCCTGTTGGCTCGGCTAGCAACCCGTAAGGCCAAACCAGACGGGCAGTACTTCTTGAAGTCTGAAGAAGTAGATGATTTCATCAGGGACCTGCCAGTGACCAGCCTGCCAGGTAGATACAGCACCATCTGCTGGTCATAGCATTCAGTCTGCAGTCTATAAGTGTTCTCGTGGTGGCTATTTGATCAGTTGTTGTTACTTCCTCTAGGTGTTGGGCCTGTTATGGGCAGAAAGCTAGCTGCTATGGGTGTGAGGTCATGTGGGGACCTCCAACAGGTGTCTCTGTCTCAACTGCAAAAGAAGTTTGGACCCCGGACCGGACAGACCCTGTTCCGCTTCTGCAGGGGGCTCGATGACCGGCCCGTCCGCTATGAGAAGGAAAGGAAGTCTGTCTCAGCTGAGATGAACTACAACATCCGCTTCACAAGGGTTAGAACTACTTCCTTTCACTTGAGCTATTTTTTCTGTCTCATCTCTGCATTTCCCACCTATCTGTCTAACATTCATGTCCCCCTTCCTCTGTGACCAGGTCGACGAGGCAGAGTGTTTCCTAACTAACTTATCCATGGAGGTGCAGAAACGTCTAAAGGAGGCAGGACTGCGGGGTCGGAGAGTTACCCTGAAGATGATGGTTCGCAAGATTGGAGCTCCACTGGAGCCAGCTAAATATGGCGGTCATGGGATATGTGATAACCTAGCCAGGTAAGAAAAAGGCTGTCTTCTCTGTACATTATGAGTGACTGATAATGTGGTCATTCTATGGCTCATCCATGTCTTTGTCACAGCATAATTCTTTCCTGTATCTTTCTCTGTCAGGACTGTGATGCTCGCTGAAGCCACTGACAATGGTCAACTGATTGCCACCGCCGTCATCAAGCTGTTCCATGCCATGAAGTTGCAGGTTCAGGACCTGAGAGGCATCGGCATTCAGGTTCAGCTCCTCGAAGGAAATCACTCCAGCTGCAAGGACACCGCAGGCACCCGGATGCGCTCCATCAAGGAGATGCTGGTGGATCAGGGATCAAGCGCGAGATCAAGCAACAAAGGTTTGTGTGAAGCCCTGTACAGTTTATAGTCTTTATTGTCATCTGTGAAATGGATTGAGTTTTAGATCCGTGTTACAGATGCTGCTGTCAACAACACGCATCAAGAAAAGACTTCCTCAATGATCGCTCCATCGTCTGGCCCCTCTCCACATCCTCTGTCCCCTCCTGAGCCAGTGCCAGGGACAAGCAGAGACCAGCAGGCCTGCAGACAAACTCCCAAAAACTCTCGAGCACGTCTTAACTTGAGTATTGAGGTTCCCTCCCCATCACAGGTGAGGTGCTGAAGGAGATGTCTGAGTGATTAAACAGCTACTGATAAAACGATACGTTTTTTCTCATTAAGTTGTGCCTTTTTTTATATATATATTTATATATAAGGTGGATCGTTCTGTGTTGGAGGCCTTGCCTGCAGATCTGAGAGAACAAGTGGAGCAGTCGTGGATGAATAAAAATGGGAAACTAAACAACCATCGGTCACCCAGTCCACAACCCGCCGCTCCTCCTCCACAGCCTCCCGCTCTGAAGTCTCGTCCAATCTCCCCACCTTGTCCTCCTACCTCCGCTCCTGCATTCTACACTCCACCTGTTGGCACGTTGGTTCTGCAGATCCCAAACCAACCCGACAGTCATGGGATTGTACTGGAGCTACCAAACTTCTCACAGGTTAGGACACAACCATTTGAGATTGTGATACATTTCACATACGTGATACCGTTGCCTCAATTTGACAACACGATGGAATAGAAAAATCAAATAACATAATTTTTGTTATTACATTTTTGAATTATTTTTAAGTTGTCATCTTCTATAACATGGTTGGAGAGCTGGATGGATCTGTTTTTACACATAGAAATAGCAGGAGAAAGTTTATAGAAGTTGCTCAACATCCTCCTGGAACCAAATTTTTCATTGGCAATCTGTTGTTTTGTCAAATGTCCACACTGTGATTTAACTGCTGGAAAGGCAAACCTTTGTTTTTTTTTTTATTTATTTATTATATATTTATTATTTACAACGCTGATTTCATAGGGACTGGACGTTCAGCTTCACTTAGTCTCTCTGCTATCTGACTGCAGGTTGATCCGGACGTGTTTGCTGCCCTTCCCAAAGAGCTCCAGGAAGAACTGAAGTCTGCCTACAACGGCGTAACGAATGTCCAGCCCCAGGCGAAAATGTGTATGTCCCAAATTATGATTTATGTAGTTGCATGGAGTATGTAGTTGGACTGCATTTTGCTTTTTTCTACCATTTGAAAACTTTTTTCAGAATACTGTTCCTTCAACAGAGTGGTCTAGCAGTAAGCAAACAGCACCATAAAATCATATTCGTATAACAACCATAGCAAAAGTCTTTGGCTCAAACACTATCATAGTTGTTTGGAAAAAACAAGAAGATTCATATAAAGGCAATCATCGAATGAACATGCATAATGTGTATGAGTGATTTAAGTGATTTATTAAAAAACCTCTATAGGAATATGAAAAAACCTTTGGCATGCATAATGTATTAATCTGATGGTATTCCTCTTCGGTTTCTCAGCAGTGGAGCATAAGAATCCTCTGTTGCAGCTAAAACAGTCCGGAGTCGGAATTGGCCTTGGTCGGGTGAAGAGGCGATACAAGAGAAAAAATGCAGTGAGCCCTGTTAAAAAAGGTCCTTCCCCTATGAAGAGGCATCCAACGACAACCAGCCTAGCCAAAACCCTACCACCTCCTATGAAATCCAGGGAATCAGTGAATGTAGTAAAGGTGAGCATTGCGGCTGGGCGATAAATCTTCAAAATCGGTTAATTCGAGTTTGTGGTTTAGGACGATTTAAAAAAATTATAAAATCGATTTTCTCTTTAACTTGCTCCGCCACCACTCCCCATGGGTTCTCGTAGTTCATAGTGGGCTCTGCCCTCCCCCCGCATTGACCTTGCACAGAGAAACAAACACAACAACATGCATCAAGCCAAGAGTTCGTTCCTAAAAAGGCACTGTCTCGTTATTAGCTTGGTTTTGTGGTGTCGGACCTCGACAAACCACTGTCCGCTACGAAGATTGTTTAAAGGCTGTTGCAACTAAAGACAGTGGACCGACATATTTATTTCAGCATCTCAAACAGACGCATGTATCAGAGTGGGACACTTGTTGTTCACTACTTGAAGACTGTGGCAGCCCACAAATACCCACTATAGAGCAGCCAACATTAGCGGAATCATTTAATCAATGTGTCCTGTATGAGAAGTAAGCGGCCCGGTGGACAGTTTTTACGGATGCAGTAACATTGCATATCGTTAAAGATATGGTGCCTGTATATACAGTGGAAAAGCCGGAGGTTCATCCACATTCTGAAATTGTTCGACCCCCCAGGTTTGTGCTACAAAGCCACAACGGGGCATGATGTCTCAAGCCAGAGGAAGCAGACAGGCTCGTCTTCCTGGCCAAAAATGTGTAAAACAGACCGCAAGCACACCTCATGTCCTGTACGTCTACCAACGTAAACGATGTTTACTATGCAGTGCATGCAGATGTTTAATTTAGTTTATCTTCAGGGATATAAAATACTTTTTGTAAACACAAGGCACCTTTTGCAAAAAAGTATTTAATGAAAGTTATGTTAACACTTTATCAATACCAATATGGAAACTGATCTGTTTTTATAATAGCAAGCAATCTGACATGTTAATTTTATGTTTACAAAAGCATTTTATCAAAAAGGGACACATTCTTTTCAAAAGGATGCACTTTTATTTTTTTTTTCAAGTGAGTTTGAATGTGCACTGTTTACAATGGCAGGGCAAATTTGTTTAAAATAAAAGCATTAAAATAACTGCATTGCTTTTGATAATTTCTTTGTAATTTGGGGTTTGTTCTTGCGAAGGAAAAACAATTGATTAAAATCGTAAATCGAGTTTGGTGTGAAAAAATCGGTTTCAATTGTTAGGCCATATCGCCCAACCCTAGTGAGCATATTAACAGTTTCACACATGAAGCTGAAGGTCTGTTTTGTGTGGTGTCAGTTAATTCATCTTCCAACTCACGGCTGTTTCTCTTTTCCCAGACTGAATATGGACCCTCCACATCAACCTCAAAACCGGACATCCCAGAGTCCAAATCCATTCCTCGCCCGGCTCCAGCATTGGCCGGCGCCTACGACCTGACGGACATTAAAACACTCCTACGGGAGTGGGTCACCACCATGACAGGTATACAGAGAAAGAATGTGCTCTCTCACAGCGCCAGCTCATGCAGTTACCCATGTCGTTTGTAAGGCTGCAAAAATGCATTGTTTTCACTTTTACCTTTTTGATAGACCCCATGGAGGAGGACATCCTGCAGGTGGTGAAATACTGCACTGAACTGATTGACTATAAAGATCTGGAGAAGTTGGATTTGATTGTAAAATATATGAAAAGGTAAGTGCTGCGCGGGTGATCCACAGTTAATTCCTCTACCACCCCTGCTTTCTTTATTGTTGAAATGTATTCCTCACCTTGCTTGTTTAACCCTTCTGTGCAGACTCATGCAACAGTCGGTGGAGTCTGTTTGGAGTATGGCGTTTGACTTCATCCTAGACAACGTGCAGGTGGTTGTGCAGCAGACGTATGGTAGCACCCTGAAGATAACATAAAGACGGAGGGGTAGTGTTTACCCGGTGTGTCACACCACCACTTTTTGTTTTGCTACTTTCACAAACTTGTGACTAAATGATGCTTCTCCTCCTTCTCAACTGTGACCACACTGCAGCGTCTGCCAGTTTATTCTCAGTGATCTCCTGAGACACAAATTATTGACTTCTCACACCTCTCACAGAACATTATTTTCAGTACTTGCTCTTTAAAGGTCAAGTAACACTTAACTTAAATGCAGGAAATGTTTAGAATCTACTCGCCGAAAACCCAGATGGGTGATAATCGTAGCAGCTTTTTGGAAAATTCATTGTTTTTCATATGGAGTTCTTTTCTAAATAATTCTAAGACTCGTTTTCAAATGTCCGTGAAATTTTATATAAAGATTTTTGCAGGCAGTGCTTAGCTTTTTCTTATACGTCCAGTTAAGACGCCCAGCCTTTAAAGATTTAAAATTTCCCTCCTGGTGAGCGTTTACCATCTGATAAAGCAGTTGGAGTCCCGTACGTGTTCCTATGGTTTGAATAATGTTACAGGCACATTTCAAAGTTTATTTTTTTTCATGTATGCAGTTAAATCAGTCTAGGTTTTGAATAATGGCAGTGGTGAACACAATCATGTTCAGACTGATTTTAGAATCAGTTAGTGCTGTAGCACTCCTCAGACATCAGACTTGGTAGGAATAAAAGTGTACGGCTCATCACTGTCTCTTTGGTGCTCCATTCCACCTGTGAAATTTCTAGAAACTGCTTTGTCACAAAAAAAAAAAGCAAAACAAAACATACTCTGCTGCATACAGTAGTATCTTTTTTCTTGTCTCTCGCAAAAAAGTGCCAAACTCGTATTAAAGTGTGTAAATAATGTTTTTAAAGACACTTGTTCAAAGTTTTAAAAGAAAAGATGAACGCGGAGGGTTTACCTCTCGTATTGTTTACACGTAGTGAATTCTTAGTAACTGTCTCTAAATTGTAAATTTTCTCACTCTTTTAATTGTTTGTAAGTGTTCAAAAGTGGAAATCAGAAGCTGGCCAAAGCACTTCATATGAGGTTTACTGTTGATTCTCAGTAGCACTTGTTGGAACGATGTTAGAGGGGGTTATGGTGATCAATTAGTAGCCTATGCATATCTATTTTTCACTAACAAGATGTCCTTCAATATGATGTAACATGTCATAAGTCTTTGTATCTGGAGTAAATCTTGGCTTTCTACTGTGTTTCCAGCTAGTTTTACAAATCTTATTGTTGAAAATTAAGCAGTCAGAACCCATCGGCCATCATCTGATGATGATTTAGCCCCGGAGGACAACAGCCAGTGTTTTGTGGCTTCAGGTGTAGCCAGCGGATATCTGGATAACAGAGTACAGAGACAATACTTCTTTTGTCATGCAGTGTACAACATTTTTTGTTGAAGGATGACTAATCTATAAACAGATATCTGCATGAATCATTGCAGCTGATAAAAAGAATTGAGTTTAGAAGACAAGCCGATGGGCTCTGACGTTGCATTTCGGCCATCTTTTGCTCACCACACAAACTGTTCACCTGCATGCAACTAAAGCTCACCCAAACATGATTGGTCAATAATAATTGGACCACAAACAGAAGCCAGAACGCTTGAGATAACAAAATGTCCTAGAAACAGATACCTGCATTCACATTCAGGTATCTGTTAATAGAGATTGCCAGATTTTTTTCAACTTGGAAACCCATCACACGTATTTGTGTATTTACGCTGAAGACATTTGTATGACTCTTGGCTACATCATTGTATTTCTGTGAATGTAACCATTATGACTGGCGATTTGACGTACTTGGCAGACGCATCTGGCCGGCTAGCTTGTGCTCCATGCAGGACATTGTGTGGGTGGTTGAAAACTTTGTTGAAAACTTTGTTGAAAACAGTTTCTCTATATGCAAACCAAATCAATCTGTCCTTTTTTAACTTGTTGAAATGAATGTAATTCAGAATGTGCAAGTCTCCACTCACTTGAAGATGTTTGCTTCTCTCTCCACCTCTCATATCTTGCCAGAAGTTAAAATTGGCCAGTCTTGACTTCTCTTAACTGGCTTGTGCCTGAAGACCTGAAGCTGTGAACTTGTTTGTAAGTTTTCTAAAACTTGGTAATAAACTGTAAACTCTGTATTAACTCACTTGTCTTTGTCACTTTTTAAAGCTACAGACTGACATGAAGAAGGGTGTCAAATCAAGTAAACTTTGGTTGGGTAGGAAAGTAGTATTCAATACTTTGATACTCAAAACTTCACTATCAACATACATTTTTTTTTGGTTGTTGCTGTCTTTTTTATTATGTTTGCAGTGTGCTTGCAAGCATGAAATCCACAAATGTGCAAAAACACTCAAATATTGTATATTTGTTTCAATAAATATACAGTGGGATCAACAACCCTTATATACACAGCCACAGTGAGTTTCCTGACAATTGTGTACATGTTGATATTTAATATCTTTTAAATCCAAACAAATCTGCTATGAAAGTTATATTAATATTGACTTTTTTGTGTCGGTATGTATCATACTTGTGTTTGAGATTATGTTAAAAAAGGGATATTGTAACCATATCATCAGGTTGAATTCACTCGTTTCTCTTTTTATTTTATTGCTGTTTCTTTTTTCCTTTATTGACAAAACAAGAAGACACAAAAGTCGTCATGGCAGTAGTCTGTTCGACGTCAGCGGGCCTTCTCTGACGTAACATCCGGTACAGCCGTTTGCATTTCGCGCACGAACTAAAGTGTCGGCGAGCACCTGCCGAAACACCAGGTAACCTTATCCTTTCATATCAGTGTTTATTAATTAGCATGCTTTCATTTTAATACCACACAACATCGATGTTTGTCATGATATGATCGATTATGTGTACTTGTCCGTGCGAGTCTGACCGGTTGTGAAACTCACAGGGCTAATGTTAGCTAGCTTAGCATGCTAGCATAAGCTTTAGCATTGTCTATCTGGATCTTTAGTTGATTACAGGCAGAAGGTCGTGCTACATTTCGTTATGGAGTCATTGTAGTGTATGAGTTTGCTGCACAAGGCGCGAAAAGACGTGTCGGAACAAATAAATAACGGCAGCAAAGTGTGTCGTCGCAGTTGGGCTAACGCTAGCTACCAACCAGTGAAAATAAAGGCGTGCCCAGTTACCATGGCTTTGTCTCAGACGCTGCCCTGTGTGACAGTTCTCGATGTCATGTTTTTCCTTCAATGACTCGTCAGTAAGCTTACTTGCACACTTGGTCACTCACACAACTGGTGATCAAGTTGCCGTGTTGCACGTCTTTGGGCAGTTGGCAACCACGCATTTCATAAAGATCTCACTTGCATTGTGCCACCCCATTTTTCAGGTACACCTAGCTAGAACTTATGTAGGCTAAAACGACAACCCTGCAATAAAACCGACATTCGTGTTAATGTTAGTGGTCAGTTTTTGTTGAAACTGTCTTACTGGTGTTAATATTTTGTACTCCCCATTTGTAATGGATTAAGCCAGAGGTAACTTGGAGACATTCTTCACTGTAACACAACACATGCAACAACATCACAAACTATTGCCTTCCCAAATTGCCATAACGTTGAGTCACCCCCCAGGAAAGCCCCTGCAAAGGCTTGACTTATTTATGGCCTTAATGATTTGATGCTAGGCTGCTTCATTAAACTGCAATCATTTCAGCTGGGTGCACTGGCCAACTTTGCACTTTACATTGGTGAAAAATCATTCAAATGTTTTAATGTTCTCTCTGATGTCGGTGTTATCATTGTGTCATTGTTCTGCCAGTTTCTAAGACAACTGGTGTCTTATCTGCTGTCACGTCTCAGCTTACATGAGCTGTCCCTTACCTCCTCAGATTCAAAGAAAGTCTCACACTCAGCTGGCAGCCATGGCCAACCAATCGATAGATATCATAACGAAGGTTCTGGAGCAGTCAGCCAAGCTGGTGGAGGAGAAGGTGGATGCACAGCTGAGCAAACTGAACGAAATGGATGAGGATGATTTGGAAAGACTGAAGGAGAGACGATTAGAAGCACTCAAAAAAGCCCAGAAACAGAAGCAGGTATGTGGGAAGATTTTTGAAAAAAAGATTATGAAGTCAGAAAAGATTGCAGGTCAGTGCTTGTTGTTTTATTGTTTTGTTGTTTTACAAAAGCATTCCTTCACAGTGGTGGATGGTGGTTTTCAGCTGTTTATTCGCAGTGCCCTTATGAAATTCAATGTTTTATTGTTTTAGAAATAAATGATAAGAATAGCAGCCAAGACAGGGGGGTTATGGAGATGGATCTTTAGTTTAGTTAAAATGTTAAAAAAAGAGAGACTGGTTGTTCTTACTGTATGTTCTCATTGAGATTCATTTTCTGCTATTCATCATATTTCTGATTCTTTTTTTTTTTTTTAAAGGAGTGGTTGTCTAAAGGCCACGGAGAGTACAGAGAAATCTCAAGCGAGAAAGACTTTTTCGGTGAGGTCAAGGACAGCAAGAATGTGGTCTGCCACTTCTACAGAAACTCCACCTTCAGGTAAGTCTCCACAGCTTGGATTTATTCAGGTCTAGAAAAGACCCTGAGTGACAGAGCAACAGGTGTCTGATTGAAAGGTGTAATTTAGCACCACCAGCTAAAGAGAATAGTTGATTAAGTCAGTCAAAGAACAATAACCTGCAACAGTACTGATGACCAGTTAATAGTTTCTGTGATCAAGCACGTTGAATTTCAACTTGGAACTGTGAACTTTTTCACATTCTGCACTAAACTGCACAGCGCTTTCATTTAGATAATGGTCCTATTTCACATGTTGTTTTTAATATTCTTTTTTTTATGTTATTGTCCACTTTCTATTTAACCTACTTGACTTGGAGTACTTTGTTGGGAATTTCAAGTTTATTGATTTCATTATTTGAAGTAAAATCTTAACTCTTTATCAAGCAAACAAGCAAATTCAACTCTGGCTATTTGTAGTGGTAATTTGTTGTGTCACAATTTCCATATGAAATGATAGATTTAAATAAAATAACCAGTAAGCATATTCAGGGTGTCAGTGCGGTACCTCACTAAAGTTTGAACTCTCATACAGTTTAATTGCTTTTTTTTTTTGCTACAGTATGTCACCTCAGGCTACTCAAATTGTTGTTCTGTCCTCCTCATATAGATGTAAGATCCTCGACAAACACTTGGCCATCTTGGCAAAGAAGCACGTTGAGACCAAGTTCATCAAACTGAACGTGGAAAAGGCTCCATTTCTGACAGAGAGGCTGCGGATCAAGGTTATCCCTACGCTGGCTCTGCTATTAGATGGAAAAACAAAGGACTATGTGGTGGGATTCTCTGACCTGGGAAACACAGACGAGTTTCCCACAGAGATGCTCGAATGGAGACTCGGCTGTGCAGATGTTATTAACTACAGGTGAGACATAATGAACATACAGCTACAGAATCACAGTACTTGCAATCACAGTACACAATGTCAATTCAGCCTGATTTTAACATAATTTTTTCCCCCTCTTCTAGCGGTAAGCTGATGGAACCTCCTACAATGTCGCAGAGAACGAGCACAAAGTTCACAAAGGTGGAGAAGAAAACCATCAGAGGGCGAGGCTACGACTCAGATTCTGATTCTGAGGATGACTGAAGAACACAGTCATGTGGTTTTCTCTCTCAGGGCTACCTCGTTTAATCAAAGTCTAGCAGACAGCCCGCTTTTCATTTTTGTTCTCCTCCTGTCTCAGTGACTTACCCTTTCATTACAGATTTCCATATTTTAATGTTCCATATCAAAAATCCAAAAACGTAGTCTGAGCCTTATTTAAAGAATATTCTGCCATGTGTCATGAGCCACCAATCATATATCATCGAGCTCTTAACTTGATTAAAATCTTGTTGATTCTGTCTCCGTGTTAGTTAAACCCTCAAAACGTTGCCTTGAATTACACTTGTGTTCATTTTGGTCGCTCTGTTTATTTCATGCATTTCCTTGTGACCCTGTGAGTCTGTTGTGCGAACAGAAAACATGATGCATGAATGCCAAGATCACGATTTTGCATCAGAATACATTTTTACATTACATTTCCTTGTAGCAAAAGTTTGACTTGACTAATACAGAGTTAATAAAAAGAAGAAAAACATGTGTCCTCCTCTGATTTTGTATTGCTCTTATCTAAAGTTGGGTGAAAAACACTAGAATCTAAAAATTCCCATACTGCAACACAATGTTTCTTTATTAGACTCCTTTTGGAGTGCCTCTTCAGTTTTGGATTCAGGCTTGTATCACATTAACTCAAAAATAAATTGACATGAATGACATTGCTCACAGGTCTCACATACACACAGTTGTCTTGACTTGTCGTGGTTGATTAGAGCTCTGCCCAGATTAAAGATGGCTGGGGCTCTTCTGATAATCCACCCTTTTCACTGCAGACATTTTGACTTGTCAAAGCAGGAAGAGCACAAGTGTGACAAGTAGCATCAACAATCCATCCATTCCATTAGGTGTTCCAGTAAGCCAAGTTAATCAGTGAGCATGTACAATACCAGAGCCCTAGAACAAGCGCAACTAAATGGAATGCAGCCATCATCAATGCCTTGAAAATTGAGAGAGGTAACCAAACTCTGTGTATCCTTAATAATAGTGTTACGCTGTTCCACATTGACAAGATACAAAAAACAATTTCTTTTCCTAGGATGGAGATGAAATGAGCCACCCTACTCTCCCTCTGATTGGGCAGTTCTTGTTGCCTTCGCTCCTTGGGTTGGATAAGTTAAATCATGAGGAGGGATGATTGTTTTTTAATCCTGTTCCTGTGGCCCCCCACTGCCCTGCATGCTTAATAGGTTTCCCTGCCCCAACACATGATTCTAATGATCAGTTCGCTCATCAAGCTCTGCTTAAGTCTGATAACGCCCCCTCATTTGAATTTAATAAGCAAACTTTTAGTTTTAAACTAAAAGTTTTCTGATTTCATGTTCACTTACAGTAATGCATTGGCTGCCCTACAGCTGTAGGTGTAAACCTGCTGGCTGGCCAGAGCCTTCCATAATGGTAGCAGACATAGCTGATTGATGGATGTGTGTAATTTATATGTGGTATGGAATTAAGACACAGCTACAGCACTTTGAAGAGGTTTAACTGGGAGTGAGAGTACCTGTGTGAGTGGACCCTCTGTGTGTGGGGCCTTTTAACTGGCTAACAATTGCCATTGCTAATCTGACTGAAAGGGCGAGGGTGACAGAGAGAGAGAGTGTATCTCTACAAGAAGACAAGTGAAAACAATACTAATTTCTAAAGGTCTTTAATTTATGTTGAGCTTTTTTCAGTCATATTTAATAAAGAGTTCGAACCATCACATGTTGCTAAACTGTTAGAGAGAACAGATTGCAATTGTAACAGCTCCATGTGTGACACAGACTGGTACGTTGGCATGGAAATTGTTTTTAATAAGGGGTAGACAAAAACAAACTTGATACAAACCAGATAACTGAGTAAACCCAGAGCCAGCTCAAATCTGGAGCACAGACTCAGTGTACTGGAATGACCAGAACTCTATTGAGCACAGGATTTTTTATGATGTTTATGAAAAACTGACACGATTTAAAGCAGAGCTAAGATTCGATAGCTTTGGGTTCTGCAGGTTGGAGGAGGCGACGAACAATCAGCTCTCCTTTGCTGTTAATGAAGCTGTCAGCCATGTCCTGTTCAGCAGGGAGTCCGTAGGGAGTCTTCAGCGGCTGGATCCTGAATGAACCAGAAAATCATACAAACAGTCTCTTTAGAGGTCCGTTTAGTGACCACACAAGCTTGACGAACATCATTTACGCCAGACCTGCTTTTTGTACATTCATCTTACCTTACAAGGTGCTTAACAAATTTCAGCTGGCTGTTGACTGCAGGTGTATTTTTGTGAATCACGGGTACATGTGCCTAAACACAAAGAGAACAGAGTCAGTACGCACAAAACAAAACGAATGACTGAGCATTACAAGTTAAATTGAATTATTCCTCTAGAAAATACAATGATAAACTGTCTTTGTGGACAGATAGTAGTGTAGTAGTGGACAGATGGTATCACAGCTAACAATTTTACAAAAGCCTTACCTTCTCTAGCCCCAGGTGTTTCACCATCTCTTTCTCCCAGTATGGTCTTCTCAATATACTTTTGACTCGTGTCACGATGTGTAGTTTATGAGGTTGGTCTGGATCACCTCCATACTTCTCATGATCCTGTGATCTCGCAGCAAGAAACTGTGAGGAAAATGTCAAAGCCTTTAGGATTATTTAAAAGTACAGTACAAACAAGCATCTTCAATATCATGGCTGGGTTAATCTGTTGCCCCTGTTGCCCCTAGTGACCCCCCCCCCCCCCCCGAGGTATTCAAAGCAGATCTAGACAAGAGGCCCCTCTTCATCACTGGGCAACAAATGCAATTTATTAAAATTATTTGAAAGTAACTGACACCTAGTGAACCCCGCAGCTCTTGCCCTGATTCTTACCTCTGGTGAGACTCTTGGTTTAGTAAATTTGCTGCGTGCAGACACAAACCACGGGCACGGTGACAAAAGTTGAGCTTCCGTCAGGATCTAAACATACACAAACGGTGACCAGACAAAGATAAAAGTGTAAACGTGTGTTAATGTAGAACAGACTCAAAGGCGGGATTGTTTTCACAATACCAGAATTTTTTACTTGGATACAATACAGTACCAGCAAAAGCAATACAGAAAAGATAATTCTTAAATCTCAGCTTTTGAAATTAAGAACAGTGCCAGTTCAGAAAAGTCACTGAACATATACTATTTGTAAGATTTGTGCAGCCTCGCGTTCAAAATCTCACAGTAGATCGATTTGGAGCTTCAGTAATTTGGAACCTAACAATGCTCATAAAACAATTGTTAAGAAATAAGTATGCAGCATCAATACAGTGTCCTGACATGTCTTTAACCAACCAAGATTTTGCCATTATGTTTATATTGTGGGGTTTATAAATTATATCTCTGGGTTATTCTGCAATTGTAGGCAATGATTTAAGTTAAAAAGCCAGACAGCTATAATTTTGAGCATTAGAAGTCAAGGAACAATTTTCTATTTCTTTATATACAGTTTCTCTTATATTATAAGTACACTTTACAAAGTCTTACTGTCCAACACTCCAGTAAAAATTGAAGGACTTGAGGCAATGGCACAATTTACTACTTTTGAATTCTTGTGTAAGACATTTATACCAGTTAGATCTAAATTTCAGCATAGCAGAGGTTTGGACAGGTGGAGTTGAACAAAGCATTGAACAAAACAAACATTATGGGATGTAAAAACGAGAAGATTAACCTTTTAACTAATACATTTCAAGACAAAAATGCAGCAAAATTCTCGTGTTCAAATACAAAACACTGAAGGTCCTGAATTAAAAATACTGATAACAGTTCTTGCTTGTGCCATTTCGACAGTTCATGCTCGCAGGCTCATAGTCTTACCTTTCCTGAGACGGAGCTCAAACTGCGACAGACACCCGACATGTTTTGTTTTATGTCAGTTGAGCCACCAGCTCCTTGTCAGTTACAGAGAAATACACTCATGCACGCCAAGGTTACAGCCGAGCTCACCGCCAAACAAAGGCGTGGAACAAACGTTACTATCCGTTATGAAAAACACATACAACTCTATCTGTATTCAGACCATGACCGTCAAATGTACACGTAAAACACTGATTCAAGAGCTAAAAAAGCGACAGCAAACGGACTGTCACGTTTGTCTCATGACAGTTTGGTCTCCTCCATGGATGTATCCACCGGAAGCGTCATGGTGTTACATTGAAACTGCACCGATGTGAAAAACGTTCCTTCAACGAGGTTCCCATAATTATTCCTCAAACTTAACTGGCGATTTGAAAACAAGAACAACAACAACAACAAAAATAATATTTTGTTACATTTAATTAGACGTTGGTGCTTTAGCTGCTTTGGTCGTTTGTTTAAACTGCATCCACAGACATCCGTGGACCATCATACCAGCGTTAAGGTTCTCCGGGACTTATTTTTGTGGCGCACTTCTGTAGCTACTAACAAGTTGAGAAAGCAGCGCCACTGCTTTTACTCACTTTCCTGACCCTGGCTAAGTACACAGTTCCTCGTAGTTTTTTAGAATCTCTTAACAAGACGACGGACAGACAGAGCAATGTCAGAAAACCACGTGTCGGGGATGGAGACGTCCGCCGTCTCCGTCCTGAAGCGGGCAGTGGAGCTGGACAACGGCGGCCGCTTCCAAGAGTCTCTGGTCTGCTACCAGGAGGGCATTCAGCTCCTCATGGACGTGTTGAAAGGTGCCCACTCCCCTCTTCACACTTAAACACAGTAGAGACTTCATGGTGAAGACTTGAACCGTAGCTTATTATGTTTCCTTTCTCCTGTCGGCAGCTGTGAAGGATGACACAAAGAGAGGGCACTACAGGGACAAGATAAAGGGCTACATGGACAGAGCAGAGCAAATCAAGGCTCGTGTGAACCAGATGAAAGAAGGTAACCAACACAACCACTGAATCCTGAATCTGCAGCTGCGTTCATCTTGGAATATGTAAACCATTTATATTTTAGCAAAGGGCCCCTCTGATTGCAAGCATGTCATCAAAGCAGGAAATAATGTAGTATCTGCCTCAAGGCCCTCAATAAGCCTGCTGGTAATGTGCTTTACTGGTGCATATTTTAAAAAAAAAAAAAAAAAAAAAAAAAAAGAAAATAATCATATAGCCACAAACCAGGTGACTCACACAGCGCATTAAGAAAATAAATTGATAAAGGCCCAACAGTTTTTTCTGCATTTTAATCTAATCACGAGGCCCTGAGGCAAAATCTAGTTTCAGTCATCAAGTTTTTAACAAATAAAATAGTGTCATACATAAAACCTGGGGCAGTGTGGTATTCCAGAGGAGAAATGCTGATCGAGGGAACGTGTGTGTTGGTGGTAAATGGGGCCGTTTATTGTCGTATGTTGCTGTCTTCGCCGCTTCTCGCTTGTATTTCTTGTCTCTTTCTGTGTTCCCTCTGCTGTCAGATGGGAAATACCACGAGCAGGTCAAAATAGCAGAGGATGCTGCTGGGTACAGCTACGAGGTTCTGTTCAAGCCATACATCAGCAGTTTACTCACAGAGGTTTGGGTAGAGGATCCTTACATACGGCAGATCTACCAAGTAAGGGCTTTGTTTTCATGAACCTTTTTGTGATGTGGTCCTTTTATTTTTACTCCAACCATCTTTGAATTCTGTTCTACTTATTTTATTTATGTTATTTATTCTATTTCTTTTATTTTGCCTAACATATTTATTCCATCTCTATTATTTCACCTACTTCATTAATTGGTAACATTACCTCTGTTATTTCAACTATTTCACGCAATTTATTTTATCGTCTTTTGTAATTGCAAATTGTATTCTTGCTTTGTTCTGTCAGAGCACTTTGTAAACCATGTTTTTAAAAGCGCTATACAAATAAAGTTATTATTATTATCTGCCCAAAGTATCCAGTTAACAGCATGTATGTTTCAGCAATGCAGCCAATCCACATATATGAAATGTTGGAACCAATAAGTATATAGTATTTGAAATGGATAAATAATTTAATTGATAACTGATGATTAGAATTGTGACTGATTTATTGTCAGTTGAATAAGCATTATCCAAATACTGATATCCAAGTTGGCTTTATTCATTGCAACCCTCTGTGGCATTATAAATAACACCTAATTGTATTGTGTTAATGACAATCAGTTGTTTTAATTAATATGAGATTAACAACAAGATTTTTGATAAATATGAGGTAAGTTTAAAGCAAACCTGGACTGAACTCTGAAAGCTGGTTATCTTGCATTTCAATATGCACAAAAAAACAAAAACAAGAACAAAATATTGTTTTTAAAACAGTTTATTGCCTTCTAATTTTTTAATTTTTTAAATTGACAGTAAATTATATTCTCAGCACAAAACTGTACCAAACTCTGTGGTGGCCCTGAGGGTCAAAACACAACATTTCGCGCAACACAGTGACATTTTGGAAGAAAAATCTTTCCGTGATCTGAAATGCCGTCATGTTTTCTGAAATGATCTGATCTGATATGTGTGAAAACTCCCCCAGACATGTCTGACAACCCCTCCCCTTTCTCTCCACTCCAGTTGTACAACTTCCTGCGGTTCTGTGAGATGCTGCTAAAAGCGCCCTGCAAGGTGAAAAAGATCCATCTCCTCACGACACAAGATGAAGTAGGCTATTAAAGTAATGAGGTCGCCTGTCATGCATGCATGGCAGCCATAGCAGTCTCTTCTGTTCTGTTTGTGCTGCTGTCCCACTGCCGTTTGTCCTGTCCTGCAGACTGACACCAGCCAACAGATCAACGCTCTGGCCGAGATCAGAGATAGTCTTGGTGCTCATGGAGTGACTCTGGACCTGCAGTACTCCTCCACTATACATGACAGGGAGATCAGGTACAGCTGCAGATACATGTCTACTGTATTTCACATCAGCACTGTGGTCTTTGTGACTGTGGCTTTGTTTCATGGCAGTAATAAAAAATGTATTGCATTTTTAGGTTTAACAACGGTTGGATCATCAAGATAGGAAGAGGACTAGATTACTTTAAGAGACCAAAGGTGAGACTTGACACTTCAATAATCAATCCACTATTTAATAACCATCATGTTGAGTCAACATGTTGAGTTCTGATTGTAAGAAATGTTCGTTCTGCCTTCCAGGGACGGTTCTCCATTGGATATTGCGACTATGACCTCAGGCAGTGTCATGAGACCACCGTAGACATTTTTCACACCAAACACACAAAAACACTGTGAGATTTAGAAAGCTTTGCTTTCATCTAACCAATGGGACTTAATTTACTTACCTGCACTCAAAACCACACATCTGCTGTGTTTTTAGATTTGTCTTAATATACAGGTGCATGTGATCGGCCTTATAACAATGGTGTGACTGAACCATTTTTGTCAGAGGTTCATGTAATGAATATATATATATATATATATGTTTCTTCCATCTTATTTTTTATTTAATTTTTTCAGGGCATTTATCAGACGCTTTTGACCAAATCAATTTACAGTAATTCATACATACATTCAAACACTGATGTTGGTGGCGGCCATGTAAGGTTCCGTCCAGCACATCAGGAGCAGTTTGGGGGGCAGTATCTTGCCCAAGGACACTTCGTTAGTAGACCAGTGGAATCAACCCAGCTACCTTGCGATCACAAGACGCTGGCTCTACCCCTGAGCCACAGCTGCCTGCTCTTACGTTTATAATGTTTATTATATTTATCCGAGCAGCCTTTTTCATCTTTCTTTTTGACATCCTCTATGTTGGGTTTCATTTCTATGACCTGTTTTTCTTTTAAATGAACTTTTCTCATATAAATGGAAGCCTGATGATTGTTTTCAGGTAAGATGCTTTTCAGGGATTCATACTGCCATCTGGTGGAAAAACATGTTAAAACAGTTTTTTAAAATTCTATTAAAAGTTATTTTATAATACCATAAAATGTTAAAATGTGTCTTTCATTTATTACTCCGAACTCTTTTGAGAATGTCCAATAACTTTATTTTCAGTGCCTTACATTTAAAATATACAACTGAAATTAAATGTTTACATACTGTATTAAAAAGTGAATTTTACTGATTTCTAACCCGAGTCTGATTTCTGCATAATGTTTTTCATAATGCTCTACTCCAACAAACCGGATTCAAGTGATCAACACTTCATCAAGCTGCTGAAGTCTGATAACAAGCCGTTCACTTGAATCGGCTGGACAGGTGTACTGGGATGAGGATTAAAAATACAGCCTGAACCGATACTACTTTAAATGTGAACTAATCACATACAGTAATAGCTACTTGATTTATTTTTAATTGTGAGCAATAGGAATAGATCACATCCTGCATTAATTCATGCTTTGGTTCAGCATTAAGGACTTGTTTTGCATCCTTATCATGAAGTTTTAACAAAATATGTTATCTGATATGGCGCCAACCTAAAGCTTTGTAAATAGACTATGAGAAAAGTCAGTTAGCAGTGACAGTGTAATCTTGGTCACCCTCAACATTACATAAAATATCCCCCCCATGAAAAAACCATCATAGAGGAAATATCTCCCTCATTTAATTTTCACGGGAAACTGTTTGAATGAATGGCCGACGCGTGAGTTCAAACGGCGCTGTGATCGGATTATCTATCGGCCTTAATCTCGATATGCACAGTCCTCATCTGGGCTCTGAGAGGAGGAAATTATAATCCATCAGCAAAAGCACATGAACTGAAGATGACCATGACTGAAAAAAATGTCGGTACCTTTGTTTGCTCTCAGTGGAGAGGACAGAGGCTGTGCAAGAAGTGCAGTTACCATCCAGTGTATTTCTATCATCAGAGACAGCTTTCGTAAACGTCAGACATAATCACATTATCAAATAAGATAAGCTTGCATACACATTGTCTCTCATAACAGACAATAAATCCCTGAATGGGGGAAATTAAGCAAAACAACATCCCAGGCTCTTATGTCACTGTGGTCTGTTAACATGTGTCTGGCTGCATGTAATCCAGATGTCACCGGCTGGGTTTATATTCTGCTGGAACAGATAAGGATTTGTGAGATGAGGAGCCTCATAAGAGTAGCTGTTCAGGCCACACACGTCCAGACACACACACACACACACGCACACACACACACACACACACACACACACACACGTCCAGACACACACACATACAAATACACTTCCAGACACACACACACACACACACAAATGTGGTTGCAAAGGTTTGCTCTCCACTTCCTGCTGCCCTCCCTCTCGCTGATTGTAGCCCAGTGGCCTAGATAGTGCTGCTTCCATCCCTGAATTCAATCCTTTTATGAATGTGCACAAAGTTGGATTCACTATTTTAATATATAATAAAACATGGGTGAGGGACATATATTTGTGGTTTTTTTTTTTACCAGTGTTAGTGAAAGAGACACTTTTTATCATTTCAGACCAGGGTTGTGTAATGAATAAAAAATATTCAAACTGATAGAGGCTGCAGTTGTTGGTTTTTGTTTTAATAAAAGCATTTTATGAAGTTATGTAGTGCTGCAGAGATGCTCTCGCCTGGATATTCTCATTATGTTTGGTAGAGGCCCCAAAAAATCCCATTGTCATCATCATCGTGATTTCAATAGTGTTTTCAGCAGTGGAGGACTCAAGATGTAGGAGGTGCAGGGGTGAAATAAAATAGAAAGGGCACAGAAAGTGGTGATACACTTATAGAGACTTATGAAGAGAGGGCATTTTTTCCGATTTTGTCCACTGGAAGTGCACCTGTTTTAACCACCAGTTGGTCTTTAGTTAAATTGAAATTTGTAATGCAAAAATGATCATTTCAATTCATCTAGAATCATATCGCAATATCTGTCAAAATAATATGAAAAAAAATATGCAATATGATGTTTTACCATTGTTATTTTGTTTCACCAGCAGGACACATGCAACGATCAAACCTGGGACATTTCATCATATGATACATTTCCTAAACACAGGGGTCGAAAGGATGCCTTAATAGAAGAGTCTTTGTTGGAAATGAACAATCATGTGCCCATAAAAGTGCGTGATGTGTAGTCATGTGTAGGACACACACGTGCAAAATCCCTGGCATTTGTAAAAACACATTTCTCTATGACACAGAGAGAAAGCAGCACAGTTGATGTTAGCTCCAGTGTCTGTCTGCTACATTTGAATTTGAACTCTGGATCTCACCAGGGGGGAGACAGCTAATTCCTGGTCTGTGTTTTTATTTAATTTTTAACTTTCTACGACGCACACATACACACACACATATGCATGGACTCTCCTCTGTGACCGCCCGGCAGTGTAAGCAACCTGGTGTAATGTGTAAACAGCCCTATGAGCCATAATTCGTGTGTGCCTGTCCTCTTTCCAACTGGAGCTTTATTTTTTTCCCTCTACTCTCATTTCTGGGCCTAAAATCAGGTTAGCGTTTTATAAGGAGCTTAGCGCAGAGGGCCACAGTGTGCCACTAATGTAATAGAGTATCTCTCTCTCTCTCTCTCTCTCTCTCTCTTTCTCTCTCTCTCATTCTCCTCTGTCCTCTTTTCTCTTTGTGCATTTGCTTACCCTGTCATGAAGTGTCCTTCTCTCTCTCTCTCTCTTGCTCTCTTTCTCCCTGCCGGTTTTTTCTCTCTCCTTCCACTTCCCTCAGCATCTCCCCCCCCCCCCCCCCCCCGTCTGCAGATGTGGATGACACGAGCCTGAGGTTTAAACATTAGGAGAGTGGCACAGCCGAGACAACTCGGCTCAGAGAGGAGGACAAAGACGGGGGAAGAGGAGCAGACTTAGTGCTGTTAGACGCTGGGTGAGTTTACTGAACAGTGTTTGAATGTGTGTGTGTGTGTGTGTGTGTGTTTGAATGTGTGTGTTTGAATGTGTGTGTGTGTGTGTGTGTGTGTGTGTGTGTGTGTGTGTGTGTGTGCGTGTGCGCGCGTGCACTTTAACAGGCTTTCACATTGAGAAGGACAAGTACTTTCCCTGTGAATGTCAGGTGAATACTTTGTGCTGCAGTATGTGCCAGGGGGAAGTTTGTGATTAAGCCGTTGTTGTGGATTATGGCGTTGTGAAATCTTACAAGGATCTCTCCACAATGTCAATAATCCGCGGGATTATCCTCTGTTTCTGTTGAGGCTGTAGCTCGGATCACCGGATGACAAAACTCTGAGGTGCGGCCTGATTTGTGAGCGCTAGAGTGTCAGTCTACAGACAAGCCGAAGTGTATTTGTAGGGCAAGAGGTTTGAATGTTGTGCCTGTCAAAACATGACATCTTCTCCCATTCTGCTTCTAAAGTTCTCAATAGGGTGTGATTGTATGCTGAGAGCACGGGCCGGGCGATATGAGAGGTGCAGTGTGGACTTTGCATGTTTATCCATAACATGACACATCTTGTCTTATCAGACACCCATGCTGTGCAGGATCATCTCTGTTGACAACAGCTCCTTGGCTACACAGAAAACGGTGGATGCATTTCTCAAACAGAACATCAGCTTCAGGGCAGGGTACAGAATAAAATCTCGAAAACAAAGGGAACACACACACTGCACTTAATCTCGCACATGAACCCAAATCCGGATGTTTGTCAGCCGTTAGAGGAGCTGCCTGAGAGCAAGAATTTTAGCTTTTGCTTTGTGCACAGCATCTGATATCCAGGCCGCACTGCTTTGTTGTAGCATGATGATAATGTATGTTTTTGTTCTTGACAACTCTGAATACAGTCGTCTTGTAAACGCTTCTTCGATTATATTTTGTTGCTCACATGGTCGGAGTTTCTTCATCATGCCGCACCTAGCAACGGTAAAGATTGTGCCGCTCCTGATAGTGCCAATAAACCTTTGAACCTCAGGTCCAGTGTCCGCATCTTCAGGCTATCACACAGATCATACCATTGGCGTAATCAGACCACGTTTTACACTCTCCAGCATGTGACAACAGCCTATTAAAAGTGCGTGCCTCGAGTCTTTGTTGTCACAATTGCTCGTCCTTCTTTACACACCTTCCTGTCGTCTGTTCTGCACGTCTTCCAGGGATCAGATCGATGGAGTCTTTCTGTGGAGATACAGAAGAAAGCACCGAGGACATTGCAGGTAAGATTATTCTCTAGAGAGAGAAAGCTTTGCAAAAATGAAGGACTTTGTCAGCATAACATTGAAACATGTCAGTGGTACACACCAAGGCACCATCTATCATCAATCATGGATCATAATCTGCCACAGGAGCTGACACAGATTTGATGTAACAATTAGAAAAGATCATCAGAGAAAATATAGGGTGTAGAGAGGAGGTGTGTTTGACCTGGATCTGTCTCCATCTCAATCTCTGCTAGGACGCAAAAAGTCCAAGCTTAAGTCTCTGAAAACTCGCCTCTTCAGGAGGACTAAGAGAGCAGGTGCGGAGGGAGATGCCAAACTCAGCCAGTCAGCCAGCGACATTACAGCCGGAAAAGATCTGGGATCAGAGGAAGATTTGGCGTGAGTGTCTACATGACTGCAGATGTGTGCTTTACAGATGCATTTCTGTTCTGATTTTCAGTCTATGCCTTCACCTCTCTTTTGTTTTGCCACCCTAGATGCCCCCAGGGGATGATGGGATCACGGGCACTGTCCCATGACAGCATCTTTCTGGCAGATGAGGTCCTGACAGACGCTGAACCAGCCAGGGTCTTATCACAGGAGAATGTTCAGAGCAAGATTAAAGCTCTGCAGGTACAAACCTTTACTCTAGGTGTTTTGTTGAGAATTGAGCGTTTTTGAATGCAGTCTAAAAACACCTGTGCTCTGGCATCACAGACAAAGCTGCAGCTGCAGAAGATGCATTTGGGGCCGCCTCCTCTGGTTCTGCCGGTCAGACGACCGGAGGATCAGGAAAGCCTCTCTGACGATGACAGTCATCCCCACAGCCCCTCTGAGATCTCTAGAGGGGATGTCACAACTCAGGGAACCCTCAGCAAAGTGAGTTTATCATCCTGCTTTATCGCCACATGGTCAGTAATCTGCCTATTAGATTGGTTCATGTCAAGTATAGTTTAGAGTAGATGGGCAGGCTAAATAAACTAGTATTAATCTTTCCATTCATAGCAAGGACAGGAAGAGACAAGCAGCATCCTCTCAGTGCGTAGCAACATATTTGGACATCTTGTATATGCAAATGTAATTCTTTTGTTTGTTTTTTGAGTCTGGAGGTATGAGGACCCGCCACTATGCACGAATGGAATTCCTTTAAATGATGCATCAGCGAGAAGATTGGCTATTAATGCATAACTAAAATAGTTATACTTGATGCCTGTCACTGGGTCTGATTCCAATTCATCCGGTCTGGAAAAATTTATAAAATGAAAGCTATGGTTTTATGGTGGTATGATGAGGAGAAATAGAGGAGTCTCACAACCCGAGAAAAGACGCTGCTCTTTAGTCTGGTGGTGCAGAGGACACTAAAACAAAGTTCACTTTGTTTCACCCTTGTCATCTTTTGTCCAAAAAGGTGCTGAAATCAACAAACAATGAAACTGTCTTGTTGTACCTTTAAAGCAGATTATTGGTGCTGATATTTAGCATTTTGGGGGAAATTCCTTTAGATTGCTGAATATAATACTAAAAAATATGCTGAAAATATACTAAATTCAAAATGTGCTACTTAGGCTCTAATGCAGCGTGCTCTCACACAATGTCCCACCCACGTCAATATCTGGGTGATAACACGGCATAATCAACAGCCTATAAACACTGAATAATCTGAATATGAATTTGTCTGGCTCTCAGTATTGTCTGACTAGCCTTGAATGCTGCTGTCAGTCATGTATTCCTACTTAAAGCACGCATTCAAAAAAAAAGAAAAAAGGGTCACAAATGTATCATTTCATTTTTCTTAAAACAGGCACAATAATCCTGCGACAGCTGGACACTACATTTTTTTAGCATTACAGTAAATTGTGTGTTCAGTGGGGACTGTTTTCAGACACTGATTGTTATGCACTGGTGAGTACTTACAGCAGCAGAGTGGTGCCTGTGGGATTAACTCAAGTACTACTGCATATGTGAAAAAAGTAGTATAAAGCCTTTTGTGGCTAACTTGCATTGTTGGTAATGTAGGAGGCCCGTTCAGCAACTCTGTTTGCGATATGAAAAAAATTAAAAAAATTAAAGGGTATAGAAACAAACCCCTAAATGTCCAAATAATATGTTATTGTGACTGCTGTTTTATGTGGCTTTATGTTCACCTTCTTTACATTACATTATAAGTTTCCTTTTCTTTTCAGACTATGTCACAACTGTTCACTCGAGCACTCTCGCCCAACCAAAAACCTGCATCAACCAAATCTGTGACTCCATCCAATCCTTTGCCACCTTCTGTCCCCTCCAATTCTTCTGTTGTTGAGCCTCCATTGGACTTCAGCTCCCCAGCCCAGTTCACGCCCTTCCTGGACAGCTCTGCTGCACGCCACCGGATGTCTATCAAGCCCAGAAACCAGAGAGCCAGCACCAAGAAGAGACTTGCCACAGTGAGTATTTTGTCAGTGAAGACAAACAACACACAGTTCATGCCCTTCCCTTACCTTCCATTCTTTTTTTTCTCAGATTGACTCCAGGTCTCACTTAAACAACATCGACCACCCTGAGTTTATGACAGAGGAAGAGCAGCCGCTCAATACACAAGAAGAGGTGACGCTGGAAACAGAACAAGAAGGAGCTGTCATAAAGTCCGAGCGTGTTCCTTCAAAATCTCCAGAGGTGGTGCCAATCACTCCAGAGGCAGCAACCAGATCATCCAGCCAAACCTTTCCCGAACAGGACCAAGCTGTCCCTGGCAGAGTGCACCCTCTGCCCCCACAGATACTCAGAGTTAAGCCTCACAGACCAGCGGATGTGAGGCCCAGTGAACGGCCGCACTCCTCATTTATACCGTCAGAAGTAAAGGACAAAAGAGAGGCAGGGGTTGAGATACAAACAGTGTCCCAAGACAAGAGAAATACTCCAAACAAGTCTGGAATGACCGAAGCCTCCTCTGACCAGCTCTCGAATGCCCTCAGCTCAGCTGTGGCGCTCAGGTCTTCTTCTGCTCACCAGCCAGGTGAGACAGAAAGCACGGGAGCGATCAAGAGACCTGCCGCAGGCTCCGGGTCCTTCCATTTCTCCATCACCACTGCCAAAAACCGAGATGGAGAAAGACCCCGATCAGGCAGTTTTGTGGGAGTGCTGGAACAGATTGAAGCCAGGCACAAGACGGAGGAAAGACCCTTTTCAAGCATGAAGGAAAAGGCAGAACTTAGAGACTCACAGCCAAGAGGGGGCCCCTTTGCTGTGGGAAGACTTAGACAAGAGGGGGCGGCGCACAAAAGCTCCGTTCTTCCATGGGACAAGAGGGAGAGCTTCAAAAAGGCAGAAACAGTGACACCATCTAAAAAGGTAACCACAGATACAGGCGCCGCTGAGGAGAAAGAAGTGGAGAGCAGCCAGGAGTTGGTAGAAGAGGCAGTGGAAGCACGGGAGGTCGAGGAGGACGAAGGAAAGACGGCGTTTGGTATCAAACTGCGCTCCACATCTCAGTCGACTAGATTGCGGTCTGACGCCTCTTCCAACCAGACCTCAAAGTCACCAGTGTGTCAGGGGCAAAGTGAGAAACGAAAAAGACAGGAAGTGAGCGATAATGCCGGGAATATGGGTAAAAAACTGCCAACAAGCATCTCATCAACACCATCCACCTGTGGAGACCCTCAACTGGCAGGTTAGTGTATGTGTGTATATTATGTATATGTATGTATAGGTATAGGTATAGGTATGTAGGTCTTGGGGCGTACTACTGCAAATGTGAAAAAAGTAGTATGTACATTTTGTGTTTCCAGAAGAAGCTGGACATATTTTTGTGAATGGCCTCCAGTGATGTCACTCAGTGTGTAATGTGAATAATTTGTGGAGTTACCCTTTAATCTGAAGTTTACTTATTAACAAATTCCATACAGTGCTAGCATCTTCCTTTTAGCTCCCTATATATTTAAACATTACACACACGTACACTGTAAATTACACATAGTAAATATTAACTCTGGGTTGATAAGATTCACACTGACCAAATGGGACCTTCGTACTCTACCAGACTTGCTTCAGCTACCTTTAACAGAGCTGCCAAGTGTGTCTAACTGAACTGTGTCACTCCTCAGATCCAGCCCCATCTGGCTTCTCCCTTCCAGTCAAGCATAACCCACCATCGACCTGTGATCCTCACATCAAGCCAACGGACGCCCAAACAACCTCTTCAAACTCAAAAGAGGTTGAAACAGCCCTTGTGGAGCCCCAGCCTGCCCCCCAAGCGGCTCCCCAGACGGCCCCATCTGAGGTGTCCTGGATGAGCTTGGCGATGGAAAAGACCAGAAGCCTTCAGCAGCTCTTCACTAGCAGATTTCCGAGGGATTTCACAGGCACCCAGGCAGCGGCTCGACCACAAGCACAGGCGCAGACAACGAATCAAACAGAGGCACCGACTGCCGCACAAATGCAGACACAGTCTCTGAAAGCACAACAAAGTACAACACCACCAGAGGCTGCAAATCCACCATCAGCTGATGCAGTGAAGGCAGAAAGTAGAAGTCAAGCGCACACTGTCAGACCATCACTCGTGTTAGTGCAACAAAAGACATCGACGACATCTCCCATTCAGTCAAACACCTCTAGAGAAGCACAACCATCCAAACAAACCAGTGAACCCCAGTCACACCCAACTGCTACTCAGTCTGCCTCACAGTCTGTTCAGACCAACCCGCGGACGACCCAGACTCCTGTGCACTTTTCTCTGACAGGGACCTCATCTCAGTCTGCACAGGGTAGCGTCACACAGTCTCTTGAACAATCTTACCTTTCCTCTGGCCAGCAACAGCAGCAGCAACAGCAACAGCAACAGCAGCAGCAACAGCAACAGCAGCGGCAACAGCAACAGCAACAGCCCCCCTGGAGCAGTCGGGGAGGTCTTCACTCCGCCAATCAGCTCAAATCTACAACCTCAGCTCCATCTCCAGTTTCCACCAGCTCATCAGCTACTCCTCCTCCTCCTGCAGTTTTTGCCTCGGGAAGAGGGGAAAAAGAAGCCACCGTGCAGGAAAAAGAGGGTGCACTGCAGTCAGGAACACGGCCAGTTTGGGCTGGGTCAGTGAGCGAGAGGGCTGCTTTTTTGGAGAAACGGGCAGAGTGGACGACTACACCTGGAACCAAGGGGGTTTGTGGTACTTCTTTGTAACTGTGTTTCATAAGGTGTTCGGCTGCAAATCAGCTAAAGGATAAGGCTGCTGTCATTCTATATCTTCCTATGAAAAATCCCATGAAAAGTAAAAAACCAAGAGTGCAACAGTCAGTCTCTCAAACATGGACTTATAAAGACAACTGGATATAGCTTTGGAGGCGTGGCCCCGTTCAGTCCTAAGCTGCTCAGTGGCACGTGAAACCAAAAAAGTTGCACTTCCTGGGTTATAAAATTACCCAGATCTTCCAGCTCAAAGAAATGTACCCACTACTTTAAAGTAGCTTCTTTCACAATGTAAACTTTAGGGAAAAAGTATTTTTTGGCTAGCGTGCATCAAGTTAGTTGTAACTGAACTGCTACGTCAGATTTGCTTCAAAGCCTGGTGCTGTTCCCGGGGGCTCGACCTCATTATGTTCTGATTTATATACCCTGTCTAAGGCGCTCCTGCTGTATTCCAATCAGAGTCAGAGGCCAGAATTTTCTAGTTGAAGTTCCCAATTTACGACCCCCGAGCGTTCAAGGTGCTTGACGCCCAAAGTTAACAAAAAACTTGGCTCACTGTAACAGAATGATGTACCTTTAGTCAGTGAAGACACAACTGAACCCTCAGCAGCGCAGATTCTTTGCATATGTAATTGAAATAAAGAAGGACAGTTTACTCATGAGGCACACTTATACATAAAATTAAGGGCACTCTTATACTTGGAAATATATCTAAATATTCCATTCATAAGGGTAATACATATACTTCGGTCTACAAATTGGTCTTACCCCACTCCATATGGGTGCTGCCATTATTGTGTGACCTCAGACAACTTCTCCCTCACGATGTCAGTGTAGATGGGAGAAGAAATTCCGACTTTGGTGGCGTTCCCTCTGGATTTTCTAGTCGGAGGTCAGACATTTTCAAGTTCCGAGTTGCCTGGAGGACGTAAATCTTAAAAATGGGGTCACTGATGTAATTTTACGTTTTAAAGAAGACTGTAATTTCCTAAATCTGCTGCGCACAGTTGTTCTTTTAGCAAACAGATGTAAATAGAGCAGTTGTGGAGATTGTAATCACTTTAGCTCTTGTGTGAGGGGTTAACTCAACATAAACTACAGTGTCCGTCCTAAAGAAGAAATACATCTGCCAGTGCAATGTTGTGGCTCATTTGCGTGTTTTTAATAGCACAAATGAGGACAACAAATAAGACCGATGGTGCAGAGGACCACATCTTGTTTTGGCTGCATAGAATCAGAGAGAATCAGAGCATCAGTTCCTCTTTGGTCTGGGTCATTTCATGGGGTTTCTTTACAATTAGTTAAGTACAGAATATCATTACATTATTCTCACGATTATTCAGATGATCAAACTCATAGTTTTCTCCAGGTGGACGTGAAGAAAGCTCAAACAGAGGTGCAGACATCAGGTGAATCCCCTGCCCCGGCAAAACCCACTCCTCTGAACAAAGACACGAAACAAGAGGGAAAACAAGGAGACAGACCTGAAGGTGTGTTGACACACAAAAAGTGCAAATGTATAGATACTAAACTGGCGACATGACGCAGTTTTCTTTCTTATAGAGTCGTGTCCCACCAAAGTTCCGGACAGACCTCGTGAGGACAAATGGCTGCGGAAGAATGTGCAGCCATCTTCATCGCCCTCATCGTCACCCCCAATGTCTGACAGTGGCCAGCCATCCTGGATGGAACTGGCAAAAAGGAAGTCTATGGCCTGGAGTGATAAGTCCATGGAGTGAGAGGGAAACCACACAGACAGACAGACAACAGACATGTTGTTGTACAACAGCCCTACAGACATCTGTTGAGTCTGTCAGGATGGTGTTGATTCAAATCTGCTGAGGCTGTTCTACGTGTGTGTGTGTGTGTGTGTGTTAACTTTTATTTAATTGTGTTAATGTTATATTGAGAGACAGACAGACAGACAGAGTATATATTGAAAAGTCAATTATAATCCCTGTCCACCACAAGCACTTCAAGATAAATGGTATTTCCGAAAACTGTTTCATGTGATTCAACATGTCACTGCTGTTAATAGCTTATATTAAATAATAAAATTTCTAATGTCGGCCTTTGTGTCTTTGTCGAGTGCTTTAATGTAACGTAGCAAAGGATAAGATATTAAATGACTAAATTAAAACCCTTCGTATCTGGATAAAGATGTACTAAATCATCTGTTTTTTAACCAGTTGTTTTGAAGCAAAAATGAATGTAAATAGATAAATAAACACATATAATTGTACCATTTCTTCACTTTATGTGGAGAGTGTAAGTCAGTAATGTATCAGTATATCATGGGACATCCACTTGCACAATAATTTGGCCTCCACCTGCAGGCCTGATGGAGAACCTGTTCTGTGCTGTGCATCACTGTAAAAGTAGACCATTAGCTAACTGCTCTTCTTGGCCGGAACTGCAGTAGGGAGGAATGATTTTGGATTTTGCCAATATCCAATATGTTTTTCTACTTATTTTGTCCTACTGCTGATGCTGACACAATATATGCACATATTTTTTCCACCTAAAAAAGTGTCTATGTGGTGGAATTAAGATGTTATTTTGCCTTCTCTTATCATTTTGGCCAACTGGCAATGCTGTTCAAAATGTACAAAGTAAGAGAACTACTTAGTCAGAGGTTGGTGTCACTTGCACTTCATTTCATTGGTCTGTCACATTGGCAAAAAAAATGTTCATTTCAGGCCACTTCCAACATTTAATTTTCTATTATCAAGCTCTTATCAGCTGACACCTCTGACTACAGGGTCTTTAAACGGTAGGGTGCACTGCATATCATTAATGTAGGATTTGGTTTGAAACATGTTAATAATACTTAGTTGCCTCGGTGCAAAAGCACACAAAAAAGTCATACAAATGACCCAAAACTTATTCATTGCTCCAATGCTGCAACTAGAGGCTTGGCTGAATCTGTTTTACACATTCAGATTACTTTGGATATATTAAAACATGGTGAGCGCTCAGTAAAACAGAACCTGCCTCTGTTAAGTATCCTGTCCATTGTTTTTGACGGCATTATATTTTAATAATGTGGTGAATCATTTAATTGTACAAAATATCAGACCCTCACAAAAGTAAAAGCAGCTACCAAACTAAACAATTCAAGAGTACTCCAATACAAAGTAAATCCTGCATGTTAATGTTTCATATATGGTCGGGTAATTTCAGTGCTCCCAACCTTCATGGCTGATGACCCATTGAAGTAAATCATTAGTAAGGACCCCTTGTCGCAGGTTTACGGCCACAGAGGGAATGTGAACTGTGAGAAGACTGTTTGATACTCCCCAGGTTTAAATATATAAGATAAATACATAACGTATTTCTGATATGATTCGGATTTTGTAAATAGTGTGGTGGAAGTATGACTTCCATGGTAGAGATGTAGGCTACATTTTCATGAGTGTTGTACTTAAGTACAGATCTGAAGTATTTGTATTTATATTACTTGAGCTCCTTTCACTCTACATAATTTTACTTACGTTTTTGAATGTAGGTTATTACTTGCAGTGGATTGTTTTTACAGTGTGGTAGTACTTTCAATATGCCCAAGCAGAGAATGTAAATATTTCTTCTACCACTGTGGTTGGCCTTGATATTATTACACATTAACTTTATGAAGTTGTACCTGAGCACTAGTAAAAGCCCTGTCTACAGTGTAAGAGTACAAGGACCTCTCTCTATAAATTGAGCAGTAACCCTGGTTCAGCATTAGGGGTCGCTGTGTCGCCTCATCGCTGTTGCAAAATCTCCCCGTGTTACGAAAACACATCCACGTGAGGGTGTAAACAAGAGAGTGGTAGAGGGGCAGCCATTGTCCGAGCTCAATGACATGAGGGCCCGCTACTTTCCCCTGGCAGTGTTTGCCAGCGTCCTGTGCCTATGCCGGAGCTACACCCTGAGGAGCTCCATGTCCTGGGTCGTCTCCTCCAACGACGTGGTGGAGGACGCGGACCTGTCGGAGGAGGTCGCCCCGGCGCTGCTGGTGGACAGTGCGGGGCTGTGGAAGCAGGCGTACCCGTCCTCTAACGTCCTCGGAGACAGCGTGGAGAGCCCCGCAGAGCTCGTGAAGCCGGAGAACGACAATGTGGCGCAGCTGTCCTCCTCTCGCCTGTTTTCATATCGCCTGGAGAAGGTGAAGAAGTCCGGGGGCAGCGGTCCTCCTCCTCCGCCTCACCAGGAGACTGCCAGGACTGCCAGATACATAGCTCACTACAGTGACTGGGGACACCTGGCCACCATTTCAACTCTAGACAAGGTAACATATACAGGACGTAGTGTTCCTGAGGCTGCATTTAATGTATGTCCACACTACTGTGTCAACACGCCTCAACAATTTAAGGGTAACCACACCAGTGTAAGGTGTTGGGGGGTTCTACTGCAATGTGACAAAGTTGCATTATGGGTAATCTAGACACCAGGTGCTAAAAAGGAAGAATGATGCATAGAAGTAAATGAGAAATCCCTCCTTCCTACGCTAAGTCAATTTTGATTATTTGTTTCTAAACTGTCCATAATGAGTCCACTAGTGTTAGACCAGTGGCCTGCCTTTTAAAAACTGGAGCCTACATTACCCACAATAAAGTTTAGCCACTGAGTGACATTACTGGAGGCAGTTCATCAGATTACTAAAAGCTTACACAACTTGTTTGACATAGTACACAGTTGTATTGCCCAAGACATGTAACCACACTTAAATGTGTAAAATAGGTGGAGTCACCCTTTAAGACTGGCCCTGCAGCAAGCTTAGAAATCTTCTCATAACTGGCAAAAGACACATTAGTAGAGCCTGGGCTATATATATATATATATATATATATATATATATATATATATATATGTATATGTATATATATGGAATGGGCTGGGCTACATATATATATATATATATATATATATATATATATATATATATATATATATATATATATATATATATATATATATGTATATGGAATGAAGTACAGTTTTGAGGTACTTGCTGTTTACTGTAAGTAAATTTATACCTTTTACTCAACTACATTCCAGAGGAATATTAAACATATCTAGGATATGTTTAATCTTGTGTACAAAACAGTGTGAAACTAAAATATGTAAATCTTGTGGCATTATTAAAGATTCAAATCTAAGCACACATCCCCCAGGTGTTTTCAGTGATGTGGCTGCTTTGGTTAGAGTTGTGAAAACTATGCTGGGGTTCAAGTAAGCATACAGTGTACGAAAGTGAGTGATGAAGTTGTAACTTGTCCCATAACAAAAAGTAAGCCTCTGAAATCCCAAACAATTAAAGTTTAATCAAGTTACACATGAGAATTGAGCGCACACATTGAACTTGAAAACACACAAAAAAATACCTCTCAAGTAGCCCTTGAGGAGTTATGGGCTTTCTAATTTCGTCTCTATCATGTAGAATATTGAATGCAGAACTTTTACTTGTACAAGAGTATTTTTACATTTACGTAATTATAATTACACTTCTTAAGCATCTGAGTACTTTTCCCACCACTGCTGTCATCATTTCTAAGCCTTCCCTCTACTATAAGATCCAATACAGAACCCTTTATTTACCATTTTATTTATCTAGTAATTTTGTTGGATACAAATTAGAAGTAAATTAGTGTTCATTGCAGCTCTAGACCTTAGGGTTATTTCATAAGCATATTGATCATATTTTTTGTTGGTTACGATGGAAACAGCTTCACATCTGGTTAAAGAATAGACAACAGGATTTATTCTCACATTTCCTGCAGAGGGTGAGGATTGCCAGTGTCGACAGATATTGATTAAATTGAACCACGGAAAGTACATAAATATTCATGTTGATGGCTACTCTGTTATGGATGGTCTCAACTCTTGATTTAATAGCCTGAAGAACATGCAGTAGGGGATAATTGCATGTTTGATTAATCTTTGTTTGTTATTAAAATTGAAAACGATTCACACCCATTCAGACCCCTCTGACTCAACATCATCAGCGTAGGTTCTCTTGAGCAAGATATCTTTGCTAAGATCCTTCTCTTGGCACAGATCAACGGTCTCCCCTTTGGGAACATCTTCTCAGTGAGTGATGGACCACTGGACAACAGCACAGGAGTCATCTACTTCTATGTGACTCCGATGGACAACTCTGTATCGGACCTGAAGAATAATCCCTATGCTTCGCTCACATTCTCTGAGGCTGAGGGAGAATTCTGCAGGTAATTCCCAACTTTAACGTACTACCACAGCTAGGTCGATTTTTGTGGGTGGGGAACAGGGTGTGTAGGGCAGGATGTGTCTCCAGTGACAGTAGTGGAATTAAGGGGAAACAATATGCATGTTGCAAAACACAAGCCATGTGAATAAGCCCACAAAAGAATCTGTCAACAATAACTGATGTCTCGAGTGGAAACAAGATTCCAAACTCAGAATCAGAGTCAGAATCTGCGTTAAAGGCCAAGTATGTGTACTCGCACAAGGAGTCTGACTCCAGTTTACATTGTTCTCAGTGTTCCTACACAGAAATAGACATACAGTTATAAACAAGGACAACAACAACTGGACACATACATTTAAGTTAAAGAATAAAGAACGGTGACTAGTTCAGAAAGAACTGTAAAATAACGTGTAAAGAAATTAGGTGTATATACAGTATATCAAAGACCCCAATGGCATAAAAAGTATACACCAAAGAATCTCTATACAAGTCAGTGGTTCTGTATGTTGTTAATAGTACACGTTGTGATGACTGATGACTGATGCAGTCGCTTACTTACAGCCACTATCCTCTAGTCAAGAGGAGTCAGTCACTAAAATAGGTTTTTCAAAAACCGTCACCATAACCATGATAGGTCCTTGAGTGTGCAGTCATAAATGTGCACAGTGTTAAGCTTGTTGCTTGACTCTCATCTGGACCATAATTGATTTTACATCCTAACATACTTTCAAATATTTTTTAATATTTCATTATGAATATGTAGTTTTCTTTTAACTATAAAAGATCAATCCAATTACAGGGTATGGGTTGGGTTTCGAGGTCACATGTCAATTGTACTGTAATTGTTATATTAAAGGAGTATACATTGTACAATTCTTCTAAACATTACTGTTCTCTCATTTTCCCTGTTTCCCCTAATTTTTCCCTTTTTGTGTTATATTTGTGTATCAGTATTTTTTGAGAAGATAAACATGTTCAAATCCAGAACAATTGTACTTTGCCTGTGTAAAAATCGTATTAAGGTTGATGGGTCCAGTTGAACGCAAGATTAGCTGCAGACAGATAGAAAGATGGACATATTCGCACACACACTGTAACGTGACCAAATGCATGACTGCCTGCTGACAAAGTAATGATTAGCACAAATCAGTGGACACACGGTGAGCCTGGAGCTTTCTGGGCCCTGGGGCAGTTGCCAGCTGAAGTTAAATCAGTTGTACGCTAGGAAAAGCTAAAGAACCCTATTGTGTGTTTGTGTTTGTATTTGTGTTTGTGTTTGGTGTAGTGTGTGTCACAGTGGTAACAGGATCATCTGTGTTTAAAGGCAAATGGTGTATGACCCAGAGGATCCAAGATGTGCTCGACTCACACTAACAGGCAAGATGGTGGAGGTGGCCCCAGAGGAGCTTGCGTTTGCAAAGGAAGCAATGTTCTCAAGGTAAGTCAGCTAATGGGTGATGTAGTAGTGTATGAATACATGTTGGCTTCCTTTTAACCTTGAAAATTTGGGGAAATAACAAAATGTGTCTTCATGATTTATTCTTTATTTTTTTAGGCATCCTGTGATGGCCAAGTGGCCAGTGGGACACAAGTGGTTCTTCATGAAGCTGGAGATGATCCAGGTCTGGCTGCAGGACTGGATTGGAGGCGTATCACTCATTCCACTGGAGGACTACTTTAAAGCGACACCTTTCTAAGAAAAGATCTCTCCCGCTGCATTGTGTCAGCCTACACAGATCCACTCAGCTGTCTACACCACAGATTTGGTGCCAAAAGAATATTTTAAACATCTTTTCCTTTTATTTTAACTACTGTTGCAATTTTAATTTGTGATTCAAGGTTATTCTTCACTTTTTTCTTTTGCACAATCAGTTTCCTGTTTGGTCTGTGAATGTATGTAGAGTCCATAAGGAAGCCACAGGCATCACAGCAAGCATAGAAAACTTTGTCTTATAATATATTCTTTATAGACACTGTTTTTGACATTTTGTGGGTTTGCATTAAAGTATGTGTGCTGTTTGAAAAATAAAATGAATGTTCGCACACACATGAAATAGAAATTGACGGTGTTATCATTTAAACCTTCAAAGGTTATTTAATGTTTACACTTCTGAGCTCTGTTTTTGTTAATTTTGTGTCAAAAATGTGAGGTGAGTGTGGTTATTTTTCTAAAAATATAACCAAAAAACATTAAAATAACAGGTAGCTACGAGTTGACATCAGTTTCCTGTTGTTTGAGGCTGTGTCACCTGTTAGTTTGAAAAAACTCGGTTTTGCACAGTAGATGGCGCTCTTTCTGTTATAGAGTGAAGAGTCACTGCCTGGTGGAAAACAGTGTGGTCGCTTGAGGCCTGTGGTGACTTCATGGCGCTGACACCTCGAAACTTCCCCGGATCTTCAAATCTTTTTCGTAATGTAGTCATTTTAATCATGACGTAACAACTAGATACGCGGTTTATTAAAGAATACATTCATCATTCAGAGTAGCTGGATTCCAGTTTCCAGCGATGCCTCAAAGGACTAATGGCTTTATTTTGAAAGTTGTTACCGGAAGACCCTGTTCTGCACACTGATTGGGAAGGCAGATACTGCAGCACGATTGACGATACGATTGTCTTAATATCTTCGGAAGCAGATGGTCGTCATTTCAGATATTGAAGGCGTGTGAAATAATTAAAAAATAAATTGACAACCTCAAAGTGTGAAACCAGAAACAGCAAACTCTGTAGTGCCTCTGCCGGGTTTTATTGTATGTGGTTTCACCGACCTGTTTCCCCTGCCGAGTTTCAGTGTACACATATGCAGACAGTTAAACTTTAATTCAGACGGGCACCATTAACATCAGTATGGCAGTAAATGTACGTGTCGGCCTGACGTTTGTTTTGAAACAATCAAATTATGGGGTTTATTCAACTCATAAATCAAGCAACGCTTTCAAGGCATTTGAGACGCTATATTGGCTTCACGTCTGAAAAATCCCCATGACAGTTACTGTTGTAGTATCACTAGTTCACTTATAAATCAAATTAAACTAAACATTAGAAGCATTAAGTATTATAAATTCTATTATACATGTATGGTCTGAATGCCATCATAGTAAAAACTGCAGCAGGGGAAACAAAAATATGTATTTTGCTTCTGGATATACAGTCACTGAATCAACCCTCTTATGTACAGGAAAACAGTTTGGTACACTTGGAAACACTGGGAAACGACCTCTTCTGATGCGTTGAAGATGTCAATCTGTAATTAAGTCCATAAAAACTCTGTCCTTATTACGTATAGCAGTCGCAATAATAAAACACTGAGACTCGCTGCAACTCTCTCTCTCCCTCTCTCGTTATTTTCAACTCAATTCAAAGGGGCTTTACTAGCAGGGGAAAAAGACATTTACATTGCCAAAACGATTTTGAAATGAGAATAACTACAAAAATGTACACGAACAGGAGAAAGTCATTATAGTACATGTACAGATAGTTAAACAAATAAAATAAAATTAGATAGAAAAATGTAAACTAGCTGTTAATAAACGATGCGACATGTTCTTTCAGCGTGTACATGGTATAGTTGTTGTGTTTGCTGAGTCGTCTCCCTCAGCCCACGGACCAGGTCCAAAATATCGCGCGAACACGTGGCCCGTTCCGTAAATGTGCAGCTGTGTGCGAAGGCAGAACTATTAACGTAAAAGTTACCTATGTGAAAATGGCGAAACGCGTCACTTAAACAGATGAAAGAAGCCAGCTAGGTCACCCCTTCAACGCCTGAAAGGGGCAGCGTTGAAAAACAAACAACCACAGTCTTGGTTAGCTGGCTTTTATTTTTTCAAATTCATCTGTTGCCAGTTGAAGCGGAATCAACGTGATTTGAGGCGTTGCCTGTCGGCCACCGTCAGAGACCGAGCAGCCTATCCCAGAGGACCAACCATCACACACTCGAAATGCCTTCCACTTGTAACTTGTAGCTAACGACTGGCTGTTCAAACATACAATGGACTGTATCGGCAGCTAGCTAGTTCAGTTTTAAACGACCATGTAAGCTGTCTCGCCCGGGAAGGCAGTTGACTCGTGACTGATCGGTACAGGACGGTACAGGAGGAGCCAGTTCAGCCCTCCGACCAACGACAAGGAAAGACGCACCGAGACTGAGGGTACATTCGAGCACTCCCCTCCCAGCGCACAATTCCGCGTTCACACACTCCGGGTAACTACAGCGCGTTTTTTTCTCTTTTTTCTCCGGTTTCTGACCGTTTGACGCCTCCGTATGCCTGCGCCTACACCCGTCTTGACACCCTGAAGGCAGAGAGAGGAGCGGAGGGAGGGAGGCAGCGGCAGCTCCGGGGTCCCCGACACTCAGCCGAGGAGAGGCATCGCTGAAATGAGATGAGGCTCAGAAATGGAACTGTGGCCACTGCGATTATTTTCTTCACGTCGTTCCTCAGCTTGTCCTGGTACACAGCGTGGCAGAATGGCAAAGGTAGGCTGAACACTCCCGTCATCGCAGTGACCACACACACTTACATACATATACATTCATGAGGTAGCTGTGGGACTGTTTATTAGAAGAGGCGACTGTTGGAAGGCCTTGTTAACAAACTGGCTCACATGAAGATGACGTGACTCCGGCAGCACGTCGTAGGACAGCAGGTGTAGCCTTTCACTTCGCACCCCATCCTGTGTCTGTGCTGTAGGTTAGCAGGCAACGTGACACGCCATGCGTTGTTGTGGTGCAACGTACATTGTACAGGGGGGTTTCTAGTGTAATAACTGGCCCTTCCAAAACTAGTGCATGTTTATTGATTTTAACCGTGTACCATTTCCTCTGATGTATGCGTTTTCACAGTTTGATGGCATGGCAGATCTCTTCTCAGTCCGTATCCCCCTTCGCAGCTGCTTATCTCCACATTTGCTCTGTTTCTGTCCGGCTCCAGTCAGTTGGGGACAATTTAGCCCTTCCCTTGTCAGTATAAAGCGCAGGCAGCACAGTGTGTAACTTGATTAACACACCAGTCTGTGTCATTTCCCTTCCTGCAGGCACATTCAAAATGTTTCATTGGAACAGTAACCATATTTATTACATGTCCTGTCAGACATCCGGGCTCAGGCTTATTAAACAAATGCGTCTGTGTTTCACTAGTATGCAAGGACCCAGAGCTCTTTTATCCATGTGGGGAGGGTTGTGGGCCCTGGTGACTTATTATCAGCAGAGTGTAAATAATTGCAACCCTTAGATAAATTCCGAGGCAAGGGCTCATGTTGTGATTACTCTGGAGCTTATCAGCTTGATTGAATATTTTCCTGTAAATGGAGTGAAGTCAGTGGCACCACTACAGCAAGCTGAGACTCATCTAGAGTGTTTGATAAGCAAAGGTCAAGTAAGGATGACCTCTGCTCTGTACGCTGGACCTGTTGATATGATTCAGCAAGTATGTAGTCAGAACAGGGCTATTGAGATCAAACCCTTGTAATCAAGTTTAGATAACTGTTAAAAGATACAAACTTGATATGGCTTGTTTTTTGTTTTTTGAGAGTTTTTTTGAAACAAGTACCCTTTTACTCTACCCTTACAGCTGCCTCTACTGTTGTTGGTTTTGGCATGTTGTCAAATGTTCCATTTTCTAAGCATTCAAATACCAGAAAAATGAACCACCAAAGCTTGTTTTGCAGCATTTGGCCCCACATGTATGCCAGATGCATATTAAATCAACATTTAGGTAAACATACAATTATCAGATCTAACAATACTAAAGAACTCTGATCGGGATGGGGGTAAAAAAGCCTGATTGGTTTCAATGACTTAAAAACGGCATTTGTTGCCAATTAATTCCAAATATGACACAAATACAGTAAGACTGCAAGTCGTAAAACAATCGTCATGTTTACTCTTCATTTGAGTAAATAAAGCAGGACAAGGACACAGCGCATCATGAATGCAAAGCAGCGACTTAAGTCCACCCAACTAAACTGCTGTTTTCTGAGTGATTAAAATGTTTGCTCAGTCCAGCTCATAAACGTATTCTCTTGCATTTTCTCACATGCATGTCTGAAATCCATATTGTTGAGCCCCGCATAGAAGTTTCCCCTCGATGCTAAAACTGAACAATTAATAAATGGCAAAGAACAAAAGGCATGTAGACATTATTACATAATTCAATTCAAAAGAAAAGAAAGACCTTCTCCGTACTTTCGGACAGCTCTATAATTGACATATTCATCAGTTCAGTTCAGTGTAGTGTAGTGCTGGCAGCGTTCCTTTATTTCCTTGGCTTGTCTCTATATGCAGCAGGTGTCTCTCTGCCACGTAGGTGTTGACAAATTGGAGAAAGTGCTTCTTGATTTGACTTGTTCGCTTATTTGCGGCATTTCTTTCCAACATGCTGCTGCCAATGTGTTTTTAAAGATTTTCTCTTCATTTGTTTGTGTTTTGTGTATTTGCTTGCTGCAGCGCATTGAGATTCACAGTATTGTAAACAGCGAGCCTATTTGTTTAATCAAGGGTTCTTTTCTGTTTGGGTTACAGAAGGTGTCAAATGTTCACGTTCTGGGTAAACAGGGTGTAGGCAGTAATGAAGATCCCTTTTTGGCCTTGTAGTGAAAGCTGTGGTATTGATTTAAATCATAAACTCTGGGCAGCATTAGTTTATGTGAAACAAATAGCTCTCATTCTTTGCTGAAAAGTTGCATTCTTTATGCACAATGCTGGCTGGTTTTCTGTCTATGTGACTGAGATCAAATGTAACACATGTATCTTAGCTTGGGCAGGGGGACAAACGAAAGGGATGCCGTCAGATCGAGACACTGAACACATTTTTCAAAGATCCCAAATAAAATACGATGTCCTTACATGCTTTCGGAAAATGATTTTGTCACTTCAGGGTGCCTGAAGCAGAATAAAACAATATTTCAGTATTGTATACATAAACTCTGATTAGTGTATTGCCTTCAAGTGGAGCCTCCACCTGCATCAACAACATCACAAGCGTTATTCATGCTCTGTATCTTGTATTGCTCTGGTTCATTGCCTGTCTGTGTTGCTTCTTGCCTTTAAAATGAGATGTTTTAATACAGCTTTTCTTATTTTTTTTAAACATACAAGCCTCTTTGATGTCCCATATCATCTCTCCCTACGGTTATAGATGGCTCCTTCTCTTGAAGCTGCCCAGCGTGGGTGTTTCGTGCGTACTTGGCCTCAGGCATTGAGTCATTGACGAAGTAAAACGTATTCCAACGCGGTTCTAGTATCTGTTCACGGAAAGCATGTTTGTATTTTGACGAATGACAGTCTTGTATGATTATTGTAGTCAATATAAGACACAGCTGGTGGTTTTGTTTGGAGTGCTATAGGGACGGAGAGGTAATCTTAGGCAAAGTTTTTATTTATATTTTTGTTCCCCCTAACCTGATGCTTCCGCCAGCCTGTCTCGTTCCTGGTCACTCTACTGCTGTGATGAGAGCTGTGCCAGTCAGCTGTCCAAACACTCCATGTTGAATGACTCTTCAGAATGTGTACTTCTCTGTCAGAGTCGGCCCCAACCCCCCAGTGAGAGACTGCTCTTTAGTATCTGTGGTAATATCTCAAATAGAACCTTAACAATGTGGACTAGCAGGATATGAGATACGTTACTGATATACTGATAACAAGTATCTGTGTTTTTAAACAGATAATGCATTAGCTCAAAATATGACTGTTGCCTTTTCGGCTTAGGGGAGCTTTATCTGTTTGTGTTTACCATATTAATCATGAAATAATTTCCCAGTCTGGGATCATTAAAGTAATTCTATCTATCTATCTATCTATCTATCTATCTATCTATCTATCTATCTATGGCAGAGTGTACTTGGTGGTGCACAGCTAAAATTAATGAGTGGGTAGCAGGGGAGAACATATTAGAGAAGTCTTAATTTCCCCAATCACAGTAATATGCAAACAAACTCAATAAAGATTACACAACCCACGTCCGCCTCCTGACGGTAAAGAACATTAGTGACAGTAAACAACACACAGTAACCACTTTGTTTGTTGTCAGCCTTATGTGAAAGCGTTATACTGCCATCACCACATTATGCCACCACAAGTTGCTTTTAAAAAAAAAAAAAAAAACTTTCACAGTTTAAATGTACTTTATTTCTTCTTCAGACATAGTCCTACTTGGATTGAGATGAAGATCTCCTTTACAAGAGTAATCTGTGAACATTATACCGACATGACAAGAAGAGTCAGTCACACCAATTAATCAGTTTGTCCTGCAGCTCATTAGAGTAGTAAGGTTGCTTCCCCAGTTCAAGATTAGTATGAAGAACATGTAGAGACAGCCTGAGGTGAGATGTGAGGCTTGTGCCAATTGACTGTTAGCTGCAAGCAATGTCAACACACTTTAATTGCGCTGATTGAAGCACCAAAGCCTTGTACTTGTTTTGCTTATCAGTCAGTTGAGTTACTGCTTTGAATTATGTCTTTTATTTTTGATTTGCTCCCAAGTCCATTCGACAGCTCTGGTGTCAGTTAAATGAAAACTCTTGAATTGTCATAAGACTACATCTACGCAACATATTAATTTAATGGAATACACAAATGTAATTATAATCAGATCTGCTTGTGTCCTAATCATGGGGCAGTGATATTATAAGCCTATTAATTTACACATTCACACAGTAGGGGATTTTTTTTAAATGCCAGCTGTCAAGCCTGCATTTGGCAGCTGTAAGTGTGTTCCCTTTAGTCGAGAATATGTGTTTAACTTATTCATATTCGTCCATATTATAGTTTGCTCTACTTTTTAAATGTTGTCATTCTGCTGCCTATAGAATAATGCATGTTTGTGATCAAAGATAGATTGATATTGGTCTAATGTGTTGCCCAATATGTGCCGATATGAAATCTCTGTTTAGGGGGAAGGACTGTAATGCAGAAGTGTCAGATAACCACATTTGAGGGATCATGGCAATAGAACTGTGTCCATAGAACAATATATCAATATTGGAATTTCTTACTCTCTCATTCCAGTATCAGCACTGTCCCCAAAAATCAAGCATCACCCTTTTGTATTGTGAACATTCACGTGGCTAGATGTGGAAAACCTTGGGTTGACTTATGGAATTGATAACCACCGTTGTCCGAGAGTACAGTTTGATCGTGGCTCTGAGGCTCTGTGAAGCCAATTAATGCGAGGATATCCTGGGTATGTTGAACCTGCCTTGTCGCACAGGCTCTTTGTATCGTGTTTGACATTTCCCTTTAAACTTAACTGAGTAAGTGTCTTGGCAACTTGTGTCGCAGTGGAATGGTGTTTTAGTGAAGTTATAAAAATGATGCGTTCCAGATGTTTTCAGGACATGGCTCGAGTTTTGAGCACTATGACACTTGCTCTGTGATTTCCAACAGTAGTCTGAGACGCCTCTGACCTGCTTATGGCTTCAGCAGGTTTGTTGAGAATGTTACCAGGCACATTACACTCTTCCTCTCTGTAAATGTGACTTCCTCCCTGCTTTCGTTAAGCCCATGCGTTCCTCTTCCTCCGTGTTTTAAAGGCATGGTTCTCTCCCATCGTCACATCAAACACAATGGGCCAAAAATAGCACAAGTGTTTGCCGTGGCGGAGGTAAATGAGCAGGCAGATACAGAGGGTGGGAGGCCAGATACATGGTTTATTAGTCAGAAGAGGAGAGAATATGGCTTTCACATTGTGTTCTCTCATTTCTAGTGACTGGTTTTGAATGTGTGTGTGTGTACATTTTGTTTGTGTGCACTGTGAGGGGCAGGCAGTCTGCCAGGCAAAATCCTAAGTGGCCTGGAAGGAGGAGGAGAGTAGAAAAGGCCAAGTCTTAAAAGCGAGAGGATGAGAAGAGCCTGAGGTGGGCTGTATGATGGAGGGAGAGGATGAGAGTGCTGACAGGGCAGTGAGACTGTAGGATTTACTTCTTCTCTCTGTGTTTTATTCTCTACTCGGTCACATGCACATACCCACAAGTCTGTCCAAACAAAAGCAGGCGTGTAAAGCTGTTTGTGAGTTAACAATCGTCGTTTCCCTCCTCGTGCTTCTGCTCACTTCCTGTATCCCACACTGCTGATCATTCATTCATGCATGCTTCTTCTCTGCTTGTGGACAGAATTCTCTGATGGCACACAGTTCCTTCTCAGTGTCAGAGGGGAGAGAAGGTGATTGTTGGGCTCTAACCGTTCTCTGTTGACTTTATGTGTTGCATAATCTTGCTGTATATGCTGAACAAGGACACGTTAGTTTGCCTATGTGGGTCTGCTCGTGCGAGCTTTGCTAAAGGTGGTGATCTTCGCATCCACGTAAAAAAAAAAGGTTTACAAGTTAATTCACTGGAATTAACGTGTCTTGGCCTATATACAGACAGTCCACACACAATCCTGGAGGGAAGCCTGGTGGCTATGCAGATGTGGAAAGTGTATATTTGTTATAAAATGTACAAGCTGAAGCCAGACAGTCCACTTCACTGCAGACGTGCCTCAGTTTACAAATCATATTCTCCACATCAGAACCTGACCGATAAATTGGCTGGCAGATAATGGTGTATGACAGATATATCAGTATTGGCATATGTGTTGCCTTATATATGCCGATATGAAAACCATTTTTTTTGGTGTGTGAATTTAATGCAATCAAAGGTGCATAAGGTATTTTATAATCAATAAATTCCCTGTACGTTTACTGTTTCAGTGCCCTGAAATTTTAGATGCAAAAGTGTTAAAAACCAAAAACTATGCTATCTCTTTTGCATATCTTTGTCTGTATGCGTTTGAACGCCTTGCCCCAAAACTAGTGAGTCAAATGATTTTAAAATACTGGAAAAAACAAACTTCATGCTTCTATTCACCCGGATTAAAACCTTCAGAGTAGAAACCGGTCTGTGTTTTATTGTTTTGTAAGTGGCCACGTTTTGAATAACGGCTTTATAACCTAATTCAAGTATTTATTGTTCCTTCTTCATGCATAAGTGCCTGAAGTGACTTTTTTCCTCTCATGTGCTGACCCTTTTGTTCAAGAGCACCTGTGTTCTTCGTGAGTTTGATAGTATAAAGGCATTCCTCAAGCACACCACTACCTCTTTTTCATTAGTAGTTCCAAAACGTTCCAGCAAAGGGGCCACTAAGAGCGGTGCAGTTTGTGGAGACTGCAAACCAGCAAAGACATTTGGTCAGTGCTCTTTTACAGTTAAAGGCCCACAGATTTGCAATGCCATCAAACATAAAAACATTGACTAATAACACAGTTTTCAATATTAAGGCAAACAGTGGCTTTAACAAAGAAAATCTGTGATCTCTGACCTACTTATTGATACTTTTTATGTCTATATTGTGGTGATGTATGGTGTGCTTTGCTACTCGGAAGCCTAACCAGGGACGAGATTGTCAAATTAGTCATGGCTAGAAATCCTATACACTGCATTGCAAATAAATAAAGATATCAACATAAGAATTTTCTACTTCTGGTATTGGTTTTTAGGATGTCTCAAAAATTCCAGTCTTGGTCTGATTACGCCACATTTAAGGGAACATGCTTTTTTGATACAGATTCCTACAAAAATCATTTTTTCCGTATTAAAAATTAAAAGCAGAAATTCACCTACTATTCCAGTGTGACTAAAAATTGGGACTCGTATCTCATTAGCAATATCTGTAACTAAATTGCAGTAGGATTTTTTTGCATGTCATGCAGCCTTAGCTTAATTAAAAAAACTACGTTTTTGATAAATTCTGACAGAAAATAGGGCTAAGAATATCAAACATTTCCCTATTAATTAACATGGTGCTATTTATGTTAATATTCATTAATTGTTTTGCTTATGTAAAGACTAAATATATTGAAATACCTGTTATAATTTCCCAGAGCCCAAGGTAACATTTAATTTCTCGTCTCTTCTTTTTTTCAACTAACAGTGCAAAACTATCAACTGTTTAATCTTCATCATCATATTTATCATATAGACAGAAAAAAACACCAAATCCTCACATTTGAGAAGGTGGACACTGTAAATGTTTCATATTTTAGTTTCATAAATTAGATTGTGATCAAAATGGATTATTTTCTGTCAATCAACCAACCGTTCATTTTTGTCGTGGACTCAGAGCTCTGGATCCCACCGGATATCATTAAGCAATCGATTGGTGTCATCCCTGAAAGTGAGGCTTGTGCCAAAAAAGAGTGATTTCCCTGGCAGATAGTAGCTTTACGGGAGCCAAGTGGAGCCAGAGGAGTGGAAGTAAGCAGAGCGGGGCGACGCTCTCAGCTCAATGTTCTCAGACAGCATGCCCTGCCACAAAGGAAGCACAGCAGGCTGCAGGAGCTTATCATGAGTAACAGCACAGTAGAGGAAGAGGAGTGGGTGGAGGTCAGGAGAAACAATGAGCCCATGTTGAGGAGGCAAAATTAGGAATCGGAGTTGGAAAGATGCCAAATGGGCAAATGTTAGTCTGGTCTGTTCTGATACTACTTAACTTTTTGACCCTACAACTCTTTCACTTTACTGTAGAGTGGCAAATGGTTAGTTGCAGCTCTAATGAACTGCCATCTATTTTGACAATAGAATAAATAATACATTGCTTTTCGAGCACAAAATGTTTCCCTGGTCCAATTTCTTTAATATAAGGATTTGCTGCTTTTCTTTCACGATAGTAAATAAAAAGTCTTCTTGTTTGGACATAAGGAGCAAGTTGAAGACTTCACTATGGGCTCTAGGATATTGCTATAAGCATTTTTCTTAATTATTATTCCATATATTTATTTATGCATCAATCTTGAAAATAATCGGCAGGTTAATCATTCTAAGTAATCGTCTGTTGAAGCACTACTTCAAAATGAAAGGATTCTTACGTATTGCAAAGAAAAAACAGACAGAATGGGATAAAGGTGTGCATTTTGTCTTTCTGCAAACTACATGGAACCGTTCAGGGAGTACCACTCGCCTACTCATGATGAATCGACCTGCACTTCTCTTCAGGGAAATACCACCAAAAATCAATACTACTATCCTGTTCATGTGCAGTACTATTTATGTGTGCCAGTGTGCTTGTTTTTTGTTCCCGTGTGAAGATAAGTGTTGCGTGATAGACCTTGTCCGACTGTTTAACCCCCAAAAAGTTTGATCTGTGTTAACAAGTTTTAAATATAAGTTATCTTATTTTTGTCCATTGGATGTGAGCCACACTACATTATGATTATTCAGTTGAATGTGGTCATATAGATATAGTTGTTTAACTCCATCAGACATGTAAGATTAATGCAAGAACATCAGTGAACTATTAGATCTGCTCACTAAATGAGAGCAAAACCAGCACGTTTAAACCATTCCATTTTTGATCCTATTAATCTCAAGTTCATGTTTTTACACCATCTGCTCTACTTAAGAGATTACAGCCCCGAAATGTTTTGTGTTGCACATAGCAGCTGCAGTGTAGCAGGTGCACCGCTTGAGGTCTTCAAACATGAAGAGATTCTGTGGGCATGTTTTGCATGCATCATATTCCGATGTCTGCAAAGTGGCATTTGAAGCTGCAAGTGCGTAAGGAAAGCTCAATAACTTGGCATCAAATTTAAGGAGCATTAACTTTGTTAAAGGTTGCTGATTTTACAGTATAAAGTGAATAAAAGCTGAAGTGCCTTTGAGGTAAATTGGATATCTGTCAGAACATGGTAGACAGTCTGCTGAGATGGAAATTCGGAAAAAAAATTCTTGACAAATGGGACTACTGGCAAAGTGCCTGATTCACAGTTCAAACCGTGTGCATTAAAGGAAGGACAGAGTTTGTTAACGTGAACTCGGACACCTAATAACTTGACTTAACTTCTACAGCACCTTCCATACAGACATGCAGCCCAAAGTACCTCACAGAGCAAAATGAAAACAGCACAGACAACAAAGGAAAAAGGAAAGTAGACAATGAAAATATAATTTTGCAAGCCTTAAGAATTACAACAACAAAGTAATGAAATGTTAAAATAACTGAAAGTCAAAAATGGGGAATAAAGTGTTAAAAAACAGCGATTAAGCATGACGCTGCTTAATTGCAAAGCCAGGCAAAAAAGAATCTATTTAAACATAAAAATTTACAAGAAATTAGTATTATTCTATTAATGTTGTATTCCTCACACACCACCAACAGCCTCACAAGTGCAAGCCATGGTGGTTACATTTTTTTCTGTGTAAATTTGGGTTAACTGACCCCTTTTAAACACAATTTCCTCTGAACAGCTGGTGCTGAATCATCTGTGCTTCCAGTAAAAAATTAGCTGTGCTCGTATTTCAAGGAAACAAGTGTTTAACAGAGTGATTTTCCAGCTTTTCATGTTACATTAACAAATGAATAATGGTCCTTATTTTCATTTCTTTCTCATATACATTTTCTTCTGCATACATTTTTTTCTGTTTTTTTTTTTTTGCTTAAACATAATTTGTGATTGTTAAATTGGTTTGGGCGAGAAGTGAAAATTAGCTGGAAAAGCGAGACTTTGCTCCTACAAAGCCATTTACATATCATGTACTGCATCTCTCTCTTACTCATGCAAACATTAACTGCACAAGTCCCTCATCAGCACTCATGAAGCTGCAGTCAGCAGCATGCATCAGCAAGGGAGGCGAGGTCAAGGACAAGATCACTGTGAGGGCTTTTGATGAGCTAATGGATTGACTGATAAAACTCTTTAACACTCTGGTGAGTTCAGGGTTGGATCTCTGTGAATTACTTCTCAGCACTTAGATCATCCCTGTCCTCAATTTTAAAAGTGAAGCTCAGAAGATGATGGTTTAAAGATCTGTGTAGTCAAGCTCACACCGTCTGTCTGCTCTCTCTCTGTCTCCGATGTCAAGCTTTCAGATACTTAAATGCTGTCAGTGAGGTCAAAGTGAGTAAGCAATGTGTCACAACAACAAGCATGTTTTGACTATGAATCAATGAGTGCTGTTAAACCATTACTTACTGTAAGTTTTGCGACCTACGTTCCTCATTCTTGGGAACAATCTTATTATTTTTCCTGGAGCCCAAAAAAAAAAAAGACCTATGAACAATGAGACGGGAAGTTTTAATTGAGACGCTCCTAAATACAATCTTTTGTGGATTGAAAAGTCATCTTAAAACAGATATACTGAATATGTTCAAGCTCCCTGTCTCCAAATGTGTGGCTGAAACCAGTTATTTTCTTGTATTACTGGTTGCACAAGTTTTCAGCAGTGTTGGTTTGTATATCAAGTTAAGGGGTAAGACAAAATATTGATACAGCAATATATTGCATTGTTTTCTCTTGGAATACAGTTATGGATACATCTGTCCCATATATTGATATTTTTATTAAAACATGCAGGTGCTTTAAACAGAATCCCCTGACAATTTGACTTACCAGAGCCACTACCTCTCAACTCCTTGTGGTGTAAACTTCATTTACGAGTACTTAGTGAGGCATAGTTGTATCCTTTCTTTAAACATTTTAACTCCATTTTTATAATTCGCTATGGATGTGAATGATAAGACCAAGGTCCAAGTAACAAGATAACTCATGTTGTGAAGGGCATGTTTGTACATGCTTTCTTCCAAAAACTGGTACACATAAATGATTATCTTTGCTAGTATTTTTCTGGAACTGTTCACTTTCTGGAAGTTTTTGGGCGTTTTCTATTGGAATGATGACACACATGGACATGAGGAAACTACCTTCAGTGTGTGTCACAAAGAGAACTTAGGCAAATCTGTTTTTTGAAAGTTGTCATCTCAGTTCATGTCAAATTCTATGAAACTGACAACACAATGAGGGAATTTTTTTCTTTCTTTTTTTCTGTCCAGGAATATTTTGTGTGCAGTCAGACAGATATCATGATGTTTCCTTAGATGATTGTCTTGCACTGTATATCAAGATCAATGTATTGTGACACTATCGTGAGTTGCTCTGTGATTCCCACTCCTAATTGAGTTGGAGTACATATATGGACCAGGGATAAACATGAATGAAAAAATGTAGAGTTGTTATCAAATATGCCAAACAACAAATAAGTTGATATTTATTCATTCACTTTTTTTTCATATTGAAGGACCACTAATCAGTTCATTTAATCGATTGGAGCATCCTATACAGGAAAAAGTGCTGAAATATGAAAAACGGTGTCAAGTGAGGAGAATGGCATGAGACGGTTTGTAAAAAAAAAAAAAAAAGAAAAAAAAAAGAGGTTGGGTAAGGCAGACAACTTGTGGTTCTAGAGTGCAGAGAAGAATAATGACATTGTGCAGATGCACTCCAGACCACAGGTGGGTTTAACTGTGAAATGCATTCGGTGCTAGGGTTCATTCATCCAGTGACTATAAACAAGTAGAGCAGGTTTACTGCTCACTCCATTGTTTGGATTTCATGTTTAGACAAAACGTTCATGTATTTCATTAGCAACATTTAAGTAAAATGTCAAGAGACTTGTGTACACGCTGCTCAGCATACTTTAGCATTGCCACACCGCTCGTGCTTGACAGGATGCACTTTCACCACCGAATACACATCTGCACCTGTAGCTAAATAGAAACCATATCGAGTTATTGTTCCTGTTCCTTTGTCTTTGTTTCTTTGCATAGTGAGGTTACAGGTGTGGTTTCAGCTCAACAGGCCTGGAGGAGTCCAACAATCAAGGGGACTCATGTGAAGATGAAAGTCTGTTTCAGTTTGAAGCTGCCCTTTTCAAGAGGTTTAGGGCCAAATGACAGCATCTGTCTGTGTGTCTTAGAGATCAACATTCAGGAGGAACAACATGGTTTCTGTTTGGGAGAGGAGCGAGGGCAGAGTGGATGGACAATGGCTTAGTCAGAGAGGGGAGGGAGTGATGGAGAAGGGAAGATGAAGGGAGTCTGTTTTTTTTTTTTTCTTGTTGTAGGGGAGGGTTCTGTGAAAGGTCATGATAAATCTACCGGCAGAGAAAGATCAGACTGTCAATACCCACAGCCACACCTAACCCACACACATACGTTCACGCCTTTGTACTCTGTTTGTGATTTCATGAATTTATTCAACAAAATCGAGTACAGCTGCAACTAGTCGATTAATAGATTAGTCGATCAGCTTTACTGTTTTACGTTTGTGGTTATTTTGGTCATTTTTAATCAAAAATGTCAAACAGTTGCTGGTTGCAGCTTCTTACAAACCCCAATTCAAATGAAGTTGGGACGTTGTGTAAAATGTAAATAAACGACATTAAGTATCTTGTCTTTGTAGTGTATTCAGTTGAATTTAAGTTGAAAAGGATTTGCAAATCATTGTATTCTATTTTTATTTACATTTTACATAATGTCCCATCTTCATTGGAATTGGGGTTTGTAAATGTAAGGATTTGCTGCCTTTTCTTTGTAATTTATGACAGTATTTGAAGATTCTCTTTGGGGGTTTGGACCATTGGTTGGAAAAAGAAGAAATTTGAGGCATTTTTCCAAACTTTTCCACATTTTATAGACAAGACACCCTTACCCTTAACCACGAAAAATAATCTGCTGAGTAATCGATAACTAAAAAAAAACCCTTAAATCAAGTAATATCTAATCACCTTCAGAAGTAAATTATTATAATGAACTTAAGCTATTATGCACTTTTCTCCTAGGTGAAAGATCTAAATGGGTATTCTCAAATAGAAAATAAACTCAACACAAATAGGGGTTACACACTGGCAGGGCTCCGGCACGGTTCTGGTTCCTGAACGCAACTTTGAACCGGCCGGCGTGTTCAGACTGAAAAAATAATTTGTTCGGAACCTGAAAAGTCGGTTCTCAGCGGAACCTAAAAATAGTTGTTTTTTCCTTGGGAACCATGACATCATCAGTGGGCGTGTCGAGCAGGAAAGCAGGAAGGAGAAGGAAAGAAAGCAGGAAGAGAAGGAAAGAAAGCAGAGAAGACGATGGAGAAAAAAAATGTTCAGTGGTCGGCAGAAGAAACTAAGTGTTTGGTGGTGATTTGGGCATCACCTGAATTCCAGGAGAAATTAGAGACCTCCACAAGAAAGAGCAAACTATACAACGAACTTTCGGAAGAGATGGCCAAGGCTGGGTTCACCCGAACGCCAGACCAAATAATTAATAAACTTAAAAAACTGAGCAAATAGCTGCAGTAACAAAACAAACGCTCGTAAATAATCCACACGACCTGCCATTTTGCCGTTGCTGTGTTTACTTCCGCCTGTGTGACGCGGAATGACGTCCTCCCACTTTGGTTCCACTTAAACTGGTGTGAAAGCGGGCTGGTTCGCCAGACAGTACCAAGGTTCTGAGACTCCAGAACCGAACCAGTGCCAGAACCAGAACCGTGCCAGTGTGAAACTGCTAAAAAGAGAATTCAACCAGAAACTTAATCAAGTAAAATAAGCCAAGCAGCAAGATGGGCTGAATGCACGGCCCACTGACAGACCACATTTTTTACACCACTTCTTCTTTCCTCTACCACTAAACTTTTGTTTCCTGACTAGACGTCACAACAGTTTCTGCTTCAAAACCTCAACATTAAATTCAGCTAAAAACATGTTGCTGGTATTGCCAATGAATTGCTGCTCCTGAGTTGCAGTATCACTATCGATAATCCCATCATATGCTACAAGAGAAGTTCAGTGATTGTGCCAAGGAGCTGTAAGTCCCAGTGCAATCTTAAAAGTCCTGATGAGGAAAAAGGTAGCTCCCTGCTTTACCTCAGCAGCTTTTCTCAGAGTACAGATTCAGTTTCCTCCAAATTGCTCCTGTAAATACGTACAGAAAATGTGAAATTCTGACTGTTTTTGCTCAATAAAAAATGTACGGCACATCTCTCTTTCCTCCCTATGTGCAAAAGTGGAAGTGAGTGCTTATACCTACTGTACATTTTTTTGAATAATTTGTTTAATGTGTACTTTGACATCCACTAACATGGAGGGGGCTGGGTGTGTCAGTCTGCAGTCAGGGGCCTGTTGAAATGTGGTTGCTTTTCTTATAGGGAGCTGTAATGTCATCCAACTTTAAATACAGTAAATGGCAGCCCTCATCTCTCAATGCTAACCATATAAATGTGAGAGATGGAAAAAGCACACTCATTGTTCAGCTAATGTTGCCAACAGTATTATCAGGTGTTTCTGGTTAAAGTGCAGAATAAAGAACATTTTTGTCATTTGTTATGGATGTGAATGATAGTAACAAGTAACAAGATATCTCACACTGTGAAGGGCATGTTTGTACATGCTTTCTTAAAAAAAAAACTACTGCCATGAAAACAAACTGGTACACATGAATGTTTATCTTTGCCAGTATTTTGATGCTGATCCAAACACACATTACATTAAAATTCCTAACATTTTCTCTTGATAAGAGAGCTCATTTAGTGCGTTACACAGCCCTGGCAGAGGTGAGCGCTCTTTGAGTGATGTGTGGTAATTGGTTTGTCACTGTTGTACTTTAAGGTATTGCTGCTACATGTGCTTTGTGTGAATTGACTTTAGTTTAACTAGAGGCATTCTGGCTGAGTTTGTGATCGAGGCACTGTAATTGAATATATGCTACAGTTTGATTACTTAGAAAAGATAGTGAAATATAAACATCGTATGATATATTACGTAATATAATTTTTTTCAAAATCTTAACCACACTTGGAAGACTTGCAATCTTCCAAGTATTAGATTTTTTTTTGTGCAAGTCTGTCAGGATGTTTTTCTTTTTTTTTTTTTATATTTTTTTGGCCTTTATGGCTTTATTGATAGTACAGCTGAAGAGGGTGACAGGAAACAGGGTTAGAGAAAGGGGGAGTGACACGCAGCAAAGGGACCCAGGCCGGGAGTCGAACCCGGATCTGCAGAGCCTCAGCACATGGGACGCCTGCTCTACCAACTGAGCTAAGCAGCGCCCCGTCTGTCAGGATGTTTTTACTTGACTGCTGAACCCTGCTCTCCCTTACGTACCAAACAGTGGTCCATTTATATGACCATTTTAAATTTTTTCAGTTCCTGGAAATTTTTAATGTGCATGTTATCACCTGCTAATGCACCCTACTTTGCCTTTTTCTTTATTTGTTCTTATAGAGAAGCTGATAGCATACCAGAGGGAGTTCCATGCCTTGAAAGAGCGCCTTCGTGTGGCAGAGCACCGGACGCTGCAGCGCTCGTCTGAGCTAAACAACATTCTCGAGCAGTTCAGGCGCGCCATCGCAGAGACGAACAGCAGCAAAGATGCCCTCACAAACTTTTCAGGTGACTGGTGATTTAAAAACACACATGAAGACTACATCTTTGTGTTCATCGGCCTGCATCACCTGTTGAAGAGATTCAAATCAAAATCATGCAGTGCTCCTCGACGTAACAAATATTCCTTTTAGTTCTAGAAAATGTGACTCAGTGTGATATGAAAGCTCAGGGGAAGTACCTTTCATTTCCAACTCTCTCGGTCCTCTCTTGTTGAATCATTCAGCCCTCAAAGCCATTAGGTGGGTTATAGGATCCTGATGGCTAAAATGTAGCAATCATAAGACCATTTCACATTAAATATTTAAAAGTCCAGTTTGCAATTTTGTTTTCAAGCTTACGGTGCACATTGTATTACATTTTTAAAAGAAGTAGTCAATTTCATTTTTAGTTTCATTATCTTGATAACCGTGCTATGCTTTTGAAACTGAAAATTATCTGTCAGTTTTTCCTTATGTGAATTAAAATGACGACAGTTGTGCTTTTTTCCGATGCTTCCGTTATGCTTTTCCATTTTTAGAATTTGGTTTTATCACAAAAATGGAAAATGAAAACTCAATTTGGTTACAGGTTTTATTATATGCTACACAAAGCAGTATGGTATGGAAAGGCAATAGCGTAGACAGGGCCTGCAGCCAGTGACCATTCTTTTCATCTTATGACCAAACAGAAAAAAGGAGACTCCACTTAACTTGTTTCTGCGTTTTGTTTTCAGATGAGACACAAAAACTATTGAAGGAGCTTGCAAACAGGAAGCCTCTCCAGGTGCCAAATATCTACCACCACCTGCCTCACCTTCTCAACAATGAGGGCAGCCTGCACCCTGCTGTGCAGGTTGGTCTTGGCCGCACAGGAGGTGAGGAAACTTATGCGCACACTGCAAATTCAGTACAGCAGTAATGTCCATAAATTCATTAAGGTTTTTCTCTGGAATATGCACGCTTGCATCTTCCTATGTAAACGCAATAAAAGAAAAACCCCAGAGCTACTCATTACGCCTGGGAGAGAATCAAGTCTCAACAAGTTATCAGTTGTTGACGAGCTCACAACAGGTATCCCCTCTGGACTGAGCTGTGCAATGGGATCATTCTGGAGTACATGCAGAGATAAAGATAATTACAGTGTATGTACAGTGTAATTACCTCTTTACTTTACACATTATGCATCCTCCCTTTTGGCTTGATCAAATGCGGATTTCTCTCTTACTTTCAACTCTCTGTCCTGCTTTGTTTTTCCTGACATGAACTTGCACTTTGTGTGTCCAAATGCTTTTCGGTAGCTCTTTCTTTTCTCTTTTATTGCAGATGAGAGGAATACTTAAAGTTCTATAAAAAGAAACTTTACATAAGGAGTACAAACATGTAGGCCACAACAAATTCAGCAGTGTACTTCTTCACCTGGTAGTTTCCTTAAAACATTTTTTTTTTTTTTAGCAAAGCTCACAAAGTGCCACATGTCCTCTCCATGCCTCCCCCCTTCATATGGATTACTCCTCTCCTGTTTCACCCTTTCCTATCAGCACCTATATTATAGGACAACTTATTTTTTGTTTTTTCCTTCCACCCCTCAAGCAGCCCATACACACTGTGACCTCTACTATATCAAGTTCTCTTTCAGAGGACTACCGGTCTTGCATCGCAAGTGTGATAGGTGGGGTAAATTTGGGGCGCGAGTTTAGGGGCAGAACAGCTCGAATGACGTTTCCACTTTGCTAATGACAATGACTGAGCGGAAGAACAGAGGCCCTTGACAAATTAGAGGAAAGGAAGGAGGGACCAGTCTCGGACAAATAGGGGTTTCTTGTCCCTGGCCCACAGCCTGTTTTGATCAGTGAGTACAAAGTACTCCCATAGGAAACAAGAAAAAAGGCATGGCCTATCATTGCCAGTCTGTCTGTTTTTCTGACAGGTGGGCAGGTATCTGTTACCTGCAGACAACGTTTTAAGAGTCTTTGAGCCTTTTTTTCTAAGAAATTCTAGCCACTGATGATGCAGTGTGCCGCCATCCACTGCCTTGGTCTCACTAGCTTCACACCTTTAAACACGACTCCATTGTGTTCACTGGAATGCCCAACCAAGCTGGGGGTACTGCTATTGTGAAGTGATTGGGGATCTCTGTGTAGATGGTTATGGAGACACATGACTGCCCCTCCACCACTGACAAACTGGATTAGCCACTAACAGTTTTCACCTCAAAGCCCCAAAAGTGCCTCAACATCCCCTTTTCTCTACCCCTCATTGTTTTCTTCGTCTATCCCGTGTCTTTTATTTTTAACGACCCCCACCCTTGTTTCTCTGCTGGTCTAAGCATATCTGACATTGGGATATTTATAGCCTTGTAAATTAGGACACCATCCCACTTTTAAACTGAACAAGGATTACGGGAAGAAACAGTTCAGAGAACCTTTGAGACTGAAATGATGGGAGAAGGGCCTGTCTGAAGCTTCTGTTTGACAGAAACCGACAAAAGAGCATTAATGCAAACCACCACCTTGCTTGTTCCAAACACACATATGGCCTTTTGGCAAGCAACCAGTTTGCCAATATTTGCCTTTTTCAGACAGACAGTGCTTATTTTGTTGCCAGGCAACACCAGTATTTGTTTGCACTTAACAGCTAATTAACATGACACAAGCAACAGTTGAAGATCTCTTTTCTCCCCTTTTCTCTCTTTTCCTTCTGCTGCAATCAGTAGCGCCTTTCACACTGCCCTTTCAGTGCAGGAATTATGCGGCAATTCTCCGCAACATCCTCTTTGTGAAAGTTTCAGATGCGGAGAGTGGGGGAAGTTTCACTGTGGCTGTGATGCACCTTCTTGGTCATATTTTATATGTGGATTGTGGATACAGTGTATTTAGCCTTTATTATTATTATTATGAGTATTTTACTTAATATTTTCTATTTTGTCTTGTTTTCATTATCTTTGGCTATCGCATAGCTATAGCCATGGTGCACTGTTCCACCAGAGCTGGATTACTGGTCAGCAACATATTTAGTTTCCAGGGCAGGGACAAGAATATAACCCTCACTGGCTTCCCACTCACTGAAGCTAATTGCAACACTTCTTTTTGGTACTGTTTGAAAGCAGCATGGACAGCAAAATGATCAATTGAGAGTCATGTAAACCTCATATTTGCATTTTTGTTGCGTCTTTCTTTCTTTTTACTCTTTCTTTACCCATATATTGCTTATGCACAGTGTTCAACATGGCAGAGTGACAATTCAGCTAATTACCCAGTCACTCTGAATGGCAGAAGTTGTGATCTCAGTTCATTAATCAACACAATCTAATCAACAAGAGCTAATCCGAAACTAATTACCTTGGGTGGCAACTTTGTAGCTTTTGACACATTCAAACACCCTTCACTCACTCACTCACTCACTCACTCACTCATATTCTTGTTTATACCCAATGGGCCTGTCGCAAACCCATAGGGCTAACCTGTCCTAGAACCGGCTTTCAACCATCTCTCTATATCCCATGAATTACAAAAGCAACACTCTGTTTTGTGTTGGTGTGGGCCCTTATTGGCCAGCTGCATCGCTGCAATGCAACACTGAAGAAAAAAAATAAATAGGACAGGGCTTGATTTTCCAGCTGCAAGCAGTAAAGCATGTCAGAGCAGCAGGGCTCTTCCAGTGGTGCATTTTACCAGCTGATGTCTGAACATAGGGTAACGACCGGACCCGATGCCCACATGTTGTTGACATTGGCATCTAATTGCCAGGTTTTTACCCATGCCCAAGACGTGGGCATTGGGATGGTTGTCAAACAGTATGTCAGATACAGGTGTGGCCTCTGTCTATATTCACCCTACACCTTCAGGCTGTGAGCTCACCCTGTTGATCAGGTTTTCCTAATATAGTATTGTGAATTTCTTGATTCAATTGGTAAGACTGTTTTGTGTAGTATTCAATTGTACACAAACGCAACAAATGTAACCTGGAGCATTATTACTGTTTCTGCATTGTGCAGACCACGTAATGGAGTAGAATTTATGATGGCTCTGCTTGGTTATTGATGGTAAGAAGTTTTTCTGACCAAGCTCCTGGTGTTATCAATTAAATATATTGTACGAACCACCTAAGTAACATGATATCATAAATTTAGTCTGTGAGACATAACCATTAAAAAAAGTGATACTTACTTTAACTTAATAGGTGGTCCACTCCGGGTGCTGATTGTAGGTTTTTCTACTGGGAAGCTTAGCCAAACTTTTGTACACATACCCACACACATATTCCTTTAAAATATGGCACCCACATTATTCTGGATGCCTATCAACCGCAGCAGCAACACATCATGTCCCGAGGAAATCGTTGTTATCATTTACTTTGAAGGTAAATCTAAATGAAATGATGCCTGAATCACCCCAAAGCATGAATGTTGTGATTTTCTTAAATTTCACCAAACAAGATTTTAATGCATCATTTTAAAGTCTTGCATTTAAATTAGAACACTAACATATGTTACTGCATAAATACAAGCAATCAAGGACTTCAGATATGCATAAAAACCTGCTTCAAACAAAAACTCCCAAGCCCTGAGAATATCTCACTGCATTAATCCAGAGGTATGACTCTATGATCACGTTTATTGCTTCATTTCATTATATTTATATTTTGTAATTTAACCTTATCTGCATTTTAAAAGTGTTTAATTCATGGTTTCCTTGACACCAAACCTAGCATAATAAATAACACATGTTCTCTCTCAGACCAGCTTCACACTACAGGGCTTTTAAAATCCTAACCAACTGTGAAATGAGGTCTCCTCAGATGTTCTTGTCTCCAATCCTAAACCTGCACGCACTACAAGACATGAAAATAGTGGTGAATCAAACAGGATGAATTTCTTGCCAGAGGTGCAGCACCTCGTGTGAACTTATGGGGAGACAAAGGTAAACACATAGAGACTGTAGCTTTCTTTAACGTAAATACTAATACAGTGAGAGAAAAAAACAGAATTTGAAGAAATGAATCTGGATGAGAAAATGGTCATGGGTGGGTTTTCTACTCTTCAGCGAGATCTAGAGGTAGGATTTTAATGGTCAGTTTTAATATCTGACATCAGTAGTACGCTAGCTAACATTAGCCTCAATGGCCAGGGTTGTCTACCGTTGCTTGGCAACACTATCTGCTGCTTCGGGATAATGTCCCTAAGTCGTTGTCGTCAAGATTTGATATTGTAAATATACCAAACTTTTTTTTTTTACTAATGTAACAAATTATTAGCAGTAGTTTTATCCACATTACCCATGATTATCAACTAGCAATGTTGATAACGACATATTTGGTCAAAAATATTGTGTTATGTGATTTTGCCCTCCACTTCTACCATTTATAACGTGCTTTTGAGTTTAAAATTTGACTTTAAAAAGTGAGATTTATTTCAGTATTGCAATTAACCCTAATAATACTGCAATATTGTTTTAACATTAACTATATCACCAAATAATGTGTAGCTATGGTCTCTGTTACGGAAAATCAAAACATTTCCATGCTATGTTTAAGAAAAACATGAAGTGTCATTTTGGTGGACATTGCATATCCCGCTCAACACCAGCTCCTTTCATGTGTATCACATGCCAAGTCGGTTTTTGTCACTGATGTGACAGAAATGGAGATTGTTTTGCTTTTTTTCCTAAACGAGATGAAAGGATGGCAGAGCGAGGCGGGCAGGCTGATCAAGGGACACGGGGAGGGGCAGTCCTGGAGTCGGTCCTGCTCATGCTGCACTTGCATGCATTATCACTCATTCACTGTCTGCCACCCTCCCTTATTCTGTCACTCTCTGTCTCTTTTCCTTCCTCCCACATTCCCCTTTCATCCTCGACCTACTTTCTTGGTGGTGGTGGGTGTCGCTATACGGCATGGGGCTCAGCGTGAGAAACACAAAGCAAAAGTGGGACAGATTCTCCACGCTGCACAGATCACTCTGGAGGATTGCACCCTTTCTCAAGTCGACTCTGCTGCTCACTCATGCTGCACCTCAAGTTTGCTTTGTGCCTCGGATGGGGCCCCTTGTGCCCCCACATCAGCTCAGTTAGCATGCTTCTCCTTTCAAACTGTACTGGCACAGACTCAGACTCACACTAACACACGCAAACACATGCGCGCATTAGCTCTGGTCCATCTTTTTGTAAACCAATACCCTTTGGGGCAATTTGTTTCTAACCTCCATTAATACAACACTTAACCTCCTTTTCCTGTTTTCTAGACAAGCATTGCACATTTTATGCAAAAGATTGTGAACATATGATTTGAATTCAGTGAAAGGCAAGTACACTGTAAAGAGTAAGTGAGAGCTGAACTATCTAAATGAAAAGCACACAGGCTAACAGGCAATTTCATGTTCACTGTCTCCACCTATTTAATTGGTGAAACTGTTTTGTGCAGTACTAAATTGTACACAAACAGGACAAATATAACCAGCAGCATTATTACTGTTTCTGCATAATGCAATCCGCATAATGGGGAGTAGAATTTATGATGGCTCTACCTTGTAATTGATGGTAAGACGTTTTTCTTACCAAGCTCCTGGTGTTACTGACTGACTATATCGAGCGAACCACCTAAGTAACATGATACTATAAATCAAGTCTGTGAGACATGACCATTTTTCACAAAAATGATACTCACTTTAACTGAATAGGTGGTCCACGATTTGAGCACTGACATACACAAGTGTCCCTCAGGCTTTGTAAAACAATTTCATCCTCACTGCCTAGACTTATTTTCCTTTGGATGTGTAAAACACTGATTCACTGTCAGATATCCAGCATGATAACTTGTTCATCAGTGTCGACCCAGTGTGGGCTTGCTGTATACTCAGTCCCCGCTATCTCAGTCCATCAGTATCTCTTAGCCTAGTGAAATTGATCCTTGTGTCCTAGTGAGTAAAATGAACTGGTTTTCAGTTCAGTTGGGTATACCTTTCAGGGGACCCCTCCATACTAAAGAGTAGGCCTTCTGTTCAGCCGCTGCCACTCTAGGCCTCATACAAATGGTGCTGACAATAGGGGATGACAATAGCCCCTCTTTTTTCCTTTCTATCCATGTCTTACTGTTGTCTCGCCTCATCGGCCTGCCCTCAACAGACTGCGATACTGCCCGTGACCTTTCTTAGCTCCAAGATGATTATTAGCTTCATGTTTGCAATCAGTGCATATAAGGGCATTCACAACAACTGCATTTTGAAGTAATGACTTTTGATATCCAAAAGGTCAGAGGTTAAATGTACTGTGACGTCATAATATTCTGCTGCAAATAATCTGGCCATTATCCAACGCCATAGCTCAGCAACTTGAATGAATGAATGCAAATGTATTTTGGACCTGTGAAAACAAAACAAATAAAAAGTTAAATTAGTTCAACAAATAAGCATAATAAAATGAAAAGCATGTTATAAAGTGCGTGGAGGGCGTCTAGTTTACTGTTTTTATTTGTTGTTAATTTTTGTTATACCTTTTGAGTTTAAACAAAAAAAAAACACACCTTGCAAATATTGGTTTTGGGCCTGGTAACTTTTTGATGGTTTTATCGTTTCATTTTTAATCAAATAATTACTAAAACATGATTGATAAATCAGTGATAAGAGGCCAGATGCTCTCTGAAAAATTGTCAGTTCAGGCTTTTATTCTCACTTCTGTTGGTTGTCTGTATTAGCAGGTTGGGAAATCTCAAAAATGAATTAAGCAACACTGCAGCTCTCTGGATAAAGGATGATGTTGAGCAAATGCCAGCTATGATAATTATTTGTTAACTCCTGTCTTAAGTACAAACATTGCTTGAATCAGTAACTTGCAAACGTCTGTATGATTCAGATTGAATTGCTTCACCCATGTTGTATAAGATTGTTAAATGACACAGTTCTTTAATAACATGCAGCGTGGTGGTGCAGATCCTTTAAAACCACCTCCGTCAGTCATACCTCCCACAACCATCTGTCACTTTGGCCGTGAATTTCTCCTTTTGCAGATCTAGCCTGGTGAAATTAGCCGTTGTGGAACAGCAAAGATTGCTTTTGTTCTTTGGATTGACTTGATTAAACAGCAGCCCCTCTCTCTGCGCACTTTAACACTTTCTCACCTTCTTCCCTCACCTTTCACTTTTGTCTTCTCAGTTACCATGGTGATGGGGATCCCCACAGTGAAGCGCAAGGTGAAGTCGTATCTGTCAGAGACGCTGCGTTCGCTAATAGACAAGCTGTCACCAGAGGAGAAACTTGACTGTGTCATTATTGTCTTCGTCGGGGAGGTGAGATGTCGTATTCACACGGAATGAGTTATAGCACAAAAACGCTTCTGCACAATGAATTAATAAACAAGTGTGTGTCCAATATGTGTGTCATCTCTGCAGACTGATGTGGAGTATGTTCAAAGCGTGGTTGCTGTCCTGGAGAAAGAGTGAGTATATTTCCTGATAGAGGCACAAGAAGGTGGAGAAAAGTGTGTGTGACTGTGTGTTGGTCAAACTTGATGATGACACCAGTGACCTCCTTCTGTTCAGGTTTTCTACAGAGCTGAGTTCAGGTTTGCTGGAGGTGATCTCCCCGCCTGCTGCCTATTACCCTGACCTCACCAACCTCAAAGAGACGTTCGGAGACTCTAAAGAGAGAGTCAAGTAAGCAATTCACACACTTCCAGCATGACATCTGTGTTGTCTGTGAGTTCAGCGCTTCAACACTTAATTAGTGCAAAATGCGATACAGATCAGTATGGTAATCGTGGAGAAGCCAGCCCTGAGAGAAATGAAGTGCAGGAGAGCTGTGATGAGGATTGTAGAGAGAAAAAAAGTAGACGGATGAGTCAGGGGGGGGAAGTGGGAGGGAGCAAGCAAGCGAGAGCTTTTAGGTAGGCTGCCGAGGTACTTGGTATTCCACAGGCATTCCTCAAAGTCAGATCAAGGTCATCAGCAGCAGCACCCTCTATCTCTCTCTCTCTGTAGTGCTCCCTCTTGTTATCCTCTTAGCTTATCTTCACTCTTTATAGTCATCTAACTGGCCTCATTAGAAATCTGTTTATGGTGCAGTTTGTGCTGACTACTTGCAGTATGTACTCAGATGGTAGCCTTTAGGCCCGGAGGACTTTGTGTTCTGTTTGTATGTGTGGGTGTTTGTAAGCAGAGCAATGCCTCTGATGGCAATCTGAACAGCTAGTATCTTGTTCAACATTGGCCGTAGTTAAAAAGGGTTACATTTTAGATGCTTATTTTATTTGTGTGTGCATTGTTAGTAGAGATGCACCGATACAGTTTTTTCCGATCCAATCCCGATACCGATACCTGGACTGAGCGTATCGGCCGATACCCGATACTGATCCGATACCGTTGTTGAATTAATAATAAACTGTATACCTTCCACCATGTGAAAGGGACTAAAGGCACCAGACTTTCCTAACTAAGACAAAATAATCAGTTACCGAACATTGTAAACATGTGTAACATTAATAATAATAATAATAATAACAATAATAATAATAATAATAATAATACATTTAATTTATGTAGCGCCTGTCAGGGTACCCAAGGACACACGTAACAAAGTGGAACAAACAAAACAAAGAATGAATGGAGCGCCTGTCAGTCAGCACGGAGGGAACACTAGCACCGAAGTCAGTAGCACCGTCCGTAAACAAACTAGCGTCTGGAGGCTCCGTGCACACAGCGGGGGCGACCATCCAGCATCGCTGCGAGCCGGGGAGACCGCAGCAGCAAAGGAGGAGACGAAGCAGCCCGGCGGTGAATAACCCTGAGGTTGTGGTGGAGGGAGGACCAACGGAGCAACGATGGACAGCCCACATAGTATTGAGTACGTCGGTTTGAACAGCTGATCGGTGGGGCTAACAGCTGATCGGTGGGGCTAACAACTGATGGCGGGGCTACTAGCTAATCAGCGGAGAAATGTGACGTGAGTAAGTGTAACGTCCTGCAAACAGGAATACAAAATAAAACATAGCAGCTGAATCTGAGAATAAACTAATAAAGAGTTGGTCAAACAACAACTTGCGCTCTTCCAGCATGCGACACACTAACGCTGACAAATGACGTAGGATATGCTGCGACGGAGAAAAAAACAAACTGGATCGGCCGTGGATCTGTTCATTTTACCGATCCCGATCCAGCCGTTTTGTCAATATCGGGCCGATTTCCGATCTCAATATCGGATCGGTGCACCCCTAACTGTTAGATCCATCTTAGATTTTGGATATCATTCTATTGTGATATGGCATTAGTGTTGTCTTCTTGTTTTAAATGAGTCTTATTATGCTTTTCCGTGTTTTGCATTTTCTTTCAGTGATTTATACAGGTTCTTTTGCATGTAAAAGGTCCGCCTTTAATTCTGTGACTTCTGTGACATTCGCACTACGTCACACATTTGCATCATTTATGCCTGGCAGCTGGTTTGGCTTAATCGACATGGAAATGCTGTTTTGTGTAAACGCACATTTTTTGCACTGTTTTGGCCGATCGTCCACATGGATCCAGTAAATGCAGCGCTTGAAAACGCCCTTTTTTGAAACCGGGTCTCAGGGTAGAAAAATCCGAAAACGCTGCCCTTGCGTTTTCGTGTAGACAGCAAATCTGCATACTTTCCGAAACGATGACGCCATCGCCCCACCCCTCGACCTCTTGCCTCCGACCTCTGAACCCTGCGACCTCTCATAACAACAACAACAACAACAACAACAACAACAACAACAATAATGGCGGACTACATGCTTGTGTTCGTGCCGCAGAAGATATTGAGCCTTTCTTGCAACTCACACAAACAATTCTGGTTTCCTTGCACTAGCCATTTTCGTCTTCTACTTGTTGTGTTCGGTTTCTCCGTCTTATGTATGTTTGTTTACAGCGCGCAAGCTTTATGCGCATGCTCCCGTCTCTTCTTCTCCGTTTTTGGTGAATTTCAAGTGCCACCTATAGGCCTTGAATATAATACAGCGTTTTCGGACGTTTTCAGTGGATCCGTATGGATGCAAATATTCTTGAAACAATGCCGAGGAAGATGGAGGGAAAAAAAATCACTTTCGTCTGTGTGGACGAGCCCTTAGCACAGCTACTCTGTTGTTGTTAGTGGTGCTGGGTCAGGCATGTGTGAGCTGACCAATCAGAGCAGACTGGGTATTCGGAAGGGGCAGGGGAGCTTAAGGAGGCTAAAACGGAGCATTTCAGACAGAGGGCGAATCCAGAGCTGCAACACTGGATAGTTAGAGAGAAAACTGATGTGTTTTGAGCATTAAAGCATGTAAACCTATTCTAGTAGTATCTCTAAATAAAATTTTGAACCTGAAAATGAGCAGAATAGGTTACCTTTAAAAGCTGCATTAGAGAAAACTGATGTAATTTTATGAACATACCAGAATGTTCTACTTGTTTCAAATACTTATATTTATCCATTTACTGATTATAAGCACAGTGCTGGTGATTATTTAGCAAAAATTATAACAATAATAAAATATTGTGATGTTTGATTTTGTCACCTATTCCTAGCGATTATGAAGTGCCTTTGAGAAGATATCAAAATAAATTCCCTCTCTGCTGAAGCTGCAGCAACACTCAACCACCTGGCTGAATTTAAGTGCATGTGCATTCATGCCCTCATATCTGTCGTGTGTGTTTCTGTGTGTTGGTGCGTGTACGCGCACCTCCAACACCTGCCTTGTGGAAAGCATCGTGAACACCTGCAACCCCTTTGGTGAACAGCCATGAGTCAGACAGCAACAACAGCAGATCATTCAGATCAAACAATTAGTGTGACAGCACTGGTTTATAAATTATTCACATGCAGTCTGCTGTTGTTGCGTTCAGTGTATCCGGGAGTACCTGAATTTGCAGTGTTTAGCTTTTTGCGTGTGAAGCAGTGTGTGTGTGACATGCTTTCAACTGGTAAAATATCCCAGACGATATCTTTTTAAATATAACTGGATTCACTTGTCATGTATGTGTAGTTTTATTATGAGCTGTACCGAAAGTTTATGCTTTTGTTTTACATTCGACACTTCTATTGAAATTTTACACTGAAGCTTTGAATGTGAATAAATAAAAATCCATGAACAAAAAATCTTCAATTTCGATAGCCTTCGAGATAAAATGGATTGTCTTTTCTTATCGTGGTTGTATAAATGTATTCATAGTGCTGTTAGATTGCTTCTAGACCACCACCGCCCTGTTATTACCAATGTGTGCCTGCCTTTGTCTGTGGCAGGCAGATGAGCAAACAGTTTTTTTAGTTTTTTTTTTTAAGCAGTGAAATTGTTTTTATATACACTAAAAACAAAACAAACATAGCTTGAGGCAGGTTATTTTGTTGGAAAGAAACATTTGGGGAATTTGGGAATTTAAAATATCAATCCTCTTTCCACACATGTTGACTGCTGGACCTTATTGTAAATGATTACGTGACATGGAAAAAATCTGCTGCAGTATGGCTGCAGACTTAATCAAAATATCGAAAATAATAAATGGAATGCATGAAGCTGCAGTTTTTGTTAAAGGTAAAATGTTTGAAAAAGCAACATTATAATAAGGGATTGCAATGCTGCGGAGATGTCCTGACCTACAAATCTCATTCTCCAGATGTAAGAAAACACGTTTGTTTGGTACAGACCCCAACAAATGTCACATCATCTTGACATCTCGTAATTTGTTGTACAACCTGTGTTGTAGAATGACAAATCAATGGAGCAGCATTCAAATATCATTGTTATGAATGAAGCTCTGAACTATTTGGTACCGCCTGACATTCATTATATGTGTTGTTGCATTCTGCTTTCTTTAGATGGAGGACCAAGCAGAATTTGGACTATTCCTTCCTCATGATGTATGCCGTGAGCAAAGGGGTTTACTATGTCCAGGTATGTCACTGAAAGCAAAGTGCCCATAGCAGCTTATTGGTTTTTGTTTTTAAAGGATAAGTTCACCCAAAATGGATTTTTCATTCTCTATCGACTCAGGTCAAGTTTCGTAGTCCAAATTACATTTCTGGAGCTTCCAAGCAAAACAACGTAGCAGCATTCTCCTAAACAATTCCACCCAACAGATTGGGACTAAAAACTTAAAAAACTTAAAATTTAAAAAACCAACAACATAAAATGGCTCCATAGACGTTGTCTGGCCAATTCCACATCTCCGGAAGAGGTCCCTAATTGACCTTTTATAATTGAAATCTTCACTGTAGCTGCTAAATTGCAATTTGATTTTGGGATCTCTATGCCTCGGAGACTAGGTCTCTAGATCATGCCATTTTTAAAATCTCTTTTTAAAATCTTAAGTCCCTCATCTAATATAGTTCTATAGGAGAATGCTGCATCCCTGTTTTGCTGTGACTCTCCAGAAATGTTTTGTATGCTACGAAAACTTTCCATCTTCATTTTGTGCAAACGTATCTTTTAAGAAGGGCTCTGTACACTTTTGCTTATTTGTATCGGAGTGAAAGCATGTTACTAGGTTAACACTGGTTTGCTATTAGTTTGTAGCTTGTCTTGCCAAATTAAAACAGGGCGAGTACTTGTAGCAAAATGCGTGTTGACGCAGTCATTCATCAGAGCCAGTGTTCTTGTTTTATTTTTTTTTCAGGCCGAAGCCAGTTTCACTTATTCTGAGCCTAATCCTCTTAGACTTGTACAGCTCTTATCTGTCCTCTTGGCCAAACTAGGCGTCCAATTTGGGAATGTTTATACAAATGTTTACTCTCAGCAGATCTGAAGCGCTAACGCCAGACGTTCAGGATTTAGTTTCACTGTGTTGTTAATCTCACATCTCTCTCTTATTCATGGGGTGTGTCATTTCTACTCTCTGCTCTCTCCTGGAGGGAGGAGGTATTGCTTGTTTGACATCTACTGCCACTTTAGCTTAGTATAGCGCCTCAGAAGTGTGTTTGTTAGCTTAAATCAGCGTGCTGCCCTAGTAGGATCATAGAGGAGTCTCCCTCCTGCTTTACATCCTCTCCTTTAACAATAAACCCAGACTCTTAAATTCTTCTTTTTCTTCTGTCTTATTTTTGTTCTTTCTGTACCTCTGTTCCTTCAGCTGGAGGATGACATTGTGGCCAAGCCCAACTACTTTGCCACTATGAAGAACTTTGCCCTTCAGCTCTCGTCGGAGGACTGGATGATCCTGGAGTTCTCTCAGCTGGGCTTCATTGGTACGATGCGTTAAGCACATAATTAATGTTGGGCAACCACCGCGGTCCCTCAGATGAAATGTGCATTGTCAGCTGATGGCACAGCCAGACAACCCTGGCTAGCTTACCTTTCTAAAGTGGTTATTAGCTTAAAATCCTACCTCTTAACTTGGCAAGGCATTCATATCCTGTCAGACTTTTAGGGTTAATGATAAATAGTTGCCATGAAGGGATGGAGCAGACACTAAAGAAAAGACAGAACATTCATTGATCACTTTAGAAATTGGGTTATTGTGAATTGATTGTGAAAAACAGGTCCAAATTGCTAATTATGACAGTATGTAAATGAGGAATGGGTATATTTTTAGGCCAACTGAAACTGTGTCAGATTTGTTTGGTTTTTGTTGGACTACTGGTTTTAATCATCCCTTTGCAAATATTTGGTAAAATTGGTAAAATTATTCTTTCCAACAGGAAAAATGTTCCAGGCTCCAGACCTGAACTTAATTGTTGAGTTCATCTTCATGTTCTACAAGGAGAAGCCCATCGACTGGCTGCTGGACCACATTCTCTGGGTTAAAGTCTGCAATCCTGAGAAAGATGCGGTATGTTCTGCGATTACTGCATTGATAGTGTCAAAAGCCGTGTTACCATCTGATTGTCATGCATATTTAATGTGAACGTTTTGCATGATGCAAACAGAGAAGGAAAAAAAAGAGCATTTGCAGTTGCCACCTGTCCATCAGCTGGTTTAGAGGGTCTAAGCTCGGTACAGAAAACATAGTATTGTCAGAAGTAAGCAGAGGAGACTATGTTTGCCACGGCTGTAACAACGATGGTAGAAGAAGTAGATGATGCAGACCGGAAACTTATCCAGTTGTTGGCCAACTGCCAAATAAACCTAAAAGAAGTAGAAGACAACTCAAGTGAAGTACATTTGTATAGCACAATTCAGAAACAAGGCAACTCAAAGTGCTTTACAGGGGCATAAAATTATATTAGAATACATTTAAAGATTGCAACATTATAACAACTCAAGCCAATGATCCAATAATAATCTAAGCAAAAAAAGGGTTAAAACAGGTTTAAAAGAGGCAAGAAATGTATTTTGGCTCTAAACCATTCAGTGCTTTATAAACCAACAGCAGGATTTTGAAATATATTCTTTGACGGACAGGAAACCAGTGTAAAGATCTGAGTGATGTGATCAGAGAGTAAGATTTGAACATTAGAGGCCCCAGAATGGAACCTTGGGGTACTCCGCATGTCATTTTCACTCACTATGGTTGATAGTGTCAAATGCAGCACTGACATTTTGCTGCTGTATATGTTTAAGTGAATGTAATTGGGGAACTTGACAAGAGTAGTCTCAGTACTGTGATGTGGTTGAATCCTGATTGGAAGACATCAAAACAGCCATTTATTAATCGATAATTTGTCAGCTGTTGAAAAGCAGCGTATGCATTGATTGTACTTGAAATTGATAGATGTGATATGGGCCTATAATTATTAATTACCGTTATGTCTAGATTATTCTTCATCAGGAGAGGTTGAATAACTGTAGTTTTCTTGGCTTGTGGGAAGATGTCTGAGAGAAGAGACAATTAGTAGATCAGTAGCAGATCTGGAGTCATGTAGGCCGAAACTGTAAAATGTTGTGTTGTGTCTTGCAGGTTTTTGTCATTGTTAGGATCAAATAGTCTCATGGTATTAGAGTTGGTTTTAGGTGGACAGATGGACAGCACACCTCTTGTAACTGGTACAGTGGCACTGACCATTTGTCTAATGTTCTGAATTTTGGCAGTGGAGAAGGATGTAAATTCTTCAAAGGCTCTGGTAGATGGATTTTCAGAGGCTACTGGCACGGGAATGTCTGTTAGCTTGTCTACAGTAGAAACAGGGCACGTGCATTATTATTGTTTTGGTGGGTCGCCTTCACTTTTTTTCTTCAGTCTCTCTTCATAAATGTCAAAATGAACCTGGACATTGGATTTTCCCCACCTGCGCTCAGCTTTTCGACATTCCTTTCAACAGAGGAAGAAACTTAACAAGCTGCCTTGGCCATCTGCATGTGAAAAAAATGGAGAGTGCTTTGGGAAGATGTCAACAGCGGAAACAGATTATCTTTCTTCTCTTGGAACAGAAACAGCTGCTCCATTTCACATTAAGGGCATTAACTCTCTTTCGAAGCAGGCAAAAATGGGCTCAAGCCAGCGTAAAATATTGTTTTGTGAAACTTTTCAAGATTTTCTATGGTTTCTGTTGCATTTTCTTAATCAAGACTTCAAAATGTGCATTTCAAATACATTAATTGAAACATTGCTGTTGTAGGGGGATTGTAAGGTTTCATCATCGTTCTTTTGTACTTTTCTAAAGAAACACTGCGAGCGGCAGAAGTCCAGCCTACGTGTGCGGTTCAGACCCTCCCTGTTCCAACATGTGGGACTCCATTCTTCACTTGCCGGAAAGATCCAAAAGCTCACAGTGAGTCTGACAACCTCACAGTGATTTATTTTCTACTACAGTACAGGCCACTTCCCGTGTAGAAATGTTGGCTTCCCCTCTGTCTGTGTCCTGTAGGACAAGGACTTCCTGAAGCCGCTGCTCCACAAGATGCATGTCAACCCCCCAGCTGAGGTTTCCACTTCAATGAAGGTATTGTGCTAAGTTATCTACAGTCAGTTATTAATTTTAGACAGTGTCTTCCAAAATCAACATACAAATGCGGTGTATTGTCTCACACAGGTGTATCAGGGTCATACATTAGAGAAGACATACCTCGGAGAGGACTTCTTCTGGGCCATCACTCCTACTACTGGAGACTACGTCCTCTTCAAATTTGACAGACCTGTGAGCATAGAGAGGTATGTGTTTGCGTGCACTGCTTCTCATTGATTTGCATTGATATGATACGGCGAGCATGCACAGTGTCACATATACTGTATATAGTTATTATATAACTTTACGCATACAGGCCCATGCAAAAATCTGCTTTTTCAGTTATTTCCGCCTGCTTCCCTGCAGTGAGTCAGGCTTAGCTTCTCTGTGTGTGTGTGTGTGTGTGTGTGTGTGTGTGTGTGTGTGTGTGTGTGTGTGTGAGCGTGCGTGAGCGTGCGTGAGCGTGCGTGTGTGCGTGCGTGCATGTGTGTGTGTCTCCGGGGATCAGGGTGAGCTAATGAGAGTGCTCTAAAATAAGCATTCTCAGGCCAGCCTCCTACTCTCTGTGGGGCCGAGGTAGAAAGACAGCAAGACCGACAGTATAAAAAGAGCTGATGGTGAGACTTGACAGTTTGGATCTGAGCTGGCCTGAATAGGATGTTAATATGTGGTCATGTGGAGATTAATTTTAGCAGGACAGAGAAACAATTGTGTGAGACTGTCAGTCACTGAGCAAGTTAATGACAGTGAGTGGGGAAAAAGGGCGTTCTAGTGTACCACTGTGCAACTGAAGTGTTTCTAACTTCTTTTGAATGACACCAATTACACCGACTCTGCTGCTATGCTGATGAGACGTTGTCCTGTCAGCAAATGGTTGTGAGATACAGCATTCTTTGTGACCTGTCACTGCCTCCATTTATGGCTGGCATCTTTCCTTCTCTGGCTGCTCACTGCTAATGCAAAATAAACACAGTGCACCCCCAAACTTTACTGAAAACAACCTTGTTTCACATAAAGAAAGGGAGGCATGATCGTGCATTTGAATGCCAAGTCCAAAGCTACTCGTAGAGCTCACTCTCCGCACTCTGCCTTTTTGTGAATTCAAATCATCCTTCAGTTCCTTTGAAATCTACAGAAATTGGCCACAAAGGCAGAATGCTGGATTTTTTTTCATGTTCAAAACCTGTAGCCAGCCATGACCTGAATGTGAAATCTGAGAAGCATATGCTTTGAATTTTTTATCAATTATATCGCACTGACAGCTATGTCCTGATGACACAGGGCTTGCACTTACTTTTGCACAGCCAATGTTTCATTTCATGGGCATAACTTACGTAAAGGCGGGTACACACTACAGGATTTTTCAAACCTTCACCGATTAGGAGACCACACACTTGATAATAACAAAAGACAGATCGCATAAGATCTCTCTTTGCTGATCTTATAGTGTGTGGTGTTCTCCATAGTGCACACCACACACTAACCGATTCTTCAGCAGAGTATCAGGTTCTTCACGCTCAATATTACAAATCTCGCGTGGTCAAACGTGACTTCAGTGTAAACAAACATGGCGGACAACTTGGAAGATGCAGTGGTGGTTATTTTAGGCCTATTACTGGCTGAAAAAACAAAAACAAAACGGCTATGGAAAAAGTCATGGAGACGGTGAGAGTGTGGGCTGTATGCGTTACAGTGCGAGTTGGAGGTGAGTAAAAATTGTCACAAGTATTACAGATAGCTTGGAGAGCAGCACTGTGCGCTCTGGCCCCCGGTACTGCGGGTAACCATGACAACAGGTAAATAAAAGGCTGATGGAGAAACACAGCTGACTCAGCTCGCGTCTTGATTGGCTGTTGGTCCGGTACACGTGACATCACACGCTGTGCGTGCTCGGCTCCGCTCGGAACTCCCCACACACTACAGGATTTCTAGTCGCAAATATTAAACATGTTCATTATTTACGATCTCTCCTTTCGACGCCTTCAGAGTGGATCTGACCGGACAAAATCACTCTTAACACACCCCACGCCACAGGAAAATCAGACACGATGTCCTTTGCAAACATCAGATAATCGGGCCTTTGCTGGCTTTGATCGTAGGGGGGAAATCAGGACAAAAATCGCCCCGTTTATCCTGTAGTGTGTACCCCCCTTAACTCACCCATTGTCGAAAAGGGACATGATGGACTTTGTGTGTCTGTGTGGCAGCAACCAAAGTGCAAGAATGCTTATCCATGCATGTGAACATTACAAATAATGCTTGATTTGTTCTGCAGGTTCCTGTTTCGCAGTGGAAACCAGGAGCACCCAGGGGACAAGATAGAGAACACCACTGTGGAAATACTGCCTGTCTCGGTAGGGAAATACTTCCCCCACACACACACATACTGTCTGTCAACCCTCTGTGGTGTGATGTGCAAACGGTTTTGATTAGATTACACTGAGCGGTTGCTCTTTGGGACGAAGCGTATTGATTATCGACAGGAATGTGAGCGTGACTGAATCATTTGCTCTGCCACAGGCGATGCATTCTGACATTGTGATTCACACATGCTGGGTATCTGTTCAAGCGCTGCGCAAGTGAGAAAATTAAAAAAAGGCCATTTGTTTTCTCGTCTTTCATTCTGCTGTCCATCTTTCACCCTGTTCATATGACAGGAACCCGGATTGCAGACCAAAGAGAAGTACAAGCGAACTGAAGACCGCTTTTACAGGATCGGTAAGTGCTATATGTGTGTATGTAAACAAAGGCACTGGAACATCATGTTCAGATTAAACGCTTACACTGATGGTGCCTGCAGTAAAAGACAGTTAACAAAAAGATGGTGAGATGTTCTCAGTCATAGTCTGTTTTATTTGATATCAAATAAAACAGGATAAAAAAAAACTTGGCAGGGATGAAATAATCCTTGCCAAGTTTTCTGTCTCTTCCTGCATTCGTTTTGTTATCATACTTTTTTTGTTCTTTTGGTTTCTTTTTGTGAAATATTCCTTGTCAGCGTTACTTCTTGAAAAACGAATATGGACCTTAATTATAATGGCCTCTGCCAAGGCTCAGCAGTATCCTTTTGTACTTCCTCACAGATGACAGCCACCTAAATGCGGCTGATTTTTTTCTTCAAGATTCTCTGGGAAATGAAAACTAAACAAAAATGTGGGAAATCACATGCAATTCTAAAGAAAGTGAGAAAAATGGACCTGTCTCTTTCTCATAACCTCCCGTGCGAGGGTAAAAAAAAAGGTGATGGGAAACCATTTGCTGAAGCGTGATATTCGAATAAAGTTTGTGTTGCATAACAAAATGAAAGTTTGTAAAGCCTTTATGCTATACAAACAACATTCAGGGATTTAGGCTACAAAGACACATTCTAATAATTCTGGAGTGCATTTTTAAAATTTGCGTCTGGGTGAATAAGTGGCAGCAACATGATGATGATGAAGATATGGTTGGTATATTCACATTAAAAGTTTCACTTCCAAAAAACACTGTCCATCACTTGACTGCATACGAGCACCAAGCATCAGTGAGGTGTCCACAGAGTCCACCTCTCTTGCCCCGCTGCAGTCCACATACTTCATACATGATTTTGTGTGTGTGTGTGCTTAAACACGCAGGTCATTTTGAGAAAGGTGTGGCAGAAGGGGCTGTAGATCCTTCCTTCAATCCTGTCTTGGCACTGCGGCTATCAGTTCTCAAGGACTCGGCTGTATGGGCCATCCTCAGTGAAGTAAGCCAATCGCTCACCACCACCTGTTCATCTCCTGTCCGATCACACACATGATAAATGCCACCACTCCTTGTTTGGATCCTATAACAATGCTCTACTCTCCTCCTGCAGATACATATAAAGAGGATAGCTGGCTGATTCTTCTGGAGCGGGCACATGAAACATGGCCCCAGGGGGACCAAAATTCTCTAGACTGCTTACGCAGGGCCTCTGGCACCTAGCAACCAGCAGTGAAGTCATTAGAGCCCACTAGAGTTGCTCATCTGAGCTTGTCTGAGGAACGCCACCTCTCTGTCCCTGCTCCTTCCAATGTTCTTTACTTTGCCTCTTCTCATCGATCAATTTCTCCCTTTCTTTCTGCATCTCTCCCCCAATCTTGTGCTCTTAATTCATTTTGTGAGAATGTGAATACTACTGTCTACAGAACAACAGCGACGCGTGCGAAGACATCTGTTCCAAGCTCTGGCTCTCAAAGTGACTGTGTCGTTCAGCAGCTTTGATCACAATCAGAAAACGTCTCTACGAATGAGGACAAAATCTTCACATCTGGGGAGAACCAGTCACCTGGCCACTGGTGTCGATGCTGCCAAATCCTTCTCTGTTACTCAATGCTGCCACCTTTTGGGCAAGCTGGGGCTTTGCACTGTCACTAGCGCCTCAGCAACAAAGCCCGTGATGATCAAGAATGTTGTCATCACTAATGGCCAGTTGCTCTCTGTTCTCGACAGAGGTGGCCGGAGCTCTAGATCAACACCAGCCCAGACGAAAATGTTTCCCTCACCTCCAGAGTATTGTCAGTCACACTCTAATACTCCACTCGTCCTGAAACACAAACTCAGGATGCCGGTTACAACTTTGACCGTAGGCCAGATTCCATGGTAACGACCCCAGTCCATCATGAAGTACCATGACACCTTATCTATCTCACCTACCGTCTGACAGGCCGTGTATGACCTCAGTGTCCATTTATAGTAACAACCAATCAGACATTGCCTTGCCGTCATTTTCCCGAAGGAATATATTGTTATATTGATATATTGTTACAGCTATGACGATCTATGAAGGTGACTTAATTTATTTGAAATAAATCTTTAATTTGTACAAGAGGTAAAATATATTTTTATTCTATTAAGAGATGTTTATGGTAGTTCAGAGTCTGTTTTATTTGTGTACTGTTGTGGGGGTTTTTGTTGTTTTTTTTAATTATTTTTTTTCTCAATTGATATTGTACGTTTTATTTTCACTGTTAAAGTTACTTGCAAAGTTGCTTTGTCTGACGGTGCAAGTGGCTGAAGCTGTACCAGTTTCTTGAAGCAAAAGATAACAGCTAAAACAGTTTTATTTCAGCTGCCTATACACTAAATATTGGGAGAGTTGTGAATAGATTCTGCTGTTGGTCAAAATTGGAAAAACGTGCCTTATACCCGAGTCCCTTGAAATTGTCTCAGCAACACAATTCCAATCTGTTCCCTCTCACTTTTGCCTACACTCTGATTGCTGGATTTGTTAACATTTTTAGATGACACACACACAATCCAATTAGTGATTGGATGTTGACAATAATATCTCGGTGTTATCGAAGTGAAAAGGGTTAAAACGAACGTGTTACCAGATTATCATCTAAAACGGCGTGATTTGCACTGCTTTTTCACTTTTTTTTTGTGTTACCATCACACTTTTCACCATTGTACTTAAAATTTCCCATCTTCCCACAGGGGATGCTCATTTCACCGACCCCTCCAAATACACAGCAACAATTCATTTTGTCCAAACAAGTATCTGTTTGATTGGACAGAATACTATGACTACTGATCACTGCAGAGTGCACCATTGTTGTATGATTTGGCTGAGGTTGTGTAAGAACTTTCACTGATTGTAAATACTATATAAAAAAAGCAATGAACATTATTTCTCTTCCTTTCCCTCAATCTCTCTTCTGCCTCACTTGATAGTTTCTTGAAATTCACTTGACATGTTTTGTATTTGTGTGTGTGTGTGTGTGTGTGTGTGTGTGCGTGTGTGTGTGGCCAGTGTTTGGAGTAGAAGCTGTTTTTTTTTTGTTGTTTTTTTTTTAAGTGAACGTTCACTTATTTTCACATCACAGTGGTTTGTTCAAGGGGGTAGTGAAGTGCCTTTTGGTGGACTTGTTACAGTAATGGGACAGTGTTTGCTGATTGTGCTTTTTCACATGCATGATTATTGTATTTTTTCATTTTTTGGGACAGAGAAGCCTCCTCCACCCCTTGATCAAACCATCCATGCTAGAGCTGTACTCAAGAAAACTGAAGTGGCTTGATCTCAGCCTCTTCGGGGGACAATAAGAGAAAACCACTCAACTGGTGGAATGTGTTTTGAAAGGGGAAGCACCCTTTGTCCTGCATCCACATACATACAGAAACTGAATGCATGAAAACAGCATGAATGGTCATGTGATCCCCTTACCGTATTTGTGAGAAGTGGACAGGAGACGAAAAAGAAAGGGAGCTCTTCCCTTCCTCGACAGCCCCATACACCCATCAGTTCATGTGCCTTCATCATGTACATGTGTATGCCTGCCTCTGATGTTTTTGACATCATTTTACATGGACATCTTTGAAATAAATGATAAATGTTGGTAGAAAGTCATGGCCATTTTTTTGTGTTGTGATTCTGTTGTACTTGCATTACTCATGCCATCTGCATCACCAGGTTTGATCTGACAACAGCTGGAAAGTCACTCCAAACATGATGAGAACTTTAATTTGACATAGCCATAACTGTTCACAAATGAATGATGATCTGCCTAAGCAGACATGGGACCCATATCATGTGGTCCAAGTCTCAAGCACATCCCAAGTCCCTCTCCACCGAGATACTTAAGTCTTCATACAGGGGACTAAAAGTAATCAAACAAATGACAGAAGCTCATGCATTTCTTGATTTATTCTCACAAAACAGATCACTACCATCTTTTAAAGTGAAATTCCACCAAAATGTACCACCAAAAAACTCAAAAACTAAACCGTAAACATAAAATGAACATTCATTAAGTCTTCATGTCTCAAGTCAAGTCACAAGTCGTTAACGTCATTAAGTCGAGCCTCCAGTCACTGATTTTGTCAAGTGAAGTTGCAAATCATCTTAACAATGAATCAAGTCCAATTCAAAATGACTAAAATCCACATTTCTGCTTTCAAATTTAGAGCAATTAACGTTCTAAACGAAGCATACATGAAAGACTACAAACCCTCCCAGCATTCACTTTGCGTTAGGTAACTTCCGTTTTCCCATCATGCCGTTCGACAAACATGGCTGACAGTTTTTCATAACAACATCGATGTGAGTGCGCTCAGCTAGCTGACTCTTGCGCCTGCAGATTCAACAACAAAGGTGATATCTGTGTGAGAGTGAATTCCGCACGATGCCGAAATATTACGAGGATAAGGAGGAAGACACCAGAGCCTGCGCCGGGGTCAGAGAGGACTTCAAGGCCTGTCTCCTTCAGCACGACTGTGTGGTGAAGGTAAGGTAACTTCATGTCCTCTGCCACCTAAATGAAAACTACTGCGTCCGCAAAGTTCAGACGAAATCTCCGAAGAGACAAAACTCGGGTCAACACATCTCAACCACCTGTACATGTGTCTGACAGCATGTAGCTCAAAGACCCCCGTTTGCTCGCCACGACTGACAGCTAGCTTATCTTCTCGCCAGGTTGGTGCGTTTGCTGACATCAGGCTAACACTTAACTATCGTTTGGTACTGACAGTGCTGGAAACATTTTCAAAACATTTACTTCCAGCCTGTTTGTGGATCAAATTGTGTGGAGTTTTTAATGGTAGGAACAATATTAACATGTTTTTATATGATAAAAATACAAACAGAAAAGGTATGGGGTAAAACCGTATAAATACAACAGTGTGATATGTATTGTTGACTAAATGCATTCTTCTGTTCATTACCACTTTTTAAGATAAGTTGTATCTTGTTATACTCTCATTTTAATTGAAAAACAAAACAATTTCATGCCCTCACTGCCAGATCAATAATTCCCCATGGTATCAATCAATATTGTTCTGCAAGTTACACATTTCAGTATTGTGACAGCACTCATCTCCTGTGAGACAGGACAACAAAAGTGTGGTTTAGACTCATTTCTTGTCTGTATGTTCTACTTCTTTAATACAACCTACGCACCCTACAGACAGAACACAATAATAACTATTAATTCATGAACTGATTCTTTGATCAGGTCTTCTTCTTGTTTTAAAATGTCCAGCTGAGATCAATGTTAGAGGGACCAGACGTTAATGTCTAAATCCCATAATAAAAAAGGGCTGATGGGTTTTTTTATGCTTGTGGAAACTGTTTTGGGCTTTTTATCTTTAACATTGACTTCCCTCTTACAACTTCCTTCAGTCGATAGAGTTAATGTGTAAACTGAGTGGAGTTGTCATTGTACAGCAGAGCCACATACCATATGGAAACTTTTAAAGGCTGCAGATTAATTGGTGTGCGCGATCCAGTCTGAAGAAAAACTGTTTTCTAGAGTTTAGTAAGTCCTGTACATTCAGATGGGACAGGGAGCCACAGAAACAGGCTCTTGTTGCTGCTGGGGAATGACAATTTTGCTCATGTAAAGGACACAATTTAACTGGCTCATTCATTTTTTCAGGAGGGAAAGACGCCCAGCGAGTGTTTGAAGGAAGGCCACTGCAAAGCCCTGCAGACATCATTCTTTGAGTGCAAGAGGTCGATGGTAAGCCAGCATTGATGACGTAGCACGTTCCACTTCATGAAAACCAATTGCTGATGTTTAAATTAAATCCTACTGTCTTGTTCAAAAACTTGAAACTTGTCTTGGCTATTCAGCTGTGCAGCAGACTAACCCATGTGTGTCCTCCTGACAGCTGGACACAAGGTCAAGATTCAGAGGAAGGAAAGGATACTGAAGGACCATCTGTAGCTGCCATATGGTTGAGTGACTACTGGATGAGCACTTGTAAATACGTGTAATGATAAAAGTCAAAGAGCTCTACTCACGGGTCAGTGTATGAGCAGCTTTCCAACCTGATCTGAAGGACATGTGCGTGATACTGGGAAGCAGTGGACTACTAATTAATATATAACAGTGCACAATGACACACAAAAGGACTTCCAACTCATCAGTGCTGAAAAAAGGGTGGAGCTCTCACTGGCTGGAGCTTTTTGCAGGTGAATGACTGTGTGTGTTATGAAAAAACACTTGTATCAAAATAAAGAATGACAAAAATGTTTTTCTAAAAAGAGTTTTTATAAAATGTGTAATGAGGTACAATTTCCGAAAAAACATCTGACTGACACACAAGGTTTCTAGTAAAATATAAAAGAACCAGTTTCATCAGACAAATGAGTAGGGCTGGGCGACATGGCCTAAATTTGGATTCTCCGATTTTTTCACACCAAACTCGACTTAGGATTTTAATCTTTTTTTTTTCCTTCTCAAAAGCAAACTACAAATGACAAAGTAATTATGATGCATAGGTCTGTTTGAGATGATGAAATAAATCGGTCAGTTCACTGCCTTTGAAGAGAAAGTTGAAGAGAAAATCGATAAAAACATTTTTAAAATTGCACTAAACCACAAACTCAAAATTAATCGATTTTCCCGATTTATCGCCCAGCCCTTCAAATGAGGTACACATACAGATTAGTAAGAGGCACTACCCAATAGAGAACCTAAAGCCTATATTATTTTAAAGCAGCCATCATCATCTGCTCGAACATCTTCATATCCACCTTTTTAATGATAAAAGCCTTGTGAGCCTTCTTCAGGAAGCCCACAGTATCTACTACCATCATGCCTCTGGTGTGTGTGCCCGTCAGCTCCACACTCACTGGTTGTTGGTCACTTTCTGTGATGAATGAATCATCTATGGCCGCTGCCATGGCATACGAGTCACAGGAAACGAGACCCGAGCCACCGACAAGCTCTTTCTCGAAGCGCTCTGATTTCGATGCCTCCATGCTGTGGCGGAAGATCCGTGCCATGAAGCGAGCTTTATCAGTGTCCTGCGCCAACCAGGCGTCACAAAACTCCTGTCAGCAGCAGGAGAGATATAAAGACAGAGCAGCAACATTTCTCTTATGAGTTCTTTGATGTGTTTGCTTTCTTAGAAAGGTTATGTGCTGTTATTTGACTCAGGAAGGAGAAGGGAGATGAAGTCTCACCCAGGACAACTTGCTGTAGCAGGTGAACTCCCAGCAGGCCAAGTAGGTAGGACACCGGTACTCATTCAGTACGATGTACGCAGCTTCTGGATCAGCTGTAAAATTGAACTCGCCACACACCGTGGTGTTTCCTCGAGCTGAATGAGTAAATGACAGAAAACCTCCGATTACACACAGAACTCCGCCATCAAAAGATGTAGATAGAATACTTGATAACACTTGATAGACAAGGATTTGAATTCAAGTAATATGAACACAACAGCTAAAGTTTGATTATTTCTTTGTCTGGAAAGCACCATGAATAAATAAAAATTGTGAAATTGCTAAATTTTAGGGCTGCAATTTACCATTTTTTAAACTTTCCATTAATCTGTTGATTACTTTCTCAATTTGTTTGGTCTATAAAATGGTAAAAAATGTTGATTAGCGTTCTTCACACTGGGAAAATTGCAATTACATAATGTTATAAATTACCTTGTTAATCAATAATCAAAGTCATGTCTGTGCCAGAGGTGCAAATGTTATTATTCATATAAATGCTTTATCTAAAGTACATTATGTCACCTTCAATTCCTTTTGCTAAAATACAGTCTTAAAAAAACTAGAAGTTTATGAATTTACCGACATTCAGTGTTTCCTCCCATTATGTAGAGCCCTCTGAGTTTGCTCGGAAGCGATGGATCCATCTTCACAGCCAGAGCCAGGTTGGTAAGGGGTGCTGTGGCAACCAGAGATACCTGGACAATAAAACCCAGAACTTAAAAGGACGGTTCACCTCAAATCACACATTTCTCCTCTTACATGTAGTTCTGTGTGTTAACCCAGACACCACAATGTTTATATCTGGCTCCGTCAAGGGTATCAGATTCTCACACAGAAACAATCTAGATGGGTAAAAATCTCTTTAGATGAGAGGAAACATATATCTTTTTTTAAATTTGAAGTTAACTGACCCTTTAAAGACCCAAAAGAAGCACACACACATAGAGTTGTGTCACACCTCTCACCTGGCCCGGGTTCTCATTGGCAATCCTGATCATAGCTGACACAGCGCCCTCCTTCTGAACCAGGTCCAGACCGGGAGCGTTGGGGTCAGGAGCGTCTCCCAGCCCATCCAGCCCATGGAAGTGTCCCGCGTTGATGCTGATCCCGAGGACGGGCTTAGCAGCACCTTTAAACACGGGAATCTGGCACAAGAAAAGGAAGAAAAAATTCAAATGTACCACATGGGAAAATGTCTAATTCCACAGCTTCTAAAACTGATATTTGTCAATTAATGCAACATTCATATTAATAGTTCTAATGATACAAAACACAAAGGAAAACATAGCTCATCTTACAGCTGCCAATTCATTCTCATGACCTCAGGTGAAAATCATGATTTCCTAGGGTGTGAATTGTGCCACTAATATGTCTTCAAAGTTGAACACAGGAAAATATCACAATGCCGTGCAAGTTATTTCTGAACACTTGTCTCTGTTTGATTTACTTAAACACTGTGATTTGATAATATCATGTCAGATATTTGGTCTCATTTTCCCTATTTTCAGCACCCTGAGCTAAAACCAGAGAATATTCCCCCGTTATTTTGGTATAAAAATGCAAACAGTTTAATCGTGATATGCTTGACATAAACTCTTAACGTTTCTACTAAAGCTAACTGAGCGCACACTGGTTGCTTCCTGCAGTCATGTGGCTTGAACAATAACTCATTGATGGTCAGTTTCATAAACAGCACCCTGACCTGTCACATGACCCCAGGAAATTCCAGTTAATGTCTGGCAGCAGTCTCAACTCTCAACACACAGATGTTGTCGTGTCAGGATCAGACAAAAAGGGACCCCTACTGATTGTGTGTTAGCCCACCTCCAGTTTATTGCAGGCCTGCAGGACTCTTAGTGTATTCTTACACACGTTCTCCACCGTGGTGTTTCCGTGCACGCAGGTGATGCCCAGGAGCTTCACGTTGGGGGCGGCCAGCGCCAACATGATGGCCTGAGCATCGTCCACCCCGCAGTCTACATCCACCAGCAGCTTCTTGGACATCGTGGACCCTGAGGAGCAAAGACTTCAAGTGTAATCACAACCAAACACTGTTATCACACCTGGGTTAGTGTTTAATAGAGTGAACCATTAATCCAGGTGTTTTGTCAGCAGCTGGTTAACAGTGATGTAGGAGAAATGTTACCTTCAGCCAACTCAGTTACTGAGTAGGCTGAAGGTAACATTTCCCCTACATCACTGTCAGAGTAATCTGTTGTGAGCTTTGCTGGTTGCTTATAATTCAATGAACTTAAATGAAAGTCAAAGAAACAGAGGCACATTTTCACAAGACAACTCCTACCTGTAGCTGAGTGTAACAAAGATAAACTGCAGTGTTGACCGATCGCTGCTCTTCTTCCTCTCACAGACTGGAACCAACGACTGTCAGCCGCACACAACCTTTGAGCAGCAGGAATACCAGCACAGTGAGGTGAATGGGAGGAGTTACGTCACAGGGAGTAAAAGGTCACACTAATTATTAATCAGAATTAATCAGAACAGGGGAAAACCCCTTTCTAGTGTAAATATAAAACCTGCTGAGGCGCGGTTTCTCTGCTCTCTCTCTCTCTCTCTCACACACACACACACACACTGTCATTTTATTTGCAACAATTATTGCATTATTTACGACGGAGACAGAAGGTCTATGGACTAACCGTTAAATTAATCGGGAGGTTAATCTATGGGGATTGTAACCGTTAGTTGCAGTTGGGTCACTGTCGTTTTTAGATGCCTCGGTATCACATGGCACCAGCATGACTTCAATGGTGTGTGACTGAAGGGGGATCAATGAACACTTCTCATGCTGTGCGAGTGTGTTCAAATATAGCCAACAGACACATTTCTGCGTTTAAGAGCGTGAAGTGTGCCTTTCACGCGTCCTGTGACATTAGTGGTCCGCGGAACGAGCTAACACGACCGCTCTCAGTCAGAGATATGAATGTGTAACGTGAGCCTAGCAGGGCTCCGTCCCGTCCGTGTTAACACTTCTCAGACGACTCCGGTCCGGTACAGTTCACACGGTTGTATTGTGATAGTGTTACCTCTCCTCACCTGCCATGAAGCCGATATGAAGCTAAACGCCGTAGAATAGCCGCCATGCACACAATAAAGACTGCGAGGAGGGAGGACGCAGAGAAGTCTCACTCTGTAGTGATTTCTGCGAACTAAAAACTGCGTCTAGAAGCAGGCAGGAGCCACCTCCTCCTGTGTGGCGATTATAAGGCCAACTTTCACGAAATATAGTGTCGCCACATATTTCAAATTTGTGATTTCAAATAGAGTGCTAACATAATAAAGGTTTTTATTTGTTTCTACCACATGTTGGAGAATTACCGGTGAATTACTTAATTTGAGAGGGAACGCCTGTATTTCCAGGATGGACAGTGGTTCTTGTTTGACTGTAGCGTTGATTCTTCCTTGGTACTATACAATCTATGGTGGTTACGTCACTTCCGGAAATATACTTAAAGACGGAGCGTTTTTCAGTTCCATTCTTTAGGAATATTTTCTATTTGGTACAGTTTCTACCTCTCAGGGCTGTGTGGGTGTGAACAGATAACTGACTAGTTGACCTAATTGACATTTCTTGGACTCTCCTGATAGCTCCGAACCCTCTGTTATAGTGGGACAAATTACACCTTCATCATTTTATTGGTACACAGATTCCAGTGACCTTAAATAACTTCCAGCATGTCAGAGACATGAGGTTATTATGCAGGACTTGGTCATTTTGATTTCAGTTGATAGTAACATTTTCTAGGGCATATTCGCAAACATGTTTGCAGTTATCTAAATTTCCACAAACCATACACACATTGAATCTGGAGCTTTTTTGGGCTCTGGGACCTAGGGGAAGTGTCCTTTGCCCGTCAGTTATTCAGACTGTGATAAGGAGCTCCATTTTTACAGAGAAAAAATTGAGAAAATGACATTGACACAATTTAAGAAAATTCACTGCCTACATATTTTTTTAAGATACTTCTCTTTAAGTCTATAAGACACACTCAAAAGGATGGAATACTTGTTGCTCAATTCACAAACCATGATATCTCAATTAAGTTACTCAGTCACACCTGCTTGGCATTGACAAGCCTTTATTCATCATCCAGTTTTGTCTTCCTTTCTCTGTGGGGGTGCAGGCATCTCCAGGCTCCCCAGTCCAACATTAGTGCATATACAACTGATCAGAACAAGGTCATAACTTACTCGATAACAATGGATAAAACTATAACAGCATTTGGAAGCCATATCAACAGAAATAACTGTAAGCAAAATAACAGTGTCAAAATAAAATCCACTGTCTCTGTAAGTTTTGTACAATAAGGTACATTGGAGCTGATAAACAGACAACAGAAGAGGTGTTGTTGACGGTCGGTGTAATAATGCAATATGCATTATTTCATATCGGTTTAAAAACATCTATCAAGTGCTCAATTGCAACCGTATACAACCGCTATGGTAAAAAGCATACTTTTTTTTTTCAAGTCTTCATGCAAGTTGAATTAATTTAGTTTATATGCAATTTTGATCACAGAGTTCTGCATAATTAAACGGAGTGCTGTAAAACATACACTTTTAATAAATAAAAACCCAAGGTTGAAGGGCTATCGTGCCACTATGGTGCTGCATACAACCTGCAGAGAAGTCCTAAATATCAGACGATATGTTAGAATGAAAGAATAATGTGATGCACCGCTTCTAGAGCCCATCAGTTGTGAACCAGCTCCCCATCGATGCTTCCAGTGTAACATCAGAAGAACAACAGAAATTACATTAAATACCACAGAGTAGTGTCAGATGTGTACCTCTTAAGGATCTGTGCTTGTTGTAGAGAGTGGTGTGTTGCTGATTATTAATGTGATCGAAGAGGAGAGATGAGAAGAGGCTGAGACAGTGGGAGGGAGACAGACAACAGGTGAAAAGCACTTAAATGAACAAAATAAGTGCTTTGACTTTAACAGCTGTCATTTTGCAGAGCAGAGGTCCAGAGAAGCATCTCAACAGGCAGAGACATTTGTTTTGACATTCCAACTTCACATGTGGGCAGCTCCAGACGGCAGCAAGACTTTCACGCTTTGCTATCCACAGACAGCACAATCACACGCTTGCTTGCTGCTTTTACCCTCAGAGTACATTTGTCACCTCTTGCAGGAAAATAGCTGGTCTGCATAGGATGTCACGTCATTCCGTTGCTATGGCGCGAACTTCAGATGGCGGGCAGGAAGTGATTTGTGATACATAACGTAGTGATGTTGTAGATATGTAGACCAGGAGTGTGTGCGTCTGAAGTCAACGTGGCAACGTGATTGTGATTTCAAGATTTTAAAATAAAACTGACTTGACTTTGCTTTACAATGTGTAGCAACAAAGACAAACTGGATTCCCTCCATCTCTTCAACTTAACTCTGATTTTCACTTCCGCCCTCCATCTGGATTTGACGTGTCATCAGAATCATCCGACTGCTAACAATCTATTGACCATACACGATGAAAACATATACAGTTAATGCCTCGTGTCGTCTCAAAGGAAAAGGATTCTTTGTTGTTTATTACTGTCAACAAATCCCATGAAAGGACCAAAACCAACAATTTGTTAGTGTGTCTTTCTTCTGGTTTCTGTCTTCCCCACCTACCCTGTCAGCCTGAAGCCCATTTGTTCCCCATGAACATATACATCTTTATAATACATAGTTGAATTGATTTTAAAAGTATTCTTTTTTTCTAATTTCTTGAAACAGCTGGGCACCGTAGTTGATGACAAATGCGACTCAAACTTGAGCAAACAGCACATTCGTGGAGGACTACTTTCAGTGGCGGCTTAATACACATTTGATGCGCAAGCAATTTTTACAGCAGAAGCATAGTGTATGACAGCTTGACTCATTGTATACTACAGGTGTGCTTTAATAGTTTTTGGATAACAACAGAGTGTACTGATGGATATATAAGCTATATCAGGCTTTGGCTACTCAGCAACTGGTGGTCTTGGTCTTTGCGGGGGGATTTGTTCACAATTAAAAAAACATTGACAGCCTTACCCTTTAATCTTCATGCGTAGCACTACAACTTGCATTCCATCGTGCATCCTCCTGTTGTAGATTGGCAAATAAATGAACTTTAAATGAACAAACTGATTAATTCAACTGAACGCAGCAAGGTTACAAATACCTGTCCGACATCATCTTTCTACAGACTGACACATCTGCACATCTTATTTCTAGGGACACAGGGTAAATGACTCAGTCTTACACTTCCTGATGCTACAACTGGGACTGGAGCCAACAGTGTTGTCTGCACACCGGCTACAATGTAAGACCGAAAGCCATATTGATACTGATCTTGGCTGTGAAGTGGCCGTGTGTGACTCTAATCCTACTGGGGGAGAGGGGGGAACCGCTATAAAACAAACTAGAGTAGCACTGGCACTTGGACATGAATCATCTTAACAGTGACTAAGCACAAAACAAAGGGCTGTTGTTCCAGTTTGTGTTGGTATTTTTGTTTGTGTGGTGCTCATCATCATTATCTCCTTCAGTCTTTTGGTCTCTTCCTGTTCGAGGAATCCGCTTAGGTCTCGACCTTCCCGTACGTCCCCTCTGGAGGGCGATACTGTTTGGGGAAGGCCTTGAGTTGGAGAGAGTTAAATGCGTATTTACGACATCCAACGTTCTTCATGGTGTTCTCCCTCCTGCAGCCCTCACTGTTGACGAACAGAAACCTTGTATCATTTTTTTGGGCATTTTTTAAATGAGCTTTTGAAGCACGGGCGATAAACTCTTTTAGCATTATCAGCTGACCTGCGCATACAGTCCAGGGCCTGGTAGAAGACCTGCGGAGCAAGGGCGTGCTCCTGCTGCAGGATCTGACACTGCTCCAGGGTCAGAGACATGGCCGTGCGGTCCTTGGCGCTCTTACAGCTGGTGAAACGCACCCCGTTCAGACGCCGACATGCCTTTAGGAATTGGAGAAAAAGCGGTTAGAGCTTCTAAAAATGTGTGGGGGCTGCACAGAGACGACACAAGAAGCGAGTCTACCTCGGCTGCTTGCCACAAAATCTCCACGTTCTTGCTTTTCTTGGCGTTGACGTTCTGGCTCAGGAGTTTGAACAGCTCGGGCAGACTGGTGGTACTGCGGGTGCGAGGCAGGCCTGAGGAGAGAACAGAGAAGAGGGAGTTAAATACAAAAAGGACATACTCTTCCTTCTGATTAATATATGTTCGCATGTAAACTCACAGTCGTCTGGCAGGACTTCTTTAAACTGGTCGTAGTACGAGCTGAGGCGCGTCATGCTCTCCATGTTGATCACCTCCTGTAGTGACGTGTCTCCAAACCTGGACACACGTGTACAGTCTCAGAGTTATCAGAGCTTCTTCTCACACATTTTTGTAAAAAGACACATCGTTCCAAGTTTTTGACTGTTACGTGGCGCTATCTCCCATGCTATGACAGTCTATTGGAACATATTTTATCCAATCCTCAACAAATGTATAACATACTCTGTTTGGCTGACCTTCAGACTAAACTTATGCCATCATTTGTTTTTTGTTTTTTACATCTCGCAACGTTTGTTTGTAATTTTTGAAGGCTTGGTTATAACTCCTCAGTGTGGTGGGAGGGATTTATTATATTTTTTTTAAAACACAAGGACCCTCTACATAAACCCTTTAACTCTAAAAGACATACGCTAGTTTAATAGATGCATCATGCCAACATTTATACAACCTGATTTCTTTCTTCTTCGAACGCATCTCGGTCAATTAAGTTAACTCCTCTTTGTTACTTGGTAAAAGAACAAAGATATAAAATAGATTTAAGAATGTAACAGAAAGTAGAAACTAGATGTGGTTATATGTTGTTTTTGAGAACAATTTAAAATGTTTTTTTAAACTAAACTAAAATGAACCTATCCAATCTAAATTGACCTTTTCCCCTGGTGTGCCTTTTCTCCTTTCTATTTCTTTTCTGTCCTGAAGCCCTCAACCTTTTCCTGCCGTCTGATCTCAGTGACTCACTTCTCAGCCAGAGTCTGCTGTTCGTTGATCCCCACGTTGAACAGGACGGGCTGCACGCGCAGGAGCATCCCGTTCTGGATCTCTCTTGGCAGCGTGTCAAACAGCACCCCGGGCATCGGGACCCTGACGTTAAAGCCGGTTCTGTTTCCTGTGATCACCGGCAGCATGTCCGGGGCAAAACCCGAAGTCGCCTGGGTCACTTTAAAGGTGACATTTCTGAGGTCCATTACTCCGACACTCATATCCTCCAACATGGCAAGCTCCTCTCCTTTAGGAGTCAAGCAGTCAACACAGAGGTGTTAAACAAGTCAGTATTAACTTCACAGGAACACTTCTTAAAATTGTAGTCAAAAAACACATTTTATTTGCAAGTGATTTCTTTCAGATTTGAATTCTGTTTCATACAGTGTCCCAATTGTTGGGAAATTTGGGTTGCAAAGTATCATCTTAAGTGGAGGTATGCACTCTCTTAGGGCTTTGTTGGTGATACACTTAACCTAACTCTAAATAACATGTACACAAACACTCACACACATCCTCACACACAGGTTACCGTAGGTGCTGAGCAGGCCCTCGTACTGCACCAGCAAGCCGATGGTGTGGAGCTGCCGGAGGAAGCCTGAGTCACAGAGACTGTTCCTCAGCTTGATGATGAAGCCGCAGATCAACGCCGTCAGCTGTAAAGCAACACAAACCACAACAACACAGTGAGGAACGGTCTTGTTTCCAAAGCATTTTATGCGTACAGTGTAATGACAAGTAATTCTCTATAAAAAACTATACTGTAGATGCATGAAAGACAGACAAGCTAGAAGGTGGGCAGAAGTTGACCGACCGTCTGGCAGAAGACGACGTCGCGGCGGTACTGCAGGGTGAGGCTCATGGCGATGGTGGGGGCAGAGTCCTGCATCAGCAGAAACACCATGGCCTTCTTGGCTTTGTCGCTCATCAGGGACGCACAGTCAGTAAGTGTGGTGAGGACAGGGTACAGGGCGTCGCTCCACTCACCTGCAGACACACAGGTTAAAAACACACACACACACACACACACACACACACACACACACACACACACACACAGAGTGCATGCAGGTCAGATACTGAACACTCAAAGTGCATCTGCAGTTAAATTCCTAAGGCTGTGAAACTCCAATTCATCATCAACACTCCATTTTCTAAAATCATTTTAAAAAATGATAATAAATGTACCTTGTAACCATAAAAAAATGCTATAAAGTATTTAAAATGATTGAAATCCAATGTACAAAAATGTCGAAATAACATTTATCGATTGATTGATCATAATATTTTTGGCTAACACATGCCATGATTTACACAAATATACTTCCCCGCTACTATAATTTCCCTACACTAATAATCTCTACCTGTACTAACCAATTTTATCCAATTAAGCAGCTGTCACGTCATCAATTTTTTCACACCATTATATTATTCTTGTATTCAGATGTCTAGAGAATGTGACGACTGCACAGCCTGTTGAACCTCTTTTAAAGAGTATTTCAGAGACAAATATCGACATACTGACTTCCTGTGATCTTCTCTGAATATCAAGCATCCTTATGTGGAGTTCAGCTTCATGGTTTGGTGAACTTCGTCTCTTTGTTTTGATTTTGAAACTCAATTATTTGATTCAAAAACATTCATTCTCACATAGATTGCCACTAAATCGTCCTCCTCTTTCAATGAACAAATCATTTAAAGTCAGGTTCAAAACATTTACATATTCTTAGATATGTTTTTTTAAATGCATTACACAAAGTGTTATTACAGTTGGTCCTATTGTTAAGGTTTTTTGTTTTTCACATAGCTAATAAATTGTGCGGTAGTTAAAAAAAAACAAAAAAACAGCTTCAAATAATAATTCAATTGCATGAATACATGTAATTACTTATAATGTAGTGGTCATTTGTGTTTAATCCTCCTTCTAGCACACATGATCGAATGATTTGCTACGAAACTATTGTTCTCACCTGGGGACGTCTTTTCCACCTCTGGGCTGATATCTGCGAGTGAGAGAGCGTAAAGGACGTTTCGGTAAGAGCAGAATACCATTTCTACTTTTGACTCAACATTACCTTTCAGATTTATAACCTCAAGCAATGACAAAGCAGTTAACTCGATAACTTGAATGATCTACAGATGAGGGGATGTGTAAAGCATGCAGGAGCCTGGTGAGAGAATGACGAAGGCAACAGCTGATGACGTGGTGGATGTGAGGATGATGTGATCAGCAGTGAGATCACTCAATACTCTGATGCATGATGGTGCTTCAATCACATGCCGTACAGCAATTTCTCTCTGTCCGTCGGCACCTTTCTTAGTGTTGCCCGGCTCCTCGTTGGCGAGCAGGAAGACGTCCTCTGAGCTGCTGTCGCTCTGGATTTTGTCTCGCTGCAGCAGCCTGTCCACCCTCTGGATCACACACTCCAGGCTCTTATCAACGTTCAGCCAAACCTTCTCCTGCACACAAACACAAACGGAGTTAACATTAAAAAAAGATTTTTAAAAAACACAGACACAAAAGAGGCAGATTGGACTCCTCTCTTACCCACTCCTCCTCGTGCAAATCTGCCTGGAAGGAGGAGCGCTTGTTTTTACTCCCGTCGCTGCCATCCGGAGGAGCTGCATGGCGAGAAGGCGAGGTGGCGGCACGAGACGGGGAGGCGGGGTGGCGGGAGGGGGAGCGTGACGGGGAACGAGAGGAGGGCGAGAGGGAGGAGGAGGACGGGGACGGGGTGCCTTGCTTAATGAACTCTGGGCGGGCGGCTGCCAGGGCGAGGATGGCCGAGGTGAGCAGCTTGGAGTCGCACACGGTCACCAGCTGACGAGTCTGCAGGAGGGGAGGAGAGGGAGGGCGGGGAGAGTGTGTGGTTATATTGTAGTCATTAAATTAACAGGGACCGGGGGCATTAAAGGTGCTCTTTAAAGTTCATAACCGTGACATTAAAAATAAGGCAAAAAAGGTTTTAACCATGTTATCTCGTCTATGCTGTGTTAGATTAAAACTTTTTTTTTGCCAGTTTTTCAACACAACTGTATATTTCACTGGTCTACTAAGATGCCAGCAACAAACAATTACATTTAAGTGGGACCAAAAATCTATTAAAAATTAAAACAATATGTATTCTGGTTTGCTTTCAGTAAGTCTAATGAGAATATACGTTGTTTTATCGGTCTTTTTCTTGCTGCACTCGACTGCCAGGAGAGGTCGAGGAGTCAGTCAAAGCCAGACGGAGATTAAACAGAGGAGAGAATAAAAAACACAGTACTTGATCGATACCCTCCAGGTCCTCTGAGAGCGCTCTCACCTTCTCTGTGAGGATGGTAAGGGTTCTCTCCAGAGCGTTGGCTGAGCGGTCCTTGGCGGCTCGAGACAGTCGCTCAGTGTAGTAACACACCTGTGTCTTCAGAGTGTTAATCTGAGCGATCAGCTCCTTCGCTTTCACGACATCCTGAGGCTGGTACGCCATCGCTTTGGAGCCAGGGCCGGCAGAGCTTTGGCTGTGGGTAGATGTGTGTGTGAAAGACAAAGACATAAAAGAGAGGATACATTGAGGAACACGGCGATGACAAAAAGACACAAAAGACACCTGTTATACACCTCAAGTAATCTCACCTGTCCTCCACAGTGCTGATTGAGTAAAAAAAAGGACAAAAAGAATCAATTAATCACACCAGCGTGAGACCCATAGCACAAGAATCCTGTATTATCTGCTTTACTCACTGTTTCCGGGCTTCTTCGAGCTTGTGCAGCAGTTTTCGGAGGCCGCAGCCTTTAAAGCCTTGATGATGTGCAGCAGGAGCACCGATAGTCACGACATCGTATGTCCGGTCTTTTTGAGGGACAGGAATAAAGAGGAAGACATACGATTCTGAATAAACAACACTGATGAAACCTTGGACACATACATGTGTTAATGCAAACAGGCAGATTCCCTACCATAGCCGGACTCTCCCTGTACTCTCATCCTCTGAATGTGCAGGTTAGTAGGAATGAACTCCAACTTCCTCTCAGCTTTCAAGGTACTGGACTTGAATGAAGGACCTGGCAGGGAGCAGAAACAAGCAATGAACAATACAATAGGCATTCCATGTCATATTTTACATGCAAATATATGAAAAAAGATGACACACATTTAAAAAATATATTAAAAAAAATGTTTTAGCCTAAAAAGGTGCTTAACAATTTTGTGTTGCACTTCTATAGAATTGACAATACTGTGAGGGACAGGGATTTATGCTGCAGAGGCTGAGATACTCGATTTGTAGTCCCAAGCCGGAGTTAAGCTCAATGCAGGAACGTCTTTCAACCACACTGCACCTTCTTACCACATTGAAGGAAGTGCATCTACTTTTGGATGAGAGGCTCCTGCTTGTGACAGCACAGGATGTAAACATTAACGCCATCCTCCAGTTAACTTAGTTAGCTCAGTCTATGAGCAGATGCACACTTTGTTCCGCGTGTTGACACAGAAAGAAAATAGTTCCTACATGAAACTTCTCACAACAAGGTCAGTGGACTATATTGAGTAAACTGCGTCATGGTTTCTGGGAAGAAACACTGCTGTTGAGTTTTTCAGATGGATTTGTTTGGGCACTTTAAGCACCACAAACGGAGTGCCATTTAGCTCCATTATATTCAAGGGAAGGCAGACATATCTACTCTTAATATCTCCAAAACTCAGCAAGTCATACCAAACCAATGTAGAGGGATAAATAGCTCTACAGGTGAGACGTAAACGTTTACTTTTGATTTAGGGGTGGACTATCCCTTTAAAAACATATTTTTCGTTAAGAGACTTCAAAGTTTGTAAATGCTTGCTTTCGGTTATTAATCAATAAAATCTGTTTCCTTTCTCCTTTAGAATTATAAAGAAAATAGATTGTGGTCCTAACCTTTGTATTCGTGCAGGTCACTTATGGTCTCCTGGTAGGTGAGGATGATGGTCTGATACTGAGTGATGATCTGCCTCCTGAGGTTCTCCCAACACGGAGACAGCTCCCCCAGTTCCTCCAGCTCGCACACTCTGCACATCAAACGCAAACACATTAACGATCAGGACATCCAGCTGGTGCTCTGATGATCTCACAGCCTCACTGCAGTTAGTGCAGCTTGTTAAATTATGCAGTAAACACAACAGCTGAGCAGGTCCAAATCAAGCGCATTAAAGGAAACCATTAGTAAGAACGGCAACAGCGGGGAGTCGTAGTGATGATGTTTCTCTGACTGAATAATGACGATGCCATAACAGTGTGCATACAGAATATACAGCTGAGATATATCACACAATGCACACACACATTTCAGTTTAAATTGTACAGGGGAGACATGAAAAGCTGTTTCAGTCAGCAGATGCACAAAGGCAAATGAGGCTGCAGTGGAGATCTGAGGGGTTGCAACATCAATAAGATAGGGAATTATTTTTTTTAAAAACATGGCTGGTTATGTCTCTTCAGGCTGCTAAAACTATTCCAATGAAAATATCCTGGAGAAACATCAGTCTTTGGTATAACTGCTCACAGCTCATACGCAAACTGTAATAGATTGCAAAGTTGTGGTCAAGATTCAAGTCATACGACAATGTTGTGAACACGATACTTGTGCACACGGATCCACAAAAATCATTGAAAATGCTGTAGTATGCATGCCAGGACAGTAGGGGGCGGTGTCACTTTGCGATTAATAACCACAGAATAACACCACAATGTTCCACAGAATAACACCACGAGCTCGGGCACAAACGCTTTCCTCTATTGAACGGTGAGCCGTCACACCACAGAAATGGTGCAAAAGGTTGTTGTATTAAATCTGGACACAGTGTTGAGACGGAGCCCTGTTAATTCCTATAAAAGCTGCTCAGTGGCGTTTTGAAGGCAAAATGGCTCACCTTCCTAGATGTAAAATTGTGGGACCCATAGGACGTGCACACTACTGGCTGAGCCTAACTTCTGGTTTAGCACGCAGCTAAATTGAATAGAGATAAAATGAATTAATCTTGCAGATCTTCTAGACTTTCAAAAGCTTATTGGACTTAATGGCTTAACTTATGAGAGTGAGATGATTAATTTTGCAAGAGTTGTGAAAATTATCCATCGTTTTACAGCTGCTTCTTTCACAATGTTAGCTTATAGACAAAAGTCTTTATGGGCCCTAGTGCATCACGTGATCTTGGAATTACACTGTTTGGGCTAACAAAAACTGGCTTCAAAGCCTCACGCTCTTCCTAGGGGCTTGGAATGATGCAGCGACTTGGCTGAAGGAGTTTTTTCAACAGCAGCACAAACAAAGCTTGATGGTTCGCCATCGTTCTTGTTGTATTATATCCTTTTACACCTTCAATTTTAACTATTGTTTCCATTGGTAAACGACAGAGCAGGGGATTAGAAATCAAAGACAAGAAATGGGAAAATACTAAAGGCTATACAAGGCAAAGAGACAAGTTGGATATTGTCTGAAGATCAGAGTCAAGTCCTGCAGTCCAAAGAGAAAAAGGGAGATAGCGCTTATCCTTAAAGCTTCTAAAGCCAAAAAAGATTGAGAACCCCTACACCGCAACAACCGGCTGCTCCTATATCCAGATCGTATCATCTACAACAAGCTGGTGAGCAAACAATATCAACACAATTACCTGACGGCATCTTCCTCCAGTAGCAGTTTGACAAACTGGCGAGGAATATGCAGGGACAGCGCGCTCTCCGCCATCTGCTCCAGGATCCGAAGGTGGTTGCCGTCTGTGGTGGGGAACCGGTACGTTCGAGACATGACGCCCCCAAACACTGAAGCAGACCGAAACATAGTATCACAGCCGTGCATCCAGAGGTCCCTTGTTACTGAGCTCTCACACAGACATAGAGTACAGGAGGATGATATTTAGTTACACTCACCAGCCTTTAGCAGTGGGTCTTTACACAGAGATGAAGACTTGGATTTAATGCCCATGGATTCAGTCAGGCTTTCATCAACAGGGAGAACCATCTGACACAAACATAAATCAGATTAAAGAAATCCATCCAAGTGTGTTGAACTTCTCATTCATCGATCTGTGTTCAAACAGGACAACAGGAAATAGGCCGAGGGCAGACATACTCAGTCAGACAAAGCCATGAGGCTCAATACATTTCCTATGGCTGTAAGTTTTATAGTTAAGATTATTAATTATTAATCATTCAGCAAATCATTTTCTTGATGAGAGGTGTGTTAGTTATATGTAAGAATTTGTAACAATTTAGTCACAAATAATAACTTCATGGTTGCCTTTAACAGCCTCGGGATAGTTTTTCTGGGCAAATCCAAAGGCAGTGACGTTTATGGCACCAGCTAATGTTAGCTTAGCAAATTGTCTGCTAACGCTGACAAACACCCGGCACAACCCACAAGTCCAAGGCAAAGAAAAAGCTAACAAGCTAGCGGCAACAAATGTTAAATATATTGTCATATTGTAGTTTTATTTGGCTTATAATAGTTAATGTCAGCTTGCTTGATAACGTAGACAAACTGCTAGCTAGCTATTGGCATAGCAAGTTACTCTTTGAGTCCAGACTCCCAGCCCCGGTAGTCTGGATGAATTAGCTGATGTTATCCTTAATGCTATGTTCTGATCAGCACGGATCAGGCTAGCAAAATAGCAACTGACATGACAAAGCAACATCATCAGTTCTATGCAACGTTGCGTAAAGCTGCAATGTTAGCTGATGGAGTAATTTGCAAAACGCAAGCCAGCTGGTGTCATGGAGCCAATGGCCCAAATAAATATAGGAAAATTGGATATAGTAAAGTTATTCTTTATAACTGTAGTTTATTTTCCAGCATTCAGGGTTAATTTCAGTGTTCAGTCTCATATCAGCTAAGTCACGTTGCAGTCACAGCCACCACAGTTTTCAAAAGCCATAGGTGATGTCATCAAACTGCTTGTTTTGTCCAACCAGTGGTCAAAAACCTACAGAATTAGCAGACAATCCTCACAATTGAGAGGCTGGCACAAAAGAATGTTGAAGCATTTCTCAATAAATCGACTAATCCTTTCAGTTCTTCTTATACTTGTATGAGAAAGGAATGTGTTGCACATGTAAGTATCCGAGCCCTGTTCGCTCACCCTCCCATTAACAGTGTCTCCTCTCTGTAATCTTGCAACGGGAGCTCTCTGTTCTCGCTTTTCCTCTATCTGCCAGGCGATGACAGTGATGTTCCCGACGCGCTCGCTCTCCGCTGACCTGAAACACGGTGACATCAAGTAAATCAAACACCCCTGAACCGGCATCAGAGAACGCAGTGGCAGAAAAAAAGGCACAGTGTCTGCCTGTTACCTGAGAGTCAGGTGCAGCCTGTGGTGTTTGTCCTGCAGCAGCTCCTTCACAGAAAACATGGACGAACCAAGCATGTACATCTGTCGAATGAAAGCACACAAGGCCAGAGGATTTAGTGGATTTCACCCAGATAGTGCAGACTTTTATCTATTCCTATTAGGAAATTTGAAGACAGTGGAGTGAAGTGATTCTTGAGCTGGGGGGTTACCGTGCCCTGCGCGCGGTCCTTTACATCGTAGACAGAAAGCTTGACCTGAGTCTGCTGAGTGATCAGAGAGTCCTGAAAGAACGCTACGCTGCTCAGGAAGATAGGGTTACTGGTGCCCTGAAGACAGAGAGAGACGGAGCGAGGGAGGTGAGATCATTTTGTCTCCAGCAGAAGGCAGGAAGAAAGGGCAAATGAGCAGCGGTATACCTCTATGATTTCGGTCTGAGCGTGCTTGGTCCAGAAGGCCTGGGGCGGAGTGGTGCAGCTGACGGCGACGAAGCTGGTTGGTTTACGTTCCAGAGAGGGAGTAACCAGCTCACTGCAGGCTGTGGTGACATAAAAGCACAGGAGGAGATTACAAACTGTGGGACTTAATGGTGGGATGGTCACTAATCCTCGGCCAGGGGAGGGATGTTTTAATACAGTATTTTTGAGTTGCTGCAAACAGGGCAGTTGTTTACAGTCGTGCTCTAAGGTTGAACAAGCCTATTTAACCAGTCCCTTAAAAGACCCATCATCCATCATCCTTCGCCCTTTAAAGCAGCAGCAAATTATTTTTGACCAACTGTAGGCCGCTGAACAAGCCGTAGGCACAACATTGTCACTGTATAAGTTGTCAAACTGTTAACAAACAGTTGCCTATTTATAGACACTGAGGAACATTAACATCCATTTTGAGTTTTGTTTCTGGTTTCAGGGAAGACATCAGGATTTTTAGCTGATAAATGCTCCACTTTACTTTTTTGTTCCCCAGCTAGTTGATATTCTTCTGTGTCTGACTGACAAAAGTGAACTATAGCATTAAAGCTGTGGGAAATAAAAAACAAAACCATAAGAGTTGCGTGATATTAATACTCTATTATTATTATTCTATATTGTTTGTTGTCAACAAATCTCAGGGAATACCAACCAAAACCAACAATGCTTCAGTCAAACCCTTTCAAACTTCCCTACTATTAGCCCATTTCATCCTTCTACAGATGTAAATATCTAAAATGGGTCACAAATATATAGTTTTTTAGTTCTTAAAATGTGGAGTTAAATGTAACACAAAGAGTGTTTAAATTGGTTTTAAACAGTTTCAAATCTGCTAGCTGTAGGCTACATGCATAGGCTAACATCGCTGTGAATCCTGCAATCAACTATGTTTAAAAAAACAAAAAATCGATTTAGAAATGTCTTGCCTCGCTTTCACAACAAATGCACAAGCTAGCCGGAGCCACGTCTTTAGACACACGGTGCTGCTTAACATGCTTTCGTCCACATGGGTCGCCAGAATCAACACATAATGAACGTTTCTTTTAGCTGCTTTAAAAAAAAAAAGTCAAGTCAGTAAACAGCAGGGCACCACAGTTTTTTTCAGACATTTCACAAGCTGAAATAAAAATTGCTGGGGACTATTTTCAGCTGCGGAGTAATACACATTTGGTGCAGAGCTGAGTTTCTGCTGCAGCAGGTGTATGTAGAACAGACTCAAAATAAACAGTGACCGCGTTTATCATATTGAAGGGACATGTCGGCCATGTAACAGTGAGGCTCACTTATGTGTTTTTAATAGTTTCTGGAGTAAAGAGGGACATGAATATATTCCCTCAGGCTTGGATACACAGACAAAGCAGCCTGTGTAGCCAGTGTAGTTAACAGGATTGGATCTGTTTATGAGATGCGTTAATGATCAATGATTTTAGACTCATTAGGCCTATTGGTGTTCATGACACACACAGTCTGTCCATATTCAGCGTTCAACATGTGTATCTTTGGACTTTTCCTGAGCTTACCCACGCTGAACTCCAGCACAGGCTCGTCTGGATCCTGACTGTTGCCTGTAGAATTGAGAGAAAGAGGAGGGGGAGATCTTTCTTTTAAAAACGCCCTGCCATGTCATCATCAATGAAGCAAACGGGTTACCATGGCAGCAGTTACTTAGTTACCTGAGAGAGCCAGCCCCATCATCTCAGCTGAGAGATCAAACGTGTTGGCCCGGTAGACGGACCATGGCCGATGGCGGGGGCTGCGCTCCTTCCCAGACATGGTGTGTTCACGTCGGAGCCGATTGAAGAATTTAAAAAAAGGCGGAAGAGCAGAGCGATGTCGAGCTGACTCGAAGCAAAGACTCGCCTGTCACGTCAGTTATCTGAGATGTGCGTGCGCTGGTTTCCCTTGTGTGCTGATCCGAGCTGTCAGACGTTTGTCGACGATAAGACTGAAAGACAGACAAAAGAGAACAAATTGATCATCTGCTGTCCCCATGGAAACAGTTGTGACTGACTGGACATCTGACTTGATGGAGCTCAGAAAAAAATAGTCAAAATTAGGAAGCTTCTTGCTGCACTTGTACACAAGATTAAAATCAATGGATAACTAATGTGTAAGTTGGCTACTTGTCTGGCTATGAAGCTCAATTCTGAGATGAACATCGATGGAAGGTTGCGTAGTTTTCTGTCAGCGCTCGTCTCCCCTCGCTCCCCTCTGATAATATGCTAATGCAGGCAGTGGAAATAGATTCTGTGGGGAAAAGTGCGACTTTTCACACAGCTGTGTGATGCGATACACAAGCACTGCAAGCAGACTGGATCCTCACCTTCTATCTCCTGATGCTATTTGTGCTTTTCTGGTGTCATTTTTATAACTTTGGCTCTTCTTTCATACGGACTGATGTCAAACACACATGCACAGGCAGATAGATAGTGAGGTAAATGTCTCACCGTTATCGTAGTAAACAAAGCCAATCTATTCCAGATAACCAGGTCATTCATGGGCACAAATAACTGTCATGCTGTTGCTTTAAGGGTTCAGAAACATGACCAAGTGTTCGGTTTAACAAATGATGAATAGCACGGGTTGTTCACTCTGCTTTTTTGCATGACTTTTCTCTTAGACAGAACAAAAACATCTAAACTGAACACTTTTTTTTTTCCTGTCAGGTCGAAGTTGACTCGTCACCGTTTTGGTGACGAGTCAACTTGACCTGACAGAATAAAAAAAAAGGTTTTCAGTTTCAAACCAGCCCACAATAAGCAGTATCACATATAAGGCAAGGCAGCCCTTAAAATCACCAAGGACACATAAAATACACTCTCCATATCCAAGATCTAATATAGAGAACACAACGAAAGCAATTTTAAGTGACATAAACAATTACTTATACCAAACATGTTCTAAAAGAGATCATGCACTTAAGCTATCACTTTAACCACAACCACTTGAGGCGTACACGGCTGTTACCATCAAACAATTATAATTCCAGCGCTCTCAGTGGGTACTTGTGGTGTAATGACACACTAGTTTGCTATGTCTCATTTTGTGAAGACAAGGCTGATAATGCTGCCCGTGCTGTCACCTCGCTGACACTGCGCCTGCCAACATTACATTCGCCAGCAAGAGAACAGGAAGCTGGCTGTGTGCCAAGTGTGGCACACACTGGCTATAAGAGGAAACACTGATGTAAGAGTGAGAATCAGCAGCAAGACAATCAGGCTGTCAGTGCACTGATTTAGCTTGAGCAAAGCACAACTAAGCACAAACACGATCCACAGGACAGTGAAGAGGACGGACACAGAGGAAGAAACACGAAACGGAGGAATGGTGTGTGAGGAAAAGAACAAAAGAAAAAGGATGTGGCGAGTGACCTAACCTGAGCTGAAAGCTGCTTCAAATGGTCCTAAGAGCTAAATGTTTACATGTCCTGTGGAATGCCAGACTGTGTTAACATTTCTAGTACCTGTGTGCATGTGTGCGTGCGTGTGTGTGTGTGTGTGTGTGTGTGTGTGTGTGTGCGTGTGTGTCCAAACATCCACTTTCCTTTGCTCGGAGTGATCGTCTGGAATAAATGTCTTTCTCTTCTCTGTCCAAATACACACAGATCTGGTGGAGTGAGGGGATATCAGGTACTTTGTTTGACTTGTGTGTGTTTTTCTGTTTACACCGCTGAAAGAACAACAACTGTATGTGTGCATTCATGTGTAAGGACTGCAGCAAGGGAGGTCTATTTTTACACGTGAATATGTTTCGACGTCACACTCCGAACACAGTGACACTCGCGCGCGCGCGCACACACACACACTCAACGTCATCTGCATAGTCACACATACAGGATCAGGAGTGTGAGTGTTGATGCTCTCTGCCAGTTTAATCTCTGTTCTGGCACCTTCATGTGGGACCAAAACAGATGACAATTACAGCGTGGCTGCTCTGCCTCATTAGGCTGTGTGGGAGTCATTGTCGGTGGGAGCCGTCTTATAACATGCCATACTCTCCGCTCTCCTCCATGCCTGGGGCATTGTGGGAAGCTCTCAGGGAGACCCACAGTGGATCTAATGCAAAGCCACAGGGAGCCATCGTCGTTGCATCTGTCTGACAGTCATCGGCGACACGCGTGAATGGAGACTAAACCGCCAGGAGTGGTGCTGAAACCATTTGTCAGTTAATGGATTGATCAGCGAATGGTAAATTGATTAACAGCAATTTCCTGTTGAAGTGTTTAAATGATTTATCAGGCAAACTCTGCTTCTAAATAATTACAATTTGCTGTTTCTGTGCTGTTGTTTTGATGTAATTATTATGTGAATATTTGTGTATTTTGGACATTTGAAGGCGTCCTGTTAGGAATAGAGTAATGGGTGTTTTACATTTTTTTTTGAATAAATCCATTAAGCATTTAAATGTGGTCCATATAAACTAAATCAAAGCTGAAAGGCTGTTTTAATGGTCAACTTATCTGCTTTGGGGCTGCAGCAATATACAGTGTTCAAGGCATACGTGTTTCACAACGTGTAGTTAATGTTGTAGTACTTGAGATCAGGTTTGGTCTCAAGCTCACTTCAGGGTCTCTGTCCCGTCTTGGAATCAGGCACATTTTTACTCAGTCTTGTCTCGTTCTGAGACAAAGAGGACTCTGGATTATAATTTAAAACCAGGAGTCAAAACCACCACTGCAGGGATATCCCTGTATAAAATCATTAATTTATTACATGTTGTGTGTAATGGTGGTTTCTCTTGGAAGACAAGAGCCATCCTGAAAACACTTGTTACTAATACTGTTGTATAGTGTGATGTGGATGTTAAAACATGGATAAGATGATCTCCACACTGTCTTGTTTGTTTGCTCATAGGAAAAGTGAAATTCCCCACACATAAAATTCACCTCGGCACAAACTTTTCATTATTTAGTCAAGACATATCATATGCTACATCTACACATACACACATACAAGTGTGTCATGTGAGTGTGGGACTTGTAATGCTGGTTTTGCATTTGTTCCACAAAGCCTCCTCACCTCCACGGCCCTGTTTTCATTATTTGAAGAGTCATAGTGACTGGTTCTATGAGTTATCACTGTAAAATATCTGTATTCTGTGATACAGTGAAACTGCAATATTTTCTGAGAATTTAATCATATCATGAAAATCTCAAACTGCTGCAAGACTATCCGCTTTTTAGTGTTTAACCAGTTTATCAGTTGGTCTATAAAATACCTTTCACAATTTCTCAAAAAACCCAGGTGATGTCTTCAAAGCGCTTGTTTCACTTGACCAAGAAAAACATATAAAAGTATGAAACAGTGAAAAAGAGCACATTTTCACAGAGAACGGTTTCTATTCTTGCTTTAAAATCAGCCAAAATAGTTGCTGATTGATTTTCTGTATGGTTTTCAGCCGTTACTAACAGACCATTATTACTTGCAGCTTAATGGGACGTGGGCTCCTTTTCTGATCGAGCTGTTCCAGATTTACACCAGCAAGCATCTGATTAAACTGATGAAGTGCCGCTGAACAAAAGCCTGACCGATGACCAGCTGCTCTGCATGTGACCTCTGACCTCACCAAGGCCCGACAGGCCAGTGAAAGACATATTTTGGATTTCTGGCTTCAATGAAGAAAGAAGAGAGGATTGCACACGTGCAGCCAGTAAGCAAGTGGTGTGTAGAAGGCGAGAGGACAGAGAGGATTCAGGTGGTCCTCCTCATCCTCTGGGGCAGTCTGGAGACAAAGTGACCCAGTTATTTAGCGAGGCTGGCGGGCGGCACACAGCTGGCCTCCTGCAGATGCTGTCGGAGCCGGCTGCACTGCGGCGCCTCTCTCCCTCTCAAATGTCCTCTTCCTCAACTCACCTCCTCCTCGTCCCTTTAAACCTCTCCCAAAAGCCTCATGCGTCCCCTGCGTCTTCTGCTCCGTCATCAATTCTGTCTCCCTTTTCCTGTGTCCCCACGTAACCCCCGATGTTCCTCTCCATTTCAATCTATTGATCCTTGTTCGGTTTAGAGCTGACCTGAGCTCATCTGCTGTCCCTTGAGTCTGATCTACAGTCGCCGAGTTGATGCAGAAACGTCTCTCACATGGCTGACTCAGTCCACAGAGGCTGATCCATAAATTGCCTTCAGAGCCAGTTAATCAAAGAGGAGGAGGATATGCAAACCGGTTTATTCCCAGAAGAAGAGTTAACCACACACACACACACACGTACACAAACGTAGAGAGGAAGTAACGTCACGCTTAAAGGAGCTCTTGTTACCCAGAGAGCATAGTGAAGATGATGATGATGATGATAAATAAACTCAAGATCACACGCACAGTTAAACTGTACATGGATCCTTGAGCAGCACTGGGCAGATGGGCAGGCTCAGCTCCATTTAGTTCTCAAAAATCCACAATCAAACACACACACACACACACACACACACACACACACACACACACACACACACACAGCTGCAGAGGACAGACATGACAAATAGAGACAGTCAGAGATGAAGCACAGAAATAAAACTCAAAAGAGTGAAAACTGTGATTCAGCGGATCAGATGTAATCCTCTGTGGGAGCAGCTGGGAGGCCTGCGGTGGCGCGACACCTCACTTCACGAGCAACAACACATCCGGTTTGAGATGTCATATGTACTGAACAAAATAAATATGTAACGTTGTACTCATACATAGTCCTACACCACCATCACCCTCCTTGGCCTCCTGTACACCAACATGGACAGAGTGTCATCCTGCCTGTTTACCAGCCTGCCCGGGTCTCCGAGGAAATAACTCGACATAGGCCAGAGCTGTGCAACGCAAATCTATTTATGGCACCACTGACTAATAATACAGTCACTATACCTAAGAGAGGGATCCGTGTTTATTCACTGCCAAGGCGGACAATAACAAATATTGCGTCATGATATCTGCTGATGATCATCCAGTGAGGCTGCTGCATGCTGGTGCAGCGCAACTCAACACAAACATGACATATCTATATATTAAAAAAAAACAACACAGCAGACGAGTCGACATCAGAGATCATAAACATGTCTTATTCTGATCCCGCTGCGAGCTGCTCTCCGTCTCTTTACGGCAGCATCCATCACCGTGGACACACACCCTCGAAGAAACCCGAGAGATGATGTCACGTCAGAAGACAAACACACTCACTCACACACACACACACACTCACTCACACACACACTCACAGAGATAAATGAGTAAATATCTCATACCGTTCAGAGAAATGCGAGGGTTTCTTCTCATATTGATGCGCATCCTGCCAGTGCACTCGACGATGTCTGCAGTCGAGACTCGCCCTGACTCCCTCTGACACATCGAGACGTAATACCGCCACAGGCTGCAGCGCCTCCTCTCTCCGCCGGGGGGCGCCAGAGGATCCTCACATGATGTTTGACTGCACGTGGACGGAGAAGCACGAGTAAACTATGTATGAATAAAATAACAGTTCTGCCGATAGAAAGCTATGCAAGCAGGGAAAGGAATCAAAGTAAATTAATGTAAAAATAAAAACTAAATCTCGAACAGGTCCGGATTAAACAGACAGATTATTCTCGGGCAGTAATTTTTGGGGCCCCCCTTTAAGCACATTAGCTATATATTTGCATATATCTACACTATATATACAGTATATTTCAGTATTCAAATGCAATTGGTTGGTGAAGTACTTAAAGGAAAATAACGAATGTGCGTGTTTAAAGATTAAGTATTGAAATCAAGTTTATTTTAGTTGTATGTTTAAATGTTTGTAAAACACTATTTAAAGTAGGTATTGTTTTCTTCTCTGTCCCCTAGTGGTAAAAAAACACACTGGGCGTACATCCTGCTGAGGATGAGTACGCCCAGATTCTGACCATTTTAACAAACAATAAACTAAAAAAAAAGGGATTAACAGGAGAAGTTTTTCTGGTGTGTATATTCTGTACATATAAGAATACTGACCCACACAACAACATCAACTCTCTTATACTGGTATCCACATCGCCCCCAGACATCCAGTATCAGTTGGAATTGAAAAAGTATTTAAAAAGAAAAAAAAATGGACATGGGACGTCCGCTCTACCAACTGAGCTAACAGCACCCCAAAAATGACATCACTTTTGCTGTAATGCAGCCTTTAAAACCAGGACAACCATGACAACAATTATGCCTTATAAAATAGCCCCAAATCTAAGACAATGTATAGCCTCACACCAATAACATTATAATATCAAGTTGCCCAGCACTAATATAAACTGTCAATATACTGTTTATATTTACTGAACAATTTGTGATGACTGAATAGAAATATTACTACCACTGAAAACTGCTACTAATGAACCTTTGGGAGTAAAAAGGGAGATGGAAGTGGATGTACTCAAGTTCACAGCAAATAATCCACAATTTCACAAGGAGCAAAAGTAATCCTGGTTGAGGGTAATTGTCTTATCATATGGTTTTATTTCACATCACTGTCAGGAGAAAAGACTTTAACCCGACTGTTAAAACATACAGTGTGGCAACTGGTAACATCCACCACAAGGTGGCGCAGCCCGCACACCAGACCCATCCTGGGCTTTTACCAGTTCTGACTGACCTGACTCAGGTCTGCAGACCTTTCCTTCGTGCAGCTTCTGTTCAAATGATGTGTTTCTCTTGATTTGATGCGTTTGGGTCATTTTGTTTTTCATTTGATCTGCATTGTTTTTATTCAGTTGTTTTTGATCCCAGCTTTCTCGTACCATTATTATCATCAATAATGTATTATTCTCGATCATACTTTACATTGATTATGGCACTGTTTCCTTGTTTCTATGTCCATTCGATGTCGTTTTCATATGGAGTACTTGGTGTTTATAGTCTTGTTGATGCTTTGAGCTGAATTTCTTGTATGAAGGTTATATTCAAATATAGTTGATTATTGCTATTTCATCTTCGTATATTGTTTGAATCACAGACGTCCAGTGATGCTGTGAACACCTGTGCTGGCAGAATTATGGTATTTGTATATTTTTCTTATCTATTTTTGTTTTGTTCAATGTATCATATTGAATTTAAGAGGTAAGCTGGTTTTTGATTGGACATTTAAAGGAAGGAGCCTGTCTGTATGAGCCAGATACCTGAAAAATGTTTTAACTCCTCACATTTCAGTCTAGACCCATGAACCTTTGCGGTGTGTAATTCATAACCCACTTCAGATAAAACAAAGAAACTGTTTGGACTGCCAGTGCATGAAAGTTGAAACTAGTGTCGCTCGGGAAACTGGTGTCACCGAAACTTGAAGAGTGGCCCCTGAATGGGCCGCGGACTCAGCTCCACGCCCCACCCTCCCCTTATCGGCTCCAGGTGAGAGCCAATCGGAGCGGCGCGCGGGGCCGCACCCTGCCTGTATCGGAACTCGTGGACGCGCCGCAGGTGAACCACAGGTGTGTCGTCCCGCAGTTTGAAGGAGGGCCAGCGGGAACGCACGACTGTGAGCTGTGAAGAGACTCCAATTAAGCTCAACAGAAGAAGATGGAGGAGTGAGAACATGCGAGAACTTTAACATTTGACGAAACTGAGTTTGACTTTCCTCTTCGGCGCCTCAAGGTTGGATAGAGTGATTGACAATCACGCCAGATTGGATTACAGTGTGGGGGGTTGTGGTTTTTGTGCGAGATGGATTTACACTTTTTTAGACGAGCAGGAGGTTTACTCCTTGTTTTCACGTTGCTAAGTCTTCTGCATGGCTCCAGAGGTGAGGTCCCAACCAGACCAATCTCCGCGGTCACGATTTTGCCCCCGGTTAAGCCCGATGACGGCCCCCAGGCTTTCCCAAACGCGGACAAGGCGAATTTACCAGTGTTTACAATGGATTACCCAAGAATACAGATCCCGTTCGAAATCACTCTTTGGGTGCTGCTGGCTTCATTTGCAAAGATTGGTGAGTAACAGTAACATGTGCCCCTGACGCCAACAGCAGGTGTGGGTGCAGGTGAGGGCTTCTTTCCTCTTTCTCAACTAAGCTCTCCTCCCTCAGGTTTCCATGTGTACCACAAGATCACCATCTGGGTGCCAGAGTCGTGCCTTCTCATCAGCATCGGTCTGATTGTGGGTGGCATCATGTTCTCTGTCCATGAGGAGCCCCCTGCTGTGCTCTCCAGCAATGTCTTCTTCCTCTACATGCTGCCCCCCATCGTCCTGGACTCGGGCTACTTCATGCCCACCAGGCCTTTCTTTGAGAACATCGGCACGGTCAGTTTTCCTCAACAGGATGCACCTTCTCTCGGTCTCTATGTTAAGGCATTCATTTGACACTTCCCTGTCTGTGTGTGCAGGTGTTGTGGTTTGCAGTGGTGGGGACTCTGTGGAACAGCATCGGCATTGGCATGTCTCTGTTTGCCATATGCCAGATTGAGGCGTTTGGTGTGCAGGACATCAACCTGCAGGAGAACCTGCTGTTTGCCACCATCATCTCGGCTGTGGACCCTGTGGCCGTGCTGAGCGTGTTCGAGGACGTGTCCGTGAACGAGCAGCTCTACATCGTGGTGTTTGGGGAATGCCTCTTCAATGATGCCGTCACTGTGGTGAGTAGCCTGAGATGGAGACTGTAAAAGTGTGTTTGATGCTGTGCAGGTTTGTGGGATTTGTAGGCATCAGTTGGTCTCAAACTAGAGCTGAGGCTTGCTGCAACATGTTGTCCCGCTTCGGATGCCTCAGGGCTGCTGTTTGGTATGAAAACACGCAGAGCAAGGAGCGAGGTGCCATCACAAGTGGAATCGTTTGGGACAATGGGGTGTATTTCAGCAAACAAATACCCCTTTTGTTCAGTTTAGTTGAGCACAAAATAAGGATACACACACATTAAATGAATAAGACTGTAATCACAGTGCAGAATGAGGAAAAAACCCTTACTCAGCGTCCTCCTTCTAGTCAAACAAATAGAAGTATATAAAATAGGGCGGGGTGATATGGGCTTAAATTAGTATCAAAATATTTTTAGCCTATATCGTGATACAGGATAGGTATCTCACAATATTTTTACAGTTTTGTTCAGTGGCTCTCGTACCAGGATAACATTATAAAATCAGTTTATTGCCCAGCACCACTTTAACTCATCAGAAACAAAACAAAACAACAATAAATAAAGTAAACGATGTATACATAAAACCCACAAGCAAATATAAACAGTAGTAAAAAGAATACAAACAAAACAAACAAACCTAGAGTAAATGGATACATACAACTAACAGACAGATTTGAAAGTATAGTTAAAGAAACCTTAAACCTAAATGTTGTCAAGGATAACGATTTCAATGAAATATTTAAATAAATTCCATTATTGTTGGTCTTTGAAACGACACTGAGTTTGAGAAAATGTTATGTTATGTTACACAGACCTGAGGGCTCTGCACATCAGAATCACACATAACTTAATGGAGACTCTTCTAACCCCACGCACCAGTCAAGGCCCAGTTTGGTCCCTTTTAATTTCAAGACTGCTATTATATGAAATAGAAGATCGAGTTTCATGTGTTCGAAGCTTTTCTATTCTCTCTGTAAAGGCACAGCTCAGGTTTCTCCAGATACTGAACTATTTTGTTCACTCTCTTCTGGGTTGGTTTGCATGTATAAGAAACATAATGAGTGGGAGGCAACGGTGGCGACCGGGCAAGATGGCCAACGAGAGATGTGACTCTAAACTGGAAGTGAGGGAATGCTTTTAAAAGGCCTGTAAAACAGATGTGTACTCAGACCTGAGCGCTATACCTCTTGAGAGCTTGTTTACTTGGATGTCACCAAACCAGTTTGTGAGGTCACTGTTGCGTTCGGCTGTATGGGAGGAGTTAACACACACACACGATTGTTTGAAATTTGAACAATTTAAGCTCTACTCAAGTTTCTCCCCCTCGCCCTCTTTTTTTATTGTGCTTAAACACACCTTCCTACTTAACCCCCCTACCTACATTTACCTGTCCTTCCCTTTAGTGTGGCAAGCCTTTTGTTTAGTACACAGTAGCAGAGCTGAAAAGTGCAGACAAACATTGACTCAGGAGACCAGGTAAGCTCAGGCGTGGTCTGTACAGAGAGCCTCGTGTTGCAGAATTCATCAAACAAGATATAATATTTGCCAGAAGTGCAAGTGCCTCTGATGAGCACTGCATTCACTAGTTAGCTGAGTAACAGAGTACAAGTTATCCTCTGTATCGTCGATATGCAAATTTCAAACAGGGAACTGATGTCGTGTTACTCTACATGCAGATCTGCTTTTAATAGATCTTATTATTTTTTTTAAATGGACCAATCAGTTCCTGGTTCCTTGTTTCTGATCTTTCACATGCTTGTTTATCAAAGTGTTTGACTGGCTTTCAGGTTCTGTGTTGATCTCATAAAGAACAAATCCAAAAAAGACCAAAACCAGCAATGGATTTATCCCACTAACCGGTGTCGCCCGTGGAACCAGCAGCTGACATAGTGCATCCTGCTGTGCCGTAGAGTTTCAGTGATGATTAGTGACTTCAGTGAGACACAGTGCGCATTGGATGCATTTGATTGAATCCCACATACTGTTCACCACCCCTCTGCTGTGTATGTTCATTCAGTCCCACAATCTCTGTCTGAAATTTGTCCTCAAAACTAAAACTACATTGCCAATAAATATTTTAGGAGTGTACATATGTCATTTTGGATTTTTGTTGTTCAAGTCCACCGCAAAAGGTGAAATAGAGAACTGTTATCAAAGTTTTTGATTGTTCATTATAGTTGATTGAAATGTTATGTTATTCATAAATGTAGTACTTGTTGGGTCGAAATAAAGAACATAACAGAAAATGGAAATACTCAAGTGATGTAGTTAAGAATTGTACTTAAGTGCAGTACTTTAGTAAACTGTACTTGGCTTTATTCACTGGTTCTTAGATTTTTTAATTGGTTTTGGTTTCAAAAATTGGTTAGTGGTCATCTTGATTAATAATGATATATATGATCAATATCGGTATCTAGCCTGAAAAATACATATCAGTCAATCCCTTAAATGTATTAAGGACTTCTATTTAACGCTGCTCCTGGGAAACTTGCGTAGTAACCATTTGCGAGTAAACATTAAAACCCTTTCCTTATTCCAAATAACAAATATCACAACTTTAATCTGTGACTGAGCGATTGTCTCTGAGAACCATTAAAGTTCCACATACTCTCCATCTGAAAGCTTCTTCCTTTCTCTGACACCTGTAATGGATTTTCTCAGACATAGAGCAGATTTTAAGAAAAACAAAAGTAAGATTGAAGGAAAACCTTGCCATTGTTCATTGTCAGAGTCAAAGGCAGAACAAAAGGTTGCTCTGGTAAGAGCTCCCTTTTCAGTGAGTCACTCGGTGTGCTTGTTGAAATGAGATTATCAAATTGCAAACAGTGCCGAGTAAATACTTCAATAAATCACTGTTATCTGCAACTGTGTCATTAGAGGCCGCAGCCCCTGACACCACCCATGACCTCTCACACTGGTGTGAATGTGCACGTGCATGCGTACAAAGCTGCACTGTGTGTGTCTGCGTGTGTGTTAACTTGCCTGCATTGTTTTTAGGTGCTGTACAACATGTTCAACTTTGTGGCGGAGATGCCGGTAGTGGAGCCGGTGGATGTGTTCCTGGGGGTGGCGAGGTTCTTCGTGGTCGGGCTCGGTGGGATGGGTTTCGGCGTCCTGTTCGGCTTCGTGGCTGCCTTCACCACGAGGTTCACCTCCAGGGTCCGGGAAATCGAGCCACTCTTCATATTCATGTACAGCTACCTGGCTTATCTGGTGGCCGAGCTCTTCGCCATCTCGTCCATCATGGCGTGAGTCGATGTTTAAATTTTTTCCAGGTAAAGTTTCAACGCTGAAAGAATACATCAGGAAGACGGCTGCTCTTTATGTCTTTCTGCAGCATCGTGACCTGCGCCCTCACCATGAAGTACTACGTGGAGGAAAATGTTTCCCAGCGTTCCTGCACAACCATCCGCCACGTGGTCAAGATGCTCGGCTCCATCTCCGAGACCCTCATCTTCTTCTTCCTGGGGGTGGTCACCATAACAACAGAGCACGAGTGGAACTGGGGCTACATCCTGTTCACACTGCTGTTTGCTTTTATATGGAGAGGTCTGGGTAAGGAGAGGGCAGAGGGGTGTCTGGGCAGAGGTGGAGGTCAGGTTTTGTTTGAGTCGGCTTCTGTTGGTTTTGTAGAAGGGTTAAAGGTGCTCTGTGGAGTTTTTGACCACTAGTACCATTTTGTTTTTGTTTTTTTACAACAAAAGTACATGTATATGCAGGTTTTCAAACATGAATAAACCAGGCAGTAATTTGGCATCATAAAACAAAAACACTGAGCTGAAACATGCTCCAAAGCATGTAACTGAAATCATCTGTGGGTTCATGACTACAAGCAAATGTGGCTTTAAACTCAGCTAAAGCACAATGACATTTATCTACCCTTCCTTTCCAGGTGTCTTGGTGCTGACACAGATCATTAACCCTTTCCGCACCATCCCATTCAACATGAAAGATCAGTTTGGTCTGGCCTACGGCGGCCTGCGAGGCGCAATTTCTTTCGCCCTGGTCTTCACTCTTCCTGATAACATCGGCCGCAAGCAGCTCTTCGTCACTGCCACCATTGCCATCATCCTCTTCACTGTCTTCCTTCAGGTAAGAGAGTGCCCGCGTGGTTACACTCAACACATCGTACACAGTTGTTTGGTGTGAATCCTTTGGCATTCAAGCTCATATTATTGTGATTTACAGTCTTAATTAGTGTTTTTGAAGTTTCAGGGAAAGTGGGGAAGTCTATAAGAGAGAAACAGACAAGTTGAATCTATCTATATGGATGATGCTCTTTCTTGTCAGGTTATTATTTCTGTTTCTGCGGAATTTCTGATCTCTGCCTCAACTGTCCACAGGGCATCAGCATTCGACCTTTGATTGAATACATCAACGTCCGCAGAACAAACCGCAATCTTGACACCATTAACGTCGAGGTTCACTGCAGGGTAAGCAGCAGATTGAAATTGTTGTAAATCCGGCTGACAGTGTGGTACATTTCTAAACTGGTCTCCCTTTGCTCTCAGCTCATGGAGCACACCATCGCTGGCATAGAGGACCTCTGTGGACAGTGGAGCCACTTCTACTGGAAGGACAAGTAAGAGTCCGCTTATCAAACAAAAAGATTTTACATCACACTCCTGTAAAGTCACCATCTGCAAAATGTACACATTACATTTAAAAGTAGTCCCTGGTTCATGTAGTTGAGTTTAAGGAGGAAGAATCTGCAGTGAAACTGGAGGATTGATGCCAGTTTTAGTTTACCTGCTCTCAGTTTTCCTCTTTGTAGTTTTGTTTGACAATGCCATTGTTCGCTCTGGGACTGTGTGGGAATGTTGACAGCCAGTCAGAGACTGGAGTCGTGTTCAGCTTCCGGCACCAGCAGTTTGCTTCATTCCTCTTAGCCTCGTATGTCAATGTACGTACTTGCATTACATTAATGTGTTATGTTACACATTTTGTCTTTTGACACACCTGCTGCAGCTAACATCTGAAAACAACAACAACGCTGCGATTAGTTTACTTCTAAATCTAAAGATTTCTTCACCTAATTTGTGAAAGACCCAAGTTAGGTGCATTTTGTTAATGTGCACCATAGCTGTTTAAATATGGACTATATTTATCACAGGGCCATATTTTATTCTTGGATACCAGATACGTCTTATTTTTGTCGGGTATGTGGTCCAAATATGACCTCATTCCATTTCTAAAAATATCCAAACTTGATATTTTTCAAGAAAACAAATTGTAGTTGCAGTATATACATTATGTCTACAGTATCTGGGATGATGTGAACTCGAGATTCCAGTGGTTTGAAAATGATCAAGTTCTGGCAGTTTTGTTTTCTCTGAACATGAAAACTGTGACTGTCATGATCATATTACCATGGATATCGTCATATTTAGTTCATATCTTGGTATATTTAGCCAATAATATTCTTGGGGCTTTGCGCTGTGTAAATGGATTGATGCTGTAGTCTTAGGAAGACTGGTCTCTGAGTGAGAATGTATTCATTTTGACCTTAAGTCAACGTAGAAAGTACCTACTGTGACATACTCTTTTGGTCTGAGTCAAATTTATGTTGGCACAATACAGTTATTATAAACCTACGATATGTCATAAGCCTAGTGATATATGATAGTCAATAGTCAGTGTTTACTTAAAATTAAGTCTTGTCAAGGGACCTATCTGTCTGTTATATCATTTACATTTGATATATTCTGGCAAGCATCAATGGTACTTTTATAGAATCACATTTTTAAAGCAGCTTCCTCAATAATCCAAAACACATTGTATAGAATATGATGTTGAATGCACAATTATGTTGTTAAAAAAACATAAAAAGAAAAGTAGCCTTCACGCAGTCTGCATCATATTGTCCATACTCATGTCCGATATTAACACTTGAGCAGATCAAATCCAAACATACAAAGCTTAAATATTGTACATATTTATTTATGTATGTGTTTTGGTTTCTTTTGAGGGCTGTCTCGTCACGATTTTTTTCCCCCTCCAGTGTTCCTTCTCTTTCCTCATGCATTTGTTGACACATTCCTCATGTTTGTCTTGTCAGACGAGTTCCTAAGGTCTCACGATGCAGATTTTTAACACGTCGAAACAAGCTGTGAGCTCGACTGTACAGAGACACAGAGCCGTTAGAAATTGTTAAGACAGTGACATGATTGTTTTGGCTTTGTGTTCAGGTACACTGCATATTTGTAATCCACAAAACATTTCTGGAGCTTCACAGTAAAACAGCGTTGCTGCATTGTCCCTAAGCAACTGAAGTAGCTGGGGAACTTACATAATCCAAGTCTCCCGATGCCAAGGGATCCCAATTTGAATTGAAAAGACGTTGGAAGTAGATTTTGATGCAGAAGCTACAATGGAGTATAGTGTGTATGAATCACCAGAAATGTTTTGTGGACTACAAAACGTCAACTGTCTTTCTATCAGCATGAGGGTGTAGAGATGGTGACTGAATTTTTAATTATGGGGTGATCTTTTCCTCTCTATCCCATCAACAAGAATTGTTTGCGTAGCCAAAGCCTGATATAGTTAACTCTGTTGTTGTCCAAACTATTAAAAACGCATCAATGAGCCCTGCTGCTGCACTGGCTGACATGTTCTTTGTTATGAACACGCTGTCGGTTTTAATCTTTTTCAGAGCGTTTGTTGACAATTAGATATTTTTCTTCCTGCACTGTACATGGCTGGATATTTTGCACACGCACTGATTCTTGTAATCCCATTACTTCCCTCCACGTCAGATTTATGAAGTTCAACAATCGAATCCTGCGGAGGATCCTGATCCGAGACAACCGGGCAGAGTCGAGCATCGTGGCGCTGTACAAGAAGCTGGAGCTGCAGAACGCCATGGAGATCCTGGACACAGTGACCGGAGACATCAGCGCCGCTCCGTCCATCGTCTCTCTCTAGTACGAAACCTCCATCTCTGTCTCTGTGTTTCCCTGTCACGCCGTCTCCTTGGCGTCCATTTCAGATCGACGCAGTAGAGGAAATAAGGTGTTTTCTCTTAATATCTATTTTTATCTGTCTTTTAGTGAGGAAAAGAAAAGCGCTGCTAAACCCAAGAAGAAGTTCAAGGCTGCTGACCTGAAGAACATGCACGACATCCTGTCCAAGAACATGTATAAGATCAGGCAACGGGTGAGATATACACCAGTCTGTCAGGAGAACAGCTGCGTGCACATTCATCTTCTTTTTATCAGGCAGTTGTTGATGGTAAGCACTTATATTCAGCTTCCATGTTGGTACAGTATTAAGGTATTCGTACTTGACCTGACTCCATTTTATATCTACTTTATACTTCTGCTTCACCACATGTCAGGGGGAAACTATTTTTTCTTGACTCCATTACATCTTCTACTCCATACCTCAAACAGGTTGAAGTAGTAGAAGTAGTAGTAGTTACTATTCAGATTATTATTTTTCATTAAAATACACATTCTAAACTTATTAGATACAGTACATTGACATTTATAAGACCAGCGGGTTCCCTTTGGGCCCACTGTCAGATTTCCCCTCTATACTGAGCACATGGTTTCATTTCAGATGTTTAAGTCTTAAAGAGGACAAAGTATCCAATATTTCACAAACTTAGAAAGAATTAGAGAAAAAAATCTAAATAGTTACCACAAACTTCATTCATCTCTCATCAATCATCCAGCCACTCATCAGATTTATCAGTAGTACTTTATATTCAGGTCCTTTTAATACACAACAAGGCTCTTATAGTCCGTATAACATGCAAATTTTATAACATGCATATTACAAGTGTTAGATTGTAAGCCTGGTAGCTGCAAAAAGCATTGGTAACTGTTAAAGCGCATAATAAAGCCTTTTATTAATGTTCTTAAGCTGTTTATAAAAGATTAACACGTTTCTTCTTAAGTGCTTATGAACAGATGACACGTCGCACTTTCCTGAACATCCTTTTAACAAACAACTGTTCAGCAAACAAAACTGGACGGTGATCAAGGAGATGGCAGTGAAAATTCAATGGTGTTGCTCAGCAGACCACACACCTTCCTCCGGCAGGTTCTGTAGGTGGGAACCTCGTCTCCCTGTTGTTCTTTGTCGCTAGACAAAGACTGTTTCAAGTTACTCATGTAAGCGATGATTTTGATCATGGATATTCCAATGATCCATTTTTTTTTCTCAACCCCCAATGAATCCTATATTGACCCATCTCCAATTACCCATAAATCTTGTGAGCCTTTCGAGGGGGCACAAATCCTACAGTAAGAACCCCTGGACTAAACTATATATAAAAAAGTTAAAACTATCTCCACCTTGACTGCTAAAGCATTGCTGTAAATCCTGCCCACACACTGATGCATCAGTATTAACAATCTAATAATGTCAAACACAAAATCATCACAGGCAATTTCTGCAGATACTTTAAGTACATTTTAATGATAATGTTTACTTAAATACAAGTAATTTCATACTTTTACACTTAATAGTGTATTTATTGTTGTGCTGTTACCTTTTACTAAAGTAATGAGGCAGTTACCACTCCAGAATAAATGGACAACATGATAAAATACAGGCAGAATCATTCAGTCCAGCTGCTTCCAGTACATACAGTGGTGTGAAATCTGAACTCTTTGTTTGTCTTGAACGGATGAAAAACATTTGACCAAGCTGAAAGTTTTCCAACTACTTAAATGAAGCCACATGCTTCTCTTTTAGTAGTTTTGATTTCCCCTTTGTCTTTTGATATTTAAAGGCAGCAGCGGCTGGAAAAGATGAGCGCACAGCATCAAATTATATTATCATGTGAGCTGAGACATATTTGTCTGTAATCGGCTGGAAGTTGAACAGTTGCCATTTTCATCCCTGTTTTCTCTTTAACAAGAAACTGGACGGATTCTTTTCTGTGTTGCCCTGCTCAAACACAACGATGTGATGACTGCAAGCACACTGAAACCGGGAGCTGTTTTGCATGGCCACAGACTGCGGTCGGCAGTACTTTTCCATAAGTGACATGACATCACCCTTTTAGAAGGCGCACGGAGACGCTTTGATGTTCAGAGAAATAGGGAGCATGTGCTTCTGTTCTTGAGTAGACAAATTGTCTGATTATCTTGAAAGTCCCTCTCTTCAGGTCTCTCACCCGTCTTCTCTTCACATGCAAACAGTTCTGTCTCTGTCGCCTTCTGTCTGGTGTTATGTTGTTTTCCTGACATCCTGACCACGTCATTCGGGAAAATGGCTACATATTCCCTCTTGAAACTCATATCACATTAGAGTTGTTTAATTTCATCAGTGTTTATTCGTGTTCTAATTTATTTATATCAGGCGGGAATGCAATTTTCACACTGAACAAACGAGTATTAAATTAGCTCCTACTCTCTGATTCTGTTGACCTCTTCTGAAATAGAGAAGAACATTTTTGTTTTCACAATGACAACCTTTACAGCATTTGAAAGGCGGTAATGTTTGCTCACACTAATAGCTGCAGGGCAGACAGAACCATGTTGACAATGATGGGCGCTCGCTCTGTGTGGAGGAAGTTAGTGTGGCGACTCCAAATACAGACACACAGACCCTTTACAGCTCAGACAGGTGTGGCCGGTTTTGGTTGAGTAATCTGAGCTTTAAAGAATGCCGTCTCCCCTCAAAGCATCTTAACGGCCTGTTTTGTGTCTGCCTTTGTCAGCGGATGTTGGCGACCTAAAGGTTGTAGCATTGTGACCACACGTGGGCTGGCTTTATTACAGACGGGAAACGTCCGAAATAGTGGAGCCTGCTGTGTCATGTTGTGTGTTAAATGTGGTATCTTTTATAATTTTTATTTAAAAATCCAGACAGTGGCATTCACAGGCAAGCATGCCCTTCCCAATGACAGCCAAACAAAGGAGATACTGATCAGACGTCACGCCAGCATCCGTCGAAGCCTCCGACCCGGCAGCTTCCAGACAACGGTAAGCAGGAATACCTGAAGTATTGTTCATCTTTTTCTACACCGAGTATGCTCTCAGCCTTTTTGATTTAAAAGTGCACTATGGAGTTTTGGGAAATACATTTTAATCAGAAGTGAAAGATCTTCATTGACGTTTTACAAACAAACTACCCTTAGCAAACCCTTAACAAACTAAATAAACTAATTCTCTTAGTTTTCATGACTAAATTAACTGAATAAACAAACTAAGTAGTAATGGGGGAAAAAAAAAATATTACTTAGTGTGCATTATTACCTCATTAATATTGCAAACATTAAAATTCTGAGTTTAAATTTCTTCTTCAAAATTACATAGTGTTCCTTTCAAAGAAAGCACATGAGAGCAGGATTGGCTCTCATTAGCAGAAGGTTGATTAACTCATAACTACACTGAGATGAGAGAAACCAAATCAAACACAAGTTTCACTTTCCTTATCCCGTCCCTTGTTCATCATTCTTCCTTTTCTCTGTCATTGTGCCCACGTCATTCTCAGGTGGTGCCCAAATCCCATAAGTATTTCTCTCTTCCTGCTGGGAAAAGTCTGGATTCTAAGTTTCCTCCCGGGAGGCTGAGCTACACAGGTGAGACTCTTAAACCACTGTTAACCCCTCAACATCTAATGTCCCCATTTGATTTCACTTTAATCTGGCAAAAGACAAGTTTTCTGCTTCACCTGGATACCACATCTCCATTCAAGACTAAATGAATGAATAAATGTACATTTGATCCTCTGTTGTTGGTAGTTCTCTGAGGAGAACAGAAAGCAATCCGTTTTTGTCTACGCGATAGTGACAGTGATAGTTTGTCAGTTATAATACCACTTAGATTAACCACTAGATTAAGCTTTTGATTGTTACGCGCAGGCCTTTTTCAGCAAATGAAACTTGCTCAGGTGTTAATTTCTGGAAAATAAACCTGCAGCGTTTAACTTTTGTCTCCCCCTTGTGGCAGTTTCTCTGCCATATACTCCACATTAGTTGCTGTAGCACCTCCCCTCTCCAAAAATGTAGCTACAGGTGAGCCGGTGGAAGGTGTCTCCACGGACACCTCATTTAAAAACTCTGGCAAAATACAGAGAGATTCATCTGTACCGAATTTGAATGTAAAGGACTTTTGCATGTGAAGGTTCTGTACTCCTGCTTTAAGACTGGACTTGATAGCAACAAGGTCTAAAAATGGTTAAATTCTGTACTCACCCAAGACCTTTCCACTGTTTTTTACACACAGTTATATTAAATATAATGTGTTGTGCTGTCATGATAAAAATAACTCAATCATTTCTTTATAATTTTCTTCACCTGTCATAGATGATCAGGAAACAATGTCTGAGGTGGCGTACCCCTCCAGTCGCTCTCGGTTTCAGCAGCCGGCCCGCTCCTCCTCCAGAGCCATGATGCCTCTGCGCAGGTTGGACACCCTACAAGAGGCGCCCTCTGTTGACACGCTCAATGAAAACACAGGCCGGACGGAACGTGGAATGTCCAGAACAAAGTCCTCCTCCAGTGACTCCCGCGTTCCTGCTCCTCGCCGTCACCTCCCCCCCTCCATTGACAATGAAGGCAGCTCAGTGGATAATTTAAGAAATGGGCAACATGAAGTGGAGGAGGAGGAGCAGCCTTCGTCTCCACCTCCAGCCTGGGTCGCTGAACCCAGAGACAACGCAGCACAAAACCCTCTGCTCAGACGGCCTCAGTGGAACCCTAAGAAGATGTAAAAGAGTCCCTGGGCTCTCAGAGAGCAGCTGGACTACCACAGACTGAGTCTCGGGATCTCAAGCAGCTCCAGGGACTTTACATACAACTGGAGGTCCTTTCATTTCTTGTAAGAGTTGAACCACCTTCCAAATGAGCCAAACTGGACACTAATACATTGAAGTCAGATGTCGGAGAGCTCAGTGCACTAAAAGTGAAGAAACTGAACCGTCAGTCTGAAAGACTTTGTAGTTATTTCAACCACATTCACATCAATGTGATTTTTAAATACGTTTCATCTTCCCCCATGAGCTGTTAAATGTTCAGATGGTGTAATTTAAGCTATTTTATTTTGAATTATTTCTTAATCTTTAGATGTATATATGATACTTTTTTGTATTTAATTGCCTATTGTGTGTGTGACAGTCGTGTGATTGATGATAAGGTTTTGTGTATTTGCCATATTAGTTTAACATGAGGATTTATTGCTGTGCAGTACAAATACTCTCGAAGCATTTTATATGTCTGTTACGCTGACGGACCTCATGAGTCCGGGCCCAGTTCGTTTCCTTTTATTGTAATAAATGTTTTGTTGAAAGCTGTTATCAAGCACTCTCAATTATACCTCTGATCCAATGTAGGTTTATAAATGAGCCGCTGAAGGCACCGCCGTAGATGAATGTGAAGATAAGAGGTGGATGCATCGTCCAGACTGCTGTGTTGATTTCAGTGTTTCATATACAATGTAAAACACCACAGACTCGCATACAAAACGTTGTTTATTCCTTGTGACTTTTTGGCATTTACAAACATACCATTTTTACTTCTTAATATTTAATGTTTTGACAACAGTGGTACTCAGTATACAGTTAAAACCGTCAAATCTCAAAATCTTCATTAAAACACCTCCTAAGTTAAATCTCACAAACCTCCAACTGTAAAATTCAAGAATCAGAAACCAGAGCAAACAGTTGCTCATAAGCCACCATAGGACTTCTAATGCAGTGCATCAGCAGAAACAACTGACTGAGGTAAAGTTTGTTAAACTATCATTATTATTATTATTATTACCTATAACAGTGTGAACTACCATGTGACAGTCAGGCTTTCCCCATATCAAATACAGTTTCAGCTAATTTCTGGATGTCTGAAGTGTTGCTGCCTTTAAAAGGAAGATCTCTGTCTCATCATCAGCAGGCAGACAGTAACACCAGGGACTTTGGAGACTGTAGTGGTTAGAAAATTAGATTAGAAATAAATGTGCACTGTTTCCAATCAAGCTGTCCCAAGCAGTATCTGCCAGAACAAGGTCCATATGTTTCCTGTCTGTTCAAACCTCCTTGTATTAAACTTCTCGGCCCTGACTTCACCTCAACGCTTTGCTTGAGTTTTAAAGCCGCTCTTCCTGAGTGAAGGACTGCAGTGCTGGTGTTGACGAGCCATTCTGACCCTGTGATGCATCTACAGACTTGAGTGGCAGAGGCCTTTGAGCAGGAAACATCGTACCCACTACGAGTCTGCTGTTTATCTTCACAGCTGGCCTACAAATAAGAGCACTTCTCTGTGTGGTACATTTGCATTCCTTTTCATAATTTTAAATTCATTCAGTTACTCAGAATGTACGAGCTTGGCTCTTTTTCTCATCCCTCTCCCGTCCCATTTGGGGATCCTGATGAGCAGTAAACCTACAGCTGCAAGAGCGAGGACCACTCCCAGACTGGGGGGGCCACAGGGGCTGAACTCTTGGGCCAGACCAGAGAGGAGAGGGGCCAGGATTCGGCCAACGGCTGTGACTGACTGCCCGGCTCCGATCAGAGTCCCACTGGCTTGGACGCCCCCTCTCTGCAGCTCCAGGTCTGTGATGCATGTCCGTCCAATAGAGGTGGAAATGGCCAAGAAGCTGGAGGTGAATAACACCTGCCACACACTGGGTGCAGCAGCGTACAGAAAAATTAACGAGCAGGTCAGAACTGTGGAGTGGAGCAGCAGAGCAGCCATGTTGTTCCCATACAGCTGGGTGACCGGCCCCACCAGGAACCCAGCCAGGGCCCCCAGTGTGCTACCGTAGCTGATCAGATAACCCGTCACCTTTGGTTTAAGTGAAAAACGCTCCTCCATAGCCAGAGAGAAGTTACTGTAATAAAGCATGATAGATATGGCCATCAGAAGTCGCACCAGGAACAAATCCCACATGTCAGAGGAGGCCACCATGCGGATCCTGGTGCCCACTGAGGACAGCTGTCTCCAGACAGGCTGGAGCAGAGACACCTCCATCCACCTGAGACCACCTCGGTGGTTCCCTGGAGCTCTGGATCCTGGGTCAGTCTCTGCTATCGACTCTGGGCAGTGACTATTTTCATGAGAGCCATTCTGAACTGATTTACTGTAGTTGTTATCATGACAACCTTTACGTGCTTTGTTGCTGGAGTTTGTTCCATTACGATGAACATGTGCCTCGCTCCATGGTAGCATCCATACCAGTCCTGGAATAATGACCACATAGTGTTAGATAAATGTTTCAAATACAGGCTCTATTAAATCAGTTACTTCTGTCCGCTCTCTACCCACCTGCATTAAGAAGGAAGATGGCTGCACAGGTAAAGGACGAGGTATAAAAGCCACCCTCATGCTCCGTGAGGTAGCCCCCCACCACAGGACCCAGGATGAAGCCGACACTGGAGGCTGCATTGAAGTATCCCATCACCAGAGGGCGCTCTGACTCAGACACCAGGTCAGACAGCAGGGCTCTGCAGATGGACAGCGAGTGCTTGAACAGCCCTGAGACAGGAAACAGTCAATTTACAGTGAGATTAAGAAACTGGTGGACCTTTAAGATAAAGGTGGTGGTCATTCTTGATCATGATTATAGCTTTGCAACTTGTGGAAAAAGGCTGAATAAATACGCACATGGGAGAAGTTCTCCTTTTAATTTACTTACATTTACTGTATATTACAACCCAAACCTATGTTTCCCTAAACTTAACAAGTACTTTTGTTGTCTAAACCTAACCAAACAGTGAAGAAAACTGCAGAGAAACAGAAAAGAATAGGTTAACTTCGATTCACACTGGCACCTCTTAGCCCCAGATTTAGTTGATTTTCTGGGGATATCCCCACAAAGTCTGGGCTAACCCTGCTCTGGAGCCAGCAAGGCCTAGACTAAAGTCGAGCTAAGTGCAGTTTGAAAAGCACTCAATCACGAGATATCAGACACAGCAACCGATGAATATTTGGAAATATTGTGAAATTACAGATCAATTGACTTCAGCGTGTTTTCCATAGCAGACTGCTCTGATTGTTACTAATAACAGTAACGATGATACCATTCCTTTCGAAAGTCCCAGTAAGACATGACAGAGTGACAGTGGTGCCAAAACTGAAACTGAAGCAAATAAATAAAATTCATTGATGATTCATTTCAATATTCACACCTGTTCTTTTCCTCCGGCAACATGTCAAAATGTCTTCTGTGAAAAGGACCTTTGGTCTGGGACTTACCCACAGGTATCCGTGCGAGGACGAACAAAGCGATGCTGGTGGACATCCCGAGCAGGCCGTAGCCCAGAGCGCTTAGCAGCAGACACGTCAGCAGAGAGTACCGCCGTCCCACCACATCACTCCAGCTGCCCTGCCAATCACACACAGAAAATGACGCAATAGCACAAACAGAAATCAAACCGCTCTGCAAAACATGTGGACGCGTGAAGTTCAGGTCTAAATTTTGGTTCCTAGTCACTGATCTCAGAACCAAAAGTCACTGTTTTGGATTAATGACAAATCCAAACAAATGGAAATAAACAGAGAAAAGTACTACGTGTATAGAGCAACTAAATGCAAGCAGAAATGATAAAACTCTGGGTTCCCTCTTAACCCAGGAGCCTTGGTCATTATACAAGCTTTTATTCAATTCTCACCGTGTTTCTCTCTCTCTTTCTCACACACGCGTGCGCGTGCGCGCGCACACACACACACACACACACACACACACACACACACACACACACACACACACACACACACACACACACACACACTGATGAAATAATGAAATAAGGACCAATTGAGTTTGCTGTGTTCTGGACGTAGCTTGGTGGGATTTTCATAGAGACCCAGCTGTTCACGTATCCCTACGTTTATCAGGATTCAGCCGGTCTGCACGCAGAAACCAACAGATGACTCCTTATCTGTTTAATTTGTCGCATGACCCCTGAGAATTAAACCAATTTCAGGAGCCGGGGGTGGCAGGAAAGAGACGTGGTAAGCTGAGAATGTTGTGTTAAATGTTATGCTTATTGTAGAGTACTGTGCACGCGCATTTCTGAACAGTTTAGACATCAGGTTTTGTTTTTACAGTGTACCACTCAAAGGTTAGTTCATTGATAAAATATCTCAGAGCCCACAGAGGGCGTTCAAAATATCTGTGTAAAAAGAGTGATATCTGCGTATAACTAGTTGTCACTTGTATGTGTGAATGTGTGCAGACTGAACGTATTGTGCGACCACAGCCGACCTTAAACAGACAGTGTTTATTGTTTTCATGAAATACCAGAGATGACATGGAATGCAGCCATCCTGGCCACTAACTGTGAGCATGCCTTGTCAAGCAGGGGTGGCTGAATAGAAGTTAGAGACAAAGACAGATGTCCAGGATTTTTAAGAGGGAAACAAAGTCAGTACTTACAACTATTGTGCTTGAGAAGAGCTGTAAGATCCCATATGTAGACCCTGGAACCGTTTCAAAATTTTAAAACGGAGCACAGAAGAGACACAGGGCATATGTTCAAATCCATCATCATGCTAAGATCATACTGACAAAAAGTATTAGAATATTTCACCAAGGCTGCACAATATTGAAAAAAACTGCCATTGCAATAACTTAAACTGATACTGGGATGGAAACAGACACAGGAATTTTCTATCTATCTATCTATCTATCTATCTATCTATCTATCTATCTATCTATAAAGAACTGAGTTAGTTAGCATTGCTTGTTTACTGTGCATGCACACATTGCGATGTCAAGATCTGATGCTTTTTTACTAATACTATATATTAGTAAAAAAGTATTAATATTAATATTTATTATTATTGTTTTAAATTGTTGCTCTCTATATTTTTTTCTACCCCCCTTGCTGCTGCAATATAAATTTCTTGGCTTTGGGACAAATAAAGGATTATCTTATCTTAACAATGGTGAAACAGTACTTAGGCTCAACATCATCCAAGTGATGTGATAAATGGAAAAAATAAAAATAACAACACAGAACAATGGGACATTAATGCATATTACACGAACAAAGTACACAGTAGTTGAAACTCAATCTTGGGACCAAGGCTGCGTTTTGTACCATTGATTAAGCTTTCCATCACTTTCCAACTAATGCACCGATCATTCATTTTTCTACAATGACATAGAGGTGTACAAAATGAGATTAAATTGAAATGAATTATTTAACCGGGAGAAATGACCTGTGTTGTAAACTTCAACAAAAACAAATAAGTGATCACAATTGTCGATCAGTAAATAAAATATGTAATATCATGGAGTTAATTATGACAATGTGTGGGTATTTGTTGTTACAAACTATTTGTTACTTCAGAAAACTAACATGCCTCTCTGTCTGTGTAGACTCCAGCAAGCCGACAATAACTTGATTGGACATGTGATGAGACTTGTCAGCTTGCTACCTAATTGAACATACACCCTAATGATCCTGGAGTACATCTACTGCGATGCAACTTAAATAGATTACTTTGTGCAATGGACATTACTTACCTACAATCCCAGCCACAGTGGGACTCGCTCCGAGAGCTTTCACATGATGGCTCAGCAGTGGGATGATCATGCTCACCCCAAACAAGTCCTGACAAAAAAACAAACAAGTGAAGGAGAGAGACTGAGCCCAACAGAAGGTTTCCAGCTGTTAACACTATCAGGATTCTATCACAACAGAACCTCTGAACAGGATGAAACACATAAATCAAACGTGTGATGTGAAGCCAGTGTTCAGTATACAACACAGAGCGTTTAGAGAGTTCAGAGGCCGTTGCAACAGTTGAAGAATGTCACTGTTTATCCTGTTTGTCTGCATTGCTGGGATCAGAGCTGATCTTGCCAAGCCCTTGATTGAAGTCACACAGCTCTTCATACAGTGTTCTTACCACTAATTGCTTAACTTTCAGGGGCAGTACTGTCCCCAGCAGTTTCTCTCTACTCTGCTGTGCTCGCTGTGCCAACAATGTGAGTTGCCTGGTCACCTTTAATTAGATAATCACTTAGCCAGCAATGCAGGCCTACCATAAAGTTAGTTTTACTGAAGCATGACTGCAGGTCAGCTCATACAAACGGCATCGGTGTTACTTGTTGTCTACATCCTCACAATTACATTGGCTTGCTTGTATGTGATATTGTCTCTACCATGAGGTTTCACTGAGTCCTTCCAGTCCAGTGAGTATCCCAGTCCAGTCGGCAACATGTTTTACTGACAGTGATGGCCTGAAGAGGTGACACTCAACACAATCAGAGGTGTCAAAGCAACCTGCCATGTTCTATAACATGTCCCTTATCTACTAGCTACACTAGATACACTGGATTTCAAAATTACCTACACACCAAGTGTAAATGTGTGCATGGGTAACATTGATTAGTTTTTATTTTTTCAGTGGCTGGACAGTATTTGCGGTCCAAAGTCCAAAACTTAAAATGAAAACAATTTACATAATGCCACAATGAGTCTGTGCTACTTGTGCTGAGATCACTGACCTTCACTTCAAAACATATTAAACTGTCACTAATTTCTACAATCAAAACATTTATAGCAGCCTTCAATAGCTATGACAGATAGAGAATGTGCGTCAGAGCTAGCTACATTTAACTCGTTTTAAACCAAACAGAAGAATGTACATTTCATTTACATTCTTAAGTCGCCTGCTAACACCCTAAGAATACCCTCGCCATTTATTTGTGCACAGTTTGAACACGAAGCACATTTCTTGTCTCTGATTTATGAAATGTAGGTCTTACATCATGTTAAGTTGTCAAAACATGTCCCCACCCAGCCTGCTGAAAGCAGCACCGTCAGGTCTTAGTTAGCTACTCACCATGAAGCCCACTACATAGATACATTTTATAATGCTCGTCCGTCCTCTTGGTTTCTGAATTAAAGTGCTACATTTCTGGTTGTTCATCCTCCCGCTGTGACAGCACGGCTGTAGGCAAAGCGGAAGCGCTCATTCGCTCTACTGTAAACCATCCAAACAGAAAACACGTCCAGGCAGAGCTGTCGCACGCAGGGGGTGGAGGTACACCGCTCGGTGCAACCGTCCGCTCAAATGTGGCATGTCTCGGAGCAGATGTTTTTGAAGGATTAGGTTAAAGGTCAAGTCCACAGACGAAGCTGACTGTTTGAGTCATGGTTGGTTTCTTATGTGTAGAACTGCCGTGTTGTCTGGTCTGACTCTCCCCGCCGCTGCGCTCACAGATGGTATCGTCCGATGACGTCACATAACTGAATCGAGGAAATCCTTATTCATAAACACATAACCCCTTCTGTTTTTTAGTTACTTTGTCTTTAAAATACATCGACATTGTATAATTTATTTACTATTTATTTTTGCTTTGTTTTCTTCTGTTTTGTTTGTATCTATTCGACTTTTGTCTTTCAATAAATTCCTCATACATATCTGTACATGTAATGTTTACAAAGTTATATCAACAGGCTGATATTTTGTATACATCTGCTCTTGTTCTATTGTTCCAAATACCAATGCACTTGGCTCCCTCCCATGATTTAGATTGATACAATCATAAACACATTTTTGAAATAAAAATGAAACAAAACAATAAAACAATAAATACACAAAAAACAGTTTAAACACATAATTCACATGAGCCGCTCATAACATAATTTATAGTTCATATTGTTTGTTTCTTAAAGGAGTCATCACCCGGAAATCGCAATTTCTCTCGTTAAATCATGCATATTGGTGTTGGACCTCTGTTGAAACTTGCCTGAAAAGCTGGAGTTTGAAAGTGGCTTATTTTTTTCGCTTTGGCTCTTTTTCCGTACAGGAATAGCGCACAGTAGTGCGCGTTCCTAAAGCACGAGATTTTGACTCTGCTCCTGTGGTGACGTTACCACAGGAGGCTACTTGCATAAGCATCGGCTCACAGCCGTCCTCAGCCAGACTTTCTGACTGAGCACGCCAAATCTGCCTATTTCTCTGTCATTTTCACGCCATACATCGTGACCGCCAGCAGTAAAACTCAGGTCTTACATGTAAAACACGAGTGTGAAAAGTAAGAAGGAAAAAAAAAGAATTTACCATTCAGAGACATCCTGCTGTAAACGTGTCTCTCCACCGTCTCTGCCTCTTCACTCTCCCGTTCGGTTTCCGACTCTGGCTCGTACATAAATGCCTGAATTCCGTAAGGTTCGTCATTTAGTGTGTGCGCCATGACAGGGGGCTGTTTATGTTTTGGAGTCTGTGTGCATGCAGGCTAGCCCCCACAACACCGGACCGGTTAAAACCTCGCGCATAATCTCGCGTGAGAAAGTCGCGGTATGAAAAAGTGTCAGAACAAGCTCTATGTTTGATTTTTTTTTTTTCTAATAAGTTTTAAGAATTGATCCAAAGCGATCCAAGAGGGACTGGATATGTAAAAAACTAGGTGATGACTCCTTTAAGGAAATACGGTTAACAATAATTATCAGGTCTCCCTATGTTGTTTTCAGCATTAACACTTAAACTGAGATTTTTTTTTATTGATTTACACCACCTGCTGGACAAACCGAGACATCAGGGATGATTTTACAGTAACTTAATTAAAAATTAACAATTACAGTGTTGACAAAGACTATGTATTTGTGTTTACAGCAAAATAATAATAAGCCTATACTGTAAACACATATAGGCTTACAGTAAAACACATGGGCAATTGCAGAGCCTTACACTTATTTGTACAGCATTTTAAGAGTTCAATAACTACAATCAGTAACACATATCCTGTGTGTGTTTTTAAAAAGTACAGTATTTGAGTATTTACTGGATTATGAAATGCCCATCACAAGGATCCAATAATACATTACTATTATTTTATAAATATATGATCTTTAAAATATACAGAGTCTGTTGGTAAGTTCACTTCTGAAATTATACCTGAAGGTCTGTCTGGGTCACACTTACAACTTGGACCTTCCCAGTTGAGTGGAAGAGTTAGTATGAAAAGTGTGTCACTGCTAAATTTAAGAGTTAAAGCAACCTCTTAGTTGGAATGACTCAAAACTGGGCAGATACTCAATTTATTAGTGCACTTTAACAGTTATTCAATAATTTATGCATTACCCAAAGCATCTTTTTCTGCATTATCATGTCTAAAAACAACAGCTTTCATTTTGGTGCATATCGGGCAATATACAGTATATGCTGCTATGTATATCTAAGGTATGCCAATAATATTGGCCAACTGATAATCAGCCAGGTTCCATAATATATATAAAACAAATCCTAAACATAAAGACTAAGTTAAAATAATCACCATACACCTTTTTATCTTCAAGAGTGGTTAGTTACTGATCTAACAGTTTATCAGCAGTGTTCTATTTACCACCTTGCATGGTGCTGCAAAATGAAACCTTTGGCTGTGGGCTGATGGAGTGTATGAGGAAGTACAGTAAGTATATTTTGTCTCACAGACATATTTGCCACACTTTAGTATCATCATGTTACATGCAGATATAAGGTGTTCGCACACCCTTGTATCTCAATTTGTCAGCCCAAAAATCGAATTAAATTAAAATGATGAGAGCTAACCGTCAACTACATTTTGTCTTTCACACACAAGCTGCTGGCACACACACACGCACACGCACACACACACACACACACACACACACACTACAGATCAGTAGAGGTCTTCTGGCTGAGGGTGGCCTGGGTCACATCAGTGTGTAAATTTGCTCGTGTCTACATGTAGGTTCACTGCTAAATGTTCCCTGTAGATGCTAACAAAGCAGAGGTTCCTCTCAACTCACACTGAGTGTGACTAACCATAAAGTCAGATTTTGAACCAGTTTGTTTTTGGTGATTAGGAAATTGTATTGAATAAAGGCAAACTAATGAACTTCATCCACTTTGAGTAACAAATATGCTCCTTATGTGGCATTAACTGGTCACATTGCCATAAAAGCTTGTGCTGTCAAAGACAATTACGTCATGTAATTCTTTTTCTTTTTTTTAACTACACTTATAATATACTATAATTATTTTAGGATGACTACTTGAGATTTTTTTTTTTTATAAAGCTTCAGTTGTTTATTATCACTGTGATCTAAGCATGTGATACAAGTGGAAATCCCCAAGAAGTAAAGGTGTATTTACAGTAATTTCTCCTCCCCATTTACAGGAAATGATGTGTCTGTTTAGAAGCTTTGGGCAGGGTGTTGTGGGATCCTTCACCCCTCCTCTGTCCTTTCAGTCTCACCGTGCCCTGACATTCCCGTGCAGACGGTGGGTGTCCAGTTGCTACCGGTTATTTCTGCGTTGATCCCCTCCCTTCATGCACTCCAACTGCTTCACACACAACAGCCCCACATTGGAGAAGAGCAGCCGTTTAGTCAGACCCCCAAAAATAGCCCAGGGGGTGGACTGGCAGCAGACCCCAGTAGGGTCCAAAAGAGTCATGTGCTCAACCTTGTACTCCCATAACACAGACAGAGGGACAGGAGAGGCGTGAAGATCCAGAAGCAGATCATAAACCAGCTGGGAGACATCTTCCTCAGTGGATGTACTACAGTGCAAGAGGAGTGACTATCTCTGCCTGTGCTTGTCACATGTGCTCACTGTAGTTGGAGTGGAAAAGTCAGACTGAGTGTAGGAAGCCGTGTGGCTGAGTGATCCTGGACCATGAAGCTTAGTGTGGCGTTGTTTTTCGCAGGGCTCTTCGGGGCGTTGGCAGCTGTGTTCATCCTCCTCTCGTTTGGAACTGATTACTGGCTGCTGGCCTCTGAGAGTTGCCACCCAAACCCTGACGGATCTGTTGGCCCGGGTGGTGTGCCCATAGAGGTAGGTGTTCAGACAGCAGCAGATCATGGAGACTAAGAAGACAGTCTTCTCTTGTTTTGTATGAGTTGAATATTAGTCATCATGAGGTTAGAGGTAGAAAACGTTCATGTTTGTGACCCCAGAAACTAAAGTCAGGTCAGTTGTTGTATCTGTAATCACAGTAATTCTTACTTTGTAGAATATTGAATCTTTGATTTAGTCATTTGAAGCTGCACTCTGTACCCTCATAATGAAATACTTAACATGTCTAACGTTGGACCTTTAAACACCAATAAAGTCACGTCTTCTATTTGGCAACTGTGATCAGTTCTCTCTCAGTGGATGGAGTGCAGGGTGGAGAGGCATCCCTGCAGGACCATTTCATGTAATCAGACACTGTTTAATGTAGCGTGTGTGCAGCTATGCTGTGATTGAGACATAGCTGGTTCCATTTGCCCCCTGTGATAGAAATACAAATACCAGCAGTCCCGCTGGTATGACGCTGTATTAAATATCACTGACTAGAGCATAGCTAGCTTTCATAGTGGGCACTGATACTGGGATTGAGACACGATATCAGTACAATAAAATTAAAGTGGTATGTGGTAAACACAGTAGTACAGTTTGAGGATCCAACATTTTCAATTAAATCAATCATAATTCTATTATTAGTTGTATTTCTGGAGCCGTGACATAATACATTGTCAAAACGTGCAGTATCTAATTAGAAAACAGTTGTTTTGCTTCTTTAGTAAGTGTGTCAACATCCAATAGGCCAGGTTTCCAACCTATTTTGTCTTGTGTCCTCCTAAAACAAAGCAACTTATCTCTCTATAATGCCTCTCCAAAGGTTGAAAATGAGCCAAAGTGATTGTTCACTCTATTTTTTCATTTGAATAATTTATTTAACTCATGAAGGCCAAAACTATTTCACAAGACAAGACAAATTATTGGAAGGAAAGCGGAATGCAATTGCAATTCTCCGTCATCTTGTGACCCCCTCAGATTTATTTTGCCACCACTTTTCTGGGGTCCCTAACCCCCAGGTTGGGAACCACTGACCCATAACATTGGTCTCGTAGTGGTCCTTTCTGTCTGAATTTCCAAAACAAACTATTGATGCAATTGGTCAACAATTTCTTAAAAAGATTGATTTCTAAATAAAATGCCCTTTGATTGCCTTAACCTTGACATGGACCTTGACTGACCTGACTTCTTCACAGCCTGCACCCCTTGCTTGAATTGCTCTGACAGTTATTTCATGGATGACGCAACAGGCATTGTAGGGTGTGTTTTTTGCTCACGTGCAAAAATAGTGACTGCTAATGATTTCCTGAATGGGGGCACCCTCGACCTGGACGCTTGCACGGCACCAAACCAAACCTGCATGAGGTTAGAGGTGCTAGCCCAGCTTGACCCTTGACCTGACTAAGCAGCTGCTCTGTGGCACTGTGACAGCACACTGCACACCTGCCATGCACGATCTTGAGACTCTCCCGGGCTTTAATGACATCAACATATAACATGGAGTGCATCCGTTATTATACTTACATATGTTCTGTAGACTTTTAGAAGTCACAATCATATTCAGTAATAAATGATTATCCTTTCTTTTATCTCTTCTTTCAGCGTGGAGATGTGGTGGTGCAGGATGGCTCCAGTAGTGGAATCACTCTGTACCATGAGGGATTTTTCTGGAGATGTTCCTTTGGAGGCAACGAGGGTGATGACGACCTGCTGTGGAAGCTCTGGTTCAGTAAGTGAGACAGACACTTGATAATCCCAACACATCCTCATTTCTAAATGACGGAATAGCTCAATTGACTTCCAAAGCAACATGTATCACCATTCCCCAAACAAGATGCAGCAAACCAGCAACAGGAAAGAAAACTACTTGGTTAGGTTTAGGAAAACATTTCTGTTTCGGTTTAAACAACTATGTTTTCTTACCACACTTCACTTACGTAATGTATGTGAAGTCACTTAACAACGTTAGTAACTTGTTACACACTAGACATGAACAGAGGTGTCCTGTGTGAAGGACCTGTGTTGTATAACCCATCCACTATCTCAGTGCTTTATGTCCTTTTTGCTCTTTATACTACTTCACCTGACTTCCTCCTCGCCACCTAACAAAAAATTAAGAAATGGGTTGAAACAACACACTTTCACAGCCAGCTTATATAGTTGTTTTTCCTGATGAAGACAGGCCAAGTATTCAAATGGTTAAAGGTTTAATGTAAGACGGTTTAATGCTGAGTCTCATTCCTATGTCATCAAATACTTTGGGTTGGTGGAAGGCCAACCTACCAACCCAAGGCGTCAGTAGTTGAGGACCTGATCTCTCCAGAATCATTTTGTTGACTTTCTATCTTTAACTTTCTCAGTGTTTCCACTGTTTTATGATACAAAATGATGATGATAATAGCAAAATGATGTTGTTTTATTCCTTAAATATTTTCTTTCTTTTCATCTGGCCATATTAAAACCCATGGTGGGTTTTTTATTGGAAAAATAATGAAGTGGTAACCCTTCCTACTCACTTGTGACAAAGATAAGTAAGATAACAGAGGCTGGATATTCTATAGTTTGACAATGAACTGAATTGTCTAAAATGACAGCAGTGCAATGAAGCTTTACTGGGAATATAACAAGTATACATAATGACCTCTTAAAAAAGGTTTCAAATTGGACAACATATATACAGTTATGCTGGTATATCTGTGATAAAGTATAGAAAGTACACACATACAGTATGCACACAGAGGAAAATCATGGTTTTTAAACATGTTTTAATGCATCATCAGTTGATAAAATGAAATAATAAAATTAAGCATTTCTGGTGACAAAACAATCCAATGGGAACTTCAAATAGGGACTGGCACAATCTTTTAAGATACAAACAGAAGGGAAGACATTTTGTCCTGGTAACTTCTCTTAAACGGTCTTATTCTCCGTCTTAAAGCTGATGATTGGTGAGTGCATCCTCCAAAGAGTCACACAGCAGCACCATAACTCCACTGTAGAGTAAATACCAGCTTCTGATTCGTTGCTTTTATGTCAGTAACACTCGTATGCTACCACAGTGGTAGAAACCCTCTCATGTGACTGTTTTGACGGCGTGCCATGTGATGTTATTCTGGTCATCCGTCAGGTGATTGTGTGTCATCTATTTTCTGAGGGGGACTTTGAATGGTGGCTCATTGTCAGAAACAGCCTTCAGCACTGATGGGACCTTGTGAGGGTCTGTGGAATTTCACATGGTGGAAGAGAAGAGTAGAGAGTAGAGTAGGGAAGAATATAAAAACATGGGAAAAAAACGACTGAAATAATCATAACTTTTTGTCACTCTGTTGGGAAATTCAGTTACATCTCAATCCATTAAATCCGCGTCGAAATGAGAAGGAACTGATCGTTCAGTTTGCTACCGACAAATTAAATAGGTGACTAATTTTCAAGCAATAAAAGTAAAAAAATTACAAATTGACTGTGAATCATCGACGCAGAATGTTCTCTTTGCTCGTGTGACCATTAAACATTTTCCTGTTATTTTGTTTGTCACATCATTATATCGTATTTTTATAAGTGATGTCCTCTATCAACTGTGTTTGTTTATTTGTAAGATCGCTTCATTGATTTACTGCCTTTTCTTTCTCTCTCCAGCTAATCAGCCTCACTCTAAAGTGTGCATGCCTGCCTACCTCTTCCCATTCCCAGTGTCTCAACAGACCCACAATGCCACAGCGTATGATTCTGCCATAAGTAAGTGTCTCTCTATTCATTTAAACTTTGCTTCTTTCTACAGATTCATTGTACAAACGGCTGTAGGTTGCTAACAATTATGTTGTCCAGTCTACAGAAGCTTCTGGAGCGTCTTTATGTTGATTGGTGTAGCAGCTGTGTTGCTCGGTGGATTCTTCATCATCTGCGCTGCTCCCTTCGCCAGCCATGGCTTGTATAAAGCGGGAGGAGGCCTCTTCCTGACATCTGGTGAGGCCGAGAAATGGTTAAACCCAGTGTTGGGTTATTTTAGCACTGAACTTAAAGGTCCGTTGTATAGGATTTAGGGGCAGAAATGGAATCTAATATTCATAATTATGTTTAATTTAGTGTACAATCTCCTGAAACTAAGAACCATTGAGTTAGTTTTCCACAGAGTTTGCCATGTTTTTACAATAGCACAGAACAGACAAACCTAACACTGATTCTAGGGAGGGACCACTGCAGGAGAGGGTGAAATGAGGGGTGTTCAGTGGGTTTTGCAATCTGCCCCCTCACCACTAGACGCCACCAAATCATACACTTTGACCGTTTCAGTATACTTTTGATGTACTTTATGAATAAGGATTTCATATTAAAAGCAAATAATGAGCTCATGGAAAACAATTAATTGCACTGTTGAAGACAGCACCAGTGGTTTCCAACTTCTTTGCCAAGAAAAACACACGGTGTAGTTTGTTTCAGATGTCCTCAGTCATTCACCATTCCACTGAAGAGACATTTCTCCTAAAATTCCTCACATGGTTACGTATGATTATCTGTTTGGTGCCTACATTTCAGTATCCAATATGACATAAAAAACAAACTTGAGAGAATTTTCTTATAAACAACGAAAAATAAACCCCTCCACAACTTACTGTGGTAAGCTTGTTTTTCCTTCCACACCTCGACCAGGAGCAGTTATATGCAGCTTACCCATTGATGCAGGAGTACAATGATGTCATATATATGAAATATCAGAAAGAGTATGTTTGAATTTGATGCTTTAGTATATTCAGCTGATAATACTTCTGTAATTTCACTAAAGAAAAGTTTTAAATGCAGGACCTTCACTTGTTATGGTATATGGTACTCTTACTTAGGTAAATGATCTAAATATGTCTCCCACCAGTGGTTTAACATACATTTCTAACCCTTGTTATGGATCCTTTGGATTATATAAAAGGTATGTGAGTGAGTTTCAGTCATCACTGTCTCCTCTCTCTGCTCCAGGTCTTTTCCTGCTGTGTGTGGTGGTGATGTACGTCCTGTGGGTGCAGGTGTTGGATGTGGTGGATGTCTACATTGATTACCAGCGCACTGCACTGTGTCCGAACTTCCAGCTGTCCCTCACCTATGGTTTGTCCTTCATGTTTGCCCCTGTCGGCATCTTCTTCTGCCTGCTGGCCGGCCTTCTCTTCCTACTCGTTGGCCGAACCATCCAGGTCCACTACCACTGACTTTAGCCAGCAGCAGGTTAAAGGCTTGAGATGTTTGGAACACAAGTGTTTTTATTTTTTTCCCTCTTTCCTTTCTTTTTAACCACCAGACCTTGGATTATTTCTCCGTTTTGTCTGCCATGTAAAAGCAGGACTCTGTAGACACTATATGGCAGCTCTTTGGTGTAAATTATCTGAGAGTCTTGAGCACTTTGTTCCAGGATAAATTGCAACCATTGTTTAATTAAAAAAGAAAAAGCTCACTGTAGGTGTAGGTTGTCATATGAGGAATTCTCCACAAACCTGATCACATACAATATTCTTCATATTTCAATACCAGTGGTGCTTTTGTTTGAATCTTGAGTGTTTATGTGTCATATTTACCAGCAATCAAATGTTGATGTGTTGATGCTTGGGAATATGCTGAAGAGGTACAAATAGCGAGAGACTGTAATAAAAAAAATATGTTTTACTTTGTATAGCTTTAAAAAAAAATCTTTTTAAGAAAAGTGCACAGTGTAAAGCTTACATGGTGGCATAACAATTTTATATTCTGTAGGTTACCACAATCTACAGTAATTGGGGTGAGTGTTTTGAAAAGAACACCTGGCTTGCAGCTATTTCTGCAGTCGTTTTAAAGAACAGGGTTGATGATATTCTATATTTTTTGTTATTGTCCACAAATCCAATGAAAAGACCAGAACCAATGCTTTCCAGCCTCTGTACCAAGTCTGTGACACTCAGCTGAGTTTTCATTTTTAAAAAAGGCTAAATAAGTTATTGAAACAGCTGGGCACTGTAGTTTTTTGGCAGACCTTACTCAATCATGAGTGCATACTGAATTTGTTGGGGACTACTTTTAGCTGTGGATTAATACACATTGGTTTTCTGGTGAGTGTTTATGGCAGCAGGACAATGTTTGTATGACAACTCAAAATTACATAAACCGCAGTTTACCTAAATTACTGTAGGGGTCGCTTGCGAGTCACTTCAAAAACGACATACAACATGACCATTGCAGCGTGATGGCTACAGGCGTACCTGACTTTTGTGTTGCGCTTGTAATTTCGTTTTGGTTTAGGCAAGAAAAACTACTTGGTTAGATTTAAGAAAACATTGTGCTATAATAACCACGTTACTTATGTAAAGTTTCATTATGTATGGGCCGAAATGTCAAAATAACTGTTTGCATTTGATCTGAAATGCTTGTTTGACCACGCCTATATTTGTACTACTTCACCGCTCTTCTGTGTAAAAATCACAACAGCCACCAGAGGTGGCCCACCTGACAAAAAAAAAAAAAAAAAAAAAAAATGCCACTATGCATCGGAATAAGTTGCTTTCACATTTGACCTATCTGGGCGTTTCTCTGATGAGGACAGACTGCGTCCTTCATAGGAACATGTCAGTACAATAGGCTTTGCTCACTGACACCACAATAGCACTCACAGAGAAGTCATTTCTATTAGCCTTTAACGATGCAGACAACACTGTAGGGTCCATTAATTGTTGTTTTGTTGTCAGTAATAAGAATTAATAAGAATATCATCAGACCTGTCTTATATTTTTCACTGAGTGTTTAATGCTTATTTTTCAGCTTTTTTAATGCAATATTGTTTTACTATTTCTGTACATAGCCTGAGACTGTTTATAAACCGATTTATTCAGCACAGTTTATTCTGTTTATAAGTGGAGCTTGAAGCATGATTGGCTTTCGATGAACTGTTTCGCGTTTCTGTTGTTCAGTTATCGTCTTACATGTTTTCACAGTCTGGTGTTTCCTCGAGTTGTTAAGTGTGTGGTGAGAATCTGACATACCGTCATATCTGTCCAAATAAATGTATTTTTTCTGTGATGTGTTTGCCAATTAAAGGACACAGTGAAGGTGAGCTTTGATGCCCGAAATGAATCATTTTGTCATTGTGACAGGTTCAAAGCCCTGTGAAAGGCTCAGTTCAATTCAGGCTTTTCAAAAGATGGTGTCAGGTGTGTGTAGCCAAAATCAGCACGCCCATTACGCAGAAAGATTGCCTTTAGCAGAGACTCTAGCAGATCAATTTATTCAACATGAAAAAAATGGGACTACTTGCAGACTGTGTAATTCTAGAGACAAGAATATCAACAATGACCCATCGGGGGAAGACCTTCTGTACATGGAATAAACTGATTCCTGCTTGCAATCTTTCTAAGAAATGGAAAACATTTAAAAAAATAAGAATAAAAATACAAACACTCAAGAAAAACACCACAAGAGGGCACTGTTCATTTACACATCGCCCTCCACGCTCAGTAACATAAATCCCATTTTGCTTATCTCGAGCCAGTGTGGAGTGTATGTGGCGTTATGCATTTAATCACAACTTCAGAAGTCGGATCTGTAGATGAAAGAATTCACACCTTGGCTGACAGACGGATGGTAATTTCACTCATGAATGGAGCATTTGATCAGGATCTGAATGGACTCCTGTGCCGATCCTCATGTGTCTGTATCAACTCGGAGCCTTTCCAGCTTCATAATGTACTTACAATACATAGGGAAATGGGTCTGAGCTGTGCCTCAGAATGCAGAGAGAGAGCGAGAGCGACACTAAGTAAGGCACTGATTACTTTGTGAGATTGACTTTGCCCTTACAGGAGACACTTTGGGATGCAGATTCACACCTCTGAGTTCCTGAAAATTTCAAACGAGAGAGTAGCTCCACCAGACTTCAGCCCAGCCCTATGCAGAGCAGAATGAGAGTGGCTACACAGAGATGAGGCACTGTAGGTCACAAGAGGAGGCCACAGAGGTTGGCACAAGCCAATAAATTGTGAGATAAAATCGGAGGGATTCGTGCTGTCAGGGTGGAGTGCGCCTTTCAGCCCAGTCTCCCCTAGGAAAGAGATTTCTCAGTGGTGGACTCCCTGGTTTAAATGAAATCTTAATAGGAATAAAAAAAAGATTAATAATTTCTCTATCCATTTCGAGCCGGAGTGTGTGTGGAAAAAAAGAGAGCGGGAGAGAGGGCGAGGGAGATTTAATGCAGGTGTGAGGCAGGCTACCTCCAGAAGAAGAAGAAGCCGGGCCTCGCAGTCAGTAATGTCATCAGAGTCCCAGCTGAATTCAGCACTGTTCTGCATGATTGCCCATGATAATTGTGTGTTGATAGGGAGCGCCGGAGATGGAGTATAATTTCCACCGAGAGATTCCTAAACAAATACCTGTGCTCAGAAGAGGGATGGAGTGCAGCAGGAGGTGAGGAGGAGAATAGTGGATGAGGGGAGATAGAGGATGAGAGGGTAACACTTCCAGAGGAGGAGGAGGAGGAGGAGGAGGAGGAGGGACAGGAAGCAGCAACCGAAGCAAGGCCAGGAAAGAGACTGGGCTTTTAAAAAATAAACACTAAAATCTCTGGACTTTTATACGCTACAAAAAGACACAAATGAATGCCATTGTAAATACTGACATGTGAATAAATCAAATGGTTTCAGAACAGAATAGAAGAGAACACATAAGAACATTGTGGAGGGGTGAGCGACAGTCACCTGACACACGTTGTTGCTGTTATATTTCATGACAGATTCTTTGTTTTGTCATTTGCTGTAGTATGTAACTTCCTCTGGCATGTGTTCTAATGAATAGGTCAATTAGCTTCATGTCTAAATGTTTGCTCTGGCAGGCAGTGTGTACAGTGTAACAATAAAGTCGTTATCATTGTTATCAATTGAAACTGTACTGTGTGGACCCGAACCGAACTGAACAGAACAGAACAGAACAGAACCGATCAGTATGTAATATAGTATAACATAATACACTATAACAGAACAGAATAAAATCTAATAGAATAGAATAGAACAGAGGACAGAACAGACCACAATAGAGCCCATAGAAAGTTATAGAATAGAGCTGTACAGTATAAAACAGAATGGAATGAAACAAAACAGAGTAGAATAGAATAAAATAGAACAAAACATAATGGAACAGAATAGAAGAAAGGAGAATGAAACAGAAAAGAGTGGACAGGACAGAACAGAGAGGAAAACTATTAAACTATTTTTTCTATGGCAATTTTGAAACCAAGGTTACAGACTGCTTTATTTAATATATTATAAACATATATGTATCAACATATTTAGAAATTACCATATTTTGATTATACAAAAAGAAAGGGAAAAATTCCCTCCAGACATGTTTGAGGACACAACAACAATCATTAGTTTCTGATGTGTTTTTCTTTCTTAAAAAAAGTTCAGTTAACTGTTTTAAAATTCCTAAAACTACATCTTTTCCTTCTGATTTATTGAAAAACACACAACATCTGTAAATATGCAAATGTTCTTCGTTTCAAGTTGAACTGTTGGATACTGCTTCTACACATGACCATGTCTGACTTCCTTCCTACCAGTTGTGATCCCACAAAGTCATGCTCGTATGTAAACATGTTGTAAACTGAGATTTAAGGAGCGCACAGAGTAATGAATGCACATGAAGCATTCTTGTGTCAAGCCCCATCATTCTGCAAGTTCAAACATCCAAGTGAAGTAACAATAAGCACATTCATTTTTGAGTGGAGGGGGATTTTAGGAGGGAGTGAGCAGAATGAGTACATAATACAGAAATATACGTTTATTTAAAAATGCATTATTATTAGAGATGCACAATATGATATTATGTCTGTCGATCAAAAACAATGTAAACAAAAGATGTAGTTTGATGACATGGTGAAGTAATGTGGGGGATCATGGGAGTTGTTGTCTTCATTGTTAAACAAGCATCATTGCAGATGAAAGTCCATCCATGTGACTCAGGGAGAGACAGGCGAGGTTAACGCGGTAAAGTTTTTTTATTATTGTTTCCACGTCATTCTTTGACCTCCTTCCTCTCTCTCTGATGTAGCGTCTGATGTTTTTCCCACAATTATAGATACTGTATCTCTGAGTTTGAACACTGTTGAAAATGTTCGAAATAATTTAAGTTTTTTCTTTTTAGACATTTCAAGAAGGCAGTTCACTTTAAAATACATCTAAAAGAAAATATTTTTTTTCCTGTTGTCTGTTAAACTGCTGAAAACAAGGTCTATGGATCATCTGGAGTAACCAGATCTTTCTGGAATTAGACATTTCTGTTGTTGTTACAGCTGATACCTCCTAAACTCTGCAACTCACAACAAAACAATCTAGATGGATACAAAGCACTACGGGGAAGTGGGAAAATGGGTAGTGTTGGATTTGGCATTAACTGTCTCTTAAATGCAGCATTGATACATATCAAGTCAGTGACAGTAAAGTTTTGTTGCTTGATCCGAGTTGAGTACATACTGTATGTTAAAGCTCCTTCATTATTGCTGGACCAACGACCTATATGCCTCAAACTAGACAAAAGTCAAGTTTTGCTGTCTATTAATGAGAAATGGCATCTGTGTGAACACGGCATGTGTACTGCAGTATGTATTCTGCACGTGGTGCTTGTGTGAAGAGATCATAAGGGTCCACAGAGGAGCCGAGAGAAGCGGTCGGACATGTCGAGGCCCTTCACTGGTCTGGTCGAGAAAAGAAGAGAAGATCTCCTCTCAGTCATCACTTGTATATCTAACCTTGAGGGAGGTTTAAGTTAATTGGAAAACACTCTTTGCCTGAGTGCTCTCACCTCATGGCACGTAGTGTAGTTATCATAGCTTATCTTCCAAATGTATCATAATCCCGCATGACATGCAAGTCAGATTTCATTTAAATCAGATTACTTTCAACTCTCAGAAAAAGCAAAGTATTTGAATTGCATGAACAATATGGCAAGTCATATTACACGCTGCTTTCCTCTTTAGAGATAGTTTTACATAATTTCCCATTCGTTTTGAAATAATGAATAGACAATGGGCTGTATAATTGTGAGAATTTACAATTCAGAGGACTACGTCGTATAATCACCATGCATAATTCAAAGAGTTGAGCACATAGGTCACCGGTGGCGGTGGCACAAAAAGTAACTCAGGTCATCAAACAAAATCAACACTTTTACTGACGCTCGGCTTCGAAACATTAAACAAAATCCCTTTGATGAGGCAACACATTTCCTCAAGATCATAGAGGGAAGTATATGAAAGAACAAGCGGAGCATCCAATTATCTGTAAACTCATATCATCTTTTAGTTTCGCTGGAGTCGGTGAGTTCAGAGGAGCTCGCCAATGTGTAAAGCAGTATAAAAACAGGTATTACATTGTTGGCCAGTGAAAGCTACACCTGTACTGAGTGGCTCCTTTCTGCCCCTCTAACATCCTCTGGCCTCACACCTCAGTTTGTGCATATAAATTACATTCCAAAGTGTGTATGGATGGCCCTTGTTCATTCTCAAGGTCTCTTGTTTCAAAGGCATGCTAATGTTGTTCACAGTGAAAACTCCTCTCAGCAGCCCTCTTTTAACTGCCAGAGCAAACGTGTAGGAGATGATTGGGACTCTTCAACCATCTTTCCTCTTGAATATTCATACATTTTTTTTAATGGCACATACAGTATATGTCCACAAATCCTAAACAGAGAGGGGGTTCATTCAACACTTAGAGTTACTTTATTGTCTTTTCCACTTGAGCTATTACTGTAATTGTCGACTAAATGAGAGAAATCCTTCCGTATGTACTCTATACATCCCGTGCTGTGTTAGCACCCACTAGTCATCCTTTTCTCACCTTTTCCATGCTGTATTTGGGTGCTGTGTCTCAGCACCAAGCACCACGCATCCTTATTTGGGTATAGCTTCCCCTCCAGCAATTAATTAATGCAACCAGAAAAAAAGAAAAAAGAAGCCGATGGATTTGGTCATGAATATTCAAATGTACCTCCTGCATATCATTTCTTATGCAGTGTTGTAACGCTGGGCGTCGGTGAGGCGCGCATGAGGGCTTCAAAGCTCGTCGGGGGTTTCTGTACTGTACATATCCTTCCCAGCCTGAGCATGTGACAGAGTGAGAGTTAACAAGATGTCATGCTGAAATGATACAATTACATACTCTTAAATGTGTTTACATATTCTATTGTTTTTGTCTTATTTTGTTATTTAGTGATTTTAGGATTACATCACTTTTGCGTTATTCCATCTCAGGCTCACTGTCCACTTTATTATGTTCACCCCTAGTCTAATCTAATCCAGGCCTATAACATTCAGTTATTTCTGACACTGTCACAGACATGTTAATTCTAATTATGTGTTACAGCATTTGTCATTCTCCTGGACTGCATTATATGAAGTTATTAAGTGTTTCTACTATTCTGTCCCCTTTTGATGCTGGAAATAGGGAAGACAAAAAGAAAAACACCTCTCAGTATAATAAATTCTAGTGCAACACCAGCCTTCACCAACCTAACCAACCCCAATAACTGACAGTATAATGATTATTAAATGTAAACCTGTGGCAGAAAATTATTAAAGAGCTTCCTTTGGTTTTAGAAAAATCAAATAATATACAACCTAACTACTCTCTTTTTTATTTGTCGCCTTTGTTTTAGCACCGCGTGGATCTTTTGTCACAGAGCATTGGCTGGGCATGCAATTTGTTTCTGTTTTTTTTTTTTTTTAATGTTGTGATGTTGAGATTTGGGTGGAGGGAATGTATTATTGCCAATATATTTTAATTTTGTTATATGTTTAATGTAATAATAACATATATTGTGGGCGAAATTATACAGCATCAAGGCTATATATAATTAATAAGTGACTATGTACATAAAAAACACTGTTAATTTACTGTACATACATCAACTTGAAAAAACACCAACGATTGTTTATGTGCACCGTCATTTTTTAAAGATCAATCTTTCTGCAATAAAGTATATATATCCACATTTGTGAAGCTTTTAATCTGAAATGGTTCTTCACTACATTATTCAGTCTTACTACCCAACACTAGTTCGACCCTTTTCCCAACAAAATTAATCAACTCACAGGACAGCTTTGCTACGATCTGGCCAGAAACTAAAGAAATATGTTTAAAAAAACCAAATACAATTTCAGGTGAACAAACACAAAAAATAACATATCACATCCTCAGTCAGAGGCTCACTTCATGCAGCCTTAGAGCTCCTATTCTTCATCCAGCATGTCTCTGGGACAAAAAATAAAAACCTTTTTTTTTTGTCCCATTCTGCTGAGATACAGTCCCTCATACGTTTTAATGTTACACATGTTTAAGTTGTACAGCTCTCTCAGGAGGCTATTGTTCAAAACAATATCTTGGCAACTCATCTAGTTTTGGTGCCTCAACATCAGAATAAGTGCTTGTCTGTCAGGACTTGGTGTCATTTCACAACAGGCGTTAGGTGAGGGTCTTATATCTTTCAGAATGGTTCCAGAAAGCCCAAATTAAGACTTTCAACACATTCATAATGCTTTGACGAACAAATAAATAGACAGAGAATTTCTTTTTGAATTTCCCATACCACAACAAGCACTGATCCTGAACCCTACCCCTTTAATTAGTAGTACATTAAAATACACAGGATCAGTACTTGAAAAAAGTCTATTTTATCGGAAAAAGGTACAATTGACTACATAAAAAAATACAGTGCATATATTTTTTTGAATAAAACAGCAATAATTGTGTATATGCACCATGAGTTTCAGCTAACAATCATTTATGCAAAATGTGTGAAGCTTTTTGCTTGAAATAATTCTACATCGTTTACTATATCTATATATCATTCTCGTCATTTTTTTTTTAAAATCCCCATTTTTTCTCCAACAGAATTCCTTTGCTGGTTTAGAAAAAGGCAAAATAATACCATAAACAAATAGTTTTTACTAAATTGCATTTCACCGTAATTTTTTAGACCATATTCTAGCTAGAACCTAGAACCTTAGATTCTCGATCCCGCGTGTCTCAGCGGTATAAAATAAAAATGCTTGTTGTTCCATTCTGCTGCACCCCATTCCCTTAGTCTGTTTTAATGTTACACATGTTTATTAATGCCATCTTACAAGGGGCACTGTCATGTCTGTTAGTCTTAAGCATGTCAATGTGCATAAATGGATGCAACTAAATAAACAAGCACGAACGCTGTTTACCATATTTAATAGAAAGAATTATACAATTCTAATGTTACCTATTCAAATGCTTTCCCCTCTCTTTGTTTCACTCTTCATGTGTATTCATAAGAGTTGCTTCATATGCAACCTCCCTTCATTAGAGTAACATTTATGAAAATGATGTATTATGTATTGAAATTGCAGCAAAGCAAACACAGGCCTATTATTAACACTTGAACTACATCTGTACAGACATTAGAGTCACGTCGGCTCGATATTAACATAGGTGACGTTCTTGAAGTTACAACTGTCCGACTTCTTGTGCTGAGATTCAGACACATATGTGCAACAACACTGCAGAGAACAGGAAATCTTCCTGTTGACTGAGGTAATTTATGTACACTGCAGTAATACGAAATACCGTACTTTACAAAAAAAGTAAGGAAATTAGAGAAAGAGGAAAAGACAACATTGACGACATTGTTAAATGTGATTGTATATGAAGCAGACAGATCTTAGGTGTCAGCAAACCTTATACAAAAAACACACAATGAGTGTCAAATTAAAAGACACAGAAAGCAACACAACACAAGGCGAGAGAAAAGAAACTACAGCACAGCCACAAACAATCTGTTCAGACACAGGCATGCCTTACCTGCTGATCTCCTTTGAATGGTTTTAGGCGGCTTTGGCGACAAATAATCAGTTTTTCGTTCTGGTTTAAAGCTTCAAATCGAAGCTCAAAGGCAGCAGGAGTCATGTTACGATCCTTTGTCTTTACCGCTGCAACCGACATGCCTTATGTGTCCCGCTCCTGTGGCTGCTGCTGTGCTTTTATACTGGTTTAACTTGCAAAATTATACCTTTGACCCCGAGTAGGGCTGACATTCCTTGAAAGTAAAATCCTGTGCGGAGATTGTGGCGTTTGGTTTTGCAATGGTAAGAGTAGACTTTGTATTAATTGAAGTATAATGATATCCCTAGCTCGGATGTTGGGGAAAAGAGAAGTGAATAATGTATCTCCATGCAGATGATAAATGAATATGTTCATATATTCATTTATTAATTCATACGTTTGAATTGCAATTTAGATTGCCCTTATACCTACAGTACAGCATTTCATTGTAAAACTTGTCCTTTTTAATCTGTCATTGAATGTACGTTTGCTCGTTCACCACTGTGATAGTTTAAACTTTGGGAATCCCCGTCGCGCAGCAAGGAAAATGTTCGACTCCACTTCACTGCTGAATATTTTTCCTCTCAGTGCCCTTTCCTTTCCCCTGCGTGTGAGGGAACATGCTAAACCTTGCGTCCTCACTGTACTCTGTCCTTCTTTTCACCCCTGTCCTCGTCTTTCTCGCTCGTGTCTGAAGATGAACCGAAGAGAAGAAAAGCTCCGATAAACACACAGCAAAGTTCTGCAAAGTTTAACAAAGTAAAGAGGAAATGCCAGCTGAGGAGACGCTGCCGGCCTTCAGGCAGTGGAAGTCAGAGAAGCCTCAGGATGCCAGAGGGACCGTACCAAGGCTGGTAAATGTTACCATTGATAAATAAACATTATTTAAAAGATCTGTCAGCTCCTGTTAGAACGTAGCCGTGCTTCATTTGTTTGCCTGCTCTGAGGGTATAAGGAATATTTAATCACTCCTCTGAATGATATGAATAATCACAGATACCATTTTCTGGGAGCCACGAGCGCACACACGTCGATGATGAGTCGAGCACTGGTGTTTAAGATTTACATTCTAATGGATTCAGTTTGTGTGCATGAAGTTTAAATGTTACAGCTCTCTCAAGAATAATATGTTCAAAGAATAAATGCTATTGTTTAAAGACAGTTGTCCTAAATTGGTTTATTTTACAGGAGGACAGCTTTGGTGTGGCTTAAATCTCTTTTTTTACACTGTTTGTTTTTAAAGACTTCATTTAAATTGTTCTAACATACAATTACGCATAATTGATATGAAATATTTAGAAAACAATGTTAAAAATGCCTATTGCAACTTTCTAGAGACTAAAGTGACACCTACAAATTATTTTGTCTGAACAAAGTCCAACCTCCCCTGAAACCGTGATAAAAAAAGAGAAAAAAACATCATATTTGAGGCTGGAACTCGAGAATTCTGATATTTTTGGACAATCTTCACTTGAAGGATGGTTTGAAATGATTAATCAGTCATCAAAATAGTTACCTACATGCCTACTAAACCTAAACTGAGTGTGGTCAATATCTTATTGTTAGGTAATGTGCAAAGTTACAAATGTACGTTTCTTCAAGTTCAGGTTTGGGGGCTGGAGCCAATCTCAGCCGATACTGGGTAAGAAGCTAACACAAGGCTAACGCACAGAAACGGATAACTACTGTTCACACCTACGGGCACTTTCACCTGCATGTCTTTGGAGGGGAAGTTGGAGCCCCTAGAGAAAACCTGTGTAAGCACAGGGAAAACAAGCATTTCCACAGAGAAAGGCCTCCATGAAATGGAATGGACCAAGGAATGTGGCAAAGGTAGCTTAAGATACTGACCTAGCCTCTAAATTCCCTAGTTCCCAATCTGATCAAGCATCTACAGGATGTTATGAAAAAGTCCAATCCTTGGTGGATCCACCATGCAACAGACTTGGCTCTGACCTGTCGAGGCATGAACACAAGTCCTCTGGGGATGTCAGTGGTGTCTGGCACCAGGGCACCAGGTCTGGATCAGACTTGTTCCATCGGTTCCCATGGACACTCGATCGGAGCCTAGCAGAACTTTGCATTGCAACCCGATGATTAATGTTATTTACTTTACTTGTTGGTGGATTTTAATGACTGATTGGTGTATATTTTGCAACACAAAGTACTGTTAGTGGCTGTTTGGAGCACTGTAGTGTCTGTCAGTGCTGTATCAGGGATTTATTGGGATCTTTTAGTTTTGATCAATGACAAACCCATGAATGAAGCTAAAAGAAAGATTTACAGATTCCCTGGTTTGGGTACCTGATTTGCGAGTGTGTGTGTGTGTGTGTGTGTGTGTTTTGTGTTCTCCAATGATAGTATATTTGCATGCAGAAATAGAAGAAGTATTCTCATCTTCTTAAATGCAAAACTTAAGTTATGTCAGAGGGCTGCAAACACTGCTGTTCACACATCAGCAAAATACACATCACACTGTACAGGGATATAAATAGATGTTATGCTTTTCTGCCCTGTTTGTATTACCCTGTGTGTAACCCTGGTCCAGTTCTCTGCCGGTCTCTTGCCCACCGTTGCAAAAGACACCTGCTTGTTGGCATGGCGACATCTGAGCCTCTGAGGACGAGCAAAGGGGCATCTGTTGAGCAGAAAGAGGAGCGAGAGGCTTCTGAGCAGGACTTGGCATCTGCTCATAGATTGAACCTAATGAGGAGGGTTGTCATTTTGTTATTGGGAAATAATTTGCCCGGCAGGCCGACCGTTATGTAACACAGACCGTCTATCCATCCATCCATCCATCCATCCATCCACCCACCCATCCATCCATCCATCCATCCATCCACCCATCCATCTCTGCTGAGGAAGGTTTTTTGTTATATCAAGACTGAAGATGATGATAAAAGATGATCAGACTACTGTAAATACAACATCTGACACCATCTGTCTGAAAACATCTGCATTTGAATACTTCCTGAAATATAAGCAAGCTAAGTAAACTAGTTTCTACACTTACCCTGTTGTAATTGTTTGTTGTGTATCTGCCGTGAAGAGATTCTCAATCCGCGTCTGACCTTTCTGACACATTTCTTGCCTCTCGTCATCCCTTCCTGTTTGAACTCTTCCCTTCCCGCCTTGCCATCTGTTCCCTCAACATGTTGCCGTTTCTTGCAGTGAACATCTTCTTGCTTAACAGCCTTGAACTTTGCAGCACACATCATCTCATTTTTATTCATTTCCCTTTAGAATGAACTGGTCGTATGGCATGAAAATTTGGTCTTCATCAAAATGTTCGGAATATGACCAGTTACCGTGGATTTTGATGAGTTATTCCTCGTGTAAAGACACATACTGGGACTTCTAATGATTGCTCACAGTACATGCATGCTTTGTGTTGACAGCTGTGCACAGTGGATAAACTGGCTGACACACTTATAATAAGATTAATATCTTGCGCATTATAACAATGATTTGCATGCCCTTTTCCCTCTGCAATAGGTCATCTTATAGGACAAATTTATACACATTTGTCAACAGTTTCAGTAAATAAAATATGCATTTAGTTCTAATGGAGTTAAAGTCCATCAGAATATGAATGAATATTTATTCTGATTGTCAGATTGGGAGGCGCGTCACCTGCAGTGCTCTCCTTTTTTAACCTTCACTAAATGCTTAAGCAGCATTTTATTCTCATTTCAGTCCCGGGAATGCATTTTCCCAGAGTGAGTTTAATATCTTTTTTTGCATTATGTGCCACAATGATGGATTATCTTGATTGTAGATCCGAGCGTTGACAAGGGAGAGGGAAGGGGGGGAGAGGCGGGATACACCGTCTTTTGGTGGCGTTTGTCCAACTTCACAGACCTATCAACGCAGGACAATAAATCTTCTGAATGCATATTTAACACTGAATCAATGTACACTGTAGCTTGAAGGTTAACCTGCTTTTTTTGTTCAAATTTGTTATTCAAATGCAGTCTGCCTGGTGCGGCAGCCTTTGTCCATTCACAGCACTTATGCATGGTTCACTGATTGTCTGTGAGTTACTGTAAGAAGGAATTAGAACAACAAATGACCTTAAACAAAACGGGGGTCCCATCTGAATGTACGTGTCTCTTTAAACTAAATTGATTTGTTCGGACATTAATGTCTGAAGACCAAAGTTTAGCTGTCTCTCCTGGACAGACATAAGAGGCTGACCTCTGACCTCTGTTTCCATCTTACATCTGAAGCTGCTCTGTAACACTGAGGACCTCCTCTTGTGTCCAGAAATGAACATCATCACTGGAAAATTGACTAAAGATCTTATCGTCTGTGGTCAATTCTTGATAAAACAAAGACTGCAATACACTGTCCAACTTCCTCATTGTTTTATTCTTCATATTCACACCTATATCATTGTCTCCAGAGCAAATAAAACAGCCTTTAGCTCCTTTTACATGACCAGTTCATGACTGGTCTGTTGCACCTGTTTTCTCCACAATGTAGTTTGGCATATATCTGTTTACCTACTTTTGCTTCAGGTTCCTTCTTTACAGTATACATTATGTTGGTGCTTTTTCACCAATAGCTTCGTTAAATTTATGTATATTGTTTGTGTCTGTAGCCTCTATAGTGCTTTTAGCATTTTGCAACATTTTGATAATCATGTAGGTGATTTTAACTAACCTGTCAGCTAGCCTAGCTGGCTTCCTACAAAGCTCTGCATATACAAACCAAAGTAGAACCAGTCACTCTTCTGTCTGATTTGTGACTAAAAATCCCTTATCCAGCGATGAAGTTGATGCATCACTACTCGCTTGCACCAGATGGTGTTTGTCAGTTACTTTCAACTATGTCAAGCTTCGAGTGTAAAAACGAGCTGTAGCGACCTAACATTAGCATGTGGCTAGCTAAAATCGGTTATCAATCAATCTAAAGGATAAAACATTTTGAAAACACTATACACAAAAACAAATTGTGAAGTGGATAAATGTCACACTAAGTAAGTAAGTACAACGGCAGAATTGAGGGTCGTTGTTGTTCCACCTCTGAGCCAGGAGCGGGACAGAATTGATGGCTGTGTAAAGAGAGTGAGCTGGCCAGGCGGGGAGATTTGAAATGCAGCTAGCACCAGTTTGCAGCTGACTCAATGAAGAAGAAGAGCACTGCAAGTGTAAGCAAACTGAGAAAACAATGAGGTCCAGGAACTGCTGACCCTCGGAGTGGAGGACAGGATCAACCACCACATAACAGAATAATGATAAAATGCAATTTTTTGGTCATCACTCACAAAATGCTGCCTGACACAGATGTAACACTAACTGCCGATACACCTAACCCCTCTTCGCTTGCAGAACACTGGCTTGCCATTTAAAATAGCACCCTGGGCAGCAATACGCCACCTTTGTTTTGGTGAGTATTAAAAAGCCAATGCGGAGGCTAAAACCACTTACAGATGCCTTTTATAGTCCAATAGGAAAATAAAAGGTTCAAGAAGATTTTCATTCATAATAGAATACAAAAAGAGAGAACATTTGTTATTTACTGTGGCGCTGTCTGACGTAGTCAGACTCATGAACAATAATTAAAAACAGGATAGGAACAAAATCAATGATCAACAGAACCTTTTTGCCCATTGCCTTTTATTCCACGTTCTCCCTTCTTGTAATGACCTGGCACCCAGGATACCCACAATACAAATAAACCAAGTACAGTTCTGTGAGCTGCTTGCCTACCAGAGAGATGAGAAGTGGGCTACAGATGCCTGGAAAAGCTCAATCCTTTCCAACTTCACACCCCCAGATTCTTTTCCCTACCAACCTTGTATTCTTCAGCTCCAACAGATGCTGACTCAAGTGACATCACGTGAGGCAATTTATCAGATTGCCATTGTTTCATAGGATTTTTTTTTTCGTGTTTGCACCTAGACACGGCACAGGTAGCCAGCTAACCTCTTCATGCCACATGTTTCATTAGGGAAACAGTCATGTCACACAACACCCCAAAACACAACACTGGGTGTGTAACAGAGGAGTGTAAAAACTCAAAATGGTAAACTAAAACATTCATATATTGACACTTTGGCTTCACACTAATTCACACCTACAGGCAATTTGGAATTGTCACTTAACGTAACCTCGACCCAGGAAACTGCATCACCTGCAGGAAACACTCACAATGTGCAAACTCCAAAAAAGATACACACTTAATTGCCCAAATACTTTTGATAGTAGAGGTAGGACATATTTGGGGGAAGAGGATGGAAAATCGATTGAAGAAAGCCTCTATCTTTTTTTTAGATGAAGTGCTCTTGTGAATCAAGGTAAAAGCCATTTTCTCTTATTGATTTCCTTTTTTTTTTTTTTTTATCCAGAGGCAAATAAACATATAGAAAACATATGTAGGAGTTTGAGATCCTTTGGAGGTTACAACTCAATATATCCCAAGTGTTTGAAAATTCCATGCATGCTGTTGCTGTTACATCATCCACATTCACAATCTCAGTATTCCTTGTGGATGAAGAGGAGTGTTTTTCTCTTAATTCTCAAGGAAGCTCTTTGCAAGTGCACGATATGTTTAAAAAGCTGTATGACAAGTTCATGAATTAAAATGTGCGACACTGATTAGAGGCAACCAGAGGATGAATTTATGAATTTTTATCCAAATGAGGTCCGTAAATCTCATCTGTTAATGCAAAGAAGCCTGGTGGTGTCACATGCAGCCCTTCATCAGGGGACACAACATCATCAACAGCGTTGTAAACAGTAATGAGTATAATAACTCAGTCTGATACAGTCATTCCACACTTAACTAAATAAACTAAACTGATATTCTAATGTGGACTGGAGTAACTGCTCCACCGGCACAGTGGCATCTTCTCTTGGGATTATGAGCCCCTGTTCTGTTAACAAGGTGCTGTGGCTCTGAATCACAGCTGCTAATGACTTAAAGAGCATATCAGCTATGGCTCGTTTGCTCAACAGTGGAGGAGCACGCTGCTTTGAGCTGCTACTTTAATTAGGGATTGGCCAAAACACAGCTCCCTGCGGTCCTGACACATTACCGATACTCACGCGCTTAAAAACAGCTCCACAAGGACAGCAGGTTATCCCACAGCTGTCCGATAATATAATGCAACAGAGTGATGTTTTCTTAGTATTCCGATGGCATGACCTGTCCGCGCACGTTACAACAAAGGAGTGCAATGCATTTCCTGCGCTTTGAATTCAATGTATGCGGGTATTGACCGAGTTCTGTGTGGAGGTCACAAGTTCGCCCCCGTTCCTGCGCCGACATTCTTACGCGGGGAGAGAAAGCACCAGTCACAGCCTCTCTCAATCAAGCCCTGATCAAGCACAAAGGCAGATCTGACTCTAAATAATACATGACTTGACTTCCCCTACACACTCCCCACCGGGACACAGAAAAGAGGGTGCAGGTTCAAACATCTTTCCTCATCTTCAAACGTCCTGCCTTCATCTTAGCTGCTGCCACATTTTCTGACACTGCTCAGACCTGGAAAGATCAGGAAGGAAGGGCTGGTAAAGGATAGTGCCACTCATTTCTGTGCCTGGTCGTCCTTGTCCTGAAAGACTGTCTTTGATTTGGAGACGAATCAGTAAAATACAGGAGAGGAGAAGAGAAAGGTGGACAAGCTGGCTGTTGGAGTGAATTTAGATATTTTTAAGGGTCATAATTTAGTTTTCAATTTTATATTTACTTTGATTTAAAGGCCAACAAAGAGCCACCTAACCAGTGTTCAAATGTAAATATCTTTCAAAATTATATGGGCATTTGGTATAATAGAAGCTACAAAAGATCCAATCCTGGCACATACTCAGAATTATGTCATGTTGGTCAATACATTTTTCTACACAGAAATTATGACTTGTTAACAAGCGTGTAACCTGATTTGAACCTGAAGGTCATGAGTGGATTTGAATTTAGGCTTCAGTGAAGGGTTTTAAAGTCATGTCCGTTGTAACCAGAGGCTCCTTTTTTGTGAGGACCCAATCATATAACTTCGGAAAATGTGATTGTCTGAGACAAAACAAAATTCTCCAGGTGTTCGACATGAAAGGAAAGTGCCAAGCAACACATATGTCAATTGAAAATACAAAATTTCAATCAACTTGGCAACTCTATTGCCATGCTCACTGCTCATTGTGCGAGGCTGTACTGTTGGCACGACAGCATTTTGAGCTGAATACTAAATTCAGCATGCTAACATGCTCACAGCAACAACACTAACATGCTCATGTTTAGCAAGTTTAGGTGTATTTTTTCACAGATGTTTATCATCTAAGTGTTTTGTTTAGGCACGCAATCATTTGCTAATTAGCACTGCACATTAATTAAGATAAATCATCAAGGAACCCTAAATGGCCAATCTTTTGCCTGTTTATTTCGAAGGTGTTAAAATTGTTGAGATCTGCTGGTGGTATTAGATAGAAACTCAGATGATGACCAAAGCCAGACAGATTCTTCCTCTTGGGAACGTAAATTTCTTGGCAATCCATCCAATATATTTTCAGGTAATAGTTATTGTTAGTCTGGACAAAAGTAGTGGAACAACCAAATGACTCTGCCGTCTCTACAGCAATGCAGGTCACAGGGCCACATGACTCTGATAGAGCTGTAGTTTATTCATGCTAACAAATGAATGTTCGTTCAACTTTGTTAACAGTCTCAAATTCTTTTTTTTTTTTTTGAGGCATAGACACCTTTATTTAACAGTGGATAGATTAGAAAGGGGAGAGAGATGGGGGTGTGACTTGCAGTACAGGTCCTCAGGCCGGATTCGAACCAGGGTCCACTGTGTTTGTGGCGTGCGCAGTCTCAAATTCTAAAAGCAAATACTGTCGTAGATGGTACTTGATCCAAGTATACTCATAGTTAACCCCAGGAACATGCTTTTTTTTTTTTTTTTAGAAAGGCTAACCTCTCTATAAAAGCAAGGAATCTCTGTCTGTCTGTCTGTGTGTGTGTGTGTGTGTTCCTCAAATATCTCTGCGGATCAGGATCAGACTGACCTGAGACTTGCTGCTGCAAGGTTTAAGGGTGTGCGACGTCGGCTTTGTTTGGACTGCAATGATACCGTTAATAAATCATTTCATAAATGCTTTACAAATTCCGCTAGCATTGTCCACCGTAGCCACCACAGCCACGTGCGCACCAGAGCCAATCACTGCAGAGCCCAACTCCACGACACACCTTAAGAAACAAGTAGATTTATACTTGCAGCGGCGCAAGCTGGACCGGGATTTTGCCGGCGGTTCGGTCCCATTCTGTGCATCTAAACTGACTGTTGTGGATTAATGAGACTGAACGAGTCCAGACAATGGCCATCCAAAGCTACTTAACCTCCCACTTTTCTGAGGAATACATACTTCCAACGGGCAATGCACTAGTAAAATAAATGCCAAATGAGATATTGCATTAAATAACAGTGGCTACAGCAGCACAGCTCTTTTCATTGTTGCTATATGCCGTATATTCTTATTAAGCTACTAGGTGATGTTACTGGACCAAACTTTCAGTTCTATCTCAGCACTTTCATTGGAGTAATTTTTGCAAAGAATGCAATATGTTAATTGAGCTCTATGTTAACTTTTCGTGTTCAAATCCTGGTTATTTGATTAGAACCAAATAATATTCCCTCCTCTTTGACTGGGAGTGCAGACACGAGCACAGAAGGCAGACTGCTCAATAGGAGTCACAGTGCTGCTGCTCTTTGGCTGGTGATAAAGATTCAGCCTGTTCCTTTAGCTCCAAGTGTAGTCATGTGTATAATTGCTCTGGGACTGGAAATGCACCATGTGTGAATATAAAGGAAGGTCCATTTAATGGGAAACACTGTCCAAACAACATAGCTTCACTTTGTCCCATGTCACAGAGAAGCTGCAGAGGATGGCAGGAGGTTCATGATAGCAGCAACAAGCAGCGACAGTGAGCAGAGCCGACAGGGAGGAACAAGAAGCTAGATAAAACACAGACTGTTAAAACAAAATAAAATATCTGATTCTCCAAACTCAGAAATACAATATTATACTTCAGCTCTGTTTGGATGGGATTAACATTACAGGAGGAGGTGAGGAATAAAATATTCACTGTGCTTCTCGATAATTGAATTTGTAGTACAAGTTGTACTAATTTAAGCCTCCATTAATAGATTCACAGCTACTTTGAGGCAGCATAAACAAGCTGTAAATAAAATTGTGACAATTCATCACCTTTTGAGTTGTTATGACAAAGCTGTTGCTGATCTAAACATTCATCAAATAACACAGAGAGAAACTCTTGCATTCTCGATTAGGTTAGTTTTGTTTTAGTCTCCATCAACTCCTGTAGCAGTAAATTACTATTTGCGATATATATACCTCATGGCGAAGCAAAGAATGAAGTCACTCTTTGTCCGTGTGTGTCACGGTTTGAGTTTCTGGTTCAGTTATTTCTGTTTTTATTTTGAAGTTCTCAATTTCACTTTCCACTTCCTCCCATTGTCTGTTTTCCCACCATCTTTCTGTGTTCAGCTGTGTCCCATCAGTTATCAAATCACTCCCTGTGTGGTAAGTAAGTCCTTGTCTTCTCTTTGTCAGTTTGTCCATTCTGTCTCGCCCTTGAGTTCCTGTGTCTCCCTGTTCTATCATCCCGTCGTGGGTATTGTCTTTTGGTTCCTGATTCGTGATGTAATTCCTGGTTTGTACCTTGTAATTTTTGGATTCCATGGCCTTGGTTAACAGCTTTATTTAATGAAGCTCGCCTTTTTTTCCAGTTATCTGCCTCGCTGTGTGTCTTGCGTATGGGTACCCTTTTGTTTAAGCGTGACAGTGTGTGTCTTGATCCGAGCTTCTCTGTTCTTTGCTTTGATAGCTGGGCCAGTCACACATGTGTCCATCAAACATGGAGGTTTCGGGATGCTGACAAGCCATCAACCCAAAACATTGGTATTCGACAACTTGTGAATGATAGTCAGCAATCAGTTGGGTTTCTCCAGAATTACCAAACATGATCTGAAAATGATGTGTAAAACTTTAAAACATGGCCACTTATGTTTTTATTTTGCAGAAATTACAAACTGTGCATTTATGGAAAAAAAAAACTTTTGTCACACAAGTGAATAACCTCAGTGATTTAACTGTCTTTTGGCCTAAGACTATTTTAAAAACTCTATACACTGCATCAGACTGACAGTTAATACCAATAAGACTCCAATACTGTGGGTAGATGATGCTGGCACAAGAGCAGACATTGACAACCAAGGTCTGGACATGTACTTGACAATCAATCATACTGAGAGACATTTCGTCAGCATCATCACAATAATAAGAAACAATTCATGTTAGCATCTACTTGAAGGATTGAGGGAAGAAACACTCCAGTTCTAATGAGGTGCTGACTTTCGGGCAGGCATCAAACGTCACACACTCATAACTGGATCTTCATCCTCAGGAAGATACTGTTCCAAAAGTTGAAATTAAAAAATAAAAAATAAAAATGCATTGGATTTACAGAATGGCTTCTAACCAAAGAACACTAAGAAAAGATGGAGAAATGCTGTAGTCCCAAAACAGGCTACACTGCCAAAATATATTTGGCTGTCAGGGACATGTGGGGGTTTGGGGGTATGTGACGGGGCTTAATGTTAATGTATCATTGATCGTTTGGCTGAGGCAAGCAGCGACCCTGCTCCTATTGATCAGATCAAGGCCAAGGGCAGGATGAAGCTGACAACTCAGACACTGACCTCTGCTGTCTTGACCTTGGCCTAAAGCCAAGGAACTGACCTTTCACCTTCATTATGTGACCTCTGGCATTCAGTGGGTGCCAGATGTGACCTGCGCTGTGTGTTTTGGTGTCCCCAACGTGCTCTCTTTCTCCTCAACATCCTCCAGAGAGGAACGGGGAGGTTAAAATATGTCAAAAGGTTTCACATGAATGCTGCTTCACCTGAGAGGAGTGACCACAGTCTGAGAGGAGAGAGAGAGAGAGAGAGAGAGAGAGAGAGAGCACAGAGAAGGGAAGAAGGAGGAAGTAAGAATATTTCTACCCTCTTGAAAAGCAGTTGTGAGAAAACTAGCAGCTCTGTGGTATTGATCTGGTAATTTAATCACATGAGCACGCATTACACACACATCCACATTGAAAGACATGGTGATGGATCACAGGATCAGGCAGCTTTTGTTTTCTTTGTGTTCACGCGCCACAGAGGACGATTCTTTAACAATGAGTATTGCCCTCAATGAAATGCTCAGCCTCAGATCAGGACACTGATTCCTGCAGCTTGGACTGACATAAACATTAACAGACATGTATTACTGTATCATGTCCCCTGTGTTTGTCCATATATATAATATATAAATTAGAAGTACAGGTTCTTTTATTAATGTAGCTGCTTCAAATCTTCACTTTGGGACAAAGCCTTTCCAAAGTCTCACCTGCTCTCTCTTGTTGCTTGAAGTCCTGCAAAGAACTTTGTAGATTTTTATGATATTTTCGTACTATATTTGAAGCCAGTTGTCGTGGCACGGTTGATGATCAAAATTTAATTGCAACTGCTGCCATTCCTTCTGTAAAGCATTATTTCAAAATCACTGGTGTATAAAATAATTAACAGCACTGAACCATTTAATGTCAATGTAATCACTTGTTTTGTGGAATATTTTTGCAAAAAATAAGGGATAATGAGCATTTCAGCCGAATGCATCGGCTGGTATCTCACCAGTATCTTGATTTCTGTCTTTCTGGGCTTTTCCCCCCCTCTGTCACTCACTGAAGATCGTCAAATCACTTTTAGTCCAAGTCAGGTGATACATAAGGATCTAGCAAATTAAATAGCCAAAGTATAACAAATCAGCCAGAAAATTAAGTGTGTTATCTTCTGAGCATAACTGATAACCAGGTGCAACATGAGTGTTGCTGCAGACCCTTTATCATCTTTATAAAGTTTTTAAGCCCAATGGTAAACTGTGTCTGTACAGATCTCTTGAAATCATTTCAAAGGTGCTCTATAAAACAATTTGTAGAAATGTATATGTGCTAGCTGCCTATGCAAGCCTGTGGATGATTTGTTGAAGTTATTTAATGCTGCTGGACTGCGGATTTCTTTGTGAAGGACTCGGGTCGGCTAACATAACCGGTTTCCAGCACGGACCCGCTTTAAGGGATTATTTTTTTCCCCGTCTCAACTGACGTCACTGTGCTTTTAGGGTACTGGTAGTCATATTTGTGTTACCTTTCCACAGAACCAGGCTGGCTGTTCCTCAAGGTTTGAGTTATAATCTCAGTTTCGTGGGGGGTCACTAAAATAACAAACTCCAATCCCAACAAACGTTAGGGCGGAGATATATAAATAGGCTATGAATAAAATATAATATAATAGCCTAAGAGGTGCGTTCTGACGGAGAGAGAGAGAGAGAGAGAGAGAGAGGGTTTTAACATCTGCCCTTTAAACAGGAAAAACAGACAGGCTTTTAACAGTGATGCTGCGACAAATTGGCACTTTTTACAAGAAAAGAAAAATCCTATTGTATTCAATTCCAAATTTACAAGAAGACACCAACGATGTCGAATGTTTGTAGCCATTTCTCAAGGTTTGATACGTTTTTCCTTATGCAACAAACTCTTTAAATCACACGAGTTGTCTGGGATATTGCTCAAGCCCTGCTGTTCCCCTGTTTCCAATTTTAGCTAAGCAAAGGTAACCATTTGCTACTGGTAGCTTAAAGTAGTATTGACATCAGAGTGGTATCACCTCTGTTGTCTAACTCCTGTCAAGAGTGGATAAAAATATTTACAACTATATCAAAAGCATTTCTTTAATGTGGGGTTGAACTTCCTTAAAGTCAAAGTCGTCACATGAGGCCAGCAACTGTCCTTTTGTATGGCGTTGTGGTGCCAGACTCAGCCAGACATAATCAATAGACCATCAGGTTAAAGGTGAGAGATCATGGCCGTTTTGTGTGTGTCTATGTGTGTGTGTGTGTGTGTGCACATCATGTGATGGTGCAATGGGTCAGGCATGTGCTGTTGAATCTGGGGAAATGTAATACTCTTAAAGAAGAGGACAAGTGTGTGTGGTGTATGTGTGTGTGTAGGGATTGGTAGCGGCGGTGGCAGGGGGTGCCTTATTGATCATCACCACCACCCACATTGACCAATTGGCGGGAACACCTGAGCCTCATAAATCAGTAATGACATTAACAGAGGACGAACGGGTGAGAAACAGATAGATGATGACCACATAAGAACTGCGCCACAGGAAATGCGTTTGAGGTGGTGAAAGCACACACTAACAGTCTGCACTGTGAGGACGCTGAGGCTCCCTGCATGTGGTATAAGACAGTAATGACTGAAGCAATTAACTCAACTGATCTTTCCACTAACACCTGCAGCACAGGGAGCTCAGTCACATCTTTTTTTTTTGTCTGAACACAACAAGGAACAATCTCCATACTACTAATTGTCTTGTCATATGGTCCTGGCGTGTTAAAGCCTTCACACTGTAAGTTCACAGCCCTGTCCCGTCTCCAGCCGCTCCACATTGTGCTCATATTGCCTTTATCAATCTAGTAGAGCCTGGAACAAAGACCTTCGTGTTCAAACAGCAATTACTCTCTCATCTCCTGAGGCATCAGCACAGGCCTAATTGGATTTAAATGAACCCCCAAATTTCCCTTTGTTACAGCAAATAATATGCAAGGCTTTTTAATTAAGATCCGATACAAGCCCACATGGAGGGTCTGCAGTTGCTTTCATGTCCTGCTCTTCAAATGGAGGCTGGAGCTTGCGTGGCGGACAGTGGTGCAGAGTTTTACTCAGCGGGAGGTTGCATGTGGTGGTAGTGTGAGTGTGTTGTGGGGGGGTTGTTGTCTATCAAGAGAGGTGGACCGGTTAATTAAATGAGCTCTAATGTGATTGATGAACTTCTTTCAGAACTGTGGAGACAAGTTGTTCAATGTCACCCCTCAACTTTGGTTTGTAGCTCGACAAAACATGTTTGATATCAGAGGAAGCTCTGCGAGGTGAGAAGGAACTAAATGTAACACATACAGTAAGTCGTAAAAAGATTAAGGAAGTATATCTTACTCGCGAATTCCCTGTCATCCAAACTGCACTAATCGGATGTCTTTGAATATTTTCGTTGTTGACTGTGTAAACCACCCTGCAATGTAGCGATGAATTACAGCCAAAATTTAGTTTAAAAAATGCCCATGAAGTTTTTTTTTTGCTTGATATCCACAACGTTACTGCTGCATTGCACTGCAGGGCTGGCTGAGGGTCATAATCACAGAGTGCGTTAATTGTGCGTCAAAAAAATTCGCACTGAATTTGCATTAACGCGTTTACTTTGACAGCCCTGATATGTTACATAAAATATTTAATATTTTATTGATTTGGGGAGTATTTAGCAGCATGATGGTGTTAATACTTACAGTTATGGACAGCATTACGATTCATTTGGAGTCGTGTTTTAAGCCACCTGGCAAATGTAAATCAATTTTTCACTCTCTTTCAGCTATGATTTGGTCTCCACCACGTCCTAAAGGTAATACTATGCTCCTTATTAGCTAAATTCATCCACTCTGTTCACAAGCTAGTTGTGAAGTTTAGCCAACATAGTTGCATCTTTATGTTTCTTTATGTTACCTTCTGCTTAGGTTTTGGCACAAAAAAGACTTGGTTAGGGTTAGGAAAAGATCACTTTAAAGATCAAATACAGAAATTGGTCTCTCAGGATATGACATTGAACTTTCGCTAGGTACTTGGGTTCTTCCGATAGGTTATGTTTTGTGAAATGCTGTTTTGTTTTGTGAAATTTCGTTTTGTTTGGACCCCCGGGGCCCCGCAGTAACGTCACCACTTTACCCTCCTCCTCTGACATTAGAAAGTCGGGTCATAAACATGAAATGTGAAAGTGCTGTGACACATTGTATGAATATAGATATGATATGTATGACAAGTACAACTTGAACTTATTCAGGGTTCGCAGAAACATAAAAATGCTCACATTTTTCTTCTGACGACAAGGCTGCTTTATCTGCTGTTTTGTGCTGAGTAGGTAGCGAGCAGTGGATTAAGCAGAGCTTTTTTTCCCCTGCTTGCTGCTGCTGGAAACAACGCTGATGAGAAATGTGACAGAAAACTAAAACAGAAAAGTTGAGGATGGAAAACTAAAACAATAAGCTGAAAGATGTTATAAAGCTCAGCAGTGAGAGGTGATAATTCTCTGTTCCTTTCACAAACAAGCAGTCCTGTGATCCATTGTTAATATAAATATATTCGTTTATAGAGGCATATAAACTCCAGTGATTTACATCTACTGTCAATACATTTCATGAATGTAGGTGAATCTCTTTCCTTCTCAGGAATGGTCAGAAAAGTGTTAAATCCAGCCAGCATGTGTACCTCGGGCGTAATTTAAAGTTGTGACATGTGTTAAACAGATGCTCCAGCACACAAAGAATCCTTTGCCTTTGGTGAAGGTGCACAGACAGAGTGAAATGTGCTGAGTCTGGAGTCGAAGCGTCGGCCTTTACACTTGGACAGTCCAACGACAGTGATCATTTTCTGCTTCAAAAGTGATTAGACGGCAACTACAATGTTCTCTCGACGGATCCCAATTGTCGGGGGGGATATGATTGATTGATTGATCTGCTGCTCGTGTCCTCTTCGAGAAACTCAGCCATATAAGAGGGGCTGGAACAGGAAGTCATCAGTCAGCCAATTGGTGTCATGAATCATTCAACCTTTGACTTCATTACTTTGTCGAGTCAGCTTCAGCCAATCACACTGTGAGCTCCAGGAGAAGACAAACAACACTCTTACTGCAGAACTGACATTTTGAGATTTGTATTGTGCTTTTACTGTGGCTTGATCTTTAGTTTTATGGCAAGATTAGGGCTAAATTCTGCTGTAAGACCCATCACACTAAGTATATGGTTTGAATTCTCTCTTGCTTCAGTGAGTTAGCAGAGGAAATAAAATAAATCTTTTCTCTTTCTTGCTGATAGCGGAAGCGTCTCTCTCAGTAATTCTGCACACAGTTTAGGTAATTTCCATTACCTCAGCTGAGACAAGATAATGATAAAGTGCTGAATGGAATACGTACACACACTCATCTTTTCTAATGTGTGATCCCACCTTTTTTCACTGGGAAAGCAGAGGAAATATTAAGTTAAGCTAAGAAAATATTAGCCAGCATGAGGTATGAGCAGCTTTGAAAATTGCTGTTTTTCTGTATGACGGATCGACTTCATTATACGTGCAAGCAAATTTATATTCACAGTTCCAACCTGTGTTAACGTTATTTGAAGAGCAAAGCCAATTACAGGCGTCACTCTATAATCACGGACCGCTGTTGGTCCATGCCAGTGCATAGAAGTGCTCGTAGTGAAAAAGGTGGGGCTTCGGGTTTGTGGTTGTGTGGTGTTAACAGCTGAAGCAGTGTATTGAGAGGCTGATCAAGAGTGAATGGAGTTGTGAGACCTTCAATAGTCCTCGTTCCTCTCTCTTTTCAAGTCTGGAGAATTTGACTCTTATTCCGTGAGGTGAAGTCGAACAGTTCCATGTGGTTTGTGAGTGAATTAATCATGATGATTAATTGGCTTTCAAGTTAAATATCCAGTGAGCGATGTCAGGCTGCCAGACATCAGGGCTAAATTGACAGGCCTTTAAGGAGAAGCAGATTGATTTACACAGCAGCTAATGAATCCCCCTCGACCCAGACGGGGAGGAAAGGTAAACAAGTCTTTTCTTTTCCTTCCTCCCATCTGCCTTGTTCGGGCACACTTTGCTCTCTGTATTGGACTCTAACCTGGTTTTGAGACTGACACTTGATAAATTCCCTCTTTGCTATTGTTTCCTTCACCACGATCCAAACATAACAAGGACAGACCGGAAAAAATCTCTGTGTCGTTTTGGAAATTATCCAAATGCGGCTTGTCTTTGGATGGCAATGCCCATCGGTTGGTCCAACACCTCCAGGCTGAAACATCTCAACAACTACTGGATGGATTGCCATCAGCATTAGCAGTTCCTGAAAGGAAGAATACTAATTACTTCAGTGATTCCCTCACATGTCCTGTAGCTTTCACAAAGAGGTCAAGGTTTTCAGTTATTCAGTGAAGTATTTCAATATCTCCTGGATGGATTGTCACATAATTTCATAGAGACATTCATGGTTCCCAGCAACCCAATCGCCAGAATTGATGTCAGCCCAGTACATTTCTACAAAACCACAGATAAGTTATATAGTTATGTTTCTTTCTGTTTTAACTTTTCCTTTGGTTCAGGCTGAATTTTCTATTTCTCTTCTGTCACAACGCTGTGCTTATGCTGTTAGGTTAGGTTTAGGCACATTTGGTTAAGGTTAGGAAAATATTGTGGTTTAGCTTAAAATACCTTTTTGGCTCGCCACGGTCACAGATAGAGATGGTCTGACTTCTTGTGAAAAACACTCACTTCTGGTGCCGCAGGAACTGCCGGGAATGTCCACAGCTTTCTTCAAAAACACCCAATTTTGTGGCTTCCAAAATGGCTGTAAATGTCTCCAGGCTTCCTTAAACATATCCAGTGGTGTGACTCAAACTCCGCCTGTTTAGCCACCTCCTGCAGGGCTAATAAGCACACACTGTGAACCTGATATGTCAAGTTTGGTACACAGGATGTTACTGTGGTTTGCAGAAACATTAACTGCTATGATTACACCCTGGTGACCGGGCTGTTCTCAGACAATGAATAGTAAAGATTTAGGATTAACATTATTGGCTGTGGCTGAAGTGTCTTCACAGCTATTGTATGGATTACCACACATTTATGTCCCACTCAAGATGAATTGTAATCACTTTGTTGATTGTTAGCATCATGAGGTCAAAATCTTAACATGTCCAATGCTTTATGTAAAAATAATGAAAAAGCTAACATTATGTGTATAATATAGTAAACGTTAGCACCATGTGAGCATCTTAGCATGCTGACGGTAGCATTTAGCACAAAGCAACACTGATACTGCCTCTGAACTGTTCCGTAGCTTCCACAGATTGCTATGCTCAGGAGACCTGAGGTATTAGACCCAGACAAATTGAACGTTTCGTAACATTAGTATACACGTCTCTTCAGTTGTCCTCATCAATAATTCATCTGGAGATGATCAGCATGCAGATGTGAAGCTGGAAACACGATGGTGGTGAATGACTCACAGCAGGTAGTTGACTTTGGAGGAGCCTGTCCAGGTGATGAGGCAAACAACTGTTTAAAACAACATTATGCAACTGTTTAACCTTAAAAAAGACAGCCTCAGAGTCATTTGGATGCCTCACTCAGTGCAACACATGACAGCAGGTTGAATGGCGCCTCTCTCATTCCCACTCTGTGAAGAGAGCAAGAGCAGGAGGGCGGTTCAGCTTGTCAACAAAAGCATGTGTACGGCTGTCCATGAGGGGAAGGAGGTGGAGGACACCAAGTCACCTGAGAGAAGGTGCCGGCAATCTTGTAAAAAAATTAAAGAGGTAACGTTTATGGTAAGACTGAGAGTTTCAGAGGGCATGTGGTCTGAATGGTAAGGTGTGCACCCACGGTCTCAGCCTCGGTCCAATAATTTACTAGTTTATGTGCAAACTCCAGTTGCCACAATAAAAGTGTCTCTTTAAACTACAGACACATTGAATTCCTGTTCCACACTTATCATATTAACATTTCCACAGTAAAAGTAAAGTGACACAGTTCAGATGTCACCTGTAAGAGCTTACTTTCATATTCAGAGGAGGAGTTGGCAGGGCCCTGGTCTGAGACAACCTTGAGACCAAGGTTTGTAGATGTTGTTCAGGCAACAAAACCAGGTCTTTGAACCCAAACCATGATGTCATGCTTACCCAGTGTTTGTTTGTGCCTAAACCATAACCATAACACAACAATCAATTATTTGAAAGGTAGAATTTCAACATATCCAGGGTCCACAGAAACTTAGAATTCCGACAAATTCCGTAGCTCTTGTAGATTTCCAAATCATTCACTGAAAGAATGCAATGTAACTGATGTTTGATTTATTGATTTATAGAAGGCCTAAATGATTTTGTACACATCCAATGGTCAATATCTTAATCTCTCTAATCTGTTTAGAAGTTAACAAGGGACATACATGCTTTTTATGAAATGTCTCGTGTTTTAATGAAACTCCACAAAAGTCTCATCATACAGTGTATTATTTGGTCTTGAAATAACATTGTTCGAGCGTTGTTAAGTAAGATGTGTTTTCAAAATGACACATGAGATATTGTGTTTTGTCTCCAGATTGAAAAGGTTCCATATCAGTGCTGCGAGATGTTCGGTTGTATCATCTCATTATCCAAAGAGTTAAGAAGGAAGAGACGCTCGTAAACTTTCATCTCAGCAGGAGCTCAGACGAAAAAAGATCCCAGACTGCAGGAGGATGTCGTACCTGGACGTATGACTCACCTCCATGCTCCAAAAAAGTTGTGAGCGGTGCTGGCGTATGTGCACAGTAGGATTGGATTTGAATTCGAAGTTGCAAACTTTGAAGCATCCGCAAGGCAATAATACCCATCAGACGAACATGTTTCTGACGTTGAAGATCGGCGGTAGAGAGCAGCTTCTTTAACAAAACAAAGCAGCAACAAAACGCTCTGATGCAACAAGCAGCTCTGAATGTTCAGACAGTATTTCTTCCCGCATCAGTTCAGACTTACCTATTGTTGTCTCCTACAAAGCTTTTGTCCTTCTTTACAGTCACAGTCTGTGTTGAAATTATGGATTTGTTGATAGGCATAAAAACAACCTGTGCAGACAGTCAAGTCTGGTAGTGACAGAAGATTTCAGAAGTTGTTTTGTTCTGTTCTGTGCTTCTGTATATTTTTGCTGCTTTTTTTTTTTTCTAACTTATATTGTCATTTCAGAATATACTTATATGTACCTCAGGCCGGCTCGGATAAGACCATGGTCAGTACAAATCATCCTGATAGATGGAAGCCTGGACAAAAAGGAGCTTCTGGGCCGCTTTAATCTCCAGTTAGTCCCACAGTCTGTGAATATATTTTTTACCTGACGATGGAATACTACCTGCTCCCAGATTTGCTGTGTTGTAATGTGATTAAACACAGTGCTCGAAGTGAACGATTAGCTGCTGGGGAAGCGACTGGTTGTTTAAAAACAACAGTAGAGTGAATTTAAGTGTTTAGCGTAGCCTCCGCTATGGCATCAGTTTATTTCATAACTGGAGAGTTTATTTGACTCAAAGAAGAGCAAAGAGCAACACTGATGTTTTCGCTCTTCTCCTCACTGGCTCCTGTGGGATTTACCAACTCGCTCTGCTGGCGGTAGCCCCCTCTTTCTGCTGATCTGATTGGTTGAAGCTAGCTTGTGATAGGCCGTGATAGACCATATATTTTAAGTGCCTGCAGTGTCTCAAAGAGTTTCTGAGGATGATTTCCCAGAAAGTTCTGTGCAACAAACCCTCTGCCGCATCTGGTTAACTTTTTCTCGTGCACCGCCAGATATCACGAACTCCTGGCAGCCTTCTCGACCCTCTCCATATCAAGTTCACAGTGGCCTGAAACAAACCACATTACTGGGAGCACTACGTGATGCTCACCTGTTCAGGTTTCCACTGCCTGGCTTTCTCTGTCAGTGCTTGAAGTCCTCTTATTGTGTGACACAAACAGAGAAAGTATTCAGGGACACGCAAATGGCAATCTTGTAAGAATGGCCAATGGGAGCATCAGGAGAAATCCTGGTTGCTCTTCAGGCTGCTTGAGCATCACCCCGTCCCCCTGAATGCCAAAATGTGAATAAGGGTTAGGGTTAGGGTTGGGAGTTTTTTCATTTCAAGCAATGAATAAATTACAACTACATTCTGACACAGGGACCTGCTCACATCAGGGATTTGGTTATAAAGCAAGACCCACTTTAACACTTAAATGTAAATAATATTGGACGTAACGTGCATCAGCCCACCTGGAAAATGCCCAGTTTACCAAATCACCTGTTCAGCTCTTTAATTTCCAGGCAAACCTTCAATCGGTTTTGTTTCTCCATTGTTTGTTTTTCAGAGGAAATTCACAATTTCCTTGTTCCATCCTCAATCCTCAACGCTGCACCGAAAGGTCACGGCTGGTGAAAAGCAGAGGCTGGAGTACGAGCTGTGTTTTGATGTTCCGTGCTACCTATTCCCTTTCTCTAACCCCCCTGAGCTCCTCTGATCTACTCCGCGGCTCATTAAAACACCCTCTCCACCTCCGCATTAGCATCAGAGTCATGGTCAGACTGCTTTGTGTTGTAAGGGTGGAAAAACAATATCAATAACAACAACAAAAACAATAGTAGCCTTTGGTCCGGGGAGGAGAGGAGGAGAAAGGTCTTTGATAATGTACATCAAAGAGAGGCGCTGAAGTAGGCTGTGTTTTCATTGCGTGCGTGCCAAGGTCGTCTCTGATCCGGCTCGCGTGGTGTTAGCGCTCGGGGCCGGTCTGATGGCACAAGGTGAGCTGCCAGGTCTTGCAGGACAACTTCTCAAGGATGGGAAGTCAAACATTACAACCAACAAAGGCTTGTCACGGGTTCAAGCTGTGGCCCTCGATTCACTTTGATTCCCTCTCTCCGGCTGTCCATGAGTGTTTTAAGATGCAATGTGAGATTTCTCTAACAGCGGCAAGACCTCTGACACACATTTCGGTCGAGTTGTGTACTTACATTATCCTAAATGTTCGCAGCCATGTTCAAACCCAGAGGAACCCACAAGTTTACTCAAAGCCACGGTTCGTTTCATTTGGTCGCCTGCTGCCATTACCTGTGGGAGAGAATCAGAAAGCGAGGAAGGAAGCCGGAGAATGAGACTAAACATAACGTGAATAAAACCTGAATGCATCACCTCGTCTGTGAACATGCTGTAGGTGCCTGTGTGTTTTCGGCAGCGATGGTGGTTGTTAGTTTTTTATTTGACTGTGGGATCCTTTGAGTTTATCCGCCCCAAAACAGCCAGATTCATGTGCATTAACCATAAGATAGCATGCTATGACACCAAGGGAGTTTGTGCCTGCGCCTTAAAATTCAGATCAACACTCAGTGAATTCAATGAAGATCGTCTCTTCATTTCCCCTCACGTTTCCGTAACGTAGTCAGTGTAGTTAAGTACATTTCCTTAGAGGACTTCTTGTCTGTGTTGGTCTCAAAGTGAAGGATGGAAGTTCATGCTTTAACCAAAAAATCCTAACTCAAGGTCTCACGTACACGCTTGTTGTGCAGAATTTTGTACATTTCTTTCTTCTTTTTTCATCACTTTACAACGTTTGTATGTAAATTTGTATTTTATTTATTTTTCACATGCCGCCTTTTAAAATTGCTTTATTTCTCGATGTTTTTGTTGTACATTTATTTTTACATTGTTGGCATCCTGTGGATAGCAACAGAAGAATTTCATTGTACAGAGAAACATGTTTCCTTACTGTGCATATGACACTAAACACTTTGAATTTTGACTCTTGCATAATGGTTTGTATGCTCCATACTTAAATGAATCAAATGTCGGCACACCATCTTAAATGATTTTAAGATTAAGTTTAAGTACAAATCTATGGGCATTAGTTTTTTATGATGACCCAAGGCTTTCAACCATACAATATGGTCTTTATTAGTGATGACGATTTAAAGACGGATCAATTGAAAGTATTGTACTGTATAATTGTTACTGATAATGCATTCATAGATGACTTATCAACATTAAGAAAGATGTTATCTTGTTAAGTTGACCAGAATATCCCCAGAAAGACCGTATTCAGTAGAATGTAGTGCAGTGTGTGTCAGGTTGAATAGTCTAGTTGACATTATCTTCCTTTACAAACTCTCATCAGCGCTGAACCTCAGTCAGTCTGCATGTTGTCCAAATGTGTCACTTTGACAAGAACTTTAAATTGTCGCGAGAGACTAAAAATAGTTTTTTCTTTGAGCTTTTACCCTCTGGGGGTTGGTGTGCAGTGATGATGTGAGACTCCCCTCACTGTGCAGTGAATAAGTGTTAATTCCAAAGCTGCACGCCATCATTACCACGCTGTGGTTAAAGGTATGCATTGCATTTATTTAATTAGATTCCACTGTAAGGTGTCACGATTGATGTCTCAGCTCTACCTGGGGTGATATCATCCACATGTTTGAGTTTGTTCTTTTGTTATTGCCACGATGATTCAAACATAATTAAACAAAAAAGGTCATAAATTCAGCCACTTGTTATTACCCCTCTGAATAATCACAGGTTGGTGTATTATTTGATCTGTGCAGTTTTCCCCGAGGGTCGGGGGAACACCAGACACAAAAAGGGAACTGATATCCATAATTTCGATTTCATAATAACCAATAAATTACAAACTCTTTCCCTGTGATGGCTGCAGTTATGATCCATAATCCACAGTCTAAAGTACCACGAATCCAAAATGCCGCAAACTATTCTGCCACTTGTATCAGAGTCACTTAATATTTCAGTATCTGATACTTCCTTCTTTCCCTCCAAACCCACCTGAGAAATCATCTTAACTACAGAGAGCCTTTATAACCACGTGGACCTCGGTGGGAGCTTCAGAGAGAAATCTGTCCATTCATGAAAAGTGCAGGGCCAGCCAGAGTCAGCCAGACCGGCCCTTCAGGGACACCCGCTGTTTGACTTGGCTCAGCACCGGGCCTAGGTACAGGGCTATGGTTGTCTGTAGCCACAGGCTGCAGAGCTGCAGGTATTTCCTGACTAAATTTCTCTGTCATACTGTTTGCAGGCGTTTTGCGAAGGGCGGCATGGGAACTCTAGAGATAGAAACTCAAAGACACAAATACATCCACAGAAGTAGTCACAATATATTTTCTTATGTCTACTTCCGTTCATGAGCCTGAAAGGAAATTAAAAACTCACAGGCTTCCCCTCGATGTCTTATGTTTTTGGAGCCATATACTGTATATGCAGTATAGTTCTCATTTTAGGCCCGTGACTTCATCTGAATGCACTAAATCCCGTGAGTCTCATCTTTTCTCAATTTCCTCTGTTTTCCTTCAATGATAGCCCAGATGTTTCTCCTCTGTCGCTGCATTCTGTTTAGTTGAGCATAAGTATTCAGCAAAGACGTCCGCTTGTGACGGGCCATCATTTCAAGAATGTCTTTCATCATTACGTTAACGCGCGTAGACACTTAGAACGGGCAAATTTCTGACACCTGCAGGCTGACACACACACACACACACACACACACACACACACACACACACACACACACACACACACACACAGATGAGTGATGTCTTTGTACCATTTCCCGGCTGTATTCTCTGTGCTGTTCCTTGTCACTTTGGCCCCTTTCAAATGATCCATTGGGAATAATGAATGTAATTTTCACACATTAACTTCCACCCATTCATACATAATGGGCCAAAGCACAACAGTGTTTAACCAGTGCATCTGTCCGTTGGGTATCATCATTTACCCCACAGCAGGGTTTCGTAATTGAATAGTCCCTTCTGCGATGACTAATTGCACAATATCAAGTACAGTTAAAGGAACAGTTCACCCACAAAGAAAAAAAAAGGAGTCATTATCTACCCAATCTCATACTGACAAACGGTCTGTTGAAGTTTCGTTGTCCACAAAACATTCCTGGACCCTCAAAGCAAAACAGTGTTGCATTCTCCGAAAACAACTGAAGTAGCTGGGGACCTGTTTTAAAATGTAAAAACAACCCAAGACCCCAAATTAATTTGAAAAGATTTACACGGTGCGCTAACGCTTTTAGCTTAGCAGTTACAGTAAAGATTCCAGTTTAGAAAAGGGTGCACAAAACATCTTTTCAAATCCATTTAGGATCTCTGGGCTTCTAGATACTTTAATACACTAGCTGAGACAATTTATGTTGGGTTATTTTATTTATTAATTTATGTGTCCTGTGGACTACAACAACTTCAGCTTCAGCTGGCGATGAGGAGATAGTGACTGAACTTTCTTTTGGTTGAACTATTCCTTTAAGAAATGGACAGCTGTCCCTGCAAACATTTCGCCCCTGCTGAATCTTCACAGTGCACTCAGACTTGTAGCCAAACCTCAGAGAGACCTCCCTTTACAATTGAGTGTTATTGGTCCTGTCTGCCTCATATTCTCTTCTCTCTCAGGAAGAAGATGAACACTGATAGTTTCTCCTCTGTCTCCTCTTTTCCTCTTTTACCTCGACTACCACACTTTGTCTCTCCGCGCGTCGCTCCTGCTTCTCCGCAGCTGCCTTTGCTTCTGATTTAAACGCGCAGCAGGGGGTTGTGGGTAGAGGCTCACGCTGCGAGGGATCTCTCTGACTCAGGGAGAGCTGAAGGTCAAACACACTCACGATCAGAACCACAGGATGACACTGAAGTGGTGGAATATAACAAATGCGGGGATGGAGGCCACGAGAGATAAGCTCTGTTCTCTCAGCAGTGTTTCCATTCTGTAAACACCGCAGACAGACATGTGCCTGCTCTTATAGCTCGTAGGAAATAAACATATATATTACCTGAAAGCCATGAAGAGTGAGATCTGATAAGAGAAAGTCTCTGTGAGGAACGTTAATAATAAGAGTAAAAAACAACAGCAACTTCTCGTCATCCTCACAACTTAATTCTTTGTGTTATCTGCCTGGTTTGTGTTTCTCTCCGCTTAATTGGACAGACCCTTGACTGACAAAGCAAAAGGACAAGAAACAAGAGCACCAACAAGAGAAAATCATCTGTTTCTTTGAATGGAAAACTCCTGGAGCCCAGATGAAGGTTTCTTTTCTTTTTTTCCCCTTCCTTTTCTCCTTTGCAATTTTTGTTGGAAGCATTTGCATATTTCAAAAGTCTACCAAAGAAAATAGCCCAGGGGCAGAAATGGCCGATCTGCATATTGAAGACTCAACAGAGGGCGAAGAGTGGGAGAGCGAGGAAGAGAGAGGGAGAAAGTCTAAGCGTAACTGATTTGAAGATGATCTAAAAGAAACAATAATGTCAATTAGCTGACGGTGTCGTGCTTATTATGCCGGATTAATTGCAGCATTCACTTCGGCTGAAACTGATTATTTGCTCGGTTGTCAAGCAGTTTGGCAGAGAGCGAGCGAGAGAGGGCAGGGAGAAAAATGTGCATCATAAGAAGGCCTCTTCACCCAGCTTCCTTCATGAATAACAAATAGAGGACCCAGTGCTGTGACCAACCAGCACAACACATGAAAAACATTACTGCATTCCCCGACTCGTCTGGTTTTCTCTGCATTGTGCTGGTAGGCTGGAAATGTGAAACGCTTTGGTGCTTTTGTAGGCTTTCTCTGTTTTTACTGAACACAGCTCAACAATAAACAGGTTTTATGCACTCTGGAGTACATTAATACTTACTTACTTTTCCATTTGTAAGTCGTAAAAAGCCTTGTCAATGGTCAGTAAATTATTTCTTCCAATGCTTTATAGATCAGTGAAAAGTCATTCATAACTTTGGAGCTGGTTGTGCTCGCTAATAAATGCTAATTAGGCATTAATAAAGGTTTATAACAATAATCAGTCAGCAGTTTAGAATTTATGGTACGTAAATTGTTGCTATCTTTAAATTAATCATCTTTTAATGCCTTACAGACCAGTTACAGGCTGCATATTCTACCAACAACCAATGTGCATCTGATGTATTATCTGTGTTATGGTATGGCACTGGATGAACTTGATACACATATGCCAATATCCTTTTTGATTAGATTTTGAATTGAAAAAAACCAGACCGACTACAAATGTGCTGGAAATACATTCTGGAATCTGAAAAAACAAAACCAAAGCCCAATCAATTAAACTAAAAACTAGGTTTAAGCTTTTGTGGTTTCAGGTAATTAAGGGTGTCCCTTTTTGGAAAGGTTGTGGGAAGATACAGGTGATAAAACATTTTTTAAACAGTCTTTAATATCTTCAAAGTGAAACTCTTGCCAAAAAGCAACCAAGGCTTTATTTGTGAATATGAGTCAAACCTTTGTGTAAAAGCATAATTACGACAAATGAAGGCACTTTTAAGATAAACGTGTAACAGGCAGGAGAGTAATGGTGGACCTCCTACCTGTACTCGCACTCTGGGATCGACAATTTTTGTCTGCCATGACGGCGACGCACCGGAGATCCAGCTCCTACGGTCAGTAGTTTAAAAATCTTCTTTTTAGTAAACTCTGCGTACACAAACAATGTTCTCAATGCCGTGTTCATGTGTAGAGACCCTGGTGATACTACCAGCAAAGTTTCATGTTGTGTCGAGCCTTCTTAGTGTTTTAAAAATAAAACATTTTGATGCTAGCTTGCCAGTGCCCCAAGCACTCAATTGAAAATTAGCTTGCCCGAAAACGAAACCATGGTAAATCTTAAAAGTGCCTCTTAAAGTCGTAAGTATGCTTTTACACAAGGGTTTGACTCATATTCAATCACAACTAAAGCCTCGATTGCTTTATGTCGAGAGTTTCACTTCAAAGATTTGTGATCTAATGGGGCAGTTGCATGAGGGCCGAGTAGATGGTTGCAAAAAAATGCATCGCACCTTTTTAATCTGCCTTGTGGTTTCAACGCCGTGTATTTTAACATTCGAGAAGCAGAGTGATCACAAGAGCTCATGAGTCAAGTTCAACCAATCGTGACTCATTGAAAGCATGCGGTTCAAATATTGATATGTGAGAACATGGATTACACTCGTACAGGGATTTGATTATTAGTTTATTTATCCACATGAATTAATAAACTGAAGTCATTGATTTGTTTTCTTCTCATTCTTTTAAAATTCTTCACGATTAATTCACACACTTGACACAATTAAACCCCAAATACCTCCCCAACACTGTACTATAAGTCACTATGTTATTATGGGCTGTAAAATCCAGCAAATAAGACTCAGTGATCATAATGTGTCAGCGAACCATAGGATGTTCTAGCTGGATAGCAGGCTAATTAGCCCATCCAATGTACCTTCTTATTTTAAGGTATCTGATCACTTTATCTAACGAGCAATAATTATTTTCCTACTGGAGTTGCTGGCTGTCGTTTAGCCGTAGTTTATAGTTTCTGACCTGGGTTGAAATGTTAATAATTTTGCACCCGAATCAGCAGCAGGCAGGAACAACTGCAGCTGCTAAGGGACAGTAATGCACATGGTGTGAGTTAGTTTCTATTTTCAAGGTATGATGCTGGGACGGTGGGGAAAAAATGTGCCATTTCAAAAAGCGGTGTGGACATGTCCCAAGCATCCCCGGTGTAAATGACACCTATGCCGGTAATTAATTTGGCCTTTGTGGCGGATGAAAACTTGCTTTGTCTTCCAGCTCTTAAATTTGTTTCCATCTGCAGAAGGACCGTGGCGCCTCTGTTTCTATATTAAGTTACCAACATTCACAGCTGCAGACTTGGGGTTTGTAAGAAACCCTACTTAATGGCTTGTTAACACGTGTTATGTTGGAGGAGAACACGCCAGCTGAAGAGACATTTCACAGCTAGTCACCTCACATTGTGCTTACTAACAGTTAAAAACTGATCTGCGTAGCCCCGGCATTTAAAAAGGCCAGGAGTTCCAACCTTTAAAATCGTTTTGTGATTTTTTTTTTCCTTCAAATTGGTATCTAACATGAAATGATTGTCAGGAGCGTAAATCAGTTGAATCCCATCATTTAAATACAGCAGATTGTTCACTTCAAGTGCAGTATTTTGTTGTGTAATTTGTTGTATTGTGCAGCCTGTGATGCTACCATTAGTTGAACTGTGTTGTAAGAGTGAGAGCATCAGGGACGAACCCATGAGTGCCATGCCCTCCCCTCCAAAAAAGAGCTGCTGGGCTGTGGAAGGGACATTTCCTGACGGGTTTCCATAGTAATCTCCAATATAAAACTCAGACAACAGCTGAATAATCACTGATACACAGGACATGACACGCAACTGCTTTTGCTGATACAATTTCTCTACTGCTACAGAATGCTATGACCTATTTCAAATGTACACCCTAAAACTGCATAAATCTAAAGGTAATGTGGTGCATGATCACCGGGGGGTGGATTTTAATGTTATGATAAAAGTCTCAGTTTATGTTGCAGGTTGGGCAAAGACATTTTTGTGCCTATTTATCTTCTACCTTTTGGATGAGATCCAACACAAATCCCGCTGAAAAACATAAATTAGCACATTTATTGGGCTGCACCTGGCTCTCCCCTCTCGTCGGAGAACTTCGGGCTTCTCAGTCGACGCTTTTACTCTCTAAAGGCCCTTAAATCTGAGGCAGAGCCGTGGTAGAAACATTCCGCATGACACGTTTATTTAACAGGCCATCCATAAACTGACCCAGCATGGAAACATCCCAGCAGAACCGGTTTGTTTTGTTTTGTTTTTTGGAGGATGGAAAAATCAAACTGTTGGCTGCTTTTTGTGCACATTCAGCGCTCACCAGTGCGGCGCGTCACGCCACTGTGGCCTTTTCCCTTTACCATATGAAAAGAAGAGCGCATTGACATGCAAGAGGCGTATAAACCCCCTATGTACCAAAGCCGACTTGAGTATCCTTGACACCGGCCTCGGCTGTTTTGCCTTTTTGGAAAAGAGATAACCATGTACAGTATACACCCTGTAGCATCTCTAACTCCAGGGGCATTAACACGTCAAAGCTGTTTAATTCTGAAGCGTATAATTATAACAATAACAATAATAATAATAATAATAATAATAATAATAATAATAATAATAATAATGATAAGAAGAAGAAGAATGGAAGTTTTATTTTGTCGCATGATTTCTCTGTTCAGATGATTTACGCATCACTGAAGACACAGCCGCGCTCTTCTGTGTGCCTTCTCTTTTTTAATTTTCCAATATTTTCCGTCAAATTGTTGCCTTGATTTCTGCAGCAACAACTTTGTGCACCCGAGGCTTGACTGAGACACACAACTCCTCTCGAGCCGTGCGTCCAATCAGCGGGAGCTGCGCGCAGCCTTGCTGCTGTAATTGGATGGAGAGGGGAGAGGAATACGCAGCCTTGGCACGCCGTAAACACATGTCTTGTCTCCTTCGCTCCGCAGAGGAAGCGCCGGAGAGAGAGCGGATGGAGTGAGCGCAACTACCAAGAGGACCGCAGAGGCTTTCCCCACCTGTGTCGTTATCACTGAATCGTTTTACAACGTTATTGTCAGAGGTTATAATACGTGAGATTTTGGCGCGGACTCAATTCAGGTGTTTTTTTTTTCTCTCTTTATCATCTGGTCTGAGGATTACGCACGGCGCAGCTCCCGGGACAGAGTAAAGTTTTGAAGACTTTTGTTGCACGGGAGTGTCAAGAAAGCTGCTTTATACCTAGAGTTACCATCTGAGCATCTATGGAGTAAATTCACATCTTTTTTAAAAAAACAAAACAAAACAAACAAACAACCAAAAAAACAAACAAACAATCACGCAACAGTGTCGCCCATGTTGAGATAGACTTGATGGATTAGAGTAAACTGGGACTATAAGAAATCATCAGAAGAGAGAAATATATCTTCAGATTTATGCTTTGGGGGATGGCAACTGCTACCTCGAGTCCATACCTAGCCAGCAGCAGGATTTTATCCGGCCCTGTCCTTCACTCTGACCGGAGGGGTGGTGGCATGCAGACGGGCAGCACCGCTGTGACCACGGTGTCTAGTGGATACAGAGGGGACCCTTCGGTAAAGATGGTGCAGAGTGACTTCATGCAGGGAGCTATGGTGGCGAGCAACGGGGGCCACATGTTAAGCCATGCCCACCAGTGGGTGACATCGCTGCCTCACGCCGCAGCCGCAGCAGCCGCAGCCGCGGTGGCAGCAGTGGAGGCCGGCTCCCCGTGGCCCCCCAGCTCCCAGCCGCAGGACGTGAAGAGGAACGCCGGCAGAGAGGACCTGCACTCGGGCTCCGCTCTGCATCACAGGTCGCCACATCTGGGACCCCATCAGACGCACCCGGGAAGTTGGGGAGGCACCTCTGCGGCGCACATCAGCATCACCGAGGGGCAGCAGCAGCAGCAGCAGCAGCAACAACAGTCCCTCATTTACTCGCAGCCCGGCGGCTTCACAGTCAACGGGATGCTCAGCTCGCACGCCGGGCAGAGTCTCATGCACCCGGGGCTGGTGCGCGGGGAGTCCCCGGAGCTGGACCACAGCAGCCACCACCACCACCATCACCACCACCACAACCACCACGCGCACCATCACCAGCTCCACGGCGTGAGCCACGAGCCGCACTCGGACGAGGACACCCCGACGTCCGACGACTTGGAGCATTTCGCCAAACAGTTCAAACAGCGGCGGATCAAGCTGGGCTTCACCCAGGCTGACGTGGGCTTAGCTCTGGGCACCCTCTACGGCAACGTGTTCTCACAGACCACCATCTGCAGGTTCGAGGCGCTGCAGCTGAGCTTTAAGAACATGTGCAAGCTGAAGCCGCTGCTGAACAAGTGGCTGGAGGAGGCCGACTCCACGACCGGGAGCCCGACCAGCATCGATAAGATCGCCACCCAGGGCAGGAAGCGGAAAAAGCGCACGTCCATCGAGGTGAGCGTGAAAGGCGCGCTGGAGAGCCACTTCCTCAAGTGTCCCAAACCTTCCGCGCAGGAGATCAACTCTCTGGCGGACACTCTGCAGCTGGAGAAGGAGGTGGTCAGGGTCTGGTTCTGCAACCGCAGGCAGAAAGAGAAGCGCATGACGCCGCCCGGACTGCCGCGCACCCCGGAGGACGCGTATTCACAGGTGGGCAGCATGGGTCCCGACACACCGTCACCCTCCATAGACTGCAAGAGGATGTACAGCGACACGTGAACACGCATAAATAAAAAAGAGAACGAGAAATCTGAGCGACGTGAAGTGTTTGATTAACTTTTTTGGAGAACACGTCTCCCTAAATGACAGAAGAGGAAATTCACTTTTCTTACAGCTCCACGTGTCCTTCATCCGCATCAATGTTATCCAGTGTGTATTCATTTCTGAGCAGTCTGCTTTTATGCATTATTCTGCACTATAAATCAACCTGTGGGACACAGAAGTAAAAAATAAATAAAAAAATAACAAAAAAAAAAACAGAAAAGAAAAAAAAATGGTTAACTTAAATCTGAGTAGAAAATAATTCAAAGTCTATTAAAGGCCTACAGGTTGGACATTTGTTCAATTGGATGCCAAGAAATTCAAACAAAAAGTTATTACCCTCTCTGTAATGTTCAAAATAAAAGCTCCCTTGCAATGCTGCAGGTTTTGATGTCCCACAGGCTGGACTGGGCTGTATAAGTGAAATGAAAGACGTTGATTTAATGCGCTTTATTTTGCATCAAGTTGTTTCCAATGAGCAATAATTTATCTCCCTTCCAAACGTGTTTCTCACCTTTGTGTTACGTGTCCAGTGGATTTATGTTGTGACACAGTTTGAGGTCAAAGAGCGATTTCACTCAAAAATAACTCCAGTGTGGTGTTTATCCTCCATAGGAAACTTTATTTTTCAATAATTAGCAAGAACATTCCCTTGAGTTTCTATACGAGTAAGTCTGCTGTGTATTCTTGTGTGATGATTTGTACTATTTATTTTTTCCACTGTGTTTATTTTCATGGAATAGACTAATTATTTAATAAATCTGACAAAAGTAAAAGAAATGTGTTGAGATATTTGAGATGATGACAAACACATACACACACACACACACACACACACACACACACACACACACACACACACCTTTACAGTGAACTAATAAACACGCAGTCTTGCTGCTTTCCAGTAGAAATTGTCAAATAAACCTAAATACTCGAGGATCATAGCCGATTAATGATATAAAGAGGTTAAAAAGGCTGAAATTATAGGTTTTTTTTAAAAAAGATTTATACTATTCTACCAGAGCCTTTTTGTCAATAGCAGCTTAAGCTCCAATAATTACTAAATTAATCAAGAGGTGAAAGAAACTACTTAACTGATGGAACATTTTTGATAATCGATCATTTGCTTTGCTTGTTTTTTAAGCGTAAAAGCCAAACTTTACAGCCTGTCTCAGCTGTGAAGATTCGACCACATTCTTTGCTATTCGTGACAATAAACTGATCATAAACTCCAACTAGCTTTGTCTTTTGGACTCCTGCTCCAACACAACAAGCTATCGGATACATCCAATGCTGTGGGAAATTACCGTCATCCCTCAATCTGTTTTAAACACTCTTTAGACCAAAAGATTAATTGACAAAATTGAGTGGCAGATTCATCAAAATAATCAGTGATCGCAGCCCGAGCAGCTTCATTAAGTTATCGCCATTTAAACTGACACGTAAAACAAAATAATCAATCCACCCAATCCTACTTTTTTATGTTGCACTTTGTCACATAAGTCCACTCGCTGAGTTTGCCACCACATTATTGTGTGATATACTGCGAACCAGTCCACATACATCCTGTGGTGGTGATGTGGACTGCTGCCAACTGAGGTCGGCTATCCCAGCTGGCAGTTCACTTTGCCAGCGGTTGCCAAGGTGACGGCGAGATGGAGTGACATGAGGCGGTGGATGTTTTGCCACAGATGATGGGTTTGGCAGATATAGGCGGTGAGAAGCTCTGGAAAACAATCTGTGCTTCTTCTCCCTGTCTCTGATCCACAGAAACACGAGACATAGTGCAGATATACACACACGTACGTGAGCTGATGTTTCATAGACCTCAAAGATAACAGGGGGAGCCGCGGAAAAAGCAGAGGAGGAGAGGTTGTAGTGACACTTGAGAGGGGAGGGGGTCAAAGGTCGGGCGGTGGTGCAGTAGCCGCAGAAAGAACACCGAGAAACAAACACAAACCTGGAAGTTAATGCATCACTGCAATTGTTACACTTTTAATTATACTTCAAATGTGCTCTTTTTAACTGACGATCTCTGAGGAGCTTCCAAATTGACGTTTTCACCACCTCCATCAGCGTTGATGACATTTTTTTATGGATTTATGCGCTTTTTGGAACACCGAGTCTCTGGATGATGCCAAAAATAAAATAAATCTTACTTTCTGTTAAACTCGGGCAGACAGGCAGGCCAATATGTCAGAAAGTGTGCAAAGTGTGTGCTTGTGTCTGTGTGTTTTGGGTGAACATTGGCAGGATTTAGGGGAAAGGGAAAGTCTGGCCTTTTGGGTTATAAATAGCAGCCGGCCTGTATGAATGGATGGTTTGAATGTGTCTTCAGACGTCAGCCTGTTCAGCCACCGTCACTCCAGGTCAATATTCAACCCTGTCCGAGGCTGAAAGGAGATAGGACGTATGAAGAGGACAATGTGTAGGCTGGTTCACTAGTTATGATGCTGATATCTGAGAAAGAAGGTACAATAGACACACAGACCAGTTTGTTGTAACGTCATATTGGTGGTCTTTTTCGGTTTTTCTCTAAAATTAATACTTCTGGGAAAATCTGCAAAGATTCTGCTGTTACTGGGCAGCAGTTTTTACATAACTATGTACATTTACTCAAGAATTACATCTAAGCACACTTTTGAGGTACTTGGACGTCACATGAGTATTTCCATGTGCTGCTACTTTACACTTGTACAATTCAAAGGCAAATATTGTACGTTGTACTCCACTGCATTCATTTTTTACAACTTTAGTCACTTTACATTTAGTCTAATAAATGCAAAATATTGTCTAAAAATAAACTGTGATGTAATATCATACATTAAGATGAAAATCTATTGATCCCAGAGGGGATGTTCACAAGCTACAAGGGAAATACAGTATAGATCGCCATTAAAAATATAATGTGTGATATTTCCTCAAACAGTGTCTAGACCTTTGTTATATACACAATCCTAAAAGTTTCCAGTTAGGACTGACACAATATAAAATTTTTACTGCATGCTTATGATGGCCAAACAAATTTACAATACCCATATTACCATAATATCTGTAGAAAATACAAAAAAAAAAAAAAATCAGGTAAATGTATCCTTAACTTTGTTTACTGTGTGTTTTGTCTCTTTTTTGGCAAATACATTACACTCAAAATATTGTGTTGGGAGAATCTGTAGTTTAACTGTATAAACGCATACAGAAAGAACAATTACACTGAAGGAAAAGTGAAAAGACAAGCAGATGAACTGATAAACAAACTGGATTAGTCGCACAATATTATCATATGTGTATCATTGACACAGTATCAATATTTCATTTTCTAATATCATAGTTATCATCAATATCGGTATATCGTGACACCCCTATTTCCATCGTTGTTCAAACCAAGGGAAATCCCTAATTTGGCAACGGTGCATTAATTTTTTATAATCCTGTAATATGATATACATTATTCTGAAATGTGCATTCTGCATAACGAGTACTATTACTTTTGGTACTTTAAGTATATTTTCATTCTTATACTGTAGTATTTTTTTCTTTAGTTTACTTAGTGGAGTTAATGTAGGACTTAGTAACATATTTTGCACTCTTTTACTTGAAGCAGAAACAGCAACACTTGTAGTACATAGAACAACATAGACCAACTTTATTAAACCCTGATGAATTCTAAAAGTTGAAATGTGTCAGTCTGATAAAGTTGTCCTATATCCTACAAGTGTCGCTGGAGATTTTTGGATTACTTAAGACTTTTTTGCTTCTCTGTGAAAGGAGGTGAAGTTGTGCCAGAAACCCCTGACTCTACTTGGAGCAGAGACAACTTTTCAAATTCCACCCTCCAGACATTTTCAGGTGATATTACTATTCCAAAAGACAGCATTAGCAATATGGCTACCGCTAATGGCCTGGCTATCGTCCGAAGCAAAAAAACAACCATAAGAATCCCATGAAAAGGCAGAGTGAAACACACAATTGTGTTAATAAGTAGGCAGGCTTTGTTACTCACAGATTTAGTAGAGGGGATGCTGGTTATTAATCAGCTCATGTCCTGGTGGTAAGTTGGAACACATATCAACTGAATGGTCATCCCTTCACTTCCGGTTGTTACACCATTACCTGGGGATAGCGACCAGGGAAAACAATACTTCTTTTGCAGAATAGCAGACGCACTTCCTTCGTGCCATAACGCAACCTTCATTTATGCAAGACAAATGGAGCCCGGCTGCAGGCCAAAAAGTATAGTGAGGCTTTATAGGGAACCAATCCATACATGGATAGTGTCATTTTTTTCCACTTTGCAATCAGCATTTACTTCGGAATAATAACTGAAAGCATAGAAAGTTGTCTGTTTGCCAGTTAAAGTGCAAGATTTACAGACATCTTCCACCTCTGCTGGGCAGATAAAATCAAAGTCAAAACCATTTGAGTTTAAAAACTCAGAGTGAACATGGAGCTGTCTCTGCCTCAGACAAGTTGACAAGTATTTAGAAACACTGTTTTCTCCAGACAATGGTGATACTGAAAAATGTCAGAAAACATGGGACCTGTTATTACTTTCTATGAAGACACACTGGGCCTGTCTCGTAACTTGAACGTAAAGCAGCCAAAAGACATCCACGGCAGTCTGTCACGCAAACGAATCCCTGTCCACACGTCGAACACACACACAGTTAATGCAAATTAAAACTTCTGCGTGCTCTTTCAGCTACAGTACTAATATCACATAGAGTGGAGGGGTGGTACCGCAGCTCGCTGTAATTGTCTACCCATGCCTCTTAATATGATGTGTTCCCGCCGAGCTGCAAGAAGTTGTCGTGATAAAAAGATTGAGGCAAAATCTAAGCTGGCAGGATTGTGCTGTGATCCCCTTGAAGCTTAGCGATGTAAAGATGGGAGATAAGGCTGGAATTGGGGGGATAAAAAGCCCTTTAAAGGGTTTTTGTCATCGCTAGGTATCTCCCTCTGAATCTTAATGCCGGGATGGTGAAGGTACAAGCTGATGGTGTAACAGTAACATGTAAACCTCAAAAACATCTACCTGTGCATGTATGTGCCATTTAAATTTAGCATTATTCATCAGTGAAGTGTTGTTTCTTTCCTGACGTGGACGAGGGCTTGTTTGCAGCCACACATGAAGGATGTTATTACTTCCTCCAATAAAAACTGCTGATATAATTGCTCATAATTGCTCTTAAAGCCTTGTTCGGTGGCACTTTACATAAAGCAATTATTGCATGATTATCCGCTCTTCGGCCCTCGTTGTTTGCGAATCACAGTTTGGGCACAACAGACACGGAAGCTGCAGTTTTTCTAAGAAATCCTGAACAACAGCAAATTTGTAATCTACAACTCTTTCACCGTGGGTTGCACATTCTCAGTCCCCACTGTTTGGTGTTAATTATTTTCACATGGCAGAGCTCGGTTAACCGCTAAAGTCTAACACTGATTAACACACTGTGGCTTACTCAGTGTGAAAACTCCCGGCACACCTGATTCCAACCTGGAGTCTGAGGCAGGAGTAAAAGTACATTTTAAGTGGTTGCGATGTCAGAATATTTGTGTAGTGAATGTATTAAAATGTAGTGCAAACGCTGTGCGCACAAAGACTCAACAGAAGAGTCAATATTGTTACTTCTGAATATTCTGATGTAGTGGTGAACATTTTTCACTTTCCCTCTGTTTGCTTTTTTGGCGAATGATGGAGTACCAAAGTCTCTCCATCAGGAAGAAATTAAAGCAAACATCTGTGGAATAATGGACAGGGAAATGAATTCTCTCACTAGCAAGCTCGTCGCATGTGTGTGTGGGTGTGTGTGTGTGTGCGTGTGTGTGTGGGTGCCACTGAACGTGACGAGCATGCATGTGCCAGACCGGTGGAGTGGAACTCGTTTGATGGGCATGTTCAACACATGGGCACGATGCCAATTTAGACAAGCATGCCCATGAAAAAAATCTCTGCCTGCATGCTAAGTGTGAGGACGTAACCGTGTGTGAAGACTGGGAATACACTTGTTTTCTTAATAAAATACAAATTAGTCACAATTGAATTAGCTTTAAAATATCTTTGTCTGTGTATTTCATTATGCACATCTGAGCTAAACTATCACTGTCACTGCTCTCACTGATGTGTGATCCACCTCTTCTCCAAAATAGCAACATAAGAATTTGATCAGTTCACAATGAAATATGTCATTTAATTATGTTCGATGTGTGATGATCAAAAAAAAAAAAAAAAAACTTTAAATAAGTTTGAGTATACAACCACCTATACATGCCAATAAAACCCTAAACACACCAACATAAAAACTGCCTGCATGCTTCAGTCAGAACAGCCAGACGTAAGATACAACGCTGCCATCTCCTGCACAAAACATTAAGTGCATGTTTCTGAATTTGTTTTTATTCTGCAAGAGGACAATCGTCCTAAAGCAACTGAAAAAAAATCCCATTATATTCTTAAGATAAAGTAAAAAATTTTCAAACAGAGAGGGTTTGATTAATCAAACAATAATTAACACAACATCTTGTAAAAATTCAATAAAATAAGTATGATACCGCCTGCAGGTTGTAGACATTTCACAGGTTATATACCAGAGTGTAGTTCGATTTGGATCCTGACTTGTGATCACTGCGTTTGGTACTGCGGGTTATTGGTTAGTTTTGGCCAATTTTTGGGGATCTTAACACTCCAGCAACCACACATCACACCTTACAGTCATTCATCCACACGACTGCTTTCTCTCCTATTTACACACCCTACCAGCTTGTTTATTAGTGTCACCTAAATTAATTACTTTCTGACCTTATTTGTCTGTGAGTTGAAAAGCAGAATCCAAGGAGGACTCTGCCACTGGCACTGTGAAGATCCCACATAAGGGTTTATTAATTTATAGGCCTACACCAAATAGAGCTGATGATGAATTAAAAAAGTGTGATTAATCGGCTTGTCATTCAGTTTACTACTATATTACTCTATGGGTTAAAGCTGCTGTTAGTGTTATTTTCTTTTTAAAATTAGTGTTAATCTCTGTATTTCAACAGTAGTCATTGTTGGTCAGTAACCAATGTCTCTGTTCTGGTATCCCTGCCAACAATATCCAATGAGGACAGAACTCCTGTTCTGGTACCTACACCAGTAATGGAGGACAATGGAAAGCCACCAATTCCAGAGCTGCCATTGGATGGAGACTGCTTAAAGAGAAGAAACAGGCACAGCGAGTGGAGGGAGGGCTAGACCAGGGCTGACCAAACTTTTATTTTTTAACTGACTGTCCTCCGGTCAGATCAGATGATTTATAATTCCTTTAAACGTATTTAAATACATTTTTATTTTTTTCTTATAATAACCTGCAAGAGAAATCGAACCTGATGATGTAGAAACATCTGCCTGCTGGCCCTGGACTGGACTAGAGCAAATGCTTATTTTAAATATCATGTAAATATCATTAATATTGTGTGTGTGTGTGTGTGTGTGTGTGTGTGTGTGTGTGTGTGTGTGTGTGTGTTAGATTTCATAAAAGGTCAATTCAACAAGATGTGATTTTTTGCTTGTTTTACTCAACATGCTGTAAATATTAGTGTTTTGTATTTTTTTTTAAAATGTTTTATTGCTGTTGGTGAAATATCTGTAGCCTGCATATGCAATCTTCACTAAATGGCAATGGCAAATCTGAAACCGGGTGATCTATGAATAAAAACACTTAATAGTCTGTGATTGTTAACCGTGAGGTGAGTGGCAGGCTGCTGAGCAGTACACATGACATCTCGGTACAAAGAGCATGACACGAGTGATGATTTACTGATTACTCATAAAAATAAGCTAAATGTTCCGCGTGTGATATTAAATCACTGGGAGGACTGCAGCTTTTCTTTCTTTCTTTTTTTTTTTTTTTCTTCTCCCCAGCTCGTAAATAAATACATTTGGCGCATTGCTCCTTTAAATCAGCGACCACCTGCTCCTCTGGCGTCAGCATCCCTCCTGCAGGCGGAACGATGGCGATCGATACGGCAGCGAAATGCTCCGAGTGGGATGTTTTTCGCGAAAAGCTCGACATGGACGGGAGGAAAAACGCGATCTGCGGGGGAGACTGAGTCGACGGGAGACGGGCACGGACGCTGATATCCAGTGTAACGTCAAGGTAGGTTTATATCTGTTTAAAAACATGTGCGGCTTTATCGTTTTAATCCCACACTCGTCGCTCAGAGTCTTTGACGAGGCATCCGAGATCTGTGCACCGACCTGTCCTGCTGGGGGGACGCAGACAGCTGAGACAAACACAGGTGTGAGACAGACACACGCTCAGATGGAGACACGGTGTGCAGGCTCAGTTGTGGCGGTATGTACCCCCCCCAAAAAAACCTCCCTGATATGATCACTGGATGTCAGCCATGGATAATCGGCGGAGGTAAACACAGGTGGTGGTCACTACATTGTAAAACACACCACCACAGTGTGCTGTAATGAAAAATACATGTGGATGATGTTAACAACCAAATCTAACACCGAAACAGAGACATGATTAAAGGGCCATGATGACTGATCTGCGTCATTAGATCTGTTTTTCTGTAGATGTTCTCTGGCTGGAACATCTTATGTCTGACTGTGTGGCCTCAGCAGCCTCTTATCACCCAATGAATCGGTGCTAGAGCAGCTGGGTGAAAGCACAGAGAGCCAGCAGCTGGGAGCCCCCTGCAGGGCGAGTCAACTCTCCATCCCCTGCATGCACCTCATCATATCCAACTAGTGCAGTTCCCGTAGGAAATATGTATTCCTATAGAAAAGTGGGAGATTAAGTAGCTTTTTCATGGCCAAATGAGGCTGTGTTTGAAGGTGGGACGTCAGGGATATTTAGATTTGTTGTGAAATCCGATATTCCAGGGTATAATTGGCCGTTTTTGATTTTGCCATTATATTTCACCTTAAAAACTATTTACTTGGTGTCATTATTTTCAGTACAACCTCACATGTGTGACTGTACAGTTATTTTTTAATTTTGCCATACTGTATTAACACAATGGACCTAAAATCACAAAAAAACATAAAATCCGAGTAGAAAAAGTTAGATTTTTTTACTGTGAAAACCACAAATATGTTTAACAAACCATTTTCTATTACTTATAATGCAAATATAGATTGTTGTTTGCTAAATTTGTGCATAAATTTTAAAAATCTACAAAGTTATATGTAACTATTTACATTTAAATGCAGGCAATGCTCAGGTCTGCCTGAGCTCCTTCCAGCTGAATAAATAGCTGCACTGCCTGCTCCACATTCAGCTTCTCCTCATTGTTTTGACTCATTAAACAAAAAAACGACACCAGACACAAAGCAAACGCGACGGCAATGTTCGCGAAAAAGCGTGGCGGACATTATTTACCCTAAGTCCGGTTTTGGACGTGCCGGTGCGTCCGGTGCGTCAACTCGGAAGGTGGGCCGTATGGGTGGGCTAGCAGCTAGCTACACAACAACATCCACAGATTTTTTTACATTGTCAAAGTGAGCATGAAGAAACAACAGTGTTGACGTTATGTATGTACTGTGTTGCAGAGATCTCTACTGAAGTTAGCATGCTAACCAGCTAGCCCTGGCTCATCCTGTCTAATGGCAACACATTGTTCCACCAGAGGCAATAGTCTAGTCGCCGGCTCCACAGCTAGCTGAGCCAAGAGCCAATTAGCTGACGGCAGCTAACTACAACCAACGATAGCTAGCAAAGAGCAAGCAGCTCTCTGTCACTCTGTTGGCATGTCACAGAGGAAAAAAGCCCACCAAAAGCCTTCTCCATCCAGGTTGTAGTTCACAGGGCTTTAAACATGGAGGTTATGACTCTTAACTGGTCTTCTCGTCCCACAGCTCTTCGGTGCCAGTCCACCTGTGAGGACCACATCTGAGACCTGAACACCAGAATGACCTCAGCACATCGTTAACGCTTGCACTGTCCCACCACCTGGAGCAGGAGGTGGAAACCATAGCAACAGACGTGTCTTGTATGTGTGTGTGTGAGTGTGTGTCCTGAGGAGGCCTCTCTGTTTTATCAAGGTTGCATCAGAGTCAGAGGCGTCAGCCAAGATTCAGCTTCTGCTTAGTCGACTGAAGACGGCAGCAACTGTTCCACGGGTAGGTACTAATACTTGTGTCAATGTATGTGGTTCTATTCATGTGTGAAGCATTACACATACTGCGTGTGTTGGCGGGAAGGTGGTGTGAATGTTTGTATATGCGCCCATGTGAATCTGTGCAGCTTAACTGTTAATCATCAACCTCACTGGAGGCAGTGAGCAGCACGTCTCTGTCCTGTGTGACAATATCCGGTAATATGGCGTGTCTGTGGGTTGATCCCACGGTTTATATAACTCTGTCAGCATCACGGGGACGTCATTCCTCCTCTCACTGCTGCGAATGTGAAATTATCACTGAGTATAGATCAGGGAGCTGCTCAACTCCTCCGATTATCTAATGAAGAGAGTATTTTCTGTGGTTTGCAATGTTATGAGACAAACAGCACAATAATGTATGAGCCCCATTTCCCAAAAGGACAGTGTATAAAAAGAATAAAAACTGAAGGAATTCATTTGGCAAACCATGTTGAGCGAGATCAGTTTAAAGAGGTGTTCCTGTAGTCATATCCTTTTATACAGGTGTTTCACAAAGATGGGGACTTCATGTCATCCCTGTTATGAACGACTGAACCTTTTTGAAGACAAAGTTACAAATGAACCTGTTAACCTGTGGAATGTCAAAAGCATCTGATTTTGTGACTGTATTCTGTTGAGCATATGTCAAAAGGATTTTCAAATTATCACATTCTATTTCATTGAAGTTTTTCACCGTGTCCCAACTCTTTTGGAATTGGGGTGGTAACGATAACATTGCTAACACCAGTAACATTTAAGTTCCTAATGCATTGCAATCACTAGCTAGCTTACATTAGGGCAGTAAAGTATGCTGGAAACAACCTGTAGAAAGCAGCCATTATATGTTTTTCCAAACCCCAAATTGGCGACTACCAACCAAGACTCTTGATTCCTGATTAAAAAAACACGGAAACCACGTGATACCAGAGGCGTTAATACTATTGGCTCACAAACCTTGTTTTAGGCTGGAACCAACTGTTGGAATCCAAACATAAATAAAACAATAATGTTGGTCCCAACTAACATTTTAAAATGATGATTTACAATCATAATAATCTTATTAAAGAAAAGAGGTACTTTTATGAGGGACTTTTCTAAAAGCTCTGAAAAGCTCAATTTGACCTTTAATTCACATCCGTCCATCAAAACATGTAATAGGATAATTCTCGATTCAGTGCACTTGACCAAGGCCCTGGTTTAAATCTGAAGTTGGTTTCTTCGACTCCTTCTTCTTGAATTCATGGATTGCTCACCTTGTCAGTTATTAACCAGTATATATTTCGATTGTTGGTTTGCAAATTGTTTTACTGTATTTTAGAAACATGCATCATGTGGATGTTCTTGTCTTTCTATCTCAGACAATACCATGGAAGAACAACTCCTGGCAGATGGCCTAACGCGCACACGACCACAACAAACAAACCTGTAGCTTCTTATGGGCTGATATCCCCTGATAGTCGCTACCATGGCTTTCTGTAATGAAAGCCGGCTGGAAGACTGTGACTTCATGGAGCCGGACAGAGCGGAGGAAACTTTCCCGTCGGAAGCTGCAACTCCTGTGATATCAGTCACTCTGCGCGTGACCCTGGCGGCCATAATGATCTTCATGATCACTATAGGTTTCCTCGGCAACGCTATAGTGTGTCTGATTGTTTACCAGAAACCTGCCATGCGCTCTGCTATCAATCTCCTCCTTGCCACGTTGGCCTTTTCGGACATCATGCTGTCCCTGCTCTGCATGCCCTTCACTGCCGTCACTGTGGCCACAGCTGACTGGAGCTTTGGGAGCGGCTTCTGCCGAGCATCCATCATGCTGTACTGGCTGTTCGTCCTGGAGGGGGTGTCCATACTCCTTATTATCAGCGTGGACCGGTTCTTAATCATTGTGCAGCGGCAGGACAAGTTGACCCCGCACAGAGCTAAACTGCTGATTGCAGGCTCATGGGTGCTGAGCCTGTGTGTGTCCCTGCCGTCTGTGGTCGGGTGGAGGACTGGTGCGGCAGGTATGGGAGGCGCCTGGGCACCGCAGTGTGTGCTGGGGTACAGTGACTCTCTGGCAGACCGTGGATACACAGTGCTGTTGGCAGTAGCAGTATTCTTTGTGCCCTTTGCTGTCATGCTGTACTCTTATATGTGCATCCTCAACACAGTGCGCCGCAACACCCTGCGCATCCACAACCACACCAGTGAGCATTCCTGCCTGCCGGCCCTCAACCAAGTCAGCAAAATGAGACTCACCGGGCTGCAGCGCCCCCCTCAGATCAAGGTGGACATGAGCTTCAAGACCAGAGCCTTCACAACCATCCTCATCCTCTTTGTCGGCTTCTCCGTGTGCTGGCTGCCGCACACTGTGGTCAGCCTGCTGGCCGTGTTCAGCAGGCAGTTCTACTACAGCTCTGTCTTCTACCCAATCAGCATAGGCGCCCTGTGGCTCAGCTACCTGAAGACGGTGTTCAACCCCGTCATCTACTGCTGGAGGATCAGGAAGTTCAGGGAGGCCTGTCAGGAGTTCATCCCCAAGAGCTGCAGGTTGTGTCCCAGAGTCCCGGGCAGGAGCCGCAGGAGAGTGAGGCCCAGCAACATCTACGTGTGCAGCGAAACTCAGTCAGCTGTGTGAAGGCGAGGAGGAGCAGCTTCTCAACGCACAAACGTGCAAAGTTTTTAACTTGACCCTTTTAAGCAATCAGAGGCTACTAAGGCTGAAAATCTACAGGGTGTTGACAAAATAATCGCCACAAGAATGAACTTTTGATATAAACTTTTATGCCAACATGCCAGAGAAGTCCTTAAAGTGCTCAGACAAATGGAGATAAGCTGAGGAAGGGTGTGTCATACAATCAAAAGCTCCAGAGTAGCTACTGAATGCATCTTGTGGTGAAATTGTTTTGTTTGCTGTTTCCCAGATTAAAGATTGAATTTTGCAGTCTTAAGATAAATTGGTTAATTTAAAGGTCCAGTGTGTAGGAGTTAGGGCCAGAAATGTAGTGTTATTTTGAGGCACAGTGTTTTTTTTTAATCATATTTGACTGGTGATGTGACACATGTTTTTATGTCCAGGTGACCACTGAAAGTGAAGTTATAAGTACCTCTACTGTACATGCGCACGGTTTTACGACACCAACTTGAGGTCATCTTATTGTTCAACAAATGCAAGTTTAAAAGGGGAAGTTTGGGTCTTTTGATGTGGGGTTGTATGAAGTAATTATCCCTGGTCAGTGTATTACCTGCAGTGGATGACCGTCAGCTCTCCCCCTGTGTGAAGACATCTGTTAGCCACCTTAAAGAAGGCCCACCTAAAAGAAAATGTATCTATGTTTAAGTGCAGCTGTATTTTTAACATATATGGCACTTTACATTGCCCTCAGACATCCCTTTCCTTTGGCACTACGTTCCCTCAAGCATGCATTACTGTATTCCTATGCCCAAGCAGGAAATATGCTGACGAGGAATAAGTTATACAAACCAATAAAACGAGCAATTCTGACTGGGGTGAATAGACCCAATCTTTATCTAGTTATCCTTATAAATCATTATCCAAGTTGCAGTGCAAAGTTTCTTCAGAAGCCCAGATTGGACAAACCAAATTGACTCTTGAGAGCACCCCCTTAGGGTGAGATTAGGAGCATTCAGGTGGTTGTTATCTGCAACTTCACCACCAGAAGCCACTAAATCCCACGCACTGGACCTTTATCTTCATGGCCATTACAATTTACAAGACTTACTGCCATTCAAACAATCCTGTACCCTCCATTGAAAGTTTACATCTCTGTTTCATCATTTGTTCCTGATGTGTTTCTTCAGTGTCATTCTGTTCAGTTCAGACTGTGGACTATCTTTAAGTAGCAGTGGTGATAATAATTCTACTGTCAGTTATGTGAGAAGTTTCACAAAAAAAAAATACAAAAAACATTCATGGTGTTAGTGTTCAGTGGTGTTCTCAGAGGATAGTCTGTAAGCTTTTTAACTTACAATCTGACTTTAATGAAGTGTTGCTGAAACACAACCTTATGTGAGATAAAGCTGTTATTTCAAACCGTGTGTTTACAAAGAAGCGTCTGCTATTGAGCTGTGAATGTTGGATGTACTGTTGTGTCATGAATGACCAGGTAAATAAACACTGCTTTTAAAAGAGGTTGCATTGACGGACTCGAGCGCTCAGAATGAAAAACCCGCCAGCTGCTTTTATAATGTACATAAACCACGTTGGTACATAATGGAAATAGATTGCTGAGTTGCCGGGATACTAGAGGCATCTATTCATTGTGATCTAATATATATCAACTTCACTGAGGACGACGCAGACAGAGGTTTGTGTTGTGAATACAATCAGGTTAGGCAATCCCCCTGGAGGAGTGAGGCCTGCACAAAAACTGTAACTCATTTTGCCTTGACGAATTCTTTGAAATGCACCGGGTTGCCTTTTACAAGTATTTGGCATTTCAATATAGATGAATTAGGGGTGCATTCATTTTGAGATATTTGTATACATGCTGTAAATGGGAAAGTTCGTCATCAATAACACTGGCAGACTCATGCAGCTGGATAGAAGTTGTGTTGCTTTACAACACAAAACAGGCAGATGGTGCTGTTCTTTCATTGCAAATTGAGTTAACTTCCTACTGAATGCTGAGCTTCATTATCAGACTGAATTGCCATTTTGTTTTCCCTAATTAATTCATCTATTCATCAGTGACTTTGGCGAGGATCTAGTGGTCTAGTGAAAGTAGGTTAATAACCTGTGCGGAGAATTGGAAATGTGGTCTTAATTTGTGTTTGTAATGACGTCCTGTGCTGGGGATTTTTCCAGATAATCAGTTTTATTTGGTCAAAGTTAAAAAAAAACGAAGCCTAGATTGTCAGACCGACTGTCAAGACTAGAGAATTACAAGAAAAGTGGGAAATTCTACAACAATCTTGTTTCTTTTGTTTCTTAAAGCACTGTGGTCAGTATTGTTTCATGGTTCAAACCTGACACTCAGAGAAGAGATACCTCCCTAAATCAGATAACTTTTTGTTTATAACTCCTGAACCACATGAAGAAAACAAGTAGTATTTGTTTGTTGGCAACTATCAACGCTGCTGAAATTCACGTTTCTAACTTTCCTCTCTTCTCCATACATGTTTATTCTTTAAAGTGGAAAGTGAAGGATAAACCAGGACTGTTCTGCTGAGTGTTATTTATCATATTGAATGAAGTGTGTTTAATACTGTGTTAACAAGCCAATTAAGCGTATTTTGTCCATGTATTACACTGTATCTGCCAGCTGAAACTGCAGGGGCTGTCAGACTAGCACCCCTTGCTGGTACAAAGTGGTACTAGGAGGCAGGAGGTTGGCTGGTTAGCATGCTAACCTTTAGCAGACATCTCTGAAACACAATACACAGACGTCCTTAACGCAACGTCATCATGGTTGTTTCTTCACACTTAACAATTCCTGGATATTTCAAACTGAAATTCCGGCTTATTCTGTCTTATACATCGTTCCTTTAATTTATGGCCAAAAATGTGCTTTGTGAGATCACAGTGACCTTTGACCTCAAAATATGAAGAAATTCCCTCAAGGCATTCCTGACATATCCTAATCAAGAGAATGGGAGGGGCAGATGGGTGGAGGGACGCACAAAATAAAATGTAGAGGCCCTTCAGTGTAACTAAATGCTTGTCCCAACCCAATCATATGTCCTTATTTCTCAATGATGTCCTGTTAGGGTCTAAAAACTGGAAGATCCTGTTCTCAATCAGTGATCGTACTGGGTTGTGTTTCCATATTATTCACGGCAGCACTTAGAACTAAAGAAGCCTTTCAGACTAAGGGAAAAAACATCCAGTAAATTGATTAGGATTAAACTTTCTGCAGACAAGACGACTCCAAGCTCTGTGTCAATCAGGGGCCCCAAAACATCGGGGGTGTTGTCTTGAACTGGCCCCGGCTAAAAGACAGAGGGACCTCTTCTGCATTAGCATGCTGCTTAACAAGCTGAATCCACTTCAGTCTCATTGGATGGAACTGAAAACATACTGCATTGTTGAATTTTTGATGTCAATACTATGAAAAAAAATATGTGGCCTAATTCAAACGTGTCATGTGTCGTGTTTACACCAGCAACTTTCCAAATTCATACGAAAGCTTTTCTTTTTCATACCACATCCATGTTCGGGAGCCCGCTGTGGCAGCCTCGGGTCAGAACAAAAACGTCCCATCTCCTGATCTTTGTGGTGTCTGGAAATGACTTGTTAGATCCGGATCCAAGAAGTGATCAAGTTAGGACTGTAATGCGATGCTGGAGCAACCATGGGATCTAAATTAAGATGGAGGAACATGCGAATAGGTTGTCATGGGTTGGAACATTATTAGATGCATAGGCCTCCTTGTTTACAAACTGCAATGCAAAACAGCGTTAGAAAGAGGGACTGCTCTTCTATACACCTAAAGTACGCTGTAAATATGTTTTGCTGATAATTTGAATCATTTTGACATTAATAAGATAAAATGAATTATTACATTTGGAAATAAATCCTCAAGTGACAGAGTAAGATATAAATATATTCTAAGCTGTGTCTTGTCACAGTCTTGGTCGGAGCTGCTGTATCACCTCTGATGGTCCCAGTCCAGCCGAACTCTCAGGCCACTGATTGAGCCCTGAGCTAATTAGCTAACAGAACATAGCTTCAGCCAAGGTTGGCTAGCAAAGAGCAGCAGCTATTTGTTTCTCAGGTGATTTTATGCAGCCAATGTTTCTGGAGCTACCTTTCAATTCTAACCTAACGACAAGATTTCACACAAATCTTTGCTGAAGCATCCATAATTGAATCATTTTCTGTTGTCATGGCTATAACTTTGTGTTCTATCAGAATCAGCTGACTGGTTTAGTCAAACACAAGCTCGGTGGTTTCGCTGAGTACCATGTGGACAAGCTCCTTTGTGAAAATAGCCTCTAAGTGGATGCGGTGTGTTTCTCACTAGAAATTGTTTAGAGACTAGAGATTGATGGAACATTTCCATATTGTGATAACTTCAAATTTGCCACAAATTATACTTGATTATATTATACATTTCCCTCCAAGCTTTTCAAGAAAATATATCATGAGACTGGACAGAAATGGCTCGGTCCACAATCACAAGGCTGTGATTCTAGTTAAGTCTGGGCTAAAATAATTCGGTGCAGTTTGCTATAATGACATGGCTCACAAAATTGGTTAAAAAAAAAAGGTGCAGAAGCAAGGATCCAATAAAGACACATAAAGACTTCTGTTTGTAAAAATTGTAAAACATCAACCTGGAATTATGTCAAAGGATAATTCTGTATGGGTCTTATTTTCATAGTTATGGCCATAATTTTTATTATCTGAAACAAATAACAGTACTCATCACATTTGTTGCTCAGATCTGGGAAGAAGGCACCATCTGACAAGCTGAGACACATGACCAGGCTCTCCACTTATTTTAATTTTCAGCTGCTGCATAACAGACATTTATTGTTTATTTTATGTTGATAGAACAATCGAAACATTTTATTTTAAGCAGGTTTGAACATATAGGGACTTAAACTACACATAGGGGGATTATGTTATCCACTGGGAAAAATTGTAAAAGCTTTGCTGTCTTTATCTATACAGTTTTGAAGGCATAGTAAGTCAGTCTGCGAAAAAGAACACATTGCAGTTTGTTCTGTACAAACACAATGAACTGTGCAACATGACATTTACACACACATACACAAAAATAAAAACCACATTTGGCTAAACAAATAATATTTATGAACTGAATGAAAAAAAATGTTTTAATTTTCAGATTTTCTCAAATGTTTAAATATGAGCTATTTAAACATCTCTCTTGAAGGTATACCCATTATGGACAGCTGTTCTTCAAACTTATTATGTCCTACAGATGTGCCCAAAGAGAGGTAGTCCGACCCTGGACCACTGGACCATGCTACATGTTCCCTGTTCCCAGTCAGAGGTAGTTACTGGAGTAATTTGAGCATGTATAAGGCTGATGTATATATGTTTTACGAAGTCTGCAGTTAACCCTTTTATTATAGATGAAATAAATAAAGACTGGCTGTTATTGTAACAGGGGCTGAAAACAAAGACTTATACATCGGTGTCCACCCTGGTGCCTCTGCTGTCGGCACGCCGGGTTGTTATGACGCGGTGCATGCTGGGTGTCGGTGAGCACCAAAGATGGCGACCTCCACGGGACAAGATGGACAGGCTGTTGGTTCCTCTAATGTGGATCTTTTACTGCACCCTGAGCTGTTGTCTCAAGACTTTATGCAGCTACTCTTGAGTGAGGTGAGTTAATGTTCATAGAGGAACGCGGAAAATGTCATTTAATGCGGATGTTAAGGAGGGAGGATGCCATAATGTAAGCAGCATACCGGCTAACACTCAGCATAGCTGTGTGTTTATATTAGCTGTCGCACCAGCAGCGCTTTCCTTCATGTCAGACGTTGCAGAGTGAGCTAACAGTTCTTTCTGTCTAAATCAGAAACGTGTTAGCACCAGGGACTGTGAGAGTCGGGACCAGCTCACAGAGCTGTACCTCAGGCATGTCATCCCGCTGCCGCAGAGGAGCCTGCCCAACACCCGCTGGGGCAAGAAGATGGAGAAGAGCCGGGGGAGACAGACACCGGCCGGTCACAGGTCAGACAGGTAGCTCCACTGAAGGCTTTACGGACATTACTGTGTTTTCATGGGCAGTGAGTTTGCCCCATTGTGCAATCAGTACTTCGTACATTACTCTGTGTTTGTCAACCAGTGTACCATAACTGTTGGGGAAGACTGAAGCCGAGTTCTATCTTTATATTGCAATGTGGTCACCTCAGTCTTTCATGGGCAAGTTTAATATAACAGTGCTGTTTTAAGGTTGGCAGTTCGTCCAGCAGGTTACACCTGTCTGGTTAACAGTGGTGGGGCAAGTATTCGTCTCGTCTACACAAGTCTAAGTACAAATGTAACAGACACTATTAGAAACAATATGAAATTACAAATTGTTTCTTCTTTTGATGTGGGGATGTATAAGGTACCTATCCCTAGTCAGTACAGTGCTCTGCTTCCTGTTGGTAATAGGTGTTGTTTCACCACACAGGTGTAGAGTTGGCGGTCATCGCCTGCAGGTAATACTCTGATAAGTAATACACTAGGGACAAGAATCACACTATCTCACACTTGGGATAAGTGTCTCATACAACCCCAAAGCAAAAAAGCCCAACTACCACTTTAAATTGAATATCAGCAGTTCACAATAGTACATTGTTTATCAGTGTATAATTGTATAGTTAAAGTAGGTACTCAATGTTTGTCTTTGTGGATCAAGTAATTGTTTGAGTTCTATTTGTTTTAGTTATTACATTTGTAATAAAACCTGATATTTTATAAGGTCTTCACATGTTTTGAATTCACATACTTAATATGTGAAGTCAGTAGTAACTAAAACTGTCTGATAAATGCAGAAAAGTACCATATTTCCCCCTGAAATGTGAGGAAGTAGAACTATAAAATGAAATGAACATACTCAAAGTACCAAACTACCTAAAACATGTAATTTAAGTGCAATATTTAATGTATTTGGTTACATTCCATCACAGCTGGGGAAGTATTGGATTCTCTATCGCATCATTTTGCTCATACTGGCCATTCAAGTTGAACATGTAGTTTTATTCAACAATCAAAGGGTCTCTTTGAAACAATTTTTAGTAATTAACATGTATTAATCACTTTTTTATAGGTCATATGTGAGCAGATTGTAATGTGATGTGAAAAATGAAACCTTCCTAGTCTCTCTTGGTTGCCAACAGGTCTTTGGCCGGATGATTTGTTGAACTTGTTTGATGCTGCTGGGCTGTGGTTTTCATTGTGAAGGACTCAGGTCAGATTTTTCATGAAAGTCCAAAGGATGTGACTTTATGGATGTCCTCAAGTGCCTTGTCTTTGTGCCTGTCTCCGCTCCCCTAACAGAGAGCAATAGTAGCTAACATTGGTTTAGAAATGGAGTTATGCTGCAAATATAAACTAACCAGCCTCCAGTATAACACAGAAGTTCCACAAAACTTGGCGAGTCAAAAAATAATAACAAACCAGCACAGGTGAGGCAGCAATCTCAGCGTGCCTCCAAAAAATGTCTGCAAAGAGCAGAGCTTCTTCCTTGGCACCTGCTCAAAAATAGAGCCCTGACTGTCAGCATGAGTGTTAACAACTGATATTTGCTGTCACTGTTGTTTGATCATTTCCAGCTCCAGTAACGACCACCATAGGAAAAGGCCTCTGATTGTGTTTGATGGCAGTTCCTCTCACTCTGGCCCGATAAAAGTAAAGAAACCAGAGGGAACCACCATGTCGACTGGAATCACTGACAGGTTAAAACCTCCCCCTGTCGCAAATCTGTCCAACCCCATTCGCAAGTTGACTGCAAACACATCGTCCACCTCTTCACCCATTCATCGCAGCAACGACACAGACACAAACCTGAAACGGGGAGCAAACAGCTCGGTAGGAACTCTTAGTTATGTCAACTCAGTAATACACAAATTTACTGTGTGATTCAAGGAAGATGTGCACAATTATCAACTTTGTTCTGTGTTTCTTGTATTTAATTGTATCGTTTGCATAGTGATCGGGAGGGAAATCATGTAAGACAAACACTAAAACAGTACTTCGAACAGGGTTATGATTATCTGATATCTAATATATTGAGAGAGAACCACAAACACAGTGTAAATAAGGATGAAAACAAACCCCTAAGATAACAAAGAAGTGTTTTTTTGAATTTACAAAACAAACACTAACAAATGCAAATGGATCAGCAAAAACATAGTTAAGACATCATATGTTACATTGACCACTTTTGTAATACTTTGTACTTTTTTATCTTCAGGAGTCAGTGACGTCTCCAGATGTGAAGAAAAAGATCCAGCATGTGACATGGCCCTGACCTCTGACCCCTGACGGGAACTGAAGGGAGCTCAGGCTCTGAAGGACAGACCACTCCCCTCCCACTACATGTTGTTGCCCACTGCCTGTGTTCTCCCCCGTCATACTTATCCCACTAACTGTATCACAAGAGCGAATGGAAAGCCCTTTAACCTGTGTGTCGAGGCCACCTCACAGCTCTCGGCAAGAAGGTGTGGTGCTGTGGAGGTCATCCTGCTTTTCAAGTCACGTGCTTCCATGTGGCTTCCCACAACCTCAAGTGGCCTTACCATCGGTAATCAGCAACTCCTCCAGTCCCCACGGAGATCTTCTACAGGACAAAACAACAACACACCTGTTTTTTAATTTTCCTGAGATACTATTTGATATTAAGTATGGTTGTTGGTATACTTTGTCTGTGCACAAGTTGGTTTGGTAAGATGGCCTCCAGTGCTGTGAGAGCCTGTGGACTGCGTTGTCTTCAAAGGTGTTTTGTGGTTTTGAAGATCTTTGGCTTCCTGGGAGTGTTCCTTATCTATTCAAATCTGAACCTCTGAATTTTGGTCAAAATGTGTGTGTTTTAAAGTAAAGCTGCATGACACACAGTTTTTCCCTACAGAATGGCTGTGTACTTGTGGCGGGGGGGTCGGCCATCTTTATTTGACCACCTGAGAACGAGGGGCTGTCCACATGGAAAACGCTCTTTTGTGTAAACGCACATTTTGCATCATTTTGGCAGATCGTCCACATGCATCCTGTGAACGCACTTTTTTGAAACCTGGTCTCTGGGTGGAAAAATCTGAAAACGCTGGCCTAGCGGTCTCGTGCGGACAGCTAATTCGCATACTTTCTGTATCGATGACGCCATCGACCTCTAGCCCTCGACCTCTGAACGCCGCAACGTCTCATAACAACAACAACATAAGTGGCGGATTACATCCTTGTGTTCGTGCTGCAGAAGTTATTGAGCCTTTCTTGCAACTTACTTGCATTGTAGTCGAGTGTGAATAGCAGCATCAGTTCAACCTCATTATCGGTCTACACAAACAATTCTACGGTGGCCCTGAGAGCTCAGAGCACTGCAACTTAAGAAAACACATGCAAAAAGACAAAACACAAGGAAATTAAGAAAACATCTTCATCAATTTGACAACACATGCGTAGCATACAGAAAACGCGCTGCAAAGAACCCAACACAACACATTAGAAAAAAACGATGCAAATAGACCGCAACACAGCGGAAGTGTTTACAGAGGACACTTAAAAGTGATGCACACGTCCGTACACGCTTGTTGTTGACACAGATTTTGAGCCACACCTCTTTTAAGGTTCTCTTTCCATCAGTTGTGTTGGAAAATGAGATTAAAAGGAAGTGTTTTTGATTTATTTTAACATTGTGATCGCATGATTCAGATATTAGCCTATTGCAGTGGTCTGCTGTTAAACTATCGTTAGCATTTTGCTTGTAATTGGCGATAGTTTAACAGCAGATCACTGCAATAGGCTAATATTATATATTAAATCTGCGTCAACAACAAGCGTGTCTGGACATGTGCAACACTTTTAAATGTCCTCTGGAAATACTTACGTTGTGTTGTGGTCTATTTGCACCGGGTTTTTCTAATGTGTTGCATTGTGGTCCTTGCAGTGCGTTTTCTAAATGCTGCGCATGTGTTGTCAAATGGATGAAGATATTTTCTTAATTTGCTTGTCTTTTGTCTTTTTGCATGTGTTTTCTTTAAGGAGAACTTTGGCCGTTTTTAACCCATATCCCTGTTGATCGAGGTTACCAAGTGCTGTCATTAGGAAAAATAACGAGAACATTTGGCACAATATTTACAGAGTATCAGAACGGCAGCCAAAGCGAACCTATGGGGGCAGACATAACCGAAAGGGAAACTTAAGGATGTCTGCCCCCATAGGTTTGCTTTAGCTGCCGTCCTGATATCTGGTCAATATTGTGCAAAAAAATCACGTTATTTTTCCTACTGACAGCACTTGGTAACCTTGATCAACAGGGATATGAGTTAAAACCGGCTGAAGTTCGACTTAAAGTTGGAGTGCTGTGAGCTCTCAGGGCCACCGTACGATTCCAGTTTCCTTGCACTACCCATTTTTGTCTTCTTGTTTAGTTCAGTTTCTCCTTCTACTGTCTGTTTGTTTATGGCGCGCAAGCTTTATGTGCATGCTCCGTCTCTTCTTCTCCGTTTTTGGTGAATTTCAAGCGCAACCTATAGGCCTGGAATAGGAACTACAGTGTTTTGAGTCGTTTTGAGTGTATCCGTTCGGATGCAAATATTCTTGAAATGATGCCGGGGATCGTTTTGGTATGTCTTGACATGACTTGAGTCAATTGTCGTTCTTAAGACGAGCTTTACGAGTTTGCCCACATTACATAGTGTTGCTTTAATTGTCACTGGCTTTCTCTCTCCTCTCTGCATCTCGGCATCTGCTTTTTTTCAGCAGAAAATTTGTTATGAAGTTGCATTAAGAGTTCACCCTCCACTCTGTTGTCATAACAGCAGGTAAGCTGTGTATGGAGGCAGCTTATTGATTATGTAGCCAATCAAAACCACCCAACGACATCTTAACAACCAGGTGCACTTGCATGTTTCTTCAAAACAACAGCCCGTCTGAGTAAGACATATGTGTGGGAAACACTGTTATGGACACCCTTAACCATTAAATTACCTGCTTCTTGTGGCCGATACCAATACGATAACTGAATTTCTAACCTGTAATTAATGTGCACCTGAGCTTGAGAAAGACTGAAATGTAGTGAGCAAAGATGGATGATTTAATATTTAATAGCTCGAACAAGAAGTTTTGTGTTGAAGACCTGTAGACTTTCTTCCCTCCCTTGAACACGACCGATGGAACTGCTCACAACCAACAGGATAAAATGTGCACTTCGGCTGAATTTGCACAAAATTAGGCAATGTGGCACCTTCCGACAAGATTCTTCTTGTGCTTTGGAATGTATTGACCATGACACAACCAGAAATTAACATTGTATTTCTCTGAGTCGCTGTTTTGTTCTCATTAACGTCGCTCCTTCTCTTCATTCACTCATGCTGCTCTGTCTCACTTAGTCTCTCTCGATAAGCTGTGGAGTAGTTGACGACTTTGAATACTTTTTTACAAACAGCTACTGACAAATCCTGCATAGAATGCCTCAAAATGAAGGCTTGATAATAGTAAAATAGCATCATCGCTTACCTCTGAGCTCAAATCTTCTAACACTTTCGCCACTATGTGCTTTCACTAACAGCGAATCTCTACATGTGGTGGTTGAGGGAGTGGAGGGTATCAGCGCTGTAACCAACATCACTACGTTTTCTAACAGCTGAGCGGGACCTGGCAGCACAGATGGAGTCGCCCTTTAACAGTTTGTAATTGGTAGTTCTGTGACTTGATTGGACAGACTGATCTCTGGTATACATTTTAAAAAAAAATGGAAACCACAGATTATGCTGAACTTAATGCCGACATTTTGAAACAGTAGTAAGTGTCAATTTGTTCTCCACTGAGTGAACCTCAGCACTGTTTTCAGATTGTTCAGGGTTTTTTAAATATTAACGTGATGTAAAATGAAATGGAAATGATCATGATACTGCTTGGTGGCCATTTTGAGACACAGTAAGCAAAATATTGAATATCAGCTAGACCAAGAAAATGTTCTTTTTGAGAGTATATTTATTTGGAATTGTGGCTCATTGACTTTGCAGTTAGTTTGAAGTGGTTGCAATCAGAGTTCATCAAAAACACACAGGAACAAGATTTACCAAGCATTTTGAATCCATTGTCATTTTTGTACCAACAGTTTTTAAATAAATTATGTCAATACAATGAATCAGTTTTGTCGATTTAGTTACAGTAGAGAAGTCAACAGTTCTGTGACCCATGTCTGATATCCCGTTATTGTAAACGGTAATAAACACACTCTTAAACTAATATTGTTGTAAGAAATAAGAGAAATCTAGGTCCTCTTGAGGAAACAGTTAGCCATCATATGAGTAAAGACACAGTTTCAGTAAACTAATTGAATAGATTAAACTTTATTGTCCAGCCGAGGCAGGAAAATCGTCTTTGGTAAGAGCAGAACTCATTCACAAAACCTACTAAAACCTTTACTCACTTCATCAAGCTTATCCATGCACAAAGCAGTGATTATTATTATTACACTTCAAAGTGGATCGCATATATTAATATTGTAAGTTTATTTCACAAAGCTTCATACAGTGTCTGTCTGAAAACATGTTGCTGTTTCATAAGCATATATCTTTACATTCATGCCAAAAGTTATCTATTAGTAATTACTTTTTTCTCAGAGTGAACATTTAACTTAAATAAACTTTATTAATTCAAATAACACTATCATTAGTCTCCGTTTCATGGCATACGACAATGTACATTCATAGTAATGCTAGGTTGTAAAGATGCTGTGCTCTGGTAGTATTTATTTATTTATTTATTTTTCATTCCTCTGTCATATCATGGTTATCAGATCATATGTATCTGTCCCTCAGACGAATCAGATGTCCTTGCCGCACTCCGGGCACAGGATGTCATCACGTTCAGTCAGGAAGCCACGACCAACCAGGGACACAGAGCACTTCTTACAGTTGAAGCAGTCGTTGTGCCACTGGCGCTCCTCAAAGGAAATGTACTTGCTTCCTCCAAGGCCTGAAAGAGAAGAAGAAGTACCATTCAGAATGACTATAAACAATCATGTTGACTCAAGGGAAGAATGATAATTAGATTAGTTATGATTACCGCTGATGGGGGTGGTGCAGGAAGCACACTTCTTGGCATAAAGGTTGCAGAAGCAGTTGAGACAGTAGGCGAAGTCATCTCTAGAGGTGAACCTCTGGCCAGTCAGCTGCTGCTTGCAGCTGGTGCACAGGAAGCAGTCCTTGTGCCAGGGCTGGTCATGATAGGTCACCCCACCAGTGGTGATGGGCTGATAGCAGAACGCAAGAGTGACATATTGTCACACATCTTTCTTGCACATACAGGAGGTGTAATCGTGCTTCTCTGAGTCAAGATGGACAAAAATATAGTTATACTTTAAAAACCAGCTACTTTTGAGAGTCGTGTCTTACCTTCTTGCAGTGCACACACTGCATGGCAAACTGCTTTTCATAGCAGGGCACACAGAAGTTGTGATTGTCCTTAGGGATGAAGCTCTTGGTGCCAATGGGCTGCTGGCATCTCTGGCAGGTGAAACAGGTCTCATGCCAGCTGTTCCCCTTGTGCTCCATCTTCCTGGAGCCTTCAGTGAGACATAGAGGAAGATAGTGGATGGAGTTAGTAAATGGAGCGGATGGGCCTAATTGAAAAAAATCAACACAATCATACAACAAGTGATAGATTTGCCAGCATCTGAATTTGTAAGATAGTTGTGTCAATGTGACATTTTAGCGAACAGTTGTAATAATATACATGATAATAACAGTCTAGCTCAGGATTACGAGGACTGATAAGATGAGCACCAGCGGCTTTAATGTCAAACTTGCAGGATTTAGAGGGATCATAATGAAATATAATATTCATGACTGTTTTCAGTACTGCATTTTTAACTGTAAGTAAGAGTAAGTTATTCAGAATGAGCCGTGTTTCTACAGCAGCCCAGAATCAACAAACCAGACACTAGATGCCACTTGATCCCACACAATGGACCTTCAACTTAGACATGACGCTCTCTCCGTTGCCTTCCGCCTACCTGGCATGATGGTTTTCTTGCAGTCATGGCACTTGGAGGAGTACTCGTTGGAGTAGCACTCGGTGCAGAGCAGCTGTTCATCCTTGGTGGAGAAGGGCTTGTCCACCAGCGAGCGCTTGCACTGGAAGCACTTGAAACAGTCCTCGTGCCAGTGACGGTCCTTGTAGGACAGATCCTTGAGAAGAAGGATGGCAGATGGAAAGTGATGCAACTGCAAATACTACAAGGCTTACCTTAATATTGGCTTTAATTTTAGTGAAAAATATCTAACTACACTCAGTGTAAGACAGAATCACCAAGAGAACAGACTTCCAGTGAGATAAATGTTTTTGGACAATTTTTATATTTTCCTTAAGCAGATTTTTACTTTATTATCAGCAACAAGACATCCCTTTTGGAAAATTATTTCCTAGTGGAATTTTTTCCAGTGTTATAATAAGTTTTCAGGACATAAACCAACGTAAAGAGCATGTCATGGGTCATTTGTACATTTGTTTGTGATGTCACTTACCCTGGAGTTGCAGCCAATGGGCTTCTTGCACTCCTCACAGGTGTTGGAGTACAGGCTCTCGTAGCATTTCACACAGTAGGGATTCTCCTCTCTCAGGACATACTTCTTCCCAAACAGGGACTCCTTGCAGTAGTGGCAGTCGTAGCGCTCGGTCATCTTGACCCAGAGTCACTCAGCTGAGAGGGCGTGGAGGACAAGAGACACAGACAGAAAGAGGAGGTGACATAGAACGCCACATGTGGTGAATTTCACATGAAAAACAGCTTTCACTGGATGATGACAGACTATTTTTTATCATCTGAATGACTTTAGGTCTGTTAGACAGTTTGGTCTTTTTTTTTTTTTGCAGCATGTTGAAATGTCTTGAAAATATCGTAAATTCCCAGAAATGAATGTCTTCTAGGACACGCTCATTATCAAGACCCTTCACATTACAGCCTTTTTCCATGTTGCTTTTTTCTGCCTTCATCTCTCCCATCCAATCTCTCGGCAGTCCTTCATGTTGTTCTCGGCGTCAGGAGGAGAAGGTGACAGATGAGGAGGGTTATAAATAACCCCTATCAGTCCTGCTTAGAGACAGTCAACTTTTGCCCCGGTGCATACCAACGCTCGCCAGGCACACTGTACAACGACCCATCTATCACCTCACGTCCAGCTGTCAGCACCAGAGCACAGTATCCCTTGTCATCGTGTGTTTGTGTGAGTGTGTGTGTGAGGGAGTGTGTGTCTCAGTGTGTAAGTGGGTTTGAATGGCACTCGTAATAATGGCTGCTCACAATCTGCAGCTGTTTGCGGTGCGTCTGTTAAGCCCTCTGGTTATCCCACCTGTGCTTAAATACTCTTACTCTCTGTTGACGGAGAATAGTGTAGGCTGTATATTTAAATGCACGTGTGTGTCTTTGTCAGCCTTATATAGAGGATAAGATGGTCAATCACACACATGGTCTTTTATTCTTCTCACTATATGTCAATTTATTCCTCACCAAAGCTTTAACCATATAAAAGGCAGAAATAAACAAAAAAAAAAACATTTCCCCTATGAATTCCCTTCTGACACTTCTTGAGTCTTTTCTGCGTTTCTTCATTTCTCACCTTCCTGTTTTTTTATTTTCATTTTCTTATTCCTGTTATTTTGCTGTTTCATCAGACTGTCAGAACTTTATTTATTTATTACCACCATGTAAGCCCACCTCCGTGGGTTCCAACATGATCTCTGTGAGTCATTTGTGATGTTTCGCCACACTCAAAAGGTTATCATCTTCTATTTGGCTGAATGAAACTGAGACGTTTAATCTGCCTGCGTCCCTGCCTGAGTTATTGTCAGCCCCCTCCCACATTCCCTCATTGTCTGTCTCCGACCATGACTCACCTAGCTTATGTAAGGATTTATCTGACTCCTAAAAATAAAAAAAGGATAATCTGAACTGCCACAAATAAAACCTTGAGCTATCCAGACATGTCGGGCAGCTGTTTCCCAGCTTCTGGGGGTCCCTTTGATGCGGCCCCATCTGGGGAGTCTCACGGTGCAAAATCACTTGATGCCAAACTGAGCTACAGCTCGGTCTATCCCGAGAAAGTTCCAGTAGGTTTCACCCAGACCATCAGCTATCTGGATTCAAAGTGGAGCCAGATTCATACTCAATTTTTGGGCTGATGGCAATGCCACATTTTTGGCAATAATTCCTCAAATGTAGTTATCAAACACTTGTGACTAAGACGTTTAACTGAGATATTTTACAGTTTAACAAAAGACTCTATTTTCTAAAATTACATCAATGCACTCAAACATTGGACTTCACTAGAAATTGAAAATCAACTGCAACCGCAAAACCATAAACAACTACTCTCTGACAGTGAGACCTGTAAACGGCTTTTTAAACATCAATTTTTTTCTACTATTCCAGACAGTTTTCTTGGAAATTCTTGGTCAATTCAATAAGTAAAACACAAGCAATAGCGTTGTAAGTGTATAATGGACTTAAATGTTCAATCAAATTAAGCTCTCAGCTGACAGTTCCTGTCAGATCCAATCCAAACTCAACAGACGTTACTGTATATACAGTAGACCTCTACTATTGAGAGACCTAGCAGGGACTTTTCTGCACTTTGAAAGTGTGACTACAAGATTTATACTAAACCTCATCACACCAACATACTGTGAAGTGGATCAAATGCTGTAAAACCACAGAAAAAGCAAAAGAACAGACCACTTTGCCAACACTAAAGTCACTGCTGTGTAATAGAAAGCCAGGAGCAGACATCTTTATCAACACACAGTTTTTTCTGGGGTGTGAGATGAGAAGTTGGGGAAAAAAGAAAGGTGAAAATGAACTCTTTTGGACAAAGAAATAAAAAATAAAATGATTTAATGAAAGAAGGAGGTCAGGCACGGTCTCTGAGACAGAAAGTGCTGAGCGAGAGGAGGTGGTTAAGTAGTGAAGGTACTGTGCAGGTGGAAAGAGGGAGGACATGAGCAGACGGGTGGGGATGCAGGCGCACAGTGAGCAGCTGTGCCCCCGGAGGATGGAAGACACGGTGGAGAAAGACCATTGAAATGGGTGGAAAGATGGACGAGGGAATGGATGGAGAGTGGAGCAGCTGAACAGAGTCGGGTCTTACCTTCCTATCTGAGGAGTGTGTGCCTGTGCGGAGTCTGGGGCAGACTGAGAGAGGAGGCTGCCGTGAGCTGAAGTTACTCCTGATTGCATTACTCCACCCATCAAGGGCTAATTGAAAGCAGGGGAGGGGCTACTGCAAGCGAAGGGGGTGCCAGCAAGGGGGCAGGGAATCTTTTTTGAGATGATCTATAAATACAGTGGCGCTTCACAGAGATAACCCTAAGGCCCCCTTTCACTTGCTCATTCGGTCACCAGCAAAACCGTGTGGCCTTTTAAGGTCACTGAGTCGTTCACTCTCTCACTTACATTTTACTTCATCCTTCCAATATTTTTGTTTCTCCCCACAGCAGCCTGATCATATCATCCCTCCCTATCTCACTTCCTGGAGGAAAAGCAAGTCATTCTTCTCATTTACTGTTTTCATTTCGTCAGAGATATCTGTGGTTATCATTATCATAATATTACACACAAACCAATGTTGGAAAGAACATTTAATCAAGTACTGTACAAATGTAACATTTTAGAGCTACTTGTGCTTTTTACGCCACTACATTTATTTGACAACTTTAGTGACTATTGTTTGCAGATGTGTTGAAACAGCAGCAACATGGTGATGATAATGTGGTTGTCATCCTCACATTCAAAGTTTGACATCTGGGAAACACTATCCATCACCTTTGACTGCGTGTGAGCACCGAGCGTCAATGACGTAAACACAGAGTCCACCTCTCCTTGTTTCACTGAGCACTGAACACGATCCACTGTCTCTGATTTCCAGTTGTTTGGCCACCTTTTCCAGCTTTATCATTTAAGATATATGTGACATTTTGCAGAAACAACCATACGTGTGTTCTATATTTTTGAGTTGCGTACTTACATTATCTCAAATGTTTGCAATGCTGTTCAAACCCAGGAAAATCTGTTATTTTGTCCAGCTAACTCGTTATGTTTCATTTGGTCACCTGTCACTATAACTTTTGGGTGAGAGCTGCAAAGTCAGGAAGGAAGTCGGGGAGTGTGATAAAATAAATATAACATGAGTCCTGTCAGATAGATTTTCAGTAGCAGTGTTTGTTGTTTGATACTGAAGACAACAACTCCCATGATCCCACGCCGCTTACGTCTTTTGTTCAGTTTTGACTGACAGACCCCTAGCAGCCAAAATTACATGCTGTATAATTAAAGGTGCAATATGTAAGAATCTTAGTTGAACAAAAATGATCGACAGAAGGTGAAGAAAACCACAGTTTATTGTTATGATGTACATGTGTTATGTTGAAAAGATATCTTTAGCATGCTAACCAGCTAGTCACTTCCAGTCCCGGTCCAAAGCTACTGTGTTAGTGTTGTAAATACCTCCTCGGTGCTCCGAGCTCACAGTCTGGACTGCTAACTGCATGGCTAACTGAGCTAACTGGCTAGTGGCAGCTCCAGTTAATGGCAGTAAGTGGTTACTCCCAAGTCAGTGGTTAGGCTCCTCCCTGTTTGTTTTGAGTAGGAATTCGACAGGTGGCCAGTTCTTACATATTGCACCTTTAAAGTGATGAAGACATTAATGTGTATTTAATTATGATCCTGTTAAATAATGCTGTTTGCCTATTCTGAAATGAGCCCTACTGCAAAATGAGAAGTTTTATCTTTGTTAATAATTATAATACTTTTATAAATGCATGACATTTACTTGCTACTTTTCTTAAGTACAATCTGAGTACTTCCTCCACCTCTGACAAACACACACACACACACACACACACACACACACACATATACACAATGCACACTGTAACATAATGCCAACATCTACCTATAGACTGATGCTAATGGAAAAGATGGCAAGGGTCAAATGTTAAGAATTGTTGTCCTGTGAGATTTTGTCCCTATCTATGTCTCATCTGTCTCTACCTCTCTAGGTTTTACTCACAGGGGAATACGCATTCAATCCCAGACCTCCAATGTGTTGGGTACAGTGTCAAGGCCTGGTAATGACAGACACCTACATAGTTTCTAAGAAAATTGTAGCACTATTTTCTGAAGCCCCACACTCTCTAGTTCACAGACCACCCTCGTCCATCAACCACACGCTGTTCCTAACTTTCTCTCTCCCTCTCTGTTTGTCTGAAGCAGGTTTTCCTGACCCGATGCTCCCTGGACACTCTCCAGTTAGAAAATGCGTCACTAGATTCAAGGGCTATTTATAGACAGCCATAAAGAGATGGGTGCATCACAGAGTGTTGTGTTTGTGCTGCGTGTCCATGTGCATGCATGTATTCACATTTGTATGAGTTGTATCGTGTATGAAAAGAGATCTTTTCAGGCATGTTAGTGGCATAGTTTTATGTTGGACTGCCATTGTCATAAGATTGGATAGATACATTCATGTTCATCTCAGAACCTCAGTTGTCCCTTAACTTTACATATTTTGATTATTAACTCCACCCATGTTGGAGAGTATGGTGAATATTTTGGATGTTTTAGCTTAGAAAATGACTAAAACAACTTAAAACAAGTCAGCACACCTGATTTCTTCAGTGATGTGCACTCTAAAGAGTTCATTCTGTACTCACTTAGGTGTTCCTTTAAACACAGCAGCGCCCTGCAGATGTTCTTGTGCTGCTGCATCTGGTGCTCCTACAAATTCCACCATTCCTCTGAAAACACCTGGATTTTCTGAGTGTAAACTTTCATGGCGGCCACGCAGGGTGAGCTCAAACGCACCACAGAACTTTACACAGTCTATTTTCTTAAACAAGATGTGCCTGTTTTTGTTCCTCATTGTGTCTGTGGATCCCTATCCTGAGCCTTCATCAAGCTGAGTATTTACGATATTTACTCTACCACACATGCCAAGACGCAAAGCATTTTCCATGTGGCTCTTAACTTGTTCATGCCTTTGAACTTCTTCTGCAAAGTGTTTAATTCAGTCATAAATGACTAGATTCATGCTGGATCGGGTCCTGCTGTCTGAAAAAGGAAGCCGGGAAAGCAAAATAAGATGCCGACCTCACTGCATGCACTTAGACTTCTTAGCAAACCAGCTACATGAAAAAGACAGGGTGTACTGTCTATTGTCTTCCTCCGCCTTGCAATTGTTTTACGAAGTTGGTTGGTCTTTTCTGAAGTCTTCTGAGACTGAGATATGACAGGAAACAGGATGAGAGAAAGGGGGAGTGACACGCAGCATCCCCAGGTTGGGACTTAAACCCAAAGCCTCTGTATTTGGGACACATGCTCTACCAACTGAGCTAAATGGTGCCCCTAACTGCATTATAATTAGGTTTCTCATTTTAAAATTTCAAGTCTTATTCAGTGAGTGTTTATATGATTCTTCTTCATGTGGGGCAGGTGGGGTGGCACCCTAGCGCCCCCTATTGATTAGTCGCCCTTGCTGCTTAGCCCACTTGGCTAACACTTCAAAAGCCTTGAAAGTGCCACTGGTCCGTCAGTTATGATACCTTGTTACTTCGGCTAGATCCACAGAGTACAGAGTGTACTCGTATCGCCAATACCCGTTTTCTCAGTGACTTCACCGGTGACCTCTTCAGATTCTTAAAATGTGCTTATAGGCACATGTCTGCATGCTAACATGCCTAATTATGATGATGAACATGGCATACATGCTAAACATCAGCATGTTAGTGTTGCACATGTTTGTAGTCTATGTTAACGTTAGCTCATAGCACTGCAGTGTAGCTTCAGAGAGCTGCTAGCATGGCTGTAGATTCTTAACCTTAAATTTGCCATGGTATGGAGATATGAGTAACACAGTGTGCTCTACTTTTTATACAAAAACTAAATGTTTTCTTTACTGCTCATCAATGTAATGTTCTCCAAATATCAGCTGACAAATTTGATTAGCACCAGAGAATGTTTATTCTCTGTTTAGATGCAATCATGTAATTATTGCCACCCTAACCATGTTTTAAGAGACAACTGGGACGCTGTGTTGTTCAGTAGTAGGCAAAATTGAAGTCAGATGTCAGACAAGAGAGGATGTTGTATAAGTTACCAGGGCAATATTTGAAACAGTTTTAATTCGATTACTCTGCCTAACAGACATGTGGCATGTTTTTAGGATGTCCTAATAGTAAAAAAAAAAACTGAAAGGATTATTCTTTTAAAACTTGAGCAAAGATACATGCAAAAAACCACATGTTAATACTACTCTAATAATACTAAACGATTTAATTCAGGAAATCATGTTTATTCACTTAACCTGAAACATGTGGTCCAATGCCTCAAGGAAAAATCTTTTGTATGCCCAGAACTACCCCATCATGCCCTCAGTCCTTGCCTCACAGCCACAAGCCAATTTTGCCCGTGTCCAGAAGGCACACAGTTGTCCCTCCCCCGCTCTGTGCTCTGGATTGAGGCCTCCACCTCAGCTGCTAAGGCCAGGGGGATAAAGGTGCAGCTGTCTGGGCACTGCAAGGCTATCGTGATGCTAAAGCCTGGTGCTTACTTCTGCTGCAAATACAGCCATGTGGAAAGGTCAAGCCAGGCAGACCCCATCATCACCAGTGGACCATTATTATCATTAATGCCACAGCAACCAATTGGACTGGAATTTCTCTGGGTCATCCAAGATCCAATATGATCCTCTGGAAGAACTTCGCTGCACTGCAAGCAGTCAACCAGGTTGAAATGGATCCTAGCAACTGACGTAAAGGAACGTGCAGCGTCATAATGAACGTCCCAAATGGGCAATTAGAAGTGATGAAGAAGGACAGAATAATTTTGGGCTCCCAGTGTGGGAATAGGGTATACTTCTAGCTTAGCAAGTGTACAGCAGGACTTTGTTCAGGACTGCAAGCCTTGATTTGATGCTGAAGGCTCACAAGATTGGATTACCTACACCTACACTGAAATATGTAGTTTGATACAGTATTTTGCTAAGAGGTAAAATAAGAAGATACCCTCTTTATAGTATTCATGACCATTCATTGTAAGACTAAAACAAACATCCAGTTAGCTTAGCATAGCACCTACTGGGAACTGGGGAGACAGCTTGGCTCTGCTGTTAGAAAATCCACCTACCAGCACCTGTACAACTCCAATCCAAATCCTCCAATCCAAAAAATACAAAGTTTAAAAATGACAAGTTGCATTTTTTAGGGGCCAAAAAGACTTCAGGTGTATGTCATTTTTACACATTGTTTTTTGTACAGATGTGTTACCAGCTAGCTTGGCTGTTTTGGATCTTTATGCAAAGCAAAGCTATTCACATTAGGAGTGTTTGGGGGAAGCCATTTCCTTATTTTAGATCATGTGATTCAGTTAGTGTTACCTTACATCTTGTAATAATGATCATTCTGGACTGGACTGTACTTGACATACGGCTATTAAGGTCATGGCTTTTCTTTTTTTTTTGCCTGAGTGATCCAATTCTGCTGTCAATGGGGCAGTCTTGTCACTGATCCAGTTCTATCAAACTGCTTGATTAAATAAGATCAGGGCAAAACATTGGCCTATGTTGTTTTAAATGTCCTGAGATTGGGGCGATGGTGTGGCTACAGAAGGTCTTCGAGTTGCCAGTTATAGCCTTAACTAACTCCATCTAACCATGGGATTTGATTTGTGGTTATGTAACATAAGAATTAAGCCCCGAGCAGAAAAAAGTTAAAAATGTAAAAGTTGAATTAAGCCCCACTTAGTGTTAAATTGCTGTTTCAACTTGCTCCAACAATGTTTTTCAAATGATTCACTGAGGGAAATTTTGGTACAATTTGTGGAGGGGTTTTGATATAAAAAATTATGCAACAAAATGATGACAGCATGTGATTCTTTTTTCCAGCAACTGCTCAAACGAGCAAACTAAAATAATTAGCAATTGTAAAATATTTTTTTTCCCATGTACTGTATTGTGGGGCCTCACGTATCACTGCAGAATTAAGCAAAAAGATGCTTTGGCTGTAAGTCCAAGAGGTTTAAAGGTGTAATATGTCAAAACATTCAATTCCCTAGTCAATTTGTACCACAAGATGTGATAAACTACATCAGCACTCCCCTGGTGCTCCAAGATCCCAGTGCAAGTTGAGTTAGCCAATATGACCACTAGCTGCGTGGTTAACTAACGAGTAATATAGAAAATGGTGTCTGTTGTGATTACTTGTCCAAAGATACAAGAGATCAGCTGATTCTCTAGAATTGGATATTTGCTTGCAGAGGCTCTTGCTGATTAAATCATTCAGATGTTAGGGTTAGGGTATCCTAGCAGGCAATAGGAGAGATGGGCAGGGAAACGTACCGCCAGTCTATCACTAAACCGGAAAAGACAAAAAGTTTTACTAAATTTAAAGGGAGCCTCTGCTAATTCTATGTGTTCAAGTGTGTTTGTTACGGTCTTGGAGACCACTACTGCATGTGTGAAAATGAAAGTAAATGACCTGCTGTATATGATAAATTGCCTCCATTGATGTCACTGAATGACAGTTGCATTCTGGGTAATGTAGGCACCAGGTTTTTGGACCCAGAGTTGACATTTAGAACAGAAGTTGACCAAAATCAATACAGCAGAACCAGAGATATCCCCTTTTTTAATACCATGCATTCTTATTTTTTTTTCAAAACCTGGAGCCTGCATTGCCCACAATGCAATTAAGCCACTAAGTGACATCACTGGAGGCAATTTGTCAGCTTCCTCTGGAGCCACAAAATGCTTATAATACTTTTTTCAGATATGAAGTAGCACTCCCCAACACTTTAATGTGTAATGTGGGGAGTTACCCTTTAAGTTTTTAAACTTGAACAAGGGCCAAAACACGTTATTGGTTCTCGATATTCAAATGCGGGACATTATAGAATTTTTCCACACCTGTCTCCTTTGTTCACAAGGTGACACAGATGATTAAAAACCTCCTGTACACATTTTCACTCACTCTGTGCCGTAGGACAAATGTGGGTCTAAATACAGTCTATGACACAACAGGTCTTGAATCATTTAGCCTGGTGTTGTGTTCCCAGACTGCTAAATCCCTGCAGAGATTGGTGGAATGTTTTCAGCCACCAGACACTTTATTTAGATGCTGAAGTTTGTCTTTTCTCTTGGTTCAGTTTGACACAGGTTTTAATGGGATCTGAAGAGATCCTTAAAAACAGGGGCAGAAAGATCCATACAACAGCATTGATATTTTTCCCTTGAAAAATAATTTCCCAGCTTAGATCAGTTTGCATTTATTCATGTGAGGTTCATTGATTTAATGATACATGTCATTTTATTTGTATAGGTAAATACTTGTGTAGTCTCTTTGTGTATCTCTGTGGACAGTATGTGGACATTTCATTTTATCATTATCAAATTATTTATAGTGAAAGGTCCCAGTCTTAATAATTCCCTCCTGTTTCCATTCACAAACAGGGTGCTTCAGTCTCATCTGACCTCACTTATCTGGAGAACAACTGGGCCCCTCTCTGGCTCTGTTTATCTCACTAATTCTGTCAAAGCAGCAGCAGCTGTCATATGGCACTCTGGCAGCTAGTATCTACCAAGCCCTATGTCCCAGAATACAGATCCACAGGATCTGGGGGCTGGTGGAAGATCGAGCCTGCTGGTGGTGTGGTGGCAGCTGGGGGCCAACGCTCCCCCGCTTTTTATGGCTGTTAGGCTTCTACTTGTTTGGCCACTCTTAGAGCAAAGGCCTGGTTTGGTGGACGAGATGTTTTACTTTTGACTCATCAGAAAAGGTATCGGGTTTAGAACGAGAAGACTAGAGTTCAAAATTACAAATTAGTTCACTGACTTGAATCTTTCCATTGGGTTCAGTCCAAAGACATAAAGTCCCTGATTATGCCAATTGTACATCTTCTTTTTCTTTAGGCTAATCAATTGGACCATCGTTTGAACACACATCAGCGGTTGCCAAGAACGAATCCACTGTTGGACAGTGGATTTGTAATTTGATTACAATTTGTAATTGCTAATCCACTGGATATTTTTTGAGGAGATGTCGGGACAGCGGCCAAGAAAATAGACCCATAAAAAGTAGAATAAATGTGTGTGATAACATTTTCAAGCCATCCATTTTAACACTGCGCAACTCTGTAGGCTACTTTGTAGGAGGTGAATTGAACATTTAAAGGGACAGTCGTTTTTTGTAGAGAAATTGATAGCCTTCCCTGTTTCCAGTCCTTATGATAAGCTAAGCTAAACTAGGTTGAAGCTTCATATTAAAGGAACATTATGTCGAAATTGGCATTTTTTGCTGTTTGGCTCCCCCCAAAACGCAACACCAATGTGGTAAATACAAATCACTGTTACAAATCTGTTCCAATTTTGTCAGACGTAATATAGGTCCTAACTACAAACAAAACTCATTACTAAAATAATGCCATGTGTGTGTTAGATAAACTTTGATTGAACTGCAAGGTATTTTCTAATATCTAAACCTAATCATTATAACTTCATGAAGCAATAATCGATAGCAGGGTTTTTGTATTGTCCTGTGTTTAGACCAAACGTGAGGCAAATGATTTGTATGACTAGTTTACATTTACATTTACAAGTCAATGATAAAATATCAACATTTTCTTTGCATTTGGTCTGAACACACCATTACACTGTATTTGTTTTTGCTAGGTGTACTTAAAGGTGCAATCTGTAAGAATTGGCAGCGTTGAATTAACACTCCCAACAATTAGGGGGCAGTATCTACTGTTAGCTAGACATACTACAAAGGTGCATTTACACTGCTAGCAAAGGAGTTTTGGACCTTGGATGAAAAGGTTTTCAGGCCTAGCTGGTGAGCATGCTAACCTCAGTAGAAGTCTCTTGAACACAAAACATAGGGTTAATTAAAACACTGAGGGATGGTTTGGAGATGGTGTGCATAACACAGCTCCACCAAAATAAACAAAAAACAAACATATATGAATATATTTCATCATACACGTTCTCTACATTTTATGTGATTCACGTTTCACTCTGTCTGGAGGCCGCAGAATAGCAAACATAGCACAGGAGCCGCTGGCTCATCACGTACATCATCACCTTGAATCAGGTGGACTTAAAGAAGCCAAAATAAACATCTAGTTTCATCCGAGTTGTAACTATAGCTGTGCTCAGCTGCAGGGCTCTCAGCCATCACTCAGTGGGATGATTTTGTTCGGCTGGTGAGAATATGAGCGGCGTGGATCTAAAATGGAAGACATCCTGATTATAGCAGCAGCAGATAAAGTGTTGACAAGCCTTGATAATAAGTCAAGCTCCCCCTGGGCTGAGGAGTGGAGGGGCATGAAAGACTATACATTGCAATAATTTTACACTTTAACAGCAGCTTTGAATGATTATGCAATGTCAACTCTAAGTCAATGACCACACGCCGCCTTATCCTGTTATGTTCAAGGAAATTCAAAAATAGTTAGTGTAAACATCCAACTCAACTCATTCCAGTTATGCTGGAGTCAGCTGCGATCAAAGCAAGTTTAACTTAGTATGTGGATCTTCAACAGGAAATCATGCACTTGCACTTATTCCTTGAATCAGCTTCTAATCAGATAGATTTGTTATGTTATATCAAAGTCGTTGTCCATGTTGGATGAGTGTAGGTAGTTTGGTTTGGATCAGTTCACCAGTAGGTTTTGTTATTTTAGCATTCGGACACTAGTAAAGCCAAGTATGTGTGACGTGCACAAATGAAGATGAAGACGGCGTTTAGCTTGTCTGCTAGGCATGATCTGCCCCCTTGTGATGGGAAACTCTACATTTCAAGAGCCAAATACCTGCACAGTGAACTTGAAGTGCTTGACCTTTTATTTTCAGTTTCACATCCAGAAAACTCAGATGAGACTGCAGGCACCCTTCACTTGAGAAAAAACATGGTGCTTAATGCAGATATTGACCTATATACCCGAAGCTTCTGTAACAAAATAAAAGATCAAGATTTTTCACATAACTTGTACATCTTCTACCAAGTGCCAAAAGTTCGATGCTGTCTTCTCTTCTCTTTGTCTCAAGTGCAAAAATAGAGATACACTATATTGCACAAGGATTCACTCATCCATCTAAATAATTGAAATCAGGTGTTCCAATCACTTCCATGGCCACAGATGTATAAAAGCAAGCACCTAGGCATGCAGACTGTTTCTACAAACATTTGTGAGAGAATGTGTCGCTCTCAGGAGCTCAGTGAATTCCAGCGTGGTACTGTGATAGGATGCCACCTGTGCAACAAGTCCAGTTGTGAAATTTCCTCGCTCCTAAATATTCCACAGTCAACTGTCAGTGGTATAATAAAGTGGAAGCGATTGGGAACGACAGCAACTCAGCCAAGAAGTGGTAGGCCACATAAAATGACGGAGCGGGGTCAGCGGATGCTGAGGCGCATTGTGTGCGGAGGTCTCCAACTTTCTGCAGAGTTAATCGCTACAGATGTCCAAACTTCATGTGGCCTTCAGATTAGCTCAAGAACAGTGCGTAGAGAGCTTCATGGAATGGATTTCCATGGCTGAGCAGCTGCATCCAAGCCATACATCGGCAAGTGCAATGCAATGCGTTGGATGCAGTGGTGTAAAGCACGCCGCCACTGGACTCTAGAGCAGTGGAGACGCGTTCTCTGGAGTGACAAATTGCACTTCTCCATCTGGCGATCTGATGGACAAGTCTGGGTTTGGCGGTTGCCGGGAGTGTAACCTTTGGTTGAGGGGTGATTATGGTGTGGGGTTGTTTCTCAGGAGCTGGGCTTGGCCCCTTAGTACCAGTGAAAGGAACTCTGAATGCTTCAGCACACCAAGAGATGTTGGACAATTCCATGCTCCCAATTCTGTGGGAACAGTTTGGGGATGGCCCCTTCCTGTTCCAACATGACTGTGCACCAGTGCACAAAGCAAGGTCAATAGAGACATGGATGAGAGAGTTTGGTGTGGATGAACTTGACTGGCCTGCACAGAGTCCTGACCTCAACACCTTTAGGGTGAATTAGAGTGGAGACTGAGAGCCAGGCCTTCCCATGCAACATCAGTGTGTGACCTCACAAATGCACTTAGGGAAGAATGGTCAAAAATTCCCATAAACACACTCCTAAACCTTGTGGAAAGCCTTCCCAGAAGAGTTGAAGCTGTTATAGCTGCAAAGGGTGGATCGACGTCATATTAAACCCTACGGATTAAGAATAGGATGTCACTTAAATTCATATGCGAGTCAAGGCAGGTGAGCGAATACTTTCGGCAATATAGTTTATTGTCCCACCCATTGGCTGTGGTCTTGCAGAAAAATACAGAGGTTTTGGTGTATCATTGGGCAGGAAATCAGCCATTAATCTAGAGAGTTATCCATGATGCATACTACTTATATCAAACAGCTTTACGACTGATATATAGAAGAAGAATTTATAAAATGCTACAATTCAGTGCATGGAAGTTTAAACTTCAAAGATGGATAACAGACAAAGTCTCGCCTAAACCACCTTGGCATGAGGCCATACTCAAACATGCTTCTCTATGATATTTAACATGCATGCTACATTCTGAAGAGGATTTATTTCACAGAACGGGTATAAATGATGTAACGCCTCAGTCTTGTTCCTGTATAGATGTCAATAGGTCTGTGAGCAGAGATGATTTTTTTGTATTTTTATTTAAAAAAAAAAAATTGTGCCGCATTCTTGAAATCAATGAACGTGTTTTGTTGAAAAACTCAGATGAGTAGAGTTCATCATCGCCCTTCAAGTGTAGGAACAAAGATCAGACATGTGGAGGCGCTGTGGAACAAGGAACAAATAAATGAATCGGCATCAGTTTACCACAACTGACTTCAATTTATGAATGCTGCACATGAGGAACATGGTTAGTAAAATGGCAGGTTTGTTGTGAGTACCAGAGCTGTATGTTAAGATTTGTTTGAACTCGTTTAACAGGTGTGCAGTGGGTGACGAGGCATTTACAGTAGGTAACTGTAGGTCAGATTACAGGGACATGACGCAATCCTCTGGTTTACAGTTTAACCTCAGGAGCAAAACAGTGGAAAAGTTGTCAATAAATTAAGTCAAACACATTCTGGGAGGCTTGTTAACACAACTTTCATCTTTATTGACTCGTTACTTCACACATCCTATTTAAAAGGTTAAACATCATGATATAGACTGACTTGCAAAAACAGAGGTAACACTTTATAATAATTCTGTTAATAAACCAATTATTAAGCAATTTATAATGGCCTTCCAAATGATGTTTGTAGATGAAGTACACAGTATCTATTTACTATTTAGAGTCTTATAGACATGAGTTGAAACTTTACAATAAACAGTTGCTTAATGCATGGCTTATAAAGCCCTTTAAGGTATGTCAACAGTGACATAACTATTAATTAGATTCTAATAAACTATAGATGGACCATAAGTTAATGGAGGTAAATATACACAAAATATATATATATATATTTTTTAAATATCATATATTTAAAAAAAAGATTCAAGGGTATGGCGGACTTAAAAAAATAACACAAAATGATTACATAAAAATGTAAGATACCTTTCATTTTGCACTGTGCCCAAAACATTTTTAAAATTTAAAAAAACCTAAAACTAAAAAAACATTAAAAAAAAAACAAACAAAAAAAACAAAACAGAACACAAACAAGACCTTGACCAAGAAAGAAAAATGTTTCCCCTCCTCCAGGTCAACTTTCAATCAGCTCCACTTTATGATTCACTTCATCTGTCATCACTAGTAATACTGAAGAAAAAACCTGACTCATTTTTACCATGTTGTTAAATATAACCTGTTTGCATGCAACCACTGACTCACTGTCAGTGTTTATCCAACATCCATCATGCAACGCTTGCACATATTTTCAGGACACATGTAGAGCTTATTAATCATACCCTGATATTCTACAGTGTGTTCCGCTTGCTTGTCCCCGACCAGTATGAAAACAAGGAGGGACCCAGGGCTGACCCCACTCGAGCTAAATCTCCATCAATACTGTTTAACATAAATCCTCTCTACTGGTTAGTAACAACACACTATGGCGTATAAAACCTAAATTTGTATTCTCCTCAAAGTTTCTAGAAGCTCAAATAATGTACTTGTTTCAGTTCCCTTATCTGTGCCCTTATGTTGACACTTCTTTAATTTTCCTGCGTGGAAAGCTGATATTATCTTATTTCAGCATAGTCTCATGATTTCATAATGGGGGCTGGAGCATTCAGTGGAAATGTGACTGTTTTGTGTGGTTTGATCATGCCACATGGTCATGAAGTCAGTCAGATGTCCCAAATTACTGGAAATACAGCAGTTGACAAAACAGCTACAAGGAGATCCATTATAAATACTAACATAGCAAATCTTTTTTGTGCCATTGTTTGTTCAGTTGAATCTCAACATCTCTTCCTTTTTTCTGCAAGTGTAGAGAAATCTGCAGGGGCAGTGGCCAGTAAATGAACTTGTTGTGCCACTGTATTAAGCACTGTTGAAATCATGAATGGGTAGAAGTTGAGGCGGGCTGACCTTTAAGAGTTCACCAGACTCCTGATAAAAATCTCTTTCATTAAGATGAACACAGAAAAACAGCAAGCATCCCATTGTCATCGGCAAGGGGCGACATAGTCCCCCAGAGTTAGTCCCTTTCCTCTGGCGTTGCCCTATACTGGTCCCGGCGCTGGTGACGTCACCAACGGGACCAGCGATCAAGCTGTGAGAAAAGAGCAGGGTTTCACCGGAAATCAGATGGTGTTCCTCCACAATTAAGGGTTTCTTTTTCCTCGTTAACTGTAAATGAATTCTAGAGGGGAGTTCATCAGAAGGTTAAGATATTGAAGGAAAATATACAATGCAATGAAATATTAGAATAATAATTATGAGTACAGATTACTAGAGGATAAGTGAGTAAAGACAATCATTACAGCTTTTAATTGACATTTAATTGTCCCGTTCTTTATGGAAATTATGTGTGCGTATTTTTATGTATGTAATTGTGAGACTGATGATCTATGCTTGTGCTCCTTTTTTCTGAATTTAAATATTTGCAAAGCTCCGAGCTGCAACAGTGAAAAACTGTTTATGCTTGTATGCATCTGTAATAATACTCTACTAATATAATAAGTAATGATATTTTTTGAAGGGGCAGCTCTTGCAGAAACAGTCATGTATTTTAGATCACAAAATAACAACCCAAAGCCAATTGCTTATTTGATTGTGGTTCAGATTTACTTTGACCAACAAGCTGTTTTATTTTGAAAACCGATAACGGAAGTCGATTGTTGAGCCGGACTAGCTAGCTTGATAGGAGTGATCGATGTGGAGTCAGTCAGCCTGCGACAGAAAAATAAGCGAGGATAGGTCGGGCAGTACATTGTCAGCCCATGTTTAAAAGGGCAGAAACATAGTGAAACCCAAGGATATGTGGATTTAAGCGTCATTTTTGTCGCTTTTCCGCAGGCTTAGTTACCAACTGTTCGGTACGGGGCTGCTGTTTTCGGCGTGCTGAGTGTCGCCGCTTGCCCATTCTCACTGGAGTGAACACTAAGGTAAGCCCCGAGCCGTAAATGAACTGTGTAAGTTGGTGCAGTTGGACGGGCTACTTTGCTCCACTCAGGCGCTGTGTAGGGGTCTCTTTTTCCTTTTACTTTCCACACGGAAATTTTCTGCCAAACTGTCGTAAAAGTTGGGACAAAAATTGCATCTGGCTCGTGACACTTTGTATAATTTGACGCTGGCTCTTTGTCCACTCAGATGAGCTTTAACTAGACGTTGTGCTTATAGCCTCGGTGAGCCTCGCATTTGTCCCGGTTAGCGTTGAATAACGCACTCTGTGTGGGTTAATTTTTCACCCTCACAACTAAAAAAGCGAGTTTTAATTTATCCACTTTGCCATTTCGCGTTGTTTACACTGGGCCACTTCTTAAAAGGCCTGTAAGCGATGGCTACTACAGCAGGTCTGTAGACACCTCTGTTCTCCAAAACATCTGTCCTGTTTGACTTGTTTACCAGATTTGTCTGCTTTCTTTACTTATATCAAAAACACGTTCAGTCCTTTGTTTCACGCCAGAGTGCGTGCCGTGCGGCTGAGATGCTGTTAAAAACCTAATGGCTTAAACAATGGACCACATTTGCCAGAACACCATAGATTGGCGACTGGTGGCACATGCCGAGCTTGTCAATGTTTCTAGTGGCTTTTCATGGTAACTGCAACTTGTATCCCTCACACCAACCCCAATAAAAGATGGGCTGCATTGTCTTTCCTTTTTGTCTGGAGAAGTTGCCCATTAAAATGTCCATGAATTCATACTTATCAATTGAAGAGACAGGGAGAAAGGTGTTTGTTTGTTTTTGTCTCAGGCAATCTAGTGATCCAGGCTACTTTAAGACGCAGCCAAGCAGATGTACTTTCATGGCACACCTTTTGTGCAGACACACCCTCTGTTAAGGGCACGATAGTTAAACAGTGTGCTGGACAAGGTTCGCTCAGCAATGACAGGTATGTGGAAGGCAGGTGCAGTGATAGACAGCTGGGCCTGTATTACAGAAACTTCCTATCTTGCATCAGAAGTGAAGAACTCTCGAGGTAAAGCGAATGTGACTCAGAATGCTTGGCATATTTCATATTTTCAACGTGTTTGAAAACAGACTAAAACTACTCCACTACATTTCTGGGGGAAATGTTGTACTTTTACGCCTCTACGTTTATCTGCAAACTTATTGATTGCGGCACTTTGCAATAGGGCTGCACAATTAATAGAAACTTTATCAAAAAAGCAATGTCCAAATCGTAGAGCCCTGGCCTACAAATTGTGTTGATAACATTTTTGCCTGTTACACACCCATCAAATGTCACATTTTGAATTATAAGAAAACATATGTTGATACAAAAAGTACTAATTCTCAGTCATAATGCAATTGCAATTTATGTAAAAATAATTGCAATATCATATTTTTTGCTAATCATGATTTTAAATTTGAGTTAGGCCTTCTGTCACTGTGTATATTTTTTATATTCTGGTACTGTTTGTATCACCACACAGTTATTGTTCAGTAAACTTAATTTTAAAAGTTGTTCAAAAAACAAACCATAATGAACCATACATAATCAAATGTAATTATTTTCATCCCGTACTTGCCTGACTTGTATTTACAATTTGAGTACCTCCATGTTTTCTTGTCACTCTCATCTCTTCATTTTCTCTGGCAAAAATATGAAAATCACAATAATGTCACATTTGTTGCGATCTGTACCAAACAAACATGTTGTCTTTAGGCCAGGTCATTTCTGCAGCACTTTATTATTATGCTGTTTTGTAATACATTTTGCCTTAATCAAAGAAAGGGCACACCTCTGTGCTTTGGATATTGCTCTTTTCCTTATTTCTATTAATTGCTTATCCATAATTTCTATTAACCATTATATTGCCGATTTCTAAATTTAGGTACACATCTGAATGCAGGACAGTTTATTTTTTACTCTTTTCACTGTATTGCTACTTTAGCTTAATTAAAATATATCAGTACTTTTTTCTCCCACTGTCTTATAAAGTAGATTTAATGTGAAGACCTGTTTAGTGAAACCCTCAGTAGTTGGCAGGAAATTAATCAGCAACGTTCAAGACTGTTGAATATCGTTGTCATTTTTTTAAGCAAAAATGGAAAAGCGATTATCTTGTTCAAGCTCTTAAAAGAATAGCATTTGCTGTAAACTGTGTATCTGTAGGGAACATTGTGCTGGCTATTATTTCTTTTTTATGTTAGTAACCAAACAATTACCAGATTGATTGAGAACGTTATCAGTAGAAATAATGGGCAGGTGCAGCTCTGCTGTTGCACTGTGTTTATTTAGCTTGACAGCAGGGTTTCACCTTATGTAATGTATTTGTCAAAGGGTCAAGACTCAGCACAATACCCGTCAAGTCTCATGTAAGTTAAGCTGTCATCCATTTACTAGTTAGGCTGCTTCTTGTAAATATTATGAATCCTGGAGGCCAAATACACATGAAAGCATGAATCATTTTCTTGTTGAAGTGAAACTAGACACGTAAAACGGATTTATTCATTCAGGCAACACATCTTACAAAAACAAAACACTTCTCTCTGTCAGGCTGTGTCGACTCCCAGAGGTACAGCTTATGTGAAATCCCCTCAGATGATTAAAGTTGAAAGGCAGGACGAATCATTGTTTTAATGCTTCCCGATTACTGCATTGTAAGTTTTATATTTTGTGGTTTTCGACTGTTGGTTTGACACAGTAAGACATTTTAAAACCTCACTTTTGGCTATAGGAATTTATCATGAAAATTAAAAAAAATATTTTCTGATTTTTTTACAGACAAAACTTTGACTGAGAAAGTAAATGACTGATTAATTAATAGTAAAAATAATCTTCTAGTTGTAGCACTTTAAGTTAATGTGTAATGTAAAGGCTGGCAGGGTGAACCTGTGCCCCTGGTCCACATGAGATGGTTTAGACTCGACTGTAGAGTCCACCTCACAGAGATGAAAGCTGTCAACCCTCAGGAAGTTGGTGTTAAATACCAGCCATAAACATAAGCAAGTTTTATAAAGCCAGAGTTTAAAGTACAGGTTATGTATTTGAAGACATAGTGGAAAAGTGGCATACAACACTAGGTTAATGGTAGATATATTACCATTATTTACATTGTCTACAGCAAGTGTGTGTGAGTAGCTCTAACAGTGTACATGTAATGATTAACTTCATATCCAGGCCGATGAAAGAACAAACAGAGATGGTAAAGCTTGACTTTCACTGTTAACTCGCAGTGGCATTCTCATTGGTCCGATTAATTTGATATATTATTACTTTATTATTAGACTGACAACCACATAGAAACACATTCCAAGAAGATGAAACAAAGTCGTTTGATATTTCCTGATTCTCTCGAATCAAATGTAGTGTGTTAGAAAGTTGATCAAGAAAACACAGGATTTCTCTGTCCTTTGTTGAGTCATTATTCAAGGCAGCCATGTCTACTTATTATGATGTGTTTGTTCTTAAACTAAAGATACATTTGACCAGTTTGACTCATATATGGGGAGATAAATAAGGTGTTTTTTTAGGCCTGGTCTTACTTGACATACTGAAAGGAAAATGTATTGCACTGAGTTGCATCAATTAATTGTTTCATTTATTAGTTCACAGCATTTAAATTAACCACAAACTATTTTTGAGTATTTTTTTAAGGGGAAACAAAATTCCAATTTACCATAATATGAATGTTTTCTGGTTTATTTACTCCACCATGAAAATAAACAGTAATCTGTGGGTTGTAAACAAAACTGACCTTTTAGACCAAACAACTTATCAATTATTCAAGAGAATAATCATCAGGTGAATAACCAAAGACAGTAATTGGTAGTTGCAGCCCAGTTTGTTTTTGTTTGGTTTACATCGCTTGCATTGAACATTGAATTGAAACTGAATGTTTTCTCTTTCATGGGTTGGCTTCTTAAGTCAAACGCTTAGCACACAGACTTGTCATTTGAGCCACGCCTTTGCAGACGAGATAATAAGCACCTTCCTCCTCCTTCTCTATATTTGATTGCACAGTTATGAGCTGAGACTAATTACTCTGCTCCTCTTCACACACTGTAAGTGATTAAAATCACACAGTGCCTACACAGCGTTTTGTTCCTCTACTTTGTTCCTATGAGTAGGAGTTGATGTTATAACGAGAGATGTGTTCCCTCTTTCTTTAAAACTATCTTGTGTAATCTGAACTTGATGGTGTATTTTTACTAAAACATGACTGGTCTTAATACTGTATCCAAAGGTACAATGAGTCTAGGATATGTGATAATAATTATACATTTAGTAGTCTTTGATAATTTAGAAAATTAAATATTCATACTTTAATAATGTAATTGATAATTAAATAATTTAGAATAGTAATTTCAAAACTGGGTGAAATATCTACCATATTAAAGTTGATTGCATCATCCTCTTATATTTAATGACCCATAATAAATGGAGTCGCTCCAGGAAAATGAATTCTAAATGGAATTATATGTCACTTTAAAACACTTAATTACAATCTGTCATTCTAGATTTAGCACAGTTTTAGTCCACTGTAATAGCGCTTCATCCTGTTTGTGCCCTCAGCTGCATATTTTTCAGTGCTATCTGGACACCACAAACAAAATAACATGACTTTTTATTCATCTATGACAGTCTGCCTCTCTGGTGTATATGATGAAATGGTTTACAGTTTAAGTTAACATACTCGTTGAGCGTCTCCATCAGTCCTTCAGGAAGCTACAGTGCAGCAAAGAAAACCATGCAGGGAATACAGATTGCTGTCAAAATTGGTATTTTGGCTTTGTGGAAAGTGAAATATTTGCCTCCCTCAGGAAATCCTAATCTCTCTAGGAGAGGAGAAGGAATTAATAAGTGCAGGCACAGATGGCCGGTCAGGAGACGTGGAGCCACGCTCACAAAGAGCATCATGTTGGTCGCGAGATAAAGGTCATCCCATTGTCCTTGTAATTATCTGTAATCTGGGGAATAGGCATCCATTAAACTCAGAGTACACACAGTTATGACAATAGACCTTCTCTCTGTGACCCATGATCTTTGAAGAGAAAGAGGATTTGTGCTACCGAACAGAAAGCAGACAGTGACAATTAAACAGTATGTGTCCTTTCAGCAAAATAGCCTAATAGTGTTTGTCATTAGTACTGTGTCTTTAGAATATATATACAACTTCCTGTGTCATCAATCATTTTCCTCTCCCATGTTGCTGCAACACAATAATGTGTCTTCATGGCTATGATTTTAAGCTATGTGAGGCTCCATGAATGGATTGCTGTGAAATTTTGTACAGAGATTCAAGTCCCCAGTAGATGAATAGCGTTGAATCTGGTGATCCCCCATCTTTTCCTCTGACACCATCATGAGGTTGACATCTGTTTGACAGATTACCACAAAATTCAGAACAGATATTCATGTTGCCCACAGGGTGAATTCTAATGATTATGGTGATCCCGATTACTTTTCTTGTAACACCACCAGCAGTATTCTGCAAAGCATCTTAACAGCTACATGGTGGATAGGCCCCAAAACAGTCCTTTGACTTTTTTTTTTTGAATGAATCGGCTGCAGGTCAATTTTTTTACTTGCCCGATACCCAAATACCATTTCCATCATCCTCAGCTACACTTTGTGCATGTGTTTCATGCCAACATGTTTAAATAAGATGGTGACCACCTGCGTTCATGTCTGGAGGTAGGGATAGAAGGGTAGAGAAAATTGTTGGGGCTGCATGGCCCTCTAAATGCAGGATTTTCAGAGGCATGCCTAAACCCGAGGTTATGAGAACTCTGTGTTTTCATTGTGATATGGTCTGTTTCAACAAACACGAAAAACAGTCACCTCTAGTTTACTGATGTCTCTTTAGACAGCTGGGTAGCTAACCTCTCTTACCTAGTTCTTGCTTATTTGTGCACGACAGTCCTGCATTTCAACATATTTTAATGTTGTATTCCTCCCCATGATGGCATATGATGCCCAAGATTTTGCTCTAAAAGTGAGGTTACCACACCTTTTACTGCTCCTCTAGTATCAGTGCAGACTGATACTAGAGGAGCAATGGTTGCTAATGTTAGGCTATAAAGCACCGCTAGTGGTCAGGTGATGAAGCCGTGTTTATTTTTTATTTGATGACTTGCTTGATTGTATGAAGTTGTGAATGAATTGCAAACTAGTATGCTTTTCTATTTTGACACTGTAAAGCAAGGGTTGGGGGCAATAATCTGAAATGGCATTGGGCCAAATACTTGTTTGAAAAAAATAGGTGATATAGCATCAATCTCTTTTGCCTGTAATTTACACCTTCGTTGAGTCACTACTATATTTTCTGCTTCTGATCAGCAGTTTGGAGTTTTAGCTGTCTGCCCTGAATGTTCCTCTTTTGTTCCTTTTAGTTTGTCCATTCTCTCCTCCTTGTCCTTCATCTCTGTTATCACCTCCCTCCTCTGTCACCCGGCTTGAGTTCCTAATTCATGCCCAACAACTGAACTAACAGCCTGTTGGCTCCAGTGTCCTTGTGTCACCACTGGGCATCGAGCCTAATCCTGCTCTGGGACACTGGGGGGGAGAGCATGAAGGAGTTGGAGTTCAAGAGGAAGGGAGGACACTCGGAGTGAGTAAAGCTGGTTATAATATGATGGTACAGTGTCTAAGCCTCACACTCACTTGGTCAACAAACCACACCCGAGGACTTTGTAATCTGTAGATGGTGCATGATGATGTCAGGCCTGCGATGGCATTGAAGGTAATCATAGGTGAAGGAGTCCAAGAACTTGAAACATGATGATTAAGGAAACATAATAATGTTGAATATTATTGTAAAAGCTGAAAGACCAGCAGAGAGCTCTGAAATTCATCTCCATTGCTGGTAATGTTTCTTATTTAATGGAGTGATGCAAAAGAGATCTAAGGGCGCAAGGGGACTGTAAACCTCCTGAGGTCTTCAGGGAGATCACTGTGGGGATTAGATTCGTAAATTTGACTCCTCCTACCTCAACAGACAAACGTGACCATAAACTCACAAACAGACCGAGAACTGCTCGTTAAATCTTAATCAAGGGTCAGCGACTCCCTCACACTTTCCTGCTGTGTGTGTGGTTCATGTTACATAGCAGAAAATTGGTACTTAAGGCTATGAAGAGAGACAGAGTGAGGAATGAAACTCGACACTTCTTAGCAGGACAGTATAAACTTTGGACAAAAGTTCAGGGCCTTATGTGCCTCTACATGCCAATGCAGGCACATACTCACACACACACACACACACACACACACACACACACACACACACACACCCCCCCCAATCAAACTATTTCTCCTAAGGTGCAGATTCTGATACACAAAGCACTGGCTAACATGGAGTACTGATGACAGTTCTTTTTATTTTAATACAATATGTAATATCAGGCTTTGTTTCCAGAGCCGCGCTCCTTAAAAAGCTTTGTTAAACTTTTGATAAAATGGATTCCAGATATTTGGACCGCAGGTGCAGCAAATGTCTAAATCCATTGTCAAAAAACATACAGAGTAAATCCTAAATAATATTGGTTAACTGCAGAAGTCTGCTACCAGTTACTTCACATTACAATGCATTTATTGTGAAACACATGCAGGATGGGGTGAATTATTGATAGCTTTATTGATATTATATCACTGTTAATGATTGGGGTGGACAGAAAAACTGTATATGATGAAAATTGGTGAACCTTTTTCATAAGATCAACATTGGTGCACCCCTAAATAAAGCAGATATCGTCAGATAAATCAAAAATGAAAATAATTAGTTGTACCCCCACCAAAATCTTAGAAAAAACAAATGAAGACGAAACCTGTACCCCCGATGAAACTGCCCAGCAAGTCTTAATTTACCTAATTTATTAACAATCATATGATCTTGTTTAGATGGCTTGCGATGTCTAATAATACGTAAAAGTGGAAATAAAGAGACTGCTTATGCATCATTGCAGTTTCTGAGACTCATGAAAAGAGTTAAGCTATCGTTTGAGTTTATTCCATCATGTTGTTTTCAGTGGAGGCTTCAACAGGCCCTTCATGCTCTAATTGATTTAATTAAGTGGACATTCTCCCCTTTGGCGGTCCTGATGCACAAACCAGCAGTATGCAGACAAACATTGAGTTATCTCACCCGGAGCACAAGGGTTTTTGCTTATCTGTATTTCACAGAATGATCCACGTTCCAAGTTCCCCACAGAGCATCACAGCCCACATTACGCAGATCCCTCTGAGGTTCAGACTCATTAACAATCTCTCGCCATTCCTGTGGATGCTCCGAAAGGCATCGACGCTCTAGTAAACACTATGATTCACATTTGTTCAGGGTCTGCCCTCATCAGCAATGAAGAATTGTTCCACACACTGTGATAGGCAGACATACACATTTATTGTAATCTCGATTTCTACAACAACCTTGTTGCTTTAGTCAAATTCTACTCTGCTTGATTTTAATGAAGTCTAATTATTTTTACTTACCCTTGTTTACTCCCAATTTGGAATACCTAATTACCCATACACTGTTAACTTTGATGTGGTCCTCAGTGACTCGTGTTTCCAGCTGTGCTTCTTACCCCCCAGCAATAAACTTTACCAATAAGGAATAGCAAGTAGGTGCTTCAAGCTATGACCCCAGTTCCACCCCCAGTGTGCACGAGCCCCAGCCATCCAGTGCGATTTGTGTAGTTGCTGTTTCTATAACAACATGGCACTCCCTTTCACAAAATGAAATGACTTAATATCTGGCAGCTGGTTATATCAGATGCATCTTATGAACCTTAATGTCAAAACTAACTTGATTATAATTAAAAATTAAAACTTTTGAGTGTTATCTGACAAACATAATTTCAGTTGGTGTCCTGGTGAGTAAATAGAAACATCGCTCAGCAGCACCACTCTACAGCCACCGTCAGTTTATCGTCTGTGTTTGCAGTCTGCAGCTCAGTGAAGGTTGCATCAGTTTCAAGCCACAGGTTGTAGCAGATTGTAACCACAGGTTTTTATCGTTTATTCTCAAAACTCAAAAATACTATTGAACCCAAACCCTCCTACTGCTCCCTTTTTTTAAAGAATTATTTTTCAAATAACTAAACAGTGATGAGTCCTTGTTGCGATCAAGTGTCTGGTGACCAGACTAATGACTCTAAACGTACACCACAAAGTTGTGCTACGTAGTCAACACAGTGGAAGGGATGGGAATAGATAACACTGTATTGATAGCAGTAGGATATACACAGGAGTTCAGCATCAACACAACTCTTATTATCTCTGAGGGCAAAAAACAGCATGCATATGATCACAGCATCATCTTCCAGACATTACAATTAGCTCTGTTGTCATCTTTCTTGTGAAATGAAGACATGCTTTGCTCGTTTCTTCCTCTCCACTATTACATTTCCTTGTTACAAGTTTCCAGAAGTGTATCCACAAATTCGACACCATAGTTTTGCATTTTGAAACTGTCAGAAAAGCATGCCGGCTTCAATGAAAGCAGTGAATACGCTTGGAGGCATAAGATTCCACTGAATCGGATGATTTGGAATCAGTTCTCAACTTGAACCAGTTCTCAATTTTCATCCCTACACAGCAGGATGGTGTTACAGCTTTAGGGTATCGTTAAAAATGATTTCCTCATATACACCTTTTGGATACCCATTTCATGAAATCTGTTTTTTAAAAAAGATTGCATTACACGTACATGTGGTGAGCCCTTTATCAGGGTGTAAACTCGTGTTTTTCCTTAATGCCTCAAGACAGCCAATCATGAGCACTATTAGATCTTGGCACAGCAAGCATGCTGCATGCCTATTGGCTCACTGATGCCGTTGGATAATAAAATTTGGTCTTGAATGACAAGAATATTTTTGATACTCAATCGAAGTTTGATACCCAGCCCCAAACACCCATGTAAAGAATTCAGCAGATGTGTAGCATCTTTTGCTTGGAAGTGTCGAACAGAATAAAACTTTGAGGGTGTTTTATGACTTGATGAGTTTAAGTGATCTAAAATTTGTTCCATGTTACTGTGCAGTCACTGGTGTCAAGGGCTCTGCAGGTTTTCACAGCTGCTGATTTCCCGATTAGCACACCTTCAACCAGATATGGATTGGAGTGAAATAAGCTTGTTTTGCAATTTGTTGGATTTAAAATAATGCACACTCTCAGCTCTCTAGTGTGTTTTCACCTCTGGGCCACAGGATATGTAAGCATGCACCGGATGGCCAATTTCTTATCTTAAATTAATGGTTGGATTTAATCATTATGACACTCCCCCTGAGAGCAAACACCTTGATCACTCGTGTGGTTTAATGCCGCAGAGAGGATTTGGAAATGTAATTTCCCGCAAGATGATTGAGAAATCTCTGTTATTAAGGGAAATTGCCCACACTACACACAAAGAAAGAGAAAGTAAGAGCTTCTCAAGGTGTATCAATAGTGTTGCTGGGACATGCATTATGGGAGGGATTATTTGGATGGAATTCAACTCTAGTGAAGACCTGCCACCAGCTCAGCTGCTTCTACAATGGGGGAGCTGAACAATGTTGTCAGAATTACACAATGAGCGAGACAAGACACGACACAGAATGGCCAAGTGATAATAGCTACATATTTGACAACTGTAGTGTGCAGAGAGCTCTGAACTGCCAGGCCTCCTGTCACATATTGTTAGATGGTTATATTTTCTGATCTGAGGCCACTCTATTGAAACAGCACGAGTGTTAACACAGGGCCAGATTCTGTATTTCTGCTGTTTACCTTACCATGGTTGCGACGAAAGATAAAATGATTGTTGCAGTGATAACTTTCCAGAGTTGTAAAACTGCTGTCTGATACTATTATAAATTGTTGGGCAGTATTTTGCTGCCTCATAAGCCTTTAGACTCATGGACCCATTACTACAACTGGACTTCCTGGAGCAACACTCCCTCCGCATTGCAGCCGTGCTTTGAACTGTTTTCTAACTGAACAACCCCTTAAGGAGGAGTAGCATTTTTTTGTCTCATTTGTACATCTGTTGAACATTAACACAGAAGTCCCCAAGATAAATGGCTTTAAAAACTTTGATGACTCTCACCTGACGTGTCCCACATTCAGGGTCCACAGAATGAAAGAGGGTTTTTTTTCCATCACACTTCACTTGAATTGTCGTTTTAATCTTCCCTTGCGCTCTGATTTCCTGCCACGTTGCTGTAATGTTTTCATTCTCAGTTGGCTTGTCACATATTTTTAATACCACGCTAATTGTGTTGTATGTCCTTGACCTCTGAAATAATTAGGTTACTAGCAGCTGGGTGACGATGATCCTTGATATTTTTATCCTAAATGTCTTTGTGGTATATAAAAGAACTGGAGTGACTTAAGCATATAAAGATCATACAGAGATATAAAGAAGCAACAAGCTTGTCATGTGACAGCAGTTTAGCTAATCATGGCGATAATTCAGACTCATGAAATCTGTATGAGGCTAGATTAATGTTTTGAAAACAAGAGGTCAATTTTGATATTTCTGCTCTAAATATCCTTAAATATTTCATGACAGATAATCAACTAGAATCACTAGTTCATGTATTTTTTAAACATATAGGATACAAAGATTGCATGTCTTCATTTATTTGTCCTGAAATGTTCTGCTGCGTGCTACAGAGTAGATTCAGTTGCTGAATGGAGCAATTTGATAGGCCACCTATAATCCATTTGTGCCTTTCTCTTGCTCTCTTATTTTCAGACACACACACACACACACACACACACACACACACACACACACACACACACACAGGGCTGCAGCTGAAGGAAATCCTGCTTTATTTATGAGATGTATAGCTCAGAGAGCCACAGGGTTCTCCTGAGAATTCAAGACTGCACACACACAGCATTTCGCCTGTGGAATCTCTCCTTCTTTCAGCTCTCTCTCACACACACACAGTCACATGAATGCTGCAGGGCATCTGTTTACGCTATCTGCTGTTTTGGCTGGGCAGAACCACAGTTGTTTGAACGTGACCTCAGTCTTCCTCAGGAGCAGGCACAGAGCTGCAGGCAGATGCCTGCTGAATGTGGTGCTATAGTGTTTTATGTGGCAGCGGTTGAGTGGAAGGAGTGATATCATCTGCATGTCAGGGAAGCAGAAATGCCATCCCATGCTCAGGCCACGCTAAATCACTGTAGTGGCATTCGGGTGCATTTAAAATGTCAAGCAACTATAATAGGATCAATAGAGCTGAAACGGAGAGAAGAAGTATTTCAGATGTTTAAATGATCAGTCGAAGCACTGAACAGAAACGAATATGATGGCATGGAGAAAACACCATGTCTTTGGGCCTCAGCTGAAGTGCAAAAATGAAACCTTAGTAGTTCAAATGATTTAAAGGTGTCAGGAAAAAATCTTGTTCATATAGTAGGGAGCCAGGTGTTACTTTTTTGTTTTGTACTCGCTCTTTGAATTTTGGCACTTAACACCAGAGGCTTAACTGCTAACAAACATGCAATATTTTTTGGTGAAACCAAAGAAAAACAAAGATCAAGAGTAAGTGTAAAGCAACTATAGTCAATACTTTTTTAATAACAATGCATCAAATGGCAATATGAAAACAATGTGATGGTTTCAATGGGATCATTTGTAGTGATGGACCTACAGAGTATTACCACCCAAATCTGTAGCTTTAATCATCTTTACAGAGCTATAGCAAGTTTTAGCTCATTGTTAGCTGTCAGGCCCCCAACTGAACAGTTTTAAGTTAAATCTTACTGCTCCCATAGTTCTGTTTTTTGTTGTAGTTGCAGCTGTTATCACTGTAAAAGCTCCAAACAGTAAAAACCCACAGTATACACTGTTGTTTATTGTTAACATTTTAAAACAAGAGAGAATCAGACCAAAATTAAAATACAGGTTAAGTTGTGATTAGAAATGCAATTTGCAGCACAGACACTCATTACTAATCTACTATGCTCCCTTTAAAATATCCACTTAACCTCTTACCGATAGTTGGATGAGAAGATCCCTCAGTCCTGTCATCACTGTGAGGTTGCCAGGAAATTAGTCAAGCAACCAGTGAAAGCTCCAGGATGTGACTGTGCCCGTTTTTAAGACTTTGTCTCATACATTACGCATAAAACAACCAAGACAAGTGACTTGCTGTTACTTTTTTTTAAAGGATTAGCCAGAGATGGAACGAGATATATCATGTTTAATGGTGAGCCTTACAGGAACCAGGGAACAGATTTTGTTACTGTTGCACAGAGGTTTTCCAGTCTTTATGCTAAGCTAAGCTAAACTGCTTTCTTCTGACTGCATCGTTATATTCCTGTGCAAACACTTAGTGGTTACTTACTGGTTTAGATCAACTCATCTAATTCTCAACAAAAGAGAGCGTATAATAATACTTCCCTAAACGTTTAACCATTCCTTTAACCACCTTTTGTTGCTTTTTGTACTGAAGAAAAATCATACCTAACTTCACATGCAGACATTGGTGCCTGAAATGACAATGTCAATGATGACAAATCAACTTTCAAACTAGTCAAACATTCCTGAGATATGCTTCAAGTGAGTGGTGGAGAGGGCAGTATAGAAACTAAAGAATAACAACTTCCCTTCATTTGTGTTAAGTGGTTGCTTCCTGTACTCATTCCCATAACTTTCTTTCTACCGGCTGAATGTCTTGACAGAGGTCAATGTCTCTCTGGAGATTTGGCAAAGCCGGTTCTGATGCTGTGAAAGAGCAGATACATACAGAGATCTCATTCCGTGTCGTGTCCATTTGATGTTGAAACATGGTGTTGAGAACTGACAGATGCACACCATGTATACACAGAAAAGAGAGGTAGATTTTACATATGTCATTTCTGTTTTCTGCATACTCTTCTGGTCCTCCCACGTGACTCTGACATCCACACAGGTTATGTAACATAGATAAACAAACATTCACAAGAAAGACAAGCAGGATACCAGAAACGACTCTCTGCTCCTGCTCCTCAGGAAGAGTTACCATGTGTCCTGGAAGACCTGGATAAATTTAGACTTTTTTCCATCGGTCATGGAAAATGACAGTCGCTTAGAAAATAAACAGCAAGGTATAATGTCCCAGAAAGTGTTTGTCTTTCCTGAAAATATCTGACAAATTCTCACCTTCCCTATTTGCTGGAAAACAAGACTGTCTGATCTCTTTGCAACGGTTGCTGAAGCTGTGTAACACTGATTTGCTAATATTGAGACTTCTATATGATAAAAGGAATACGAAGAATTAATGACAACAAACTACTATGAGCAAATAGTAGCACTCTTTGCAAGCTTTTCATTTTATAACCTTCCATTGATCTACTGATATTTTTGGAATGTTGATCAGAAAAAACAGCAAAATTCCCTTTTTTTATTTTATCCACTCAAATAGGACAAGAGTTATGTCCTTTACCAAGCATATGTGATTACCTTTAGTAAACAATATACATTTATTCAACATCTAAGTCTTTTGTCCATCTCTTCACCTACCATCGACACTAATTGGATTGATGGTGTTCAGACGGTTTTGCAAGAAAAGTTTTCTTGAGGGCAGACACTCATTATATCTATCCTTTTTTATTGTTTATCTCACACATCTGGAGAGCGTGTGAGATAAACAATAAAAAAGGATAGATATAATGAGTGTCTGCCCTCAAGAGTCATGATGAAGATATGTGACCATGGCATGTCTGGATTGTTATCACCTTCAGTAGGAACTGAGTAAAAGATTCACGTCTGTACTTGGCCGATGGCGGTTTGAGTCGTCCAACAGGTCTGCATTGCGTTGCACCAGCCTTTTCTGCATTGCTCTCGCTACATCAGTCTTTTCTCTCTTGGGAGCCTCAAGGTAGCACCTGATCAAAGAGAATAATTCAGGTCCATAGCTGAGGGAGGAGCGGCGAGAAGACCGTTGGAGCAGAGGGTACAAAGAGAAGGTAAAGCTCAAGCTGGGATAATGTCAACGGTGGTTTGTGTTACACAGGGAAGAAGAAAGGTACTAAGAGACTATTTCTGCACCATGTTTCCACATGAGCTAACCTTATTTTACAATATATTCTCTTACAACTTACCCATAGAGGACGTAGTTTAAAATTGAAGTTGGCAGTCCATTGGGTGATTATGAGTTTATTTCACACAGCACAGGGTCGTCAGTAGTGTTACTGCCTACACACTTATCACAAATAAAGCATACAGAGAATTAACTCACGGATGCAAATTGTGCCAGCAACACAATCACACACAGCTTGTTTAATTTCCCTCCCATGTTACCTCATTAAGAGTAATCTCTTCCTACCATTTGTTGCTTACAGGCATCCGCACAGATGCACCGTAATGTATAGGATTACCTACGTGAGTGTAGAGGTGGATGATTGAGAGTAAAACCCCCGTAATCCATTCCTCAAGGAAGGTTTTCTTTCCCTCTAATGCTCTGTTTTTTTTTTTCCTCGTTCGGTTCCTTTTTTTTAATCCATGCATATACTTGTTTTCCAAAAAAAGATCCACACCGAGGTCGGGGGATTATCCAAACTAACTGGGGCATTGTTTCTGGAAAGAGACACTGAATGTAATTTTTCACTGCTGTGAGCACCGCTAATAAAACTGTTCCATTACCTACATTGTGCTCTGGTGGTGACAGATATTTCCAAACCTGAAGAAATGGAGCCAAAACTTTCTGCATGGCTACATACCAAAAGGCAAAGTTAGGTTTTTTTTTGTGGTTTAAAGTTAACTGACCCTTAGATATAATCAGGCAATTTTTTTTTCATGCGCGGTCAGTGTGCTTTCCACTTAAATGCAGGATCCATCAGTTTGTAAAAAGTAGCTGTCAGGGCTGTGAAGAGAACAGTAATGGGAGGCTCGTAGGAGTACAAGGCAATTTAAAAGTAAAGACACAGCAATGCTGCTGCTGCTTCTGCATCCCTAGATGGGAGTTGTAAACAGCACAACATTTCAGGAGCAGAAGCAAAACAACATTAACAGGCTCACAGATCACCCCTGTGTTTTCATGTGTCATGTGAATATTGTTTGTGTGCGTGGCCTAGATTGTTTTGCACGGAATTCACACTCCCAAATGTTAAGAAGTTATATACACTCCTTCAGTAAATTGTTGCCTCTGTAGTTCAAACTTTGACAAACACAGGGAGCGCAGGGTTAAGTGCTTCCCTGCAGTGGACGAGGGACTAGAGCTGCATTCAAAATTGCATACTTTTTCTTTTTTACTTTTCGTATGTACATCAGCTGCCTCTTACACATGTGCATACATAGTGCTTAATCATAAAATTTAACCTTGAGCACTGACCCTCTTGATCACACGTCTGTCCCAGTCCTTAGCGTCTGTACTACCTAATGAGTTGTCATCTGTGTGTACTCTCTGGCAGCTTAATTGATTTGACATGTTAGCCACAATAGCCTGCTGGTTTGCACACTGCAAAATGCCACCGGATGCTGTAGAGTCGGACGTAATAAATCTTTTTCCAGGCATAATAAGATAGATGGCAGGAAACTGGTCATCACATGCTCTTAGTTCAACATGTAGGAGTGTATTAGAAAGTGTTGTATGTGACCCTGTGGCCATGTAGTTGCTTTCTTTCTCTAATAAAAAGGACTGTAACTTTGTGTGAAGTTGCTGTAATGATACCAAAGATTTTTGCTTGTGATTTGTTGTTTTGATAAAGGATGAGCAGGTTCACCAATATCTGCATTTGTATCTATATTTGTATACCAACTAAATTATCCATATCTCAATCCATACTCAGAATTAGTGGGGCGTAAACCAAAAATCGACAGTGTTCAAGTTGAGTGGGCAGGTCTTACAGGAAGTTATTGACTAAAACCTGAAATTGATATGGGTTGATCAGAAGTGGCTATATTTTTTTTTTTTTTTTTTTTTACAGAACAGCCTCATAATTATCTTCAATCAGCTTACCCAATGAGAATTTTCTGTCATTGCGAGTATGTTTGTTCACACATTTTACTCAGATTACCGTTCAAAACTACATACATTATATGTACTAATAGCTTGTTTCAGCCCTACTGTGTATAAGACTTCACACAAACTTTCGGAATGCTTCCTGGGAAGTACGTGTTACTCAACGAACCAACCACACAACTCTGAATAATACATTATTTTTTTCTACTCGTGCATAGTGTGTAAGATTGTTGCAAACTAGAGTTGTTCGGATTCCAACACCAGTATTGGAAATGCTGCAAATACTTCGGATAAATGAAGGTATCTGCACCGGCGAGTACTTAAGTCTAGGCACTGATCCGATACCACATATTTTAGAAATGGGACCCCGCGACTTCCCATTCAGCTCTGTTAGCTCTGCTCAACATTACACACCAGAAATCAATTTGTCTTCACTGCTCTAAAAGCCAACACAGGAAATTGTGCTGTGCTGCTCTTGGTGACTACTGTTTTTAGAGTTAGCAACATGTCAGCCATTTGTCAATATTTTACACTTGATGACCCCACCAGTAAAACGGTAACATGTTCGGTATGTAATATATGTACTTGCTACCAGAAATTAACTATTTACAGCCAGATGTGGTCACACATTGAACCATCCGATAGCAGCAGGAAAGGGACTCCTCAGATCTGAGAGCAGTTTGCAGGTCATTTTTCAAGCCCACCAGGTCTTCATCAGATATAATGGTTTGTGGGGAATGGGTCCATTCCTAAATTTAGACAACTTTAAAGATTATAAAGATTAAATTAACCTAAGTTTTAGCACCAATATAAAGCCCCTTTTCCCCATTTAATAAAATAAGCCAAGTGCATTTTTTTAATCTTGTCTTAACATTCAGAAGCCAAAAATGATCTTTGCCAAATAAAATATCATCGCGTTCAGTACCCAGCCCTGTTTTAGCCTGCTCCCAGAATTATCACTGTGGTGTAGCTGACTGAGCAACGTGGGTCTCATTGCCAAGATGCATAATTAGCACATTGTTTATTTATATTGTAACTCATTTTCTTTCGCTTATTTCATGTGACCACTTCATGATCTTGTCTCCTCTGGAAAAATAAACAAAAGGAAGAAGAAATGATACTGACATTAATTACCTTATTTACATATTAGATTTTCCTGACAGCCGCAGCTGTTGTCACATTCAACCAGAAGTGGACAGCTGTGAAGATTTTTGCATCTTGTTAAACGTGTTATCCAAACCAGAAGAAGACACAGTGGAAATCATGATAGTTGTGCTGTATTTTCATTCATAACCCTGCTTGCAGATGTAAAATAGGTGTAGTATCAGTATGCCTCATTTGCCTGACTCATTCATTCATTCATGGAGAGTATACAACATCTGGATGTTTATAATATCTGATCACTCCTTACAAGTACATAGCAAGTGTATCCTCTTACTGCTGAGTGCTCCTGTTAGATAGTCTCTGGTTAGCTAATTGACCATATTGACTATATGGGTGTAAGGAAAGCTGAAATGCAGGGCTTGACTTGCTCAGGGCATTTTGTCTATTTGATTTTCTGCTGCTCATATTTAACAAAGTAAAGTTTCCAAGTAAATAAGACACTGCAGTGTGGAAAGGTTTCTCGCCTCCAGTCTCAAAATGTTCGATAAGGCACAGAGCATCTCTTGTTCTCTGAACGTCCTGCAGCCTTTTTCTTTTTTGGCTTGTTGTTGTTGTTCAGCTCAGCCCTGCTTCAGGTGACTGATGAAGTACAAAACTAGCTGTGGTGTTGGTGAGAGAGAAAACAACCGGCCGGGTTGATTTTCAAAATTGTAGTTTACGACCAAAAATGATTTTGAGGTTGATTTTATAGGTTGTTTTCAGACCACATTTTAAACAATAAAAACTGTCTAAATCTGTGCACTGATTGCAACTATCTGACCTGCCAATTCAGATCTTCTCTCTGTCTAAGAGCTATAATTAACAGCTTACACAAACATGTTTGTTATATTTTTAAAGAAATTTCAATTGTATGTTCATAATAAAACTGACTATTAAATAACTAATCCAAAAAACAAGTTTTAAGCAATTTTAATGGTACGTTACAGAAATGTCCAAGTGAATTTTAGATTTCTACTACAGGCATTTATGCCGTGCATACTAGTTTTGCCTCAAACTTTATTGTGAAAGTTAAAAACAGAAGGAGTCTGTCTGTAATGCAGAAAACCGGCTAATTATAGTCCCTGGCCAATCAGTCCTTGCATCTCTAAGTCTGTTCTTGTCCATCATTTTTTGGTCAGCAGAAATCAAAATTGCCACCATCACAGGTTTAGGATACAGACGCCTGATGGTTCAGGTTCACCCTTCAATGTGTCCCATTCAGCTCTCTGTGGTAACATTTTGTATTTAAATGCAGCCAGCCTCATAATTTAATTGTTCTCCATTACATGTTTTTTAATATTTCTTTTGTCAGGAAACTGAACAGACATGAATTAGTGATTTAATTGAAGCTCATAAATACTACCTCTTAGCAAGACATGTTTCCTCAACTGCTGTGTTTTGACCCGAGTCAAATCATGCATGATTACAAACTCGTTTAACATAATCAGGGAAGGAAGAAAGGACAGGCAGTAGTTTTGCCCTGAAGCACACTTGCATCATAATTTTCCAAAAGCCAAGTTGTCATCGCCTGCATGCGTTTTAAGTTTTTCTGCTCTGTGTGACGACTTGTTTTTTTAAAAAGACTCTTAAACTTTTAGGGTGTTAGTTTAGTCTTTACGTACTGGGGCAGAATGTCCCTGGAGACGTGCTTTATGATGAGGGGTTAGTAAAATGGATCCAAATTTACAGTGTGTGGTACGGTTCATTTGACAACAATAGCTTATAGCGCGGGCAACATCTTTGTTGTTTGACCTAGTAGTGACCTGTGTATCACAGATACTTTATTCCTCTCTTTATCTTTCTCTCTGTCAGACACAAACACACCATCACCTCCGGGTTTTCTCCGTCTGCTCCAGTCAGAGGAAAACGGCTGGCGTTGTACATCAAAGCCGTGTTCGCTACATTTGCCCCGCTGTGCTTTACAGTGCTCGTCTTTTGTTGTTCTGCCAGGGGACATGGATACCAGACTGTCACATACAGAGTTAAAAATAGAGACACTCCTTCCCATTTTATGAACCAAAGCTGTAAGGAAAACAATAAAAAGGACACGAGGAAACCTATGCTGATAGATGATGGCTCGCGGCACCGAGAGGTTCTGTACAGAGGAGTGTGTTACAGACCTTACAGAGAACAAGCTGCTCAGAAGAGACGACTCATCATGTGTTTGGAGTGCAGGGAGCTATGCAAAGTGAACAAGCGCTGCTCTGTTATGGAAAGAGGTAAAGTGGGCATCAAGGAGCAGAGAAAACAACCCAAGTTTGAAAGCAGCTATTTATGGCTGAGGAGAAAAAATAAATCAATGCAACAGGGATTCAACGTTGTTTATCTTCTTTCAGGGAAATCATTATGATTGAATAGTATTAAAATTAACTTGAAGCAGTACTCTGTGCCTTAACTAAACAGATACTAATTAAAATGGCAATTCACATAATGTGGCATCTGGCAAATCATGGACTGTAGGTGGATGCTTTGGTAGAAAATAATCAATATCCCCCATCTGTCTGCAAAGATAATGTGTAATACAGGGATTAAATAACAGTGGTGATGCACAATTATACCCCAATGTAATGCCATCATTCTGCTGTCAAAATATGGTGTTAGTACATATTCCCAAGTCATTTCTGGGGACACTCCTGGAGATGTTGTGCTCTCTATCCTCTTTAATCCTCTGCTTTTCTCTCTGACTTTAATGGGGGGAAGCAGAACCTTTTGTTGAAACCACCCCGCTGTGGGTGCAGAGACTACATGCACCTTTTTGTAGAATGAACGCTGATCCTTTTGTAAAGAAATATCGAAAATCTAAAAGTGAAGGGCTCAACGTCGGATTCTTTGGGGCACGCCCATGTCAGTAAAAAAATGGGACCACCCATCGACTGTTGTCATGGAGACTCACTCAACAATGTTGGATCCTCTGAGGAGAGGAGGGCAGAGGCAATGACAGAAAATGAAAGTGACATGTGAAAAATTGCTTTTAAAGAGAGGCTGGGGGAAGGACGGTCCGGTTAAAGAAAGAAGGGAATTCCACCTTTCTGTCAGCATCCATTGAGGCAAGTTAAGATTTAAGGGATTTTTCCCTGGAAGTGTGTGAAAGTGCAACATTTCTGCTTCAGGCCAACATGACTCAACCTGTAACACCAAATTTGTTTATTTGAAGTGTTAGATCACAGATATACCATATACACTATATATCGATTAAAAAGTTGCAAAAAGGGGAAATTTGAAAAAATACACTAAATAGGGGGTTCAAACCTTTCTTTTTACTTGCTCCTCCTGTCCTGAACAGCCAATCATAGTGATTTCCCTCAGTAAGGGCGTGCTGCAGATTCAACCTGCTCTGTTGGCTGAAACAATGGCCGACTGATGCTAACACAGATCATTCAGTGCAAGCTTTCAGCACTGTTATGTTAGTCCGTGCAATAGACACATTTTGATCTTGAAAACCTTTTCAGGAAGGGGGTTTAGATATCCAAGCCTACTTGTAATGCTTCCATATAACAGTCTTTAGATCACCCCTGTCAAAGCAGTCAATACACTGACTAATACCCACACTTGAATCTTGTATTATGAGTAAACATGCTGGCTTTTATCTGGCACTTTTGAGAAGTGCTGTCCTCTGTGAAGTCTGTGCCATCTGTGGTTCAGCTCATGACACTCATGGGAACAATCAGGTGTTTTTTTTGTGCTCAAAGCTGCTGCAAGAATTGAACCGAGGCTATAATAAAATAACAGATAATTCTTTGAGTAGGGATGGCTGTGTGCAAGCTACATGGTAGCATGTGTACACAACATCAATTTAATTTGCGCAGGATGATAAACTTACAAGCGTGACAATGTATTCTGTGCAAACAAACTGTGTCGTTCATAGTGATGATAGTCGCCCACAGCGAATTATCACCTGATTCTGCAGCTCCCCTTGGCTTTATGCAGCTTTACAGAGCTTAAAAAGAGTGAATATTGGGCTAACATTCATCAGGTGGACACACGCACAACTCCAAATGAATGGTCATTTTGCTCAGCAACTGCTGGATGTGGAAATAAAATGTTTGATATAACGTTTGCCTGTATCAGCTAAAAAAGGTGATGATATGTGGGTGTTGTTGTGGCTGGCAATGGCCTATGAAATCAGTTATTGCAACTTTAAAGCAGTTTATCATAATTAAGAGGAATTTAAAGGATTTTATTTATGTGCTTGGTTTTATTTGTCATCTGGTTTAGATTGAGATATTAACCACAGTTCAGAATTGGTTGATAAAGATTCCTCTTCTGTCGTCAAATTTGCCGTCATATGGTGTGCTGATATCAGCCTTTGAGCCGATTGTGTGGTCAGAGTGTGCCATTCTTCTCTGCCCTATTTTGAGCTGACCACGAGGAACCCTCCCGATGTTGTACTTGAGACTTCTTTGCATGGTTTGAGTTTTGGTCATTTTGATGGCATCCACATGTACTGTACTCATTTTCTCCCCTGAAACTTAAGAAGAGCAACCACTGAACCGCATCACAGAGAGGCAGATGAGCTTATGTCATATACCACACCCTCAGACTTGGGCCCTGTGAGTGTGTGAATATGTCCTGTCTGTGCGTGAGTGACAGACTGAGAGCTTGTTGGGGTTGCCCGTTTCACAATATAGCTGTCACTTTGCAGCTGTGCATGTGGAAAACATTGTTCACACTGACTGCATGTGAAAGGCATCTAATTATGTGCTGGCCTGGTTTTGTTGTCAGAGACAAGTCTTTCTGTGAAGAAGATCATTAGATCCACGGTGGCTGTTACAGTGAGTCTGGCATCCGCATGTTTCAGTCTGTTCACTTCACTCCTAATGCTTCAGACACTGATTGCCAGTAAAACAGTGGTCCACCACTACTGCTAACAGTGTGGAGTGGAGGGGGAGGGTGTTAGAAATGTCTCCCATTGGCTGAATCCTGCCTGTCGTTGACCTGAATGCCAAACACAGAGAGCTCTGCCAGACGTTTTTTTTTCTTTAAAACATCCCCTCTTTTTTATAATCCTCTTTTACTTTCCCTTTCTCTTTGTGTGGTGTTGAAAGAGCCTGCGAGCACCCCCCCCCCACCCCCCTTCAGTGAATCGAGTTGTGAAGTGCTAGTGAAGCCCAGCTCAGCAGTCTGTCGCTCATCTTTCCTCTTTTAACTCTCTCAGCAGAGGAATGAGGGGTCACAAAGAGCTCGAGCTCTCAGGCTTTCCCTCTTTTTAAACCTGCTCTTTCTGAGATCTGTTTGTTTTCTTTTGTGTGTGTTTGTGGGCTCTCCCTCACAGGAAACGCGTCTTTATTTGTTCAGCCATCTGTCTGTGAACCATATCAAGGAAAGTGAGTAAGTGGCTCTGATTAAATGGCGAGTGTAATACGACATTTTCTGTTAAGTGGATTCAGTTTCCACGCACAGTTGACTCGAGCACAAATGGTTTCAGACCAGACTTTCCGATTGATTTCTGTATAAGCTTCCCTCATGGATTTCATTGGCACGTTAACTGTCATGGCATGTGAGCAGGCATCAGAATGAGCAGTGGTGTGCAGTATGTACTGTAGCTGCCTGTCTGACATACATGGTTGCCAATGGAGGAGGATGGACTTGATTTGGAGTGGCGTTCCCATCACTCAGCCTAACGAGCAAGGTTGTCAAGGAGACAGAGCTATTGGTATCATGGATTGGGGGGAAGCACTCAAGCTAGTATGGGAGAGTAGCACATGTTATTCTGCCAAGTTCCACAAAGCCACAAGTGGAAAGAAATGACACTGAGCTAGAATGGTTGTGGAAGTGATTTGTTGTGTATGAGAACGCTTCAGAAGGTGCTTTCACACCTAACTTGTTTGGTTTTGTTCAACTCTGGAGTGTTTGCCTGTTTGGTCCACTTTGTGTTGGCTGATGTAAATGCTGTCCTATGCAACCCGCACCACAGGGCCAATCTTCAGTGCAGTTAAATTTTGCTGTGAAAGTAAAACGCACAAAACCTTAGGATTTTTAAGGAGACATGTGATGCAAATTTTCTTGGGGCGCACCCAAACATGGCCCAGTTAGTCTGTACAGGGCTGGAGCACAATTGTCCCTCTTCCCCATTCCCTCACTGGCCTGCACTCGCATTGCTTCGCCCACACAAAGTCATGGAATTAAAGGCAGGACCACTGACGAGGCGTTTCAGGAACAGTGTTTTCTGTGGGAGACAGCTTCTGCTGGTGTGGACTTTGACCCTTTTATCTTTGTAGATCATGTAAAACACTGAAGGAAAGGGGGGGGGGAGACAAAAAAAACAGAACACTTTACTTCTGTACCAGTTCAGTACTTCATAAGCTTAAATACCAACCTAAGTCAATTTTCTGGCCATGATGAGTTGAAAATAAATAATTGTGCTCCATCGCCAGTCAGCAATACCGGCAATAGTCAACAATCGTGTAACAAGCCAGCCACTTGACTGACTTCCTTCCTCTCTGTGTAATGAATCATCGAGTGTTTCCCCTGGAAATTATTGCAAGTAGAGGGAGTAGAGGGGATTTGGTATTGACAGGCGTCCAAAAAAAACACACCATCCAGTGATTTTAATCCAGAAATGTTACTTGTCATTTCTTTGAAGCGTCGTGTGGACTGACCTTATGCTGATTCCAGGTCTCCATGACAGCCATAATCTTTAAATCTTTGCTCAGAGCTAGAAATGAACACCACTGAACCCTTATTTGATCTACTTTGTATTTCAATCTCTCAAATGTTGCGAATGTATCACCATGGAGCGAATCCAACAGATACAATCAGGTTTTTTCATCCATCCATCCATGCCAGGAGGAACAAATGCAATAAAATGAAAGGAAAGTGGCAGCCTGGGCCTGAGGCGGATAGAGGCCACAGCACGTTCACATACCTCCTGTCTCCTGGAAGAGTTGACGTCACCGTCCCTCATCTTGTCATAAATCTGCCCTTCCACTTTTATTTCCTGTGCTCTGAAAAAGAATCACAGCTGTGTTTTTGTCTCGTCCTTTGTTCGTTCCACCATCTTCCTTCTGCTGCCTTTGTTGGCGCAGTAAATGTTGTCACATCCGGGGAAGTTGCAAACCTAACTTACGGTGAACTTGACATCAATTCTCCCAGTGGTGTGTTGCACAACCCCACCGCCCCCTCCACCTCCGCCCTCCTCCTCTGTTGTCCCTGTCCCGGCCTGTGAAGAAATCCAGTTTGACAGCTTTAGTGATGGCAAGCAGAGGCACATTCACAAGTGCAACGCTCCACTGTACAAACTGTTGCACTTTTCACAGCTTCTTGTAGAGATAGAAGAGAAGCTATTTGACACGTCTCAAGCAGTGACACACAAGCCTGCCTTTGGCCGTGGCTGTAACTGTAAGAATGTATTCAGTCGTGGCTGCACTGTCTCTGTGGTTGTGGCCTAATTGAGGTGGAATTGAATATCTTTGGGTGAAAAAACAGCCAGCTCCCATTTGCATTTCATAAAATGTAGCCTTCACAGAAGATATCAATCTTTCCACCAGTAATGGAATCTTTTTATATGCTCTAATTTGTGCTGCTACATTTCTCATCAGTCACAATTCTGTTTTGTGGTTTACGCTTTATCTGTGCTCTGCCCTCTCATTAAAGAATGAAATGTAAATGACAATATGAGTTAAGGAAAATATAGTCCCCCCTGCATCTTTAATGTGTGCCAGTGGAAAATTGTGCATTGTTGTGCACATATACTTAATATGCATGAATGTACTCATCCACATGCTTCCTTGCACATTTATCAGATGTGATCTTTCCATTAAATAGTTTGACTCAGCTTGGTTACTTATAAGCTCTGTAATAAGTATATATTACGTGTAATTGTCTTGTAGAGGATATTTAACTGTTACCGTGTCGCTGCCATAAATCATAGTGTCCCACAATAGCTACTGATAACCTCACATGAGATTAGATATGAAGTAGACAGTTTTACGTCATTATTCAGGCAGAACAATTGCAGACACTGAAGCTTTACAGCATCACTATTCATTCTGTATCTTTAAATTCACTGCTATCTTCAAAGAGCTTCTTCACCGCTGAACCATTTTTTCCGTCCTTTTATTTATTCCAGCAATGTTGTTTCCAGCCGCAGACTCATAACTCGGCGGCGAGCTAAATATAAACCGGATTGCTCGGATAGTTCTCATACCGTGAGAAGCCTTCCATCACCAAAAAAAGAAAAAAAAAGTTTTTGCAGAGCAAACTTTACTGATCCTTTTCCTGCATATTCTGAAAAACAGGCAATCTCTTTCCTGTTTGCCTGTCCGATGAGCAGATGCATGTAATTCCTCAGCAGCTAAGGTGGTCCAGCAAGCCCATGTCAAATCACTTCACCTAAGGCCTGGTGAAATAGAGCATGTAATCGCTCACTGTCTGTCTCAAAAACTAATAGGCAAGGCTTTGCGTGCGTGTGTTTGTGTGCGTGTGAGCATGCAGAATGAGCACATAAATTGATTTTGTGTGTTCATGCAGCTTTCTACCAAAGAAACCTTTTTCAGAGGTGCTTTTTTTGGGCCTGAATGTTGCAGTGTAGAGGCGCTGTTGTCATTAGACCTGTGTGCCTAGTCATGTTTTCAACTGTTGAAAATAATTCTTAATACATTCTATGTACGCGCTCCATTTTTCTCTCACATACCTGTCCGACCAACATGGACAATTGTACGTGATGATTGCACCCTTAGTGATACATCCACAATGTATAGTAATATACTACAAAATTGATTTGTACAGAGAAACTGGATTGCACAGCATGCAAACAGGATACCAACAGGATACACAACAGTTGCATAGTCTTATGTATAAATATAGTATGTAAACTGTGTAGCATTTGTTATACATTTACATGTGTATAATAGATATAAATATGAATAATCAGTGTTCCCCAGAGCCCAAGATGTTGTCCTCAAATGTCTTGTTTTGTCCCGGGCTCTGATGTGACCAACTATGTTTGATGACGTAGCTGGTTTCCTCTTTGAGCGTGTGGTTTAACAGAAAGTTTGTCTCTAACCTTACTGTCAAAGAGGAGTCAAAATAATGAATAATAACATTTAAAAAGATGGAATTGGAAGTTGTTTCTCCTTAATGATTTACAAAAAAAATTCAATCAGTTCTCAAAATCAAACTGGTTAACTGTGGAGCTTTGCTCTACAGTTTAGGAGTGTGTTGTGGTTGTGACTGCTCTGTTTTATGGGGACTGGTGATTGTGATGTAAGCAATTTGAGATTGTGCCATAATTTCATTCAAGGAATTGTCAGTTCAAGTGCCAGTTTAGGCTCTGGATATTACCACTAAACTGTAAACTCATATTTAGTTTGGTTATGTAATTAAGCCTGGTGATGAACCGGCAACCTGTCCATGATGTATCCTGTCTAATGCCCACTGTGAGCTGGGATAAGCGGTTTAAAAATCGTGTGCATGGATGGATATGGATTATTTTGTAATGACTTGTCACTTTTCACAGCAAGACCTCACAGCCTCACCCACAACAAACACACACACCTCAAAATAAGACTCTACGATAGAGAGTGATTAAATGTGTGAACACATTCACAGATTAAAGAGTTGATATACTATGTAGTCTTGTTTCAGTCATGGATTTTGACGGAAAGTCATTCACGCACTTATAAATCTTATCAGTTCATTCAAGTAGTCATGATCAACCCATCTGCCCCCTAGTGGCTGCATGAAGGTGTTGCAATATTTACAATATTTTACAATATTTTCATTTGAACCAGTAGCCTATATACCACTTTTTTTTTGTTTTTCATCTTTACCCTGTGACAAATTGTTGCTATGCTAATAGTAACATCGAAGCTGCCACAATCCTCTTTGTGGTACTTCTTGAGCCATCTTACTCCTCGGCTCACCCCAGTCCTTGTCTTCTCCACAGGAGGACTCCATGAAAGATGACAGAGGAGGTGATTGTTGTAGCCAAGTGGGACTACACGGCCCAGCAGGACCAGGAACTTGACATCCGTAAAAACGAGCGTCTCTTCCTCCTGGACGACTCAAAGACCTGGTGGCGTGTCCGCAACGCCTCCAACCAGACTGGGTACGTCCCATCGAACTATGTCGAGCGCAAGAACAGTCTGAAGAAAGGCTCGCTGGTGAAGAACATTAAAGACACGCTGGGTAAGAACAATTTTAGTTGCACTCTGCTTGGAATTTAAAGGTTGCTTGTGTGTGCAAAAGTGGAGTCAATGTCAAAATATTTTTTATCATTATTATTATAGTGGAAAGTCCGTGCACTTCCTGTCTAATGCTCTGTGTTGGGAGATGAGGTGTGATCATTAACACTGGTCAGTATGTGTGGATGCATGTATTAGCCTCAGTCCTCATGAAGTAAAATGATTCCCTCACTGTGTCTCTATCTCAGCTGGGAGCTATCACTGCATACTCCAGGGATCCTGTTGAGTTGGCTGTTGCTCTCAGCTGTCAGCACACTGTCTCTCAGTCCCCCAGTCACGACTTGAATACATTGGACTGTCCGTGTAACCATAGCTGCCAACCTTTTAAAAGGGACTGCGGTGCATATAGTATGAGTGGATTTGTCTGGGAACAAAGATAAACAGGCGATTAATAAGCTTCTCAAAAATAAATGGGGCTTTTAGCTCCTTCATAGCCTGCTATAAAGATAATAACGGATCTAAGAAAATGAAATAATGGCTTTTATACATATAAGCCAAGGTCATTTTTAAAGGTTCCCCTGTAACAGTGAGACAGGACCAACGTGTCATTTCAGGCCCTAGTCCACACATACAGATATTTTTCTAAATGGGGTTTTAAGCACTGTTTCAGTGATAATCTCCGTCCACTGGGCACGCATGTGCCGTTGTAAACAGGAAGCAGATTGTATACTCTGGTCGGTTGCCTTGTTTCAGAATCTGCTATGAATGAAGCAGTGAAACGTGACTGCTCATCACAGAATCTGGATAACTTGTCAGCAGACATTGTAAGCACCCCTTTGTGTCCATCTAAATATAACTTTAAACAGTACATCATCCATTCCTTCTCTGTACAAGCTAAAGTACTCCAATATCATGACACATACTCCGAGTTAACGTTAGCCAATGTGTGGGTGTCCACAAATGTCAGTTTCTGCCCGCACAGACGTAAACAATGAAAACAGAATTTCTGAATATCTTCACCCTGGGAGGACTTTACCAAAAGCTCAACTGTCTAACCTTAACAAGTGTTTATTTGTGTGTGAGAGGCCAAAACACAGAGCTTTGTTTTGAGCAATACCTTTGTTTATGTGGACAGAGCCTCAGAAAACACAGAATACACATTTAATTTACATTTTAAAGTTGGCTGCCTTGTTCAAAATGGATGAATAGAAACAAAGACCCCACAGCTGGACATCCCAATACTTTTCGTGTTCATAGCATTATAGTATAGCATTGAGCTGTCAAAAATAGAATTGCAAACCAGGTACTGTTACTTGACATCCAACAGTTGATTTGTCAGTTGATTGAGTCTGACTTTCTTAACAGTGGATCATATTCTCTCACCCTATTTTTTTTTTTCAATGCACGGGTGATCTGAACATGTGCACATCACTCTCTAACTGGCCGAGCTTTGAACCAATCGAATCAATTGCCTGTTCCAGCTTTTTAAAATACAGAGTTTTTGTCTGTTTTATAGTTTGTTCGTAAGTGAAAACCTTTTATGTTGACTGGACGGACAAAGTGATTTGAAGAAGTCCGCGCAGGTTCTGGGAAATTGTGACAAGCATTTTTCAGTATTTGCTGTGTGTGCCATGTGGTTCTTTGTTTTGAGTATGAATAACATGACCTGACTGTTCATACACACTTTATTTCAAGGATGATGTGAAAATGTATGCACACCAGGCAAGCATAAGACTGAAGCTTGAAGTGCTGCAGTGTTTGTGTGTGTGTGTGTGTGTGTGTGTGTGTGTTTGAGACACACATAACACCCCCACATGTCTGTGAGCTGTGGTTTTAACCTTTTCCTGACACAATTATCTTGTTCTTTGGTATTTTGATATTTGCCAGAGAGCTCTTTGTACAGCTGTCGACTCTGAGCCTTCAGCTTTAGAACATGTGCATGTCACTGAGCCATCATGAAATTGGTTTAATTTATTAAGACAGATAGTGAGAAAAATGATCTCATAACCAGTTTGTAATACATATCAGGCTTCCCAACAGACAAATCTAATTTATTTGTTGGATTGTGAATATATAATATAATTTGGGGGCTACTGAAGCTCCCCATCAGCTGCAGATGCCACAGATGTGACAGCTAGAAAGCAGCCTTGACAGAGTAAAATGGCCTCAGTGCTAAACTGGGCTGTGTCGGCACGTAGTTCAAGTTGAGAATAAAATAATTAAGCAACGAATCATGAGCTTGCTCTACTTTCTTTGAAGTGGGGAGAGGGCAGGTTGGAGCATGGCACGGAAATCCTTCTGTTTTGACAGTTTTCGCATCAGTTACTACTACCACACAGAATGATCCGGAAGTACGTTTGTTATGAAAACAGTAACTGAGTGGCTTTTGACAGGCAGCCATATTTAGAGTTGGGGATGAGGAGAATAGAAAAAGATGCAGGCAGTCTGGTCTAATGCGCTGATTCCTGTTGGCTCTGTGGATACCAGCCCTCAGGGGAAAACTCTGCAGCTTTATGTGGGCCAGCGTGGCACAGCCTGCCACTGTCACCCACACCCAGGGTCTATTGTGCGCTGAGACAGCATGTACACACCCCACACCCCCGCCCCCCTCCCACTTCAATACAGTTAACATCAGACCCCTTTCTGTGTCGCGGTAGGTCGCTGCTTTTCTATGATCAGTAGATTGATTGGTGGAGAAATCAGCAGCCTAATGGTTGTGCTGGAGTGATGGATTACCTCTCTGTCCCCGACTGCTACATTTCAGCTACAACATTATATTCCATTTCAGTCTAAGTAGTTTGCTTCCAGCCTGGTAGCCCTTTAGTGTTAAAAGCCTGAGCAAATACGATAGGCGAGAACATTTTCACGATGAGGTGATGAGCAATAGGTGAGGTCAGGGGCTAATGGAAATTACTCACACACTTGAAAAGAGAATCTGACTGGCTGAGAGCGTGATTACTTCATCCGGGCTCCTTTTCTCTCTTTTTCGGCTCTTCGGCACGTCTACGTCGTGATTATGGACCTTGCAGGTAGTCAGCGGCTGCTGTCAGCTCCAGCTTTCCCCCCTCATTTACTGTGCTTTTAATGTGGTTATATCATCGACAATCCATACAGACAGAATTGAATTGTAAATGGCTTCATGCTGCTTCGTGCCCCAGTTTCCTCTCACAGGAAATAAAAACAGTAATGGGTGAAAGAATTCAGCAGTAATATTACTCACTGCTGAAACTGGGCCATTGCTCACCAGTAGAACCAACTGCAAGTACGATTTCAACAGTTTCTACCTGGCAGCTCTGCGGTCATCAGTTAGTGCGTGGGTGAGGTGTTTTAAAAGTACTTTGGCTTGTCCGCAGGTCAAAAAGCATTACACATCTGCACTCCATTTCACTCTGTACTTTCTAATGAACATAGTTATTGTAAGCGCTAAGCGAAATAGCCCCAATTTTCTGCTCAAACAAGCTCAAAAGTGGGCAGAAAATGTTCAGGAGGGTAAAACACTGTGTGGTCTACAGTAGTTTATTCAGAAAGCTTCTGGTAAGATCTTGGATTTCTGCTACAGCCTCCACAGATCTCTCTCTTCTCTAGGCTGTTTTTCCAGAGCCTATCAGGTATAAGGGTTACATTTTCTAGTCACTTGCACACATGAATAAAAGATTTGTGGGGTCTGCAGGTGGCCTGTTGGTCTAATATGGACTATACAGCTGCATGTTCTCACTTCCAAGTCCAATGTTTAAGTCATGCTGGTCACAAGTTTCTCTGAGGTCACTGGGGAAATGATTATGGATGATACATCTGGTGTTCATAGTATTACAATTACTGACACATTGTTTGCACTTTTAGGGAATTAGGAGCCTTAGCTAAGTGGGCAAAGCAATAATAATAGAGTTAGTAGCGTTCACTCAATAAAGTTGCTCACCAAGGTCGTCATGAATGAATGTTAAACTGTACCAATCACTTTAAGAAAGATTATTTGCATCCTGTTACTATGGAAAACTCTGGTTCCGGTTAAGGGACAGGATGCGCCAAAAGTCATCGCAATAATTTGTGAAAGATATCATGGAGGTAAGGAATGAGGTAGATAGGCATGGCTCTAGAAAATGGCAAGAGATGGTTTTGTGTCAGTCAGTCCCCCACTTTGGTCCAAAGTGAGTAGGGGACAGATTGCCATAAAATGTAGCAGATGTTCACATCCCCCTCAGGATGAATGGCGTTCAGGTCCAAATGCAAATGTTGTTTGTGACCAAATACCTTCAAAGTTGATGACATTCTCTTCAGGCTTAGCTGAACTTCATGCTTTGTACTAACTATCAAATATGAACTGCTGAATAAAAAGCAAATACAACATGTAAGTAAGTCAGTGTGAGTATACTAAAGTTTGCATTTAGCTCAAAGCACAACCCTGCCCAAGCACTGCCCAAAAGAACCATGAGCACGGCTGGAGAGTCACCCGATCTCCTCTGCGGGTATGTGCACTCTCTACAACAATGAATGTGTACATACTAACGCAAGTCTAACCCTTGTCAGTGCAGGAGCTGCCATTGTGCTGCTTTACATTTGCCAAGAAGAAACAAATAGTTTTGACTTTCAGCCTTTATTTGATAGGATGGCTTAGAGAGTGACACGAAACGAGAGTGGGGTAAAACACCAGCAAAGGACCACTGGGTGGAAGTGAACCCCGACCACTGCTGATGGTGGACCAGATGAGCCGTAAGGGCACCCCAAGAACTTGATGTACGTTTAACAAGCCAATTCAACCATTTGATTAAGGCTAAATGCCAAAACCTTACTTTTAAAGTAAGTAGTAATTTAAACCTTCAAGTGACTCATTCTTGCACATAATTCATGGCACGTTTAGAGGCATGAATTATGTGCAAGAAGAGTGTGTGATGTGCAGGCGGCTGCGGGTTAAAGCTTTCCAATTTATTTTCATTTGTCTCTCTGAGCCCCTGTTCAGGTGTTACTAGTTTCACACACAGTAATGCATTAAGACCCTGTGGCACTTATGGAATATTGAGAACAGAGCAACGCTGCGAGGGTTATTAAAGGGCTGCGTGGCTCGTCTGTCATCCACTTTAGAATACTCTTTAAAATCACAGCACTCGCTGACACTGTACTAATGCTTCATTTAGGGGCCAGGTTGTGCTTTTTCATTACTGCACACACTGGGCTGGTGGGTGGCGTGGTATCGTGCACACTCATTTATTACAGTGACTTCCGCACTGCCCTCTACTGTAAGTGACGGAGTGAAGCAATATGCTGCAACATGCAGTCATGGAGGCTTTCATCAACTCAGCTCCCCCTGAGTTGGAGTCCTCTGGGCTTGAATATCTTGTCTCCTTCCACAAGATGAAGAGGTAGGTGAAGGTTTGCAGTGAATGTGTGGGAGGAGGGAATATGGTCTGCTGCTGCTCTAACCAGCAGGCCAGTGCCTTGAAGTGGAAATGACTGACGTAGAAAAGTGTGTATGTTTCTGTGTGCAAGTGTTTTCGCTTGACTCAGGAGAGTGTGTTCTTCTTGTGCGTGTCTCTTCTGTACCTCATGGCAGTGACGGTCCATTTCATTTTTCCTAAGGGGGCACCTGATGTAGGCCCGGGACTCCACCTTTGTCTTTGGTTTACAGTCAAGAGATGGAATCTTCTCGCGCACACACCGCTATCAGATATGTAGGATACACACCGCTATCCATAAACATGATCTGCTTGTTATTCCCGTCTCATCCTTCTTCTTTGCGTTTTTGTCAGCTGTGGCCTCTGATGTGCTCGGTCTACTGTCTGTGTGAGAAACAGCTGCCAAGGGACCCCTCGCCTTTTTTTCCACAGCTCTCTTCCTCTTCTTCCTCTTCTCACTGCCAACAAGTTTCATGCTACTCTCTGTGAACCCAGCAATTTTCCAAACAATGCAAATGTTCCATTCACCACTGACATTTCTGTGGCATTTCAGCAGGCTCTGTGAAGGGGGGGGGGGGGGGGGGGGAGCTGGGTGATTAGCTGTCAGGAAACTCACTTCAGTCATTAGCAGCACACACCAGCGTATGCTGACACCAGCCTCAACTGTCAAGTGAGCAGTTTTAAAACGTTGTCAGCCACATGGTGTATCATTATTATTTTAGTATGAATTTGAAAAGGGGACCTCCTCTGTTATGTTCAGCTGAGACTCTTTAGAAACTTTAAGTTCTGACGTGTGCAAACACACATTTAAAGATGTCTTTGAAAGTACCTGAATGGGAAAAGTCAGAGACAGGTAAGACAGGGGCTGACTTTGTTCCTGGATATGTCTGTCATTATCAAGCCCATGGTGCCTGCTCCACTTTTCATTCCCTGTCTGCACCACCTATTTTCATCCCTTTGATTAGTATAGATGTGTATACGATGTGTAGATGGTGTCGACAGAATACCAAGCAGATAATGAGCTTTCGTTCCAGTGGGCATGAGTAAAAGGATGTGGTTCACTCAGTGCGCAGCTCTGTGTTAATTCTATTATCAGGCGTATCGATCTGTCCTTCACCACTGAGGTTTCTCATAGGATATCCTGCATCCTCTATTTTCTGATGTAGTTTTAGTGCATCTGAAGGGTCCATGAGTGCAACTTGCAGCCTCAATTAGTTTCCTGCTGACCTAAACTGCCTCCTCTCCCGGTGGACCTTTCTCTTCTTTCTAAAATCTTCTTTCAGTCTTAACGGCTATAAAACTGCTACAATCAATATTTTTTATGATAGCAATGGATCAAATGACTACTTATGAAAAAAGGATGCTAGTAGTGACAAACCAACAGAGTATTATCACCTGACTCTGTAGCTCCCCTCAGCTCTACAGAGAATGTTAGTATCTTTTAGTGCAATGTTTTGATTTAATACCTCAAAACGTATCGCATCAGTCCATTCCCACCGCTTTCATCAGCGTTATTTCCCACACATAGACTTTACTATTATGTGTGTATATTTAGCTACCAATTTTAGCATTTTTTAACTTTATTTTTGTTTATCCATCTGAGAAAAACGATGCCATCCATGATCAATTAAATATTGGACAATTTCCCCTTGCACTGCACTGCCTACCTACTGACAAGTCAACATGCTCTGCAGAGAGACAGAGGGGTTGTTCTCTGGCCCTTCCCTGTAAATACACTGTGATATTCCATGTAACACTCTTTGTGCTGTTGTCTTGTAAAAGCTTGTAAGTGCACCTGGTTTGTAGGGGTGGTGAAAAAAAACGATTATTGATTAATCGCGATTATAAAATTGACAATTATGATTCGATTATTAAATTTCCAATAATCTATTTAAATTTATTTTTTTATTTTTTTATTGTAATACAAACTGGAGTCCTCCTCTTACTGGCTTCCGCTACATGGTCCACAGTCTGGAGCCAAGATATGTTATTCCATCCCGGAGCTTTTTCACACTTAAATCGATTCCAAATCTTTACAAGGAGACAAACCTTTCCGTGCAAGAGTCCCTCAACTCTGCTCACAGGGTAGCAATAACCTGCGATGCCTGGACATCCAGAGCTACAGTCTCATACGTGATCGTTACAGCTCATTATGTCAGCAATTGTTGGAAGCTAATGTCCTACGTAGTTCAGACGAAAGCTATGGATGATAGCCACACAAGCGCACATATGTGTGAGTTTCTCAAAGCAATGGCAGACGAGTGGGGAATAGAGAAACACGCCCTGCTTCTCGTCACCAACAATGGTTCTAACATGAGTCCGGCTGCTGAGCTTGGCAGCTTTCTTTTAACAGTGAAACACTACATTTAAAACAAATTAAAAAATATTAATTTTGATATTACAGTTACACTATACAATATTGAAGGTGCTGTGAGGTGTTACTCAAAAGAGAATTAAAATAATTCAGCAGCTGACTGATGTTAAATGGAAGATCAATAATCGTTAATAATTGAAAATCGAATCGGTAATTGTTAATAATCGAAAATCGATTTGTAATCGAATCGAGACTTCAATAATTGGAATCGAATCGGGAAATTGGGCCGATTAACCGCCCCTACTGGTTTGGTACCTCGTTGGTTTGGATAGTCAAAATTGGCTGCATTCTTGACAACAAACCTCTACCACATGCAGCTCACCTATTGTCATGAAAACGTAATCCAAGGTAAAAAAAAAAAATCCAAAACACAATGTGTGTTTCCTGGCTATACTACTTACGAAGAAAGTGTGTGTGTGTGTCTGTGTGTGTGTCTGTGTGTGTGACACACTACTAAGTAGACAACATTAGTGAGTGAATTTTGGACTTGCATTCATTAACTAAATTCAAACATGATTCCAGATGTTGCTCCATGTCTGCTGGATGTTTCAATAAGTAAGTGTTTGCTAACACCTTTGCCATGTGAACTTTCTGAGGTGATGATATTTCAATCTTGGCAACGACCAATGTTTTCTACGTTGAATTGCCAGCGTGAGAGACACAAGGATGGATGTCAAACAGCATTTTTAGCTGATCTGTATGAACCAATATCTGTGCAGAATTTCTTTAGAATGCTAAATGCACATGCACTGTTTACCTGCATGCAAACAAAGCTGATTGGTCAGTACTCCTCGGACTACCACCACAAACTAGAATGCTTGTGGAAAACGCGTCCCCTTTCTACTGGATCTGCATTCATGGGCTGAAGTCTGGTTTATTTTGTTGATTTGTTTCATCAAATGTAGGTTTAGAGTCAATTTAAAGCAAATGGGAGGAAAAACAATTTGGCTCTTGTTGTCTGTTTAACAATTTTCTCTTATTTTCTGTTTATTGTGCAGGTCTGGGAAAAACTAAGAGGAAGACAAGCGCCCGTGATGCTTCCCCAACGCCGAGCTCAGACACAGAGTACCCGTCCAATGGCAGCGGGGGCGGAGGGGGTGGAGGAGGAGCAGCTGAAAGAATCTATGACCTCAACATCCCCGCTGTGGTCAAGTTTGCATACACAGCAGAGCGAGAAGACGAGCTGAGTCTGGTCAAGGGCTCCAGAGTCATCGTGATGGAGAAGTGTAGTGACGGATGGTGGCGGGGCAGTCAGACAGGCCGCGTGGGCTGGTTTCCCTCCAATTACGTCCAGGAGGAGCTCGGAGGGGCCGATGACCGAGGGGAGGGAGATTCCTCGAGGGTCTACCACGGAGGCTCTCAAGGGACTTTGCTGGCCAACGGGCGTGCAGGCGGCCGCGTCGAAGTGCTCCATTTGGTCCAAACACTCTACCCTTTCAGCTCTGTGACCGAAGAGGAGCTGAACTTTGAGAAGGGAGAGGTCATGGAGGTGGTGGAGAAGCCCGAGAACGACCCAGAATGGTGGAGGTGTAAGAACTCACGTGGCATGGTGGGCCTGGTACCTAAAAACTATGTGATGGTGCTGGACGAGCGGCCCGACCTGCCGACGTCGAGCTCCCCGCAGAACCGCTTTGTGGCACCGGCGCGCTCAGGGAAGTTCGCTGGGAGGGATTGGTACTATGGCAACATCACCAGACACCAGGCTGAGTGTACACTCAACGAGAGAGGAGAGGAGGGTGACTTCCTCGTACGAGACAGCGAGTCATCGGTGAGTGTGTAGAGTGAGGTCATGGCAGAAGTGTTTTAGTAATGCTGGGGGAAGAGAAGATTTGATCAATTCTAGCAGAAGGAAGAGCAGGTTTTAGAAAATTTTGCTCCAAAGTAAAAATAAATATGAACCATATCCTGTATGACGTGTTCTGCATCTATATTTAAGAGCCAGGTGTAAAAACATTGAAGAAGTGCCAAGCTGATTACACAGTGATACAAATAAATGCTCAGCCCAGGAAGAGCCAATCAGACACATGATTTAATCCTAAATCTATCTTTTTGATCACGATTATAAGAAAACAACATTTTGTCAGTGAAGGAATTTGTGACAACTGGTGAACTCGTTTGTGAAGATTGTCAGGAGAATATGATGTCTTACACTGGAGCTTTTATTGAAGCTCAGTCGAGGAGAGTAGCCATAAGAGATACAAGTGAGAACATTGTTTAGTGCCACACCAATTCTGCTTGACAGAGTTTCAATTAACGCTCCAGCGTAAGTTCAGGAGACGTCAGGATTTCTATCTTCAGTAAAAAATAGATCAATTCTCAAGTAATCCTTGCCTAATTGGTGCAACAATCAAGATCCTAAGAAAATGATTAGTAAGTGCAACATTTCTTGTATTTTGCATTGCCGTGTCTGTGTTTGATAAAGTGACTAGTGTATTTATTTTTTTCATTTGAGCATCTGAAACCTGAGTCAGAGCTCAGTATCTCGGTAATGTCGATTAGGCTGCGTGTGCAGCAGACCTCTCAGTTGATGCTCAAATTAATTTTGATTGAAGTAGAAGAGAAAGAAAAATTCCGTCACATATCTATCCTGCAAATATTTATGTTTTTCAATATTTTTTTTGGGATGAAATTTACGTCAAACCATAATTTCACATGTGAAATAAACAATACATGAATTAAACTTTTAAAGATCCCCTATACACATGTATTAAGGTCATATAAACATCTGTAATGTATGACTCAAATGTTTTTGTGGAAAAAAAAAGGTATGTCCACATTGAAATCCTTAAAATGACACTTATTCCTTCTCTCCCATTTAAAAAATACCAGAATATATGAATATGTAATTAAAAGTGCTGGACACGAGATGCTTCCTGCACTGTAAAGTCTGGTCTCTGTGTTTAGAAGCTTCAAGTTTCCACTTCACCTTTTTGTGTGCTTGATAATGGACCATTTTCAATGAGCATGGATAATTTACACTTTGAGCAATGAATGTGTGAACAGCCTTCCAGTGTCAAACTGTGCACTTCCATCACTGCACATGTTGAAGCTCAAACATTCAACTGACAGAACAAGAAGGAAAGGATACTTAATACAAGGGGGACTTTTATGTCACCACTAGTAATAAACATGTGAAATACACCTTTAATTAACTCATTAAGCATGTCTAATTTAAAATAAATGTTACAAGGACCTGTTTTGTTTTTTTTTTTTCGTTTTGAAGTTGTGGACCTGAAGGATTTTTTTCTTTTAATTCTGTCTTTAAGGACCAACATTTCTAATTAAGCAGTTGGATAAACTGTGTTCAGATCTTTAAACGTGAGAGTACACTGCCACCTGCTGGAGTAGAGCAGTCTGTCTTTAAAATTCATTGCATCGGTCTTTTTGTTATACATCTAACCCTATCAATGACTGTCTCCTCTGTGTGCTTTCAGCCCAATGACTTCTCTGTGTCTCTGAAGGCGGCCGGTAAGAATAAGCACTTTAAAGTGCAGCAGTTGGACGGAGCGTACTGCATCGGCCAGCGCAGGTTCACCTCCATGGACGAACTAGTGGAGCACTACAAGAAAGCCCCCATCTTCACCAGCGAACATGGAGAAAAGCTGTACCTGGTCAAAGCGCTGCTGTGATTCACACATCCTCACACCTACACTGGATCTCACACACACACACACAAACACAAACAAACACACAGGCTTCATACACACTAAATACACTTAATACTAATGCCACTCCCTAACCGTCTTAACTCAAGCCTTAGCTCTGGACCCTCTGGCTGTGGCGCTTGTAACCACATCCAGATCGCAGTCACTCCTCTGAGGTTTCAAGTCTGTCGCCCTCTGGTGGCGACCAAGTGAAGCTCGTTCTAGCTGTTCAACCAAGCAGTCAACCCCAAAGACAGTGAGCACTGTGTCAGCCGCTTCCTCCACGTACAGCACAGTGCAGAACAAGCCTGTCTCCTGGATGTGCTGTGGCCACGTCCGCCGCTAACAGAACGCCTGAGGCCTTGTTAGGGGTCGAGCTCTCCTTCTGATGTCATACATGATGTCCATTTACTATCACGCACATTGTAGGTTACACCATTGCTCTTAAACCGCACAGGAGGACAGACAATAACAGCTTGAAAAGGACTTGAGCCTCTGAGGGACCTTAATCTGGTGTTGTCCTGTCAACTTGCTGGCCATTATTTTATTTTTAAAGAAATGCTTGTTCCTGCGTTAACTACTTCTTCTTCTTCTTCTTCTTTTTTTTTTTAAAGATAATTTAAATTCCTCTCGGGATGTTTGAATCATTGCTCTTTCATACAATGACTTCACAAAGTGACCAGAACCACTCTCTTGCCTTTTTTCTCCTAATTTTCATCATTCCTCGACATGATTTCTCTTCCCATTTGAACTTATGTCTTCTGTCACTTTCTCAACTTCCTCCACAGACCTGGTCAGTAGTAGTGACGTTATTGAGAATCCGAACACAAGACTTTCTTTGGTACTTCTGAGGCGCAGTGTTGGGAGCACTAATGCAATAGGGGAGACCTCTGATTTCCTGTAGAGTCTGAATGTTTTTCAATGTAACCAAATGTGCCACCCTGTACCCATACTACTGGCTCCAGGTCTGCACTGCACTCACCACACTTGGCATTCATTCATAGCTCTATGCTCATGCTTTATATCGTGTCACATTAAACATGTTCCTGCCCTGTTCTCCAATATGTGTCTGTAGCTACATGAGGATACTGACTGAAGAATGATTTAAAAAAAAAAAAAAAAAGAAGCTTCTCTTGGTAACACTTTGGAGTGACTACACTTGATCTAGATCTGAACAAATGCAGTTATGAAAGAGTTCCTCTTCTGATGGAGCATTTGTCAGAGATAAGTGCGTCTTTGCAAATCGTGTGATTACACAGAAGAGAATGTAGCAGGAACAGTGTAATTGTTCTCAATTAACTGAACAATTTAGTGATTGACTAAGACCCCAATTACAGAGTAACAGAGAAGGGGCAGCCCTGAGCCCTCCACTAATGAATCACAAATTATTGTCAATAAAGGATTTGGAAATGCACAATTAATGAGACACTACAGCAACAGACTGCAAGGTGACGGCTATTGACCGCTCGCTCAGTCCCTCCCCAGAGCGGTGATTTACAAATCATAGTGTAGCAAATACAGAAATGCAAGGCAGGTCTGTCTAAAAGTAAGCCAACGAGAGAAGGTGTAAATCCCAAGCCTAGAGAAGCAGATTAAATGATGTGATTATCTGTTCTAATGTCATTGACCAGTTAGATGCCTGGCTAACGAGCATTCTTCATAACCCAATTACCAGAATAAAATGTGTGCATTGTGCATATTGGGTCTAGGCACAAAGGCGCTTGGTTGGGGGTTTGAAAAAATACGCCACAAACGCATCTGGAAGATAAAAATAATCTAATTTTGTAGTTGTTTCTTGCTGGGCAGCCATCTTGGCTAAGTCTCATGCCAGCAAAGGTCCCTCCTTTTCTCTCCTGACAAGATAGTCAGCTCAAATACATCATCTGAGCATTATAGGTGTCACACATGGTAGAAATGTTGATATGATGCATAGAAAACATGCACATTTATCCCAGTCGTGCTTTTGTTGAAATGTACAACGACAACGTTTTATTCTGGCAACTGGTCTGTACCACCTGTAGCAGTAAGGAGACATCACTTACAACATGATTAGCCAGTTAGCCACAGCAGATAAAATCTGTCAGCGATGGTTGTCGTTCAGGATGGCAAAATCTATGAGAAGCCAGCCTGATGTCTGCCTCTGAAATCAAGTACAAATGTTGAGTCGTTAAAGTGCCATCGTTTGCATTTTAAACCGAAGCTGATGCTGTGCGAGAATGGAACGTTGGGCAGACGGAGCAACAGAAGCCAAGGGCAGTGGGACTTATCGAACGATCAATTTCCCTCATCTTGTCCTGTCAACAAACCAAATATACGGTCATCTGGTCTATAATGAAAAAGTACTAGTCCTACCAAACGTTTTCAGTGTTTCTCTTCTTTTGCTATGTGCATTTGTTTACCAATGGAAGTGTTGTTGATCACGGGGTCCTCAGCTTTTATATGATATATCTGAATGTTATTGAGCATTGTTATTTAATTCTTGTCTCCACTGTATGTATATATTCAAAATAAGATGAGGTGCATATATGAATCGTTAAGATCAAACTATGGTACTGTATCACCGACTACGTGATGAGAATTGAAATACTTTTGTTCAATAAAACTTTTTGAAGAATACTAAAAAATCAAACGTGTTGTAATGTATGATTGGTTGTAATCTTCACAGTGCTGCTGGTTATTGTTTAAATGAAGCTACTGTGAAGCTGTGTCTCCCTGTTACCGCGACCGGGAGGCCACTCGCCAACTAAACGCTTAAATAAGAAAGCTTGGTAAGGAACAATCTGGGATTCAGTGTCTCTCTCAAGGACACCTTGACGGGCGAACAGGAGGAGCCACAGATTGAACAATCAACCCTGCGCGTAATGACCGACACACACGGCCACCTGAGCCTCAGCTGCCCGATCTGTCTTCCAAACCTGTGTTCCACAGGTACAAAAAGGCTCACACAGCCACCAAAATTACAAACAGGAGTTGAAGTTAAGAATGGGTGTCAAATAAAAGGGAAACCCAAAACAAAGTGTTCGATTGTACAAGAGTCTGCAACCCTATCAGAAGGATGGAACACCATTCTGTCTGAGTGCCGTCTAACACGTCCCGTATGTTTTCAACAATATGTTGTTTTTTGTAGGTGCCATTAGGCTTTGAAACCATTGAGTGAGTCCCTGTGTTCTGCGGATTGTGGCATTGTCATCCCTGCAAAGGTCACTCCCATCAGGATAGAAACATTTCCTTATTGTTATCCTAGGATAAGCTGATAACTCAGAACAATTTTATTGATTTGCTGCCAATCTTCTCTCTATGGGAAAAAGTGAACAAGACCATACCAGCAAAATGCTCCTCCACATCATAACAGAGCTACCGTTTGCATGTTTCTCCAGTCATTTATTTACATTTTCCTTGGATTTTTCACATGTCTGTACACTCTATTATGCACTCAATGAACATTGGTAATTTGGGATTAAAATAGGCTTACACTTGGAAACCATAGCTTGAAGAAAACAAGCTTAAGGATGAGTTCATCCAGAAATGAAAATCCAGTTAATATCCCCCCCAACGCTGATGGAGAGTCAAGTGAAGTTCAAAAAATGTTTCGGGAGTTTCGCGGCGAAACAACGTCATGTCATTCTCCTAAACATCTGAAGTAGATGGGGACTTGTTTTCACAGGCAAAAAACGGAAATGTGAAAACTTCAGACGAGTTGACATCGTATTTGGGGCGAGTAGATAATGAGTGAATTTTCATTTTTGGGTGAATGCATCCAATAATTCAGGTCTCATGTACTAAATCACTCTGAATGATTTTATACTGAAGAGTAGAGTAGACCCGATTTAAAAAACAGTTCATTCAAGGAGTGTACAGGTGTGACTGGGTGCTTGTATTTTGTACTCAAAATGTATTATAAGCTCGTCAATGATTAGTTATTTTGCAGAATGTTAAACTTCACATTTGACCAAACTCAGACTGCAATATATAACTATAAACTATAATGTTGTCTTAATATGGCCTTTTTTCAGTAGCCTAAATCTTACATCGGATCACTGTGGTGCTTCTACATTCTGAGAGTTTGTCCTGTGTATAAACTCTGTCAGCCATCATCAATCCCCTCAGGCCGCTCGAGCCCTGTCTTCGAACAGCTCCGTCCCTCACACTGTATCCGTCAGCTGGTGCTCCCACATTCTGCCTAATCTTCAAGGTCACCGGAGAGTGTTTTGCATCTGCATCAGTCACGATTAGACCACCATCTGCCTCAGCTTTGATGGCAGAGAGCTGCCAACAGTTGGGATTACATGTTTCTATGTGAGGCTGACAACCGCAGCCTCTCAGCACACCTCCTCACAGCGTTGTGGTTTATTTTCTATACCTGAGAGCACGTTCCCCTGTGGAGGGATGTCTGCTTCCCACAGGAACATCTGAAAAGGACAGCATTTTTTGTTATGGTTAATGGAAAAACAATGGAGGAGGAGATATTTTGACATTGCAGAACTGTTGATGAAGTGTGAGCTGCAGTGCCGGCAAATCACCACACGATGGCAGTATTGGGCTTCTCGTGTTGAGAGCACAGCATCATTTCAGGTTGCTTTCCAGTTAATTCAATGTCCTGTAGTGACACTAGGATTATGCACTTGAATGTCAGCGACTTTTGTTCCCCGTGTGACTTCCTGCTGTCTGGGCAGAACCGTTCACAACGAGCTCAGTGCAGAAACAGTTTATTGAAAGCAGAACACGGGGGGCAGCTCAGCCTGTCGACTGTGCCCCTCGTTCATGTAATTTGAAATGAAAGAATTCAAGTTTGGCTTAGTATCAGAATCTTTTAAAGTTAAAATCTGTGTTGCATTAAGGGCTTCAGTTTCAAAAAGTAAGCAATAGGGAAGACCACACATGAGCTGTCCCTTAGGAGAAAATGAGTGGAGGTCAGGGTAAAGAGCCGACTGCTACCAGGTTAAAGGTTTAGTGTGTAGGATTTAGAGGGCTCTGTCGGCAGAAATGGAATATAAAACTCATAATAATGTTTTCATGAGCGTCTGATCACCTGAAATTGAGAATTGTTGTGCTTTTCATTACCTTAGAACAGCCTTTTATGTATACAGAGAGAGCAGGTCCTCCTCCACGGGGTCCACCACGTTTCTACAGAAGCCCAGAATGGACACGCCAAACACACAGTGCTTTAGAGAGGGCCAGATGAGAGTTATTATGTGTGTTTCAATCTGCAAACTCTTCTCTAAAGGCCACTCAGTCCTACACACTGGGTCTTTAAAAAATAACTCGACATCTTGAATCTACCTTTGTGTCAGTGTATGTTCAGTTCTCTTATTTTGCTATCAATCGATTAAACATTGTCAGCCAAGCAGACATCGTAAATAAACAGCAAAATGTAAAAGAACTAACCAAACATCAATAGCTGAACACACATTGATACATAGAGGACAAAGGGCTAGAAAACCAATCCTTCCACCCAAAATCTTAAATGATGTTAATGATAATACTAATGATATGATCATATGATTATGATTCGATTCATATTACTAAACCTCACTTTTACTTTTGTGTTGAAGTAGGAAGCCTCCTCATAAACTGCAAATTTCATAACAGTGTTCCCAGAGAGTTTTTCTGCGGCAGTTTTTTATATATATTATTATTATTATATTATTATTATTTGTATCTATTATTATTTGTATATATTATTATTATTTCGGTGGTTGTCTTGTCCATTGGCCAATCGGGGTGGGTGAAGTTAGGAGGGAAAACTCTTGTGGGGCAATTAATAGCCGGTGATTGTAATATTATACGTGGATAAACAAGAGTATCCAGCTTGTATTGTTAGGGTTAAAATGATCATTGTCAGGTGTTATATACATATATACAAATATATTTGAAAGCTGTCATAGTCAACCTAACCACCAGTATTGGGAGAAAAAAAAATGGATCAAAGAAAATGTTATACAGTTATAAAGTTTCATGTACAAGTGGTTCGAGGCTGTACCTATAAGGATAAGAGGGCTGTGGGCTTATACAGGAACTGAAATCTGTTGTTTGGCATAAAATAGAGCACTTCCACAGAGAAGTGTGTGGGAGAGGCAAAGGTAAGTATAGTTTATAAAGTGCAGATGAGTGAAGGTATGATGAGAATGATCGCTTTGCAGTGCGACAACATAAAGGGTGTACTTTGTGGAGGATTCTGTCAAAAGAGAACCAGAAACAGAAATGACAGACAGATTGGAGTAAATGGAGTATTTGGAGGGCAGAATATATGACGCCTCATCAATACAGCAGCCGGGTTGTTAGGAAGCATTAATACAGACAGGATAATGATTCCTCCGTCTTGCTCTTTACGTTTCTTCTCCTCAAGCCTCTCTCTACATTATTCAGCCCCTTGATACGCTTTGCCCTAATGGAAATGCTTTTATCCGATCCCTTTCTCTACATTTTCACTCGCTCCATGTCCCTTCGACATGAGGTGGCTTCTTTCTCCAAGGATAAAGGCTGGAGATGTTTCTTTAATGGTCTTATTGTTGAATCTTGTGAAAGGCCCAAAAGCATCAATGAATTTATCACATAAACACATGAATATGTCATACTATTTATCGAGCATATTTGCTTTAAGAAAAAAAAAAAAAAAAAAGACTTAAAGCAACATTATGTTCCTTTTGTACCTTGAAATAAAGTGATGTTGATGGTACAGTGTCTTTAATAGGGTGAATTTGTTTTTGCAGTATGTGACTTCAGTGAGAGGGTAGATCACAGCGTTACATACGTGTTTACTTCAACATACATGTTTTCAACACATAGCATTGTTATGACGTAAAGAGTTTCGTTTGTAGTCAGCACCTACAGTACGTCTGACAAACTGTTACAGACCAGGGGTTTTGATTTACCACATTGTTGTTACACTCAGGAACTGTGGGGGGTGCCAAATCACACAAAATGCCAATTTCTACGTAATGTTGCTATAAACTATCAATTGACCACCAAAACAGTTACATTTTTGTTACACGAAATTGTGTTTATTTAGTCATATTTTCTTTTAATCTAAGTTTTGTGTTTCTACACTGTCGGATATTTATTTATTTTACGACTTAAGCCGTTAAAAAATCATTCAAATGAAGCAATCTAAGAGGCCGTCCGTACGAAAACGCTCTTTTGCGAAAACGCACATTTTTTGTATCATTTTGGCCGACCGTCCACACGGATCCTGAAAACGCATTTTTTAGAAAACGGGTCTCAGGGCGGAAAAATCAGAAAACGCAACCCTCCCGATCTCGTGTGGACAGCGAATCCGAATACTTTCCGAAACGATGACGCCATCGCCCCACCCCTCAAAGATTGTTTTCGTCCGCGTGGACCATCCCTAATGGAGAGAAAAAAAACCAAACTCCGTCTGGATCGCTCAAAACTCTTGTTTACATGGCGGTTACACAACCTGTAACCAAGTCTGGACAAGTAGGCCCCGACTTGTTTTTAGGTGTTACAAGTTAAGTAAGTCAGATGCCATTGAATTCTATTGCTTTCAAGAACGATTCCAATTACATCAATGTTGAGGTTCATCCTGACTCACACACACACATGCACGCACGCACGCACGCACACACACACACACACAGACACACAGCATCCGGCTGCTGTAAACAAACCAGTGCACAAGCCTCTGCCTGATGCAGGTGCCCACACACAGCTCTCTCACAGTTTCAACTTGCTTGTGCCATCACCTAAAACTCTGCATTACAAGTTGGTCATGAATATGCTATTCGCAACTCTTGTTACAGACCATGGTGAAACTATCAAGTAAACTTCCTCATATACATATTTAAGATTAGTCCTCTCTGTCACATAAACGCAAACTTGAAAATGTTTCGGTCAGGCAGAAATGTAACGGTGAGGTAATGTATTCCTTTTACATTTTAAACACCTTCACCGGCTTCCTCGGTCGCTCTCTGATGCTTAGTCTGAGAAATCTCACACACCATTACTTTAAATACAACGATGGATTCCCTTGGTTTGAACATTTTTAAAAACATTTACACAACTCAACAAAATAGCCAACAAAGGTCTAATTGTTTTGGGACATTTAATACAAAAATGTTACATTATATCTTTAAACTTGAGCTTGTGATAAAGCGATAGATAAAATTCAGTTTTTGCACTGGAGGACATGCTTCTCCTTGTCAGATAAAAAGAGGTTTATCTCGGACAATTCATTTGCCTTTGCCTGACATACAGGGACGCACTCTGCAAAAATTCCTCTTTTCATTTTATCGACAGTAAATTGCCACATCACCGTGCACTGGGGCTGGCGGGCACACTTATCTGTAAAGCTATTACCACCATCTTAACCATGTGAACAGCTAGATCCATACATCGTAAAATGCGGTTCCTTCCTGGGACTTCAAGTCACTTCTGTCAGTGCGTGTTATCTCTCTATCGTGCAGAGGGCAGTGCATGTAACTCTAAAACACTTTCCACAAACTGGATCAAACGTTTTCGAAAGCATAGTCAGGCAGACAAACCCTATCTGCACCATCAGAAAGAGAAAAATAGAGAGAGAGATAGAAATCACGATCACAGATAAAGATGTATGTAAACAATGAATGCAACACGACATATAACAGGTTCTTAAGCCAGTGCTCAGAATAGAAACAAAGCCACACTTGGAAATTGTGCAAGTTTATGTAATTTTGTGCAATTTGCAAAGTTTTCAAAGCTAAAGGCTGTAAAACCCAGTTAAATCATACACACATGTGCTCGAAATCTCACTTCCAGTTCATTGGTTTCATTTGCATCAATCATCCAGAGGCTGGTTTGTAAAGTGGCTCAGGAGAGAGTTGATGGGACAACCAGTGGATCTCTAGCTCTGGCTATGAAATCACTCATTGGCTATGGTGGGCATAGGAGCTCATAACTTCAAATGAAGTGTCAGTCAATAGCTCAGAAGTTGGTAGCCAGCTTAGGTAAATCTGTGTGGTGTTTTGCTTTCATTTGCGGAGTTCTTTGTCACACAACCTGTTTCTGGCTCTGTACAGCATGTCTGCTGTGCTGTGGCGGCTAATAATCCTCAGTGAGAGAGAAATGGACAGAGAAATGGAAAGGAAAGGAAAGGAAGATAAGAATGTTTACACAAATTTCAGACGCCCTGGGGAGAAGAATTCCCATTTCAATCACCAATCAAAGTCTAAAAACAGTCACATTTGTTGCTAGTCATGTTGCCATCTCGTCAAAATATTTAGCTGAAATGGACCTACTGGACATTTGGGAATAACAGAAGGCGACTTTTGTTGGAGGGGCGGCTGTAGCTCAGCGGGTAGAGCAGGTAGGCTAGTGACCGGAATGTCGCTGGTTCAAATCCTTGTGTCCTTGAGCAAGATACTGAACCCAAAATTGCTCCTGAGTGCCCTGCGATGAGCTTGTGACTTGTCAAGGGAGTACCCTGCCTTCGCCCGGAGACAGCTGGGATTGGCTCCAGCAACAAACCCCGCAACCCCTTGAAAAAGGGATAAAGCGGTTACAGGCGATGACATGACTTTTGTTGGATTTTGAAAACACAAAATCAATCAATACATTTGAAATGCAGAATAGAAGTTTCTTGATCAGCGGTCTCAAACCTTTGGACTTTGGAAAAATGGGCAGCAATCATTTTCACTCTGTGAAATAGCTGAAAGTAACCAAGTCTGAGAGGTTCGTCTTCTGTCGGAGCGCTGTGACTCGTCCTCTGGCCAACAACAGAAAGACACAGCATGAATTCTCTGAATGTCCTCAGAGAAAAACAAACATTGGCGGACAGGATAAATGGATGGATATTAGAAAAAAACAAAACAAAACACCTACTTTACACCCAGTGGCTGAATGGTGGGACAGTCTGTCTGGACACCAGGTGTGAAAACTGTCTGGTACATACCAGGCGTGAAAACTGCCTGATGCATGCATGCATGCTTCATCTGCTTCCGTTTCCACTCTCCCCTTTTAACCTCAGAAAGATCCAAATTAGTGCAGCAGCTCAAGGCTAAAAATCTCCCGCTGAGCTCTTGATGGTTGTGACAACAACAGTTAAATATATATCGTAATAAAAATAATTTGTCTGTCGATATGAGAGGAGGGCCAGCGGCTGGATCCAGATGTGACCTCTCCTTTATTTTACCTCACCTTGCCTAAAAACACGAGATTTTGACAACAAATGGGGACATTTTTACACCATGAAACGCTGAACAGACATGAGACGTGTGAAAGGAGCTCTGTGATGTGCTTTGTGGACAGGCGGGCAGGTGTGAAGAGGCGAGATGTGCAAAACAAACATGCACGCCTTCCTGTCTACTTCTAATCAAGTTGCAGCCTTCTTCCTGGGATCAGTCAGAGAGGGAGAGGATGAGCGAGAGCAGCATGAGCGTAATCTCCGGCAGCTCAGGTGAGACGAGATGGAGGAGGATATATGATGGGGCAAAGATGTACATGGAAGCTTTTTAAAATTCTTCATGGATGCACGCAGTAATGTGGCGGCCTGTTCTCAGGGACATGTAACATTTCAGCAGCCAATGTTTTTTAAAATTCTGATTGAGATGCTCTATTCACACACACACACACACACACACACACACACGTTTCTCCAGGATTACTTTATTTCATCTCTTTTGTCTTTCAGTTCCTGGGAGCATGCGAGCTCTGTGTGTGTCAGTGCTGCTCGTCTCCCTTCTGCTCAGCCTCCTGCCGTCTATAGGTACATCAGCGGCTCACACAGAGCATTACACATGAGCGGTCTTGACAGTGTAATATGCAGTAATTCTGACATGATGGACAAAGTGTGAAATAATGTTCACACCTCTCTCTCTGTCTCCGTCTTTCTTGACAGGAGCAGAGGAGAGCGTCGCCGGCGGGAGGAGGGAGGACAGGGAGAAACGAAGCCCACCCTACTGGGGCCTGTGGTCGTCAGACTTTTATGGGTGGCTGGAGGAGCTGCGAGCTCGGGCAGATCACGAGGGGATGCAGGACCTGGCTCGCACCTTCTGGTCTCACTTCCCCATCAGCACCGGGCTGGGCTACGATAGTCCCCAGTCTGACCCGAAACCTGAGGAGTGAGGATGAAGAGAGACAGGGTGCAGATTTAAGAGTGTGAGGGTGGGTGGAAGTGTCCTTCAACATGTGTTTACATGTTCACAGCATGGGGACGTAGATATTTTAACACTCATTGATGTCTGTATTTATGACAAATACATGTCTTATACATGTCTTATACAACACTTTATATATCATATTTGTTGCAATTGCCAGAATAAATGTCGACAATGTTTATTTCTGCAAACTACAGATATGTTCAAACATTTCTTTGTGTTTCTGCTTATTAATTCTTTAGATTCTATTTTCAGTTCATTCTTGTGACAATGCTGTGCTTATAGTGTGATCAGGCGTAAGCACAAAAACCACTTACCAGAAGAAAAAAATATGATTTGGCTTAAAATACTTATTTTGTTCGTGACAAACTGCCTCGACATGTACCTTGGTCTAGTTAAAAGTTTGGTTTGTAGAAATGTTTACTGCCACCATTGCAAGGCGACTGAGCTTCTGCCCCAAATGATAATGAGACAAATTAATTTACATTGTGTTTTCCTACAGTGATGTTATGTTTTAGCAGCTTTACTGTTTATGTTTAATTCAGTCTAATACAACACTTGTGCAAAAATCTTCTCTTCATGAAAATTTGAAGGTTCTTTTCATCCTTTCAACCCTCATGATTTTCATTGTCTCCTCTTGGGGTCACACTTCTCTTGTTTTCTCTCCCGAATATTTTTCCCTTTTAGTTATCACAACCTGTTTCTGGCTCTGTACAGCATGTAGTCTGCTGTGCTGTGGCGGCTAATAATCCTCAGTGAGAGAGAAATGGACAGAGAAATGGAAAGGAAAGGAAAGGAAGATAAGAATGTTTACACAAATTTCAGACGCCCTGGGGAGAAGAATTCCCATTTCAATCACCTTGAGGAGGCTGCAGGGCATTGGCGTGGGCAGACTCTCTAAGGGGCAGGGGCAAAACATGGACCAAATACTACTTTATGCCGCAGATATACACAAGTTCACACATTGTTTCCTGAGAATTATTTATTTTGTTGTTCAAAAAGGTGTTTAATCAACTGTAGGACCCTTCTGTAGTAGGACAGTATCAGACAGCATTAGTTTGAGCTCAGTGTGGCTAATTAACTGCCAACTAACACATTTTGTTGATTATTATGGATATCAGTCTGCAGGACTTTTTTCGATCAACTATTCTAACATTGCTGTGCACTTTTGCTGAAGTTAAGGATCTGAGTACTTCCACCACCGGGCGTTTCAGAGACTCCAAACTGACGTAAAGCATAATTTTTTCTGCAGCAGATTTGGACATGAAAAATACCTTAATGGTTCATAATCCTCTTTATAGGCATTCTCATGAAAATGTAAGGAAGAGAGAGTCAACATGATAAAACAAGGTAAATGAACCTCAGGGTTTTTTTTTAAAATCTTTTAGCTTAGTAAAATGTGTCCTCTGTGGTTTTGATCTTGAGAGTCGTCTTTTGAGAGTGTTGCTGTAAGCCTTCAGGGACGTCTGTGTGCCGAACTGTGAGACAGACACTAAAGTGAATCTGAGTTGGCTCAGTCGAGTCAAGTCTGAGGAGAAAGGGAGAGGGATGATGGAGTCGAATACATTGCATATATTTACATCTGACACATTTACCTTATTTTCACTTGGATGATACTTTCATGCTTTTTCGGGCAAATAAAAATAAAGCTCTGTACATGAGTTGTCGTGTCCAGGGATGGTTCTATATAATGTAGTATATAGTGTGTGACATTCTTGTTTTCTGTCTTTATTTGAATGTCCAGGATAACTTCTAATCTAATAGCTGTTAACAAAAATGTGCAACAATTTGAAAACAGAAGACGGCGTATGTGAAAACCAATGTACTGTAGGTCAAAGCGACCACAATCCCGGCTTACGGCAACAGCAAGGAGATGAAGAGGGAGAAGAATTCTCCAGACTCCCTCTTAAAATCTCTGAATTTTGTGTGTGGTTGAGTTGAGAGAAATGTTATAAGCTTTGTACAATGCTTTCCACGATCAATTCTTAATCACTTGGTCCTTCTTGTAAATTCGGCAAATGTTTGTTGTGACCAGAATTGTCACCCCGAATCCTCAGGACCTCAACTCTGTAAACACTGGAGGGAGAGAAGATTGAATGATCACACAGAGTCAAAATTAACTTTCGCCTGTTGCAAGAGGGAGAACTCAACAGCTCAATACAGATCACGTGACCTGCTCCTGCAGCTGTACCCCAAGAGTTCCGAGTTTTCCGTTGTTTGCAGGCTCGTTTTATTGCAATCAAAGGGGCGTTACATTTCATAAAGCATAACCATATTTAGATACATTTTACAGTTTGCTCCACATCTTGTTGTTTGGTTGGGGGTGTTTTTAGGGTAGGGGGTGTTTTAAGCCATAAATGGGTGCATTCACACTTTGCTTCATATCCTGGTTGGGGGTGTTTTGCTTCCCCCCCCTGTCGTACCATCCCCTGTGCTCAAGGACGCATATTTGTATCTTACTCCTCTGCTTCACTTTTGCTTTTGTAACTTTCCACTCTTCTCCTATACAGGGGTTACTCTATGTGTGCATAATAGACTGTTTGTCATCTGAATATCATAAAGCATAGAGAATATAAAAATCCACAATTCCCCCTTTTGAACTCATATATAGAGTTCAACACCAATAAAATTCAAAACAAACACACACTTGATATAAAAACAGCAAGAAGTATGGATACAGTATAAATCAGCGAGTAAAAAATAGCATAGTTAAGCTAAAAACGGTCAGCAACATCTTCTTCATCTGAGTCTGGAGATTTATCGGTCAGAAGCGGCACCATGCGAGTGGAATCTTGTGAGTGAGGAGCGATAGCTGTTGTGATTATGATTCACATGCATGTGGTTCCTGTAAGAGCTAGTTTGGTCAAAGCCCAAGCAAATGCTCCTAAAATAGCTAACCAACATAAGACAAGAATGAAAACAGTGAGATCCTTCATCCCATCTAAGACGACGACCTAAAGGTTCAAAACATACACTCAATCACACTCAAATAAAAAAATAAAAAAAAAATAAGAGAATAAACAAAAAAGCCCTGTTTTTTGGTGGTAGTTTGGCACACTACATGTAGGAGAGGAGCGCTATTTCACCTCCTCCCAGCCGGGGTTTCTTCGTTCTTCAGACTCCAGGGGTAGACTACCCTGGAGTCTTTGGTCACTGCAGGGGATTATTCTGCCCCTTTCTTGGCAGGACCTTCTACTGAGTCAGCCGACTCAGCGTTCTGCTCCTGGAGGTTTCTGTGTATGTCGGCCACAGTACGTTGTGGCTCCTCTGCTGCTGCGCACTGGCTCCAGTGGAACCAGGTGTCCCCCTTTCCTTTAAGGCGGACGGCGTGTGTTGTTCTCTCGGTGATCTGGAACGGACCTGTCCACCTAGGCTCCGTCCACTTTCTTTTGATTACTCTCAGTAACACCCACCCCACCTCTGGGGATGTGTGTCCACTCTCCTCCGTGCGTTGGCTCTGGACCTGTTTGGAGAAATGTGACACCAAACTATGCAGTTCGTTATAATACGCTCTTTTAGTCATTGTTTGTCCCTCCTCTTCTGTTAGAGGAAGTTTAGAGCTTGGTCCTGGGAAAGCTCTCCCTGTTTGTAGCTCGTGGGGAGTAAAACCTGTCGAGGTATTTACCGAGCTACGTATTGACATTAGGGCTAGTGGTAGGGCATCTACCCAATTGAGTTTGGTCTGTGCACAGATTTTTGCCAATTTGGTTTTGACTGATTGATTCATCCTTTCCACTTTTCCCTGGGACTGTGGATGATACACTGTCCCAAACCCATGTTTTAAACCCAGCATTGCCTCCACCTGCTGGAGGTCTTTATTTTTGAAATGTGTTCCATTGTCAGATCTAATTTTCTCAGGGAACCCGTGTCTAGGGATGTAATGGTTAATCAGACTTTTAATCACAGTCTGGCTGTCCTCCCTCTTTGCTGGCCATGCTTCCGGCCACCCTGTGTATGCATCCACACACATCAATATGTATCGATACCCTCGAACTGTCTGGATCATGTCAGTATAGTCTATTATGATCTCTTTTCCTGGGTTGGTCTGTAAAGGGTATCGTCCTGGTTCTGGCTTTATTGTTGGTTTCACATTAAACTGTGTACACTGTTCACACGTTTTAGTCAGGTATTGAGCCATGTCTTTCATGTACGGATGCCACCAGTGGTTCAGGTTCCTCATCATCTGAGCGACTCCTACGTGGCCTATCCCATGTGCTTCTTCCATAGCTGTCTGTCTAATTTCAGGAGGTAAAAGTGGTCTGCCGTCTGGACCACGCCATAGTCCATCTACTTCAGTCGCCCCTCGTGCTTTCCACAGAGTTTTCTCCTGTGGAGAGGCTTTGGTCTGTAAGTCAACTAGTCTTTTTAGGTCGATCGGTGGTCCGGTCTCTGTCTCGGAGCATAGTAGTATGGCTCTTTCTACGTACCCTGCTGCTTGTTCGCTGTCTGATCAGCTGCATTGTTCCCTCTGGCTATTTTGTCTTTCCCTGTGCTGTGCCCTTTGCACTTGATGATTGCTACTTTCTTTGGTAACAATAATGCTTCTGCTAGTTCTTTCATTTCGGTCTCATGTTTGATTGGTTTGTCTCCAGCTGTTATGAATCCTGCTCTGAGCCACTGTCCTAATTCCACATGGACTGCTCCAGTGGCATAGGCTGAGTCTGTGTAGATGTTTACTTCCTGTTCTTGTGCTATTTTTAGAGCCTCTATTACAGCCACTACTTCTGCTCTTTGGGCGGATTGTGTTCCTTCAAGTCTCTCTGCTTTTAAGACAACTGTCTCTTTGCCCTGATCTTCTACTACTGCGTATGCAGCGCGGAGTCCATCTTGTTCGTGTCGGAAACAACATCCGTCTGTGAAAAGATCTCTAGCTCCTTCTATCGGGCTGGCCTGTAGGTCTGTTCTAACCTTTTCATCTTTTGCTGCTCTTTCTACACATAGGTGTGGTTCTCCTGCACCTATCTGGTCTGCCATGTTTATCCCCTCGTGTGTAAAGGTGATGTTTGGTGCTTCTAAGATTTTACTTAGTCGTCTCTGTCTCAGTGTGGTCAGCGTAAAAGTTTCTGAGTTAACATACGCTACTACACTGTGTGTTGTCAGGATTTTAAGCTGGTGCCCCATGACGATGTGCGCAGTTTTTTGGATGATTTTTGCTATCCCTGCCGCATGTTGCGTGCAAGGAGGATGCCTTCTTTCCATGTTATCTAGCATTATGCTCACAAACATGAGAATCACTCTCTCTCCCCCTTTTCTCTGGAACAGGATGCCATTTATGCATCCTTCTGTTCCAGAGACATCAAGAAAAAATGGCTGTTTGTAATCAGGTGTTGCAAGTTCAGCAGCAGTTGCAAGGGATTGTTTTAGTTCGATAAAGGCTTTTTCCGCCAGTTGTGTCCATTCTACTTTAGCCGAAAGATTTCGCATGCCCTGATCCCTGACCAGCTGCCGGAGTGGTTGAGTCAATCCCGTGTAGTTTGCCACGAAGTTTCTACTGTAGCCTGTCAAGCCAAGAAATGATAATACGTCTTTTACCTTCTCAGGTTTGGGGTGATGTAAGATCGTTGATCGATGCGCTGGAGACAAGCCCACCCCCTTTTGTGATACCATTCTTCCCAGAAATGAGACCTGTTTACGAGCAATTTGTAATTTTGATTTGCTGACTTTGAACCCTGTTTTGGCCAAATGTTCAAGGATAGTTTTGGTGGCAGCTAGACAAAGGGCGGCGGAGGGCGCGGCGATCAATAAATCATCAACGTATTGGACCAGAGTGGTGTTTTCTGGTAGCGCGCAATCCTTTAAAACTTGCTTTAGTACCTGATTAAAGATACCTGGGGAAAGGGCGAAACCCTGTGGGAGTCTGGTATATCGCAGCTGCCTGCCTTGATATGTAAAAGAAAAAATGTCACGGCATTCTTCAGCGAGTGGTAGACAGAAAAATGCGTTGGCTAAGTCAATGCATGAAAACCATGTTTGTGATGGATCGAGGTTAGCCAGAGCCACATAGGGGTTAGGCACTGGCACCGTGGGCGTAAGAAGTATGTCATTAATACACCTTAAGTCATGTGCCATTCGATATTTCCCTGTACCTTTCTTCTCTACTGGTAAAATAGGGGTGTTCCAAGAGGAGTATGATTGCTCTAAAACACCGGCTTGTAACAATCCTTCGATTGTGTCTGCTATGCCTGCCTCTGCCTGAGGTTTATGCGGATATTGTCTTATCCATAGCGGCGAATCAGTTTTCACTTTAAATGTTACTGGAGTGCATTTAGTGAGTCCCACGTCCGTGGGACCCTCAGCCCACAAATGGTCAGGCAGTGAGGAAAGAATTTCCTGTGCCAGGTAGTGATCTGTTTTTTCTCTACCGTGCGAGCGAGTGATTTGGTCATGTTGTAACGTCGCTATATCTGAGCTGTTTGTCAAGATTTTATAGGTGCGCGTAGAGTCAGAGAATAAAACCTGCGGAATTTCAGTATGTCTCCAATCCGAGACACTTAATGCCCTTTTTACCATCCCACCTAATTCTTTAGCCTGATGCTGAGGATGTACAGCCAGCGAAACATGAGGGGCAGCTTCGTCCTCCATCATGTACCACTGCAACTGTTCAGGAGCCAAATCAACACCCGCAGCCACCCCTTCTGGTGCAACGTAAATGTTTTGACTATGTACATCCCAACACACCCCTTCAAGTTGATCCCTGAATTTCTCCTGATACCAATCAGTTTGTTGTCTATCATAAAACAGAGTCACATGCGGAGGGTCGGGGGGAGAGACAAACGGTTCGATTTGGGCTATCAAGGGCTTCCACTGCAGGTACGCAGAGAGGATGCCAGATGTGTCGGGGGTCTCTGGCTTTATCATGCCCCAGTATATGTCCGCGCATGCTTCTTCGACGGGAGCCATCAAATATTGACCTCCGGAGGGAGTGCCTGAGCAGTGTAAGGTGGTACGGTCTGGTAAAGTCACTGCGAGCCCGTCCGGGCTACACAAAATGGAGGCTCCCAGTTTGATGAGGAGGTCCCTCCCCAACAAATTCGCAGGGACGGTGGGGGAGTGGACAAAACTGTGCATCAGTGTTTGCCCCCCAATTTGAGTCGTTAGTGGAATAGTAATTGGCAGAGTTTGTTTTTCCCCAGAGAAGCCCATGACCGTAATGCGCTGTTTCGAGAGTTTGTCAGGTGGTGCCTGAATAAGTGTGGAACAGGTAGCACCCGTATCCACTAGGAAAGGGAGCACGTCTGTGTCGACCTTTATCGACAGCATCGGGTCTGCCGGATTGCTGCTGTCGGAGCCTCTCCGTGGGGTGTGCTATTGTTGTTGGTGCGCCTCTCCGTCCCAGCGTTCCCATCCGAACGCGGGAAGCTGGCGTGCAGCTGGAGCACTCTGCCCGCGAGGCTGTGGAGGTTTCTGCTCTCCAATGTGTGGACAATCTCTCACCCAGTGTCCTGTCTCCTCACAATAGTAGCAACGACCTCTCCCTTGTCCTCCCCTAGGTGGACCGCCCCTTCCACGCCCGCCTCCCCATGAGCCTCTGCCCCTACCATACCCCCGCGTGGGCCTCTGCTGTTGGTTTTGATTTTGATAAGGAGGTGGCTGGACCCAGGGTGGTGTTGGGTAAAGGTCTGGGGTTCCTGCGGCGCCCTGTGTAGCTACCAGCACCTTTTTATCAGGCTTTTTCTTATCATTAGTTTTTTGCCTGGCCTCTGCCAGCTGTATTTTCAGTAATTGAGCCTGCAGGTCTTTTACTGTCTGACTCTCATCCTCTACTTTATCCTGAGCTCGCAACAAATGATGTATGAGGTGGCGGTCCCATACTGTGGAATCGCAACCTGCCATGTCGGGGTTATTCTCCATGGCTTTTCTCACCTCCTCTGGAACACCCTTTAAGACGGCCGCCCTATACCACTCTCTCTGTACGCCTTCTTTTCCGGGGTGGCACCCGGTTTGTTTGATCCACATGTCCTTACTATGGTCTAAATACTCACGCGGGCTTTGTTTTGTGTCCCATTTTAGCTTTGGTACTGCAGCGGCACTAGGAAGAGGATATTTAACCCTCATGGCCTGACCCATTTTTGTGCTAACAGTAGTAAAAGGGATATCATCTCTGTCTTTATTTGTGCCTGCATCTTCCTCAAGGTCCCGTACATCAGACCCTGTAAGGCATCTACTTATTACTGCCCTGAAATCTCCTAACGCGAGCTTTTGGCCAGCTGTCAATTTATCTAGCTGACTCAACCATAAGGACCCTCCTTCTGCCACGGGGGGTAGTTTATCCACTAAGGCTTGGACATCACCTATGGGGAATGGACGGTACTGCATAGTATTGCTCGAACCTGCCTGTATCAGTGGGAGTTGATATCGGATAGGTGGTCTAGATGAATGTCCTGTCTGAGACCTAGTTTGCATGCGGGCCTTTTCGGTCAGTTCCTTCATAACCCGGTGTGACTCTTCGATCTCTTGTTCTAGCTGTTCTAACGCTTTTCCGTCGTTATCTTCGCCCCATACTCCCCTCGCATGCATTGCCACCTCAGCTTCCTCGTCCCTATAGGGTCCTGATTCCCATCTGCCTTTTGCTGACATTTCAATCTCCCCTTCTCTGTCTTCCCTTTCATGTAGGAATCGGGCAATTTTGTCTTCGACTATTTTTTCTTTTTCCTCCTGCAATTGTATCTGTGTCAATTTTTCTCTAAGTAGTCTCTTTCTTTCTTCTGATTTGTCTTTTCCTCCCTGTGCTCCCTGCACCCACCTATCTATATCGGGCCCGCAGGCCCCTTCTGGTGTCTTTGCTCCCTCCTTTTCTTTCGGCCGCATCCATTTTATCAAATCCGCCTCAGAAAGGCCTAACTGCACTTCCTGATTTGTTCCGTCTCTCTGTCCCCTTAATAAAAACGGCTCTGGCTCAATATGATTTGTCTGCTTCTGAGCAGTGTCCTGCCTTTGGGGTGTGGGAAGCGGTGCGTGAGATGTTATTTCTGAAGCTGCCGTAACGCTTATACTGCTACGTGATTCTGTCCAGTCACTATCTTGGGCGTTATCTATATAGATTTTCCCTGATGTTATCTGCAGTGAGGGATATATACCCGGTGTAGGTTTAGTAAGCGGAGCACTTGGACATGCAGTCGAGTACGGTGGGGGATTTGGAACCGGGGGGTTGTCTATTTTTTGTTTTTTGGATTCTTCTATCATGAGGTGTTTTACTCCCTGCCACCACATAGCCCATTTGCTCCATTGAGCTCTCTCCTCACTGGCTTTTGCCTGTGCTTTCTTATGCTTTCCCTTATTTATGAGTCCGCATATTTTCCCTTCCTCTATCTCTTTCTCCTCCCTTTGCTTGGCTTCCTCTTCTTTTTCCAAAACTCAGCCTTTAAGTTACCTTGACCTTGCATGCTTCTCTTTTTCTCCTGCATCAATTTTATCACTGCTGCTTTTAGCTTAGATTTTTCTTCTGCCGCTGACCGGGGTTCGTGTGTTCGATCTATCACTTTATTGAGAGCCAACACCTGCTCCTCGACAGTCCTAAGTCCCGTAATCGGTCCCCACCCGTCATCATCTATTTCTCTGTCAAACTCGCCGTCCATTGTTTTTCTCAGTTATTTCAGTTGGCGGTGTACTACAAGTTTTGTTCCTCTCCGTACTACAAGATGTTACTTCCTCAATTCAGAGTTTGAGTGACTTACTTCAACAGGCCACTGCGTATGTTAACACCGTTAGGTTTCAACAGTGCTGCTGCTTCAGTTCACTTTTGCTCTGACATTCACACACATACACATTCATTCATTACCCTCTAATTATGGACTGCTCACAGTAGCGCTATGGTCTTGCTAGTCCCTGGCCTGCTCACATTTATTTCACTGGTCTTGCTAAGCCTGTTAGCTCACATTTATTTCACTGGTCTTGCTAACTTTTATTCTGAGTAGCTCACATTTATTTCACTGGTCTTGCTACTCTGTGTGTGTTTTCTCGTGTTCTGGAAAGGAATGCTTTGACTCACAGGACTTATCTTCTCTGTTCTTGCTGCTTCAGAGCATTTAGAGACAACTCACGTGGGATGTCATGCGATCTTGAAGTCTCCAAATGTTAAAACAGCTCACAGTTATTTTTTATTTTATTTATTTTTTTTTTTCTGGTCTCGTTATCTCAGGGGCTGGAGATAACTCACAGTTAATTGCTACATATGTGTTTGTGTTCCTATCCCAAGTTCTGGCCGACTGGAAACTATGGCACGCTATGTCCCTGGTATCCAGTCCTTGCTGTGAATCTAATCTTCACAACTGACACCAAAACTTTATATATCTGTAATTTGAGATTCCGTCCACTTACTGCAGCGACCACCTAGATAGTGCGATCGTGTTTCAGTTTTCAGTCACTCAACATTCACACCATGTGTTTTGCCTGGTCTTGCCTTTTCTTTTTTCTAGCTTTCCTTGATTTAGCATTTGGGGATCCTCAGCCCCCGGGACTCAAACCCAGCTGTACAGCCCTGCTGTTTTAACAGCCCCTCGTCAGAGAACTGTGGGAGTCGCCACTCTCAGGATTTACACACACTTCCTTATTCTTAAGTTCATTCACTCACTCTATATATCATAGTGTAATCATTCACCTCGTCCCCCACTAAATTTGCAGACTTTAACTACTAGGATTTAGGACACAATAATTTAGTTCTATGCCAATGCAGAATAAAGATCTGCTTACCTTAAGTATGCCGGCTTGTGTCCCTCGTCCGTTCGTATCGGTCTTTCGTTTCTCAAATCACGTGATGAGGTCCGCTTTTGTCAACTTGGAGTTGATCCCGGACGAGCCCCCAAAATTGTTGTGACCAGAATTGTCACCCCGAATCCTCAGGACCTCAACTCTGTAAACACTGGAGGGAGAGAAGATTGAATGATCACACAGAGTCAAAATTAACTTTCGCCTGTTGCAAGAGGGAGAACTCAACAGCTCAATACAGATCACGTGACCTGCTCCTGCAGCTGTACCCCAAGAGTTCCGAGTTTTCCGTTGTTTGCAGGCTCGTTTTATTGCAATCAAAGGGGCGTTACATTTCATAAAGCATAACCATATTTAGATACATTTTACAGTTTGCTCCACATCTTGTTGTTTGGTTGGGGGTGTTTTTAGGGTAGGGGGTGTTTTAAGCCATAAATGGGTGCATTCACACTTTGCTTCATATCCTGGTTGGGGGTGTTTTGCTTCCCCCCCCTGTCGTACCATCCCCTGTGCTCAAGGACGCATATTTGTATCTTACTCCTCTGCTTCACTTTTGCTTTTGTAACTTTCCACTCTTCTCCTATACAGGGGTTACTCTATGTGTGCATAATAGACTGTTTGTCATCTGAATATCATAAAGCATAGAGAATATAAAAATCCACATGTTATACAGAAATATAGACATCTCATAGTGGAGAGGAGTGGTTCTAACATGGATCTGCCTGTTTGTGACAGTTAACAGAGACTCCGCTGAAAATAATTCACGGTGGGGATGCCAGGAGCTTCCACTCCCCCCCTAAAGCAGTGGCTTTTGTGGAGACTCTCAGGTGAACTACATGAGTCACTAGCCAATCTGGATGAAAACTGTTTTGAAACGTTTTGAACTAAGTTTGTTTATGGGCAGATCATATATCTATTTTCATAATGATGCTGACTCATAAAGCTAAACTGAATAATTTCAAATGTCAACCTTTGCCCTACTATCCTTTGTTTATGGCTGGCTGATAACATGATGTGTAGACCAATTAGTGCAGAGTACTTTAATTAGTTTTTTGTGGGGGCATGAGACTTTTTTCTTTCTTTTTTTTCTCACTGTTTTGTTGGTCTGTTCACCCTGTGGATATCATTATCATTCTGGTAGTGTTATCTGAGCTTGGAGCTGTAAGAGAAGTTAGTCAAGTTAGTGTCTAGTTATGAAGAAGGTTATGGCAGTCCCCTGGTTATCACGTGGGGAAGGTTCCTCCAACAGTGTTGACACATCTGTTATTTGTAATGTGTGTTGTCTGTTTTTTGTTCCTTAGCTGGCTTACAACTAGGTACAGAATCAACATAGAGATTTCAATACCTTTGGGAGCTTAAATCTTTTCAGTAAAAAATGTTACGACCTGTGACACATTGAGACTGTGCACTTTGGATATAAGGGGAAGCCACTTGCCCATCAACAGGAAAAATTGCAATCTTTAAAAAAGGAAAAAATTGCCATCACTATGTTGCAAGAAACACACCTTAATGGTGAAGAGCATTTAAAGTTGCAACAGTGCAGCTTTGATCAAGTATATTTCTCATTGTTCACCACCAAAAGCAGAGGGCTGGCAATACTCATTAGGAAAAAATTACCAGTTAAAGTGTCAAGGTGTATCAAAGATAAATATGGACTGTTTGTACTTATACCAGCCTCCTTACATGGGGAGGATTTTGCTCTCTTAAATGTAAAATTTTTTGATGGAGACATTTGCCAAGTTGTCTGATCTTGTGATTGATGGAACTTTTGGTGGGAGAGGACTTTAATTGTCTTATGAATCCTTTGATGAACAGGTTCCCTTTGGGGGCCTTACCCCTATCAAAACAGTCGAAACAAATGATGGTCTGGTCTGGACGTCTGGAGGACAATTCACCCTGCAGATAATCAATTCACCTTTTTTTCTAACCTTCACAACTGTTACACAAGTTGATTTGAAAAGTTTAAGTATATCAGAGAGGGAATATGTCAAGCAACCTACAGCAGCTAAACTGAAGGAAATAAGTGCTATTCACTCTACATTAGACTCTTCATTAACAAAGAAGGCGAAAGGAAAAACAAGATAAGATATGGAGAGATAGAACAATCTTCCCATATCATGGCTGGGCCGAATCTCACTTCTGAAAATGAATATCCTTCCATGTTTGCCCTATCCAATGCAAATGATTCCCATCTTATTCAATCATAAAATTGTGAAAAAACTGAATGGTTGTTTTAGTTCTTTTATCTGGTGTAAGCGAAGACCACGGATCAGGATGTCGGTATTACAGTTACCAAGTGCTATGGGTGTGCCTGATCTCCCAGATATTAAAAGATATCAATTGAGTGCCCATCTAAGATATAAAGCTTAATTGTTAAAAAGCGATGCTTCCTCTTCCTGGCTTGATATTGAGAAGTCCCCATCCAATTGTCCTCTAAAAAAATCTACTTTTTATTGATAAACTGAAATGTATTAAAAAGCTTTTCAGCAAGTCTGTTACAATTAATACTATTAGAGCATAGAAGATCACACAGCATATGGAAGGCAGATCAGGACTTAGATCAGTTTTCACCCCGACTACTGATAACCCTGACTTTCTCCCAGGGATCTTGGACAGGGCTTTCAAATGCCGGACAGCTAAGGGAATTTCTTCCTTGGGTGACCTTACTGATCGTCCTACCCTCATGACTTTCAATCAAGTTATGGAAAAAATATGGCATATCAAGAAATGATCTTTTTCGTTATCTTCAGGTCAGAGATTTTATTATAAAAAACACATCGCTGCTTGCTGATGTTAATGTCACACAGATAGAAAAACAAGTGCTTCTTTTTCCATTAGAACCTTTTATGCCGTTCTGAGGGGTCGCTAAAATCTCGGTGCTCGGATGCTGGGGGTGATCTGGGAGAGGGAGCTGGGTGTTGTTATAACTGAAGAGATGTTGGATGACATCTGGGAAAATGCACGGAAAATAACGGTTTGTAATCGGACAAGAGCGATGCAACTTAAGATACTGCACAGAGCACATGTTGCCCCAAACCGTCTCTCCAAATACAGAAAGGATGTCTCTCCACTTTGTCTTAAATGTAAGACAGAAATTGGTGATCCAACTCACTGTTTCTGGTCCCGTGTTAAGATACAGAAGTATTGGAGTGATGTCTGAAGGAGCTTGAAATTGAACCAGTTTACCTCCTTCTGGGTCTTCCCCTTTGGCCATGTAACTGATATGTAATGGAAAAAACTGTGTAATGTTATGAGATTTTGTGCCAGGAAAAACATTCTTCTGCAGTGGATCTCAGATAAAAAATATGTCTCAGATAATGGAATATATACCTCTGAGACTGACCTGTCTCCTGCACTACAAAACGAATGCCTTTGAAAGAATATGGAAACCATTTCTTGATTACATTTAAGTAAATTTTTCGCCTATAATGACCAGAGCATTTGTATTAAAACAACTGTATAATTTTTCTTTATTTAGCTCCCATTGTATTTCACCCTGTGCAGTATCCGTCACATTTACCCGGAGCTGATCTTTCCATTTGTGTTTGTTTTTTTATGTTGTTATTCCCAGCTTGTTTTTGTTTGTTTTTTTTGTTTTTTTTATAAAAAAAAAAAATCTATAAACACTTTTGAAAATAAATAAGTAAAAAATCTTTCAGGCGTAGCTGCAGCCCCCTCAGCAAACCCACCTTCTCGCGTCCACTGTCGGGTCCACATACCCCAACACTCAGTGTGGTGTACGTGTGACGTGAGTGAAGACCAGACCAGATGTCAGATGAGGGTTTCCGATCATTAAATATTTCTTCCTGTCAGAAAAGCTATGTTCTCTCTGCGCCACATGTCTTTCATCCCCTCATTCTCATCCTCCCCTCTTGTTCCAGTCTTCTCCGTGGTGGCTGAAGGATTACAAATGGACCCAGAGGGACACATGACTGATCAGTGTGTGTGTGTCTGTTTCCACTATGTGTTTTGGGGGGATTTAAGGCAAAGATCTGTGAATTTCACGCTCAGGAAATCTGTATTCCTATCTCGTAGATTCACAGACATCTGTTTTCCCTTTAGTATTTTTGTTTTTCATCCACAATGAGAATGTGTGCCTGAGGACATTGAGCCATTCATGAGATCCACTGTAGACAGAGAAGCCAGGGACGCAGACAGCTCCTTCTCAGAGGTATCTGATGAATAAAAACGCAGGGGAAATCATATCTATCTGCAGCCAGAGGTTTGAGCCTTTTTCGGCTCACACTGTGAGATGACTCACACTGTTCAGTTCAATTCAATTCAGTTAAAGATGAACTGAACATCTTTTCTTTCCAGTATCCACATGTGAGTGTGCAGCAGAAATGCTTGCGAGGGAGGGAGTACACAGGTAAAACTCATCTTTTCATATAGAAGACACCTATGGCAGAGCTCGAACAATGGAGTGCATTAACATTCATCCTCACTCTATATGCATCTACTTTTCAAGCCCTCCCCTCTTTCTGTCTGTCTGTCTGTCTGTCTTTCTGATTTGTTGCTCAATTCAACACCTTTCAGAATCCAGCGTAAAAGTACTGCAGTCGTCCGCAAGCTTCTGGGTTTCCTGCATTCTGAGAGAGAGAGGGACTCTTTTTAGATCCAAACCAAACACACACACACACACACACACACACACACACACACACACACACACACACGCACACACACGCACACACACACACAGTGAGAGTAGGAATTCGTCAATGAAACCTCAGAAAGGCTGTGATGACTGTGTGTACAGTGGTTTTATGTGGAATTTATGACTGAGTTACACTAACAGCAGTCAGCGGTCATCAAAGTGAATCTAACAACAAACAGTACATCACAACCTTCCCTTAACAAATGAAAAGTTATATTTATAAGAAATGAAAACCACATTCTGTCAGTTTAATGCACTTGTTACTTGACAGGTAACCTGTGGTGGCTAGTGTTAGCAAATATGTGTTAACACTGGCTAATGTTTGGAAAACCTTTAGTAGGTCTTGAGCATGGATGTTATAAGTGAGCTGGACACAGCGTTGCCTTAAAGCTAATGGTCCGCTGGCCACTTGCGGTACTGTTATGATAAAACTGCGCACATTTTCCCATTGAGCATCATCACAACAGAGATGTCTGTAAAACTGTTGACAGGACACCTCGAACTGCAAACACACTGAAGTACCAGCCTGACGCCTGTACCGTTCCAACACGTGACTATTCTGCAGAAGCCAAGACATTATAACATGAGTACTCAGTACTTAGGGGTCAGACTAGAACCATCTTCAAAATCTTTTCTAAAATTTGATCTCTATAGACCAGTCAAGTTTCAAGATGAAATAACTGGTCCACAGGAGGCTGGCAACATACACCTGACAATGTACACCTGACACACTGCTCAAGCTGCTGGCAGTTACTAGCTGTGACAGCATTGGCTGGTAAAGTTTTCACTGTGAGAGTCTGTGTTTGTCATTTAGGCAAAATGTGGTTCTGTAGACACCTACTGTAGCCTGGACTACTTAAGAAGTGGTTTGCATATTTTGTCAAGTGTTAATATGTATATCATATATATGATTTTTGTCTGCTGGATTGCATCACGACTGTGCAAGATGCAGACATTAAACTTCACAGGTGTGCAGCTGAGAGTGTAGAAAGCTATTCTGATGTACATGTGTGGCCCGCACAAGTCAAAAACAATCCTGTAAGATATAAAACGTATTTGCCAAACGCGGGAACATTTTCATTCAATTGAAAAGTTGCTATCTTTGCTGGAAACTTGAGGACAGAGGTTATGTTAAAAAAAGAATGGCAGTCAGTAGAGCACACCCCCTCCAAGGGCCTAATGTCTGCTTTTGTAGTCGTTACTCCCTGAAAAATGATCAAAAATGTTGGCCTATCTCGAGATAGAGACAGTGAGAATATATTCCTGGATCCACATCAAAAGTGAATGGGGTCTCTTCTGGGCTGAGAGCCATTCTCCATCCAAGTTCAGTGGCAAGGGCGTAAGTTTGGTCTCAGCTTTGGTAGGGACACTGCCCAGCAACCTATTGAGTGTTAATGTTAGGCTAGGAGGCTTGCATTGTGTAGGTGGTTAGCTAACTAACAACAGCCTAGCAGCTAGAATATTACTTACTCTTTGGGTGGTGCAGCTTTGGATGTCTCTTTTCTTTTTTCGGTGGCATTTTCTATCTACAAAGCAGAAAATGTTGAGACCAAACGAAATACTGATGTGAGGAATTACTTTCATGATTTCCTGGTGTATTTACGTCAGCACAGTCTGCAACAGCCAGCCTGATATCTTACCGTCAGTCCTGCTAGCTTGCAGCAGCTCTGCCACACAACGCGTCTTCTTCACGACAGGTGACGAGAGGGGGTTTGATATCTTCATGTGCTGAGAACGTAATAACCCTTCAGCCAATCAAGCTGCAGCATATCTAAACGTGTTGCCTTGCAGGTTACACTGAAGACTGCATTGATAGTGCTCTACATGTGCTTAATACTAAGAATTAGTTTACGAAAAATATTATATTCAATGCATTATGTAAAAATAAAATGTGTTGTGTTAAAATATATCAAAATATTGGTAGGGACAACTCTGTCTTTCCCAAACTTTGGTCTTGACTTATCCCTATCATCCCTCTGCAAACTTACGCTCTTGTTAAGTGGAAATTAGGGGTGGGCGATACGATACTAAGTAATTACAGAGCCAGTATTGCCGATACCAATACTGATACTTTTTACTTGAAAATTCCTGATCATTGAATGATTTTGTACTTCAGCCTTTAATTAGTTAATCATGATTATGATCAAAAGAAAACACAGGACAAAGATTTTAGCCAATTAAGTAATATTTAACATAATTAAATCTGTAACCTATCTGCATGTAGCCCAAATAGGAATACTTATGTTCCTTCAACAAAGGGCTATTATACTCTTATTAGGTTTGAGGTAGGCTATATATCTAAATATAAGTACATATTTTTGAGCTCCAGTAAAACAATTAAGATTTATTTCAACTGTCTGACTATAAGATAATAGTTTAATCACTAAAATTACACCTCTGACCACCAATTAGACTAACAGCATTAATCAATGCTGGAAATAACTACCTGGATATTATTGAGGTTTTTTCTTCTAAAGGTCTCTGTCGGTGAAGTCTGTCTCTGTACCAGGGGTCTGGCTCAGGTTTGGAGAGCTCCCTCCTACTCCTCCCTTCGTTTGCTTTGCAGCTCAGCGTTTTGGGTGTACTGCTTTTAAATGTGTATACAAGTTAGTGGTTTTACCACAGAAACGTACTGATTTCCTACATTAGTAACAGGTAGCAGTTTATCTGTCTGAAACTGGGAAATAACTCCAAACAGCACTCCTCTAAGGGTCGCCAGTCTGTCTATGCTCTGGCAGGCAGCACAGGAGGGGAGGGGGAGGTGCACAGTGAACCTAGAGAGACGCTGCGCTCACAAAAGCTCTGTGAAGAAAAACGAGTGATTTGCTGAACTTATAGAAGAGAAACTACAACAAAAATATCGATCTCATCACGCTCCAATCCTCACCTTGGTATCGATACTCTCTCCTCTGCAGAGGTAAATATGTGAGAAATGTTTTACAAAATGGCATTTCTGATGATGATCACAAGATTAAGTCATGACACAGGGCGTGTACATTGCTTTAGCACTGTGGGATCTAATAGGGCTTAAGGTTTTATATTAAAAACCCACAGTTGTATCTTGTTAAAGCAGCACATGCAATTAAACTGAAGATATTTGAAATTCATGCTGCATTTAGCTTGTTTCATGTGCAGCCTCGTGCTGTATTCTCACTGCAGTAATTAAGCCTTTTTTATATTCCTAGTTGATGAGACACCCGCTGCCCCCACAGACCTGCTCTGCCTCTCATACTGTCAGCACACAGACCCTCAGGTGGCTCACTGTTGCCACTGACTTCCTGTTGAAACTGTAACTGTTGCCACAGCTCAGTTTTACAGCTTTAATCCATCTTAATGTTACACAAAGCTGCTGCAGTGAATATTACAGAAACACATTCAAAAAGTTTGAATTGAGTGCACATGATTTACATTTGCTTCACTTGAATTCTTTGCAGACGGTGAAATCATTTTCTTGTTAAACGGAAACAGATCAATTTATGACAAATGTGTCCTGCCACAGAAAGCGCTTCTCACTGAGTCGACCCGCGTGAAAAAAAAACTGATTCAGTTACATGTGTTTTCTTCCGTCTCGCAGCTGTTCCTGTGCTGTAAGCAAGGGAGATGGAAAAGAACCTGGGACACACATGAAAATCCATTAAAGAGCGGAAAAGCTCCCGGCTGCAGCCTTGTGTCTGTAGGCAGGAGGTAAGAGACATTCCACCTCCATAGGCCAGTTTTCCACTTGGAAAGTTTGGGTGTCCGCCCACTCTTCCTTCTGCTTGTGCAGCAGCTCATGGACAGTTGTAGCCTTTAAGCAGCCCTGTAAAGACTGAGAGGGGACAAGATGGCATCCCAGCAGTTCTACATGAGGTTAATGGGGCTGGCTGTGTTGCTGACACTGCTGGCTCTTAGGGGTGAGCTCAATCCTCTTCTTTCTTTGGCTTTCCTTCTGCTTCACTAACAATTTGCTTTTAAAACGTCACATTCTTTCATCCACGTTAGTCCGTCCTGCATCATCTGGTTCTGTACTCCTGTCCACTGTTCTGGGATTTCTTAGGTTTCTGACAGCACTGTCAGTCAGAAAGATGAATTGCTGCATATCAAAGTGTGTGGGATGTTATCTAAGAGAGGTCATTCTTGGAAAACATGAAAGGAGAAGGCAACATTCCTACAGGATTTTAAAGCCTTGTGAATTCTGTGTCACTGTTTTCTTATCTCCTTGAGACTCAGGGTAACTTCGAAGATTAAAATTCAGTTTAGAGAAAAACGATTCAATGGTAGACAAGAGAGCCGATTTAAAAGGTTTGGCAAATTATTTTATCCATTCACTTTGGATCGGCATAGTCTACATTTCCGCTGCACAGTTTTTTCAAAGCACTTTCCAAACATCTGTTTGAATATATTTCATCAATCTTTGATGCAGACTTTCCATTTTCTTCATTTCAGTTTGGTGAGAAACTCAAACAAAGACTTTAAAACTTGCTTGAGATAGAAGAAGGAGAAGGAGAAGACTTTCAGGGTTTCTTTTTCTTTTGGTTTTCAGAGAATGGGAAATCCATTACAGTGATACCACATCTGCTCCCCTCATGGTCTAAGTTTAACCCTTGGGCAGAACTGTATTTGAGGGGGTTTACATAAGACTGAAAAGACTGTTGTAATTAAGTGTCATTCAGTTTTATTCGATCAATCATGTCATTTTTAAGGTGTCATGTCCATCTGCACACCCTTCAAACAAAATGTTGTCAAATATGCCATTCTTCAGAAAGTAGCTGGTAGTAATCTGAAGTACATCAGGTAAAAAAAAGGAGAAGACAAAAACACTGGATTGGACCTTTACTGAGAAATATGTCACTAATATTTTATTGTTATCGGACAGGCATTTTATCAAATCCACTATTTAGACAGCTGAGGTTGTAAACATTCATTTCAAATCTTCATTTCAAACTTCTCATTCTGCAGTAAATGCAAAGTCTGTTTCACAGTGTGAATCATGTAGTTGCTACAGCTGCAGAGCACTCCGTTGTTTAAGGAGGTAACTCGCCAATCTATTTTTTTCTTTTCTTCCAAGCTCGGCCTGGTATTAAATCATCCATATCTGCAGCTGCAGTGGTGTGCCACCGGGCTCTACTTTAGAACCAGTGCTTTTTAACCTGTAGTGGTCCTTGCTGCCTGCTTTGCTCGCTCGCTGGCTGCGTCGCTGAGCTGCTGCTGCTGCTCACTCACATGTTTGTAACATAGCATTTTCCTTTGATAATAATCAATACATATCATTTTCATTTAACCCCTGTTAAAAGAGTGTGAAATTGGGAGAGAGGGAAAGAGAGAGGGAGGGGGAGAAAGCAAAGCAGAGAGCAAAGAGAGTGCACAGAAAGAAAAAAAAAACTGCCCTTCACCTGCTGTGTGTATGTTCTTCATTTTTCTGATGCATTATACAGATACAGACATTTATACTAGTGAAATGCTGGTATGAGGTACAATTTGACTGTCTACAGCTCGTTTTCAGGCCTATTTTTGCAGAAAGGTGTGCATTTGTTCGGTAAAAATAGGCGAGACTCTGAATCTCTAAATGAAGCATCGCTGCAGCCTCGCTTGACACGTGTATCTGCTCTAAACTGTTGACATTGACACCGAAATGAAAGGCAGTGTGTTCAGCCTGTAAGTTTTGGCTATGTCGAAACAATTACATGGTTTGGATCTCAGTGGTCACCAATGTCAACTAATTCTGTGAGCAGAAAGAGAACTTGAAATGTATGACATGTCTTTTTCGGTTTTTAACACAGTCATGCTAGCAGCTGTGTGAGGCCGTATCGCAGCCCTGTTTATCGTGCTGAGCATCTTAATTTATAACATGCAAACATGACCCGATGCCAAAGTGATTACAATGTCACACATTTGCATAATTTATGCCTATATTCATAGCTGAAGTGAAGCTAACTGGAAGCTAAAAACACAGTGGAGCTGACAAAAGAAATGGTGAATGGTGCCGTCTCAGGCGCGTGTGAGCCAACCAATCAGAGTAGACCTGCGAACCTGAAAATGAGCCTGATATATCTCCTTTAAATGCAAATTTAAATAATTTCATGTTCCTTAAGACTTCAGTGTTGTTCTGCCTCTGACTTTGTTTGCTTTACATCTTGAGAAGTGCCATTTTATCCTTTTTATGGTTATTATATGGCGACGGTACTGCAGCCATTCAAACGCACTGAATAAGATGATAACTGCACTATTGTAGGAGTGTTATTCAAGGAAGTCGCCACTGTGCTCTCTAACAATGGCTGTGGATCCACCAACTCCATTCATAAGCTGTGTAAAGAATGACTCATAGTGTACAGTTTACATCATGTACAGACTGCAACAGTGATGAGAAAAGGTCTGCAGGAGTGTTTCTTTCAAAGCTCAGGCATCAGAAACCGGAGAAAAAGAACACGTGAGCAAGTTTCTCTAACTGTGTCCTTGACATTTTACTGCACAGTGAAAATGTTTAGTGCATAAGCAAGAGTCAATCTTAAGATATAGACTGGATTTCTGTTCATATTCTTAAGAACATGGTATTTGGAGGTGGGTTTAGCAGTTTTCAGCTTTTTAGATGGGTTAAACTCTCTGAGGACCAAATGTAGGGAGGGATTTCAGTGCTGTGAGAGTCAACTCCCACTCCAAGTGTTGTGAAAGATAAACTGACTCAACCTGCTGTGTGCAGCGAGCTACAACACACCTCATTAGTGCACACTTTGACTGCATGGACTTTCGCCACACGCAGTGCAGCTCGATCGCTCCACCTGGAATTAAGAGTTGCAGGAAGGAAGTCACTGTTGCAAAAAGGTAATTGGCCACAAACTCAGTTATTTGGATGTGTGTTGGCAACTTCTCCTTCGTCTCCTTAAATTACACTTTAAAGTTGGCACCTATAATGAATACTGAGAACAAACTAATCTGTGAAGATGGTTTAGTTAAAGGATAAGTTCAACCAAAAATGAGAATTCAGTCATTATCTACTCACCCCGATGCCGATGGGAAGCTGAATGAAGTTTCATTGCCACAAAACATGTCTGGAGCTTCACAGCGTTGCAGCATTCTTCTGAACAACTGAAGCAGATAGGGAGTTGTTTTAAAACATTCAAAAACATCTGTAACATTTTGCTCATCCTAATCGATTTGAAATGGTGTTATGAGCATCCTTTGAAAGAGACTTGGATCACGCTGGACGAGCTGTCGGAGCCATTTCATGTTTATTTTAATCAGTTTTCTTTAAATGTCAGTTGTTTATGAGAATGCTGCGGTGCCATTTTGTTTGCCATTTTTGTATGACGGTGAGTAGATCATGACAGCGTCCTCATTTCTGGGTGAACTGTTCCTACAACTGAAATGAAGGAATGTGAAGAATCAGCTGAAGAGGCAGCGGCATAATTAGAAAAATTTTAAAAAATGCCATTTTGATGAAGCTTTGACAATGAAATGGAAGCTAGAAGGTCTGATGAACCATCTCTGTATGAGCATCCTTACACTTGTACACAAATAGAAATATGGTTTGTCCATTCAAAAAAAAAATCTACCTCACCCGTTTTCTGCCTGACACAACTGGCAAAAGCCTATGATTTACACCAAACAACCATAGTGTGCGACTCTTTAGAAATGAGTGACAGCTGACAAGGTTGTGGTTTAATCTTTAATCAACAGTGTAACTCACCCAGCTTGAAGTAGGGCGTTTCATACTGCCACTCATTAGCTCTCTTTTGACTCTCCTGAACAGATGTGTCCAGTGACAGCAGCTTGCACCGGATCTTGAGGAAAAGAGACGGTACCATTTGACACCACAGTATTTTCTTTCGCTGATTCAAATAACAACTCAAGTGAAAGGTGTTCTGAAAATGCCTCTCATTCTGCTGCTTCCATCCAGTGGCAGGAGCAGGTACTGCTCTCTCAAAGTCCTCTGTAGCCGTCCCCTCTTCCAAGGCTCTGGAGTTCCTGTCCAAACTGAGCAGAACCAAGAGGAACGTCTGGGATCGCAGCAGACCGGACGTACAGCAGTGGATTATGCAGTTTATGTACATGGGATTTGATGAGCAGGTGGGTTGCTTGTTCTTCCAAGAGAGTTCAGGTTTTATCTGAACTCCTGAAGCCTTTCAAACACAAGGATCAATATCCAGTGGAGGCGGCAACATGTCGGGTATACTTCAAAACAAAACTGATCTACATAACAAAAACAGCAGATAGATTTACAGCCTTTTGAGAAATTACTTTTCACATGGGAACAAAAGACACAAACAAACACACACACACACACACACTCACACACCAGAAACACAATAAGTCGCTCACAGTTTGTCTCTAACAACGAGCTCATTTCACCAGAAATTCTCTCATATGTTTCTTATATTTTTGTATAAATGAGTTTCCATGTCCTCATGTGTCATTAAATATTGAGAACATCGTTTGTGTACACAGAGTTTACTAAAAAGAAAGTTTCTGAACAACTCACGCTACCAGTAGCTTGTTCTGCTCGCCGTCGTCCTGCCAGTCGAGAAGTGTCGATCTCCGAACGCAACGTAACGTGGAGGACTTTTGTTGGCTAACGCACCCAGATTGTAAAGCATCTGTCTGTCTGTTCTGTAGTTTTAGATATCAAACTGAGATTACCCTGATGAGTTGGAGTTATCTCCTCAGAAACAACATTTTACAGTTCTTGCCAGATGAGAAGTAGCATTTGTGAGTCTAAATTTAGTGAAAATAATCTCCTAGAAACCAAAATGACATCATCAGATTGTTTCTTTGGTCCATCCAGCGGCCCAGAACTCAACGACTGATCATTTTCTATTATACTTGAAAATGTCTGTTTGACAGAAACAACTAATTGATTATCAAAATTGTTGACAATCAGTTCTTTTTCAATCAGCTAATTGTCTTATTGTTGTAGCTCTAGTGAATTTTGGCTTCACAATCCGTGGCGGTACACTTTTAGTGTGTAGTTTTTAACCCATATGGAGAGGGGAAGTCCGGCCCCTTCCAGTTGGCCCCATGGGACGCTGTTTCAGAAAGAACATTTAAGGTGGTTCCTATTGGAAGACAAAGACATTTTTTTGATTTTTTTTTTTTTGATCCCGTTTGAATTTGGTCTCGAGTTTCACATGGGATGTTTGCTGATTTAAAAACTAAGTAGCAAGTTTATTAAGTTGCAGGTTGTTGGGAAGTTATGGAACTTCCTAAATTTCCCTCAGGATCCATCTATCCATCTAACACCATAAGGTTTCGCTTAGTGGTACTGGAGAGTGTTAAAAAACAAGACGACAACGAAGTGACTGTTGTGTTTGTAGTCTTCACAAGTATTTACTTTCAGTCTTATTCTTAATTAGTTTTATGTCAAACTGTAACTTTCTTGAAAAATGTAAAAATCGCTTTCTAACTGTCGAGCATCATATGTGTGACTCATGGCAGAATTTAATCATTTCCCATAAATTATCTGCGTCTACTTTCTAGGTCACCACTGCCATATATATTTTTTCTAAATCCCATGGCAGGCTTCACTGGAGGGGGGCGGGGCTTTACCTCTCTGGGGTTTTGTGCATCAATCTGCCTACTGCAATATTTGAAGGTTGACATACGTATCCTAGCTGATGCTGCCACCATCAATAGAACCATACCCACATAGTTTGATAAAGAAGACTCATTATTAAGTTTCAAATTATTAATAAATAACACATGAGAAGAATGTTGCTTCTTTAATCAGGAAAATTTTATTTTATTTAGAAAAAGTGGATTGTCAGGTTCTCTGAACCTGATTAAAAGATAGACGACGCAAAAAGGATAAATAAGAACCACAGACAATTATAAAATATACTACTCTGGAGTTGTATGCTTTATATGGCAGATATTTGAAGGGAAACGTGGAGTGACAAGGATGAAGTAACCTGAAGTCTGGTCTAAAAGATGGTCTTTTCTAAAGGCACAGTTATCCTCAGACTGATGCCATCCGGCTGAATGAATAAGTACAAGTGTGGAAGTGAATACAGCAGTTCCTTCCGTCACACACAGATATAACCCCACTTGCAGAGACTGTCTGAGCTTTCCTTCAGGTCACTGACTGTGATGTACAATTCACCTGGGACGGCCAGGAATGGAGGGAGCAGATCATAACAACAGATAAAAAGGGAGCAGAGTGCACAAAATAACCCTCTCCCACTGTTTTTGACAGCCGACAGCCTTTTCCGTTTCACCCAGCTGGATTGGGATGCCATTTGCTGTGAAAGCATTGGCCTTTTCAACATTTGCCTTTTCATGCATCTCTGCAGCTGATGGTCTCAGTGGACACCTTATCAGCTGCCTCTGTGTCTACTAGCTTGAGGTTTGTCGAGTTTCCTAACGAGTCACGTCCGTGGCGTGGGTTTTGTTTCCTTACCAGAGGCTGGAGGCCGACCTGTCGTACTGGATGGACCACGCTCGCTCCACTGACCAAGGCCGTCAGCACCACTATGATGAAAATGCCCCCATCGGCCCGCGTGACCCTGGTTCTTACAGACATGGAGCTAATGTCAACTACGACTACTATTGACTCGAGCCTGTGATGACTCAACGCAGCTAACAAAATTCAAGTACTCCACAGCTGCATCTTTGTTTCTTTGTCACATCCACCAGTATAATCCATTCTCATAAGTTTCTCTTCATCAATATATTTTATTTCCTTTTCACTGCTCTCCAAATTCAGTTTTGGGGCAGCTGATTTGTATGAAATACTGTTCAAATTTGATGTTGTGACGTCTCTTTTTCTTATCACTAGATTCTTGTAATAAAGATGTGGCTTTGTACTGTCCCCTGCTGCTTAGCTCTCTATCCCTCTCGCTCTATATATCTCACACACACTCTCACACACGCACCTAATTATATCATACATGAAATATTTGAAATATTTTATTAAAATAACATCTTCATCTGAAATCGATAATGCACATCCTGACATGAGATTTCACAATGTAGAACACACTGATGTTCTGATAAACACGGAGTGATGCTAAACAGTCTGTCTGAGAGATTTGCAGGATCCTGTGGTGCGCTGCATGATCAGCCAACAGGGTGCACACCGCTGGTAAGAGGACAAACAATCCAGTGGAAAAACAAAGTCAGGTAGCTCATCTCCAGAGGAAAAACACCATAAAACTGATTAAATAAACATGAAGCACTGATGCACAGTACAAGCTGTTTGCAAGATTCTTGAGTCGGTAATTTTAAATAGCAAAAAGCACAAATTCACAAAAGAAGGCAGGCTGGGTTTCAGATTTCTTGCCTCAAATTTCTGGTTTTGATTCCTGTCCACCCAACACACAAGTACCGGTAAGGAAGACCTTATCCCACAGTGCATCTGCAGCTCCGACGCAAGGCAACATCGTCTTTTTTTAAAGAGACTTTTAAGAGAAAGTTGTCTCTGCGTCTCAGATAAGACACCATATCTCAGAGCTCTTCACTCAACACTGTATTTCAGAGAGGGGAAGTCTTCTGAGGGTCCTCCGAGGAGTCTGATCATCCTTCTGTGTTTCAGGAGAGTCTGTGGCGGGACACCAGACTTCAGTTGTGTCTGGGTCGTCCTTTCTTCATGCGGGCAGCTTTAGGTTTGGGGATATACTGGTTGTTGGCCTGGTGTTCCAGTTCCCTACTGAAATACTGGATGGTTTTGTTCAAGCCTTCCTCCAGGGGCACCTGTCAACACAATAATGTGACATAAAGATACTGCCATACCACATGTTGCATGTATATTAATGTAATGATACAAGAAGTAGTAGTCAGATATTGGCTAAAAGTAAATGAGGTATAATGACCCGATAATGATGGCGGCTGCTCTCTAAACACGGCTTATACTCATTTTGTGATCCATTAATACTTTTAATCGTACAATGTTTTGTCACTGTATCTATCTAAGGGTCTCATGCATCACAGAGTTTCTCCTGTGATTTAAATGATACACTGGGTCGTAACAAGCTGGACTTACCTATATATATGAAAAATAAATATACATTTCAGTGTTTTATTGACAACTGACGGACTTCAGATTGAAAATACATATTACAGAAGTCTACAGATTGCTAAAAAAAGAAAACGAATCAGCCTGACAGATATTAGCGTATCACCATGCCCACACAGAGTCTGCAGCTGAAGAAATGACGATTTTCCACAGAATTTAAGGGAGTAGAGTTGCTGCTTGCAAAACTCATCGAGACATCTCCATCCCCCTTGTGCATGTGTGAGACAGTCATGCGCCATTTTCACGTGATGATCAAAGTTTGTGGTGCAGTGTGACGATGTGTCAAAAATGACATTTGCTGCTGAGGACGTAAGAGGTTAATACTTCATTCAAGCTGCTTGAGCTCATTTTTACTCAAAAAAAAAATCTTTGTTATCTGAAAAAAATCTGCAGATTACATTTGAGTCCGCTGATCACAGATACTAAACTGGTTTATATACTGTGCACGTTGGGCAAACGAGTAACAAAAATTACAGTACAGAAATACCCAAGGTATGAGAGCTGTTTGGTTTTCAACTGTAAAATGTTCCATTCAGTAAATATATTTGTCACAATTCAAATGTAATCAAAATGGATGGATGTTCAAAAATGTTAGTGTTATGCATCAATGTTACAAGAAGAATTATGGGCCGATATTAAATATTAATATCAGTATTGTCCTAAAACAATCTTGTATTAAAGGACTTCACTTTGTATAACTTCTGAAAGGATTTTTCTTTTCCACTGGGTTTAAAATCCTCATTATGTGACTTTGAGTACTCATATCAAGAGAACGTTATAATGATGGTTTTAATATTAAGGTTGTTAATCCACTAATATTTAAACATTTCTGTATTAGCTTGCAAGACAAATTACACTTCTCAGAATCTCCACTGCACTTATCAGGAGACAGAAAATTAGGGGCTTTTATGTGTTCACTGTGATGATGAGACACCAACCAGCTGGTGTAACTGATCAGATCTGCAGCATTGTGACAGTAGGTTTGGAGGTGCGTGTGTGAGCATATGAGCATTCATCTCATAACACTGAGTTAGCCGTGTGTCACACATACCACTGGCTCCCAGCCGAGCATCATCTTGGCTTTCCGGATGTCAGGTCGTCTCCTCTGTGGGTCGTCCTGGGCCTCTGGAAGGAACTGGATCTGACTACGACTCACTGTGTGTGTGTGTGTGTGTGTGTGTGTGGTTCATGGACAAGTGCACAGAGAGAATGGTATTGTTAGTATTCTTCTCCATGTTCCTTTAATACTGTTCATGCTCACAGTTTAATTGGACAGAGTGAGACGAATGAAGGCAGTTTGTTGATGTGTCTGTGTCAGGATGTTGTGGTGGCTTCATGTGTAGGTGTGCTAACTCTGCCACAGGAACTACTGGGGCTGAAGTACAAAAACATGACCTCAGGTTGTGGCTGTGAAGATACCACATGGATCACCATAACTGTGACTTGACCGCTTAGGCAGCTTGTTTGTTCTCCTACATGATTCTGATGTCTCTAGAGTTATCAAGCAAAGCCACTTCCAGTGCAAACTTTGTCACTGCAGCTACTGCCGCTCTCTATCACAGCGAATGGGATAATGTCAATATGATCACTTTGTGTATACAGCACAGTTACCGTAAGATACAGTTTGATGATACCAGACGCATACATTGTTACAACAATAAAAGGTATTTAGTCCTATTCTGAGATCAATTTCAATTCCAGGACCACCATGACACAGAAGCACACTGTAAATCTACTTTTAAAAAAAAAAAAAAAAAAGTGAAACAGAACGGACAAGAGGAAAAATGAAATAGAAAATAAAGAGTTTGCACAGACACAGGATGATATCGTAATCAAACCAACACCTTACCAACGAGACTTTTGATAAGACGAGCAAACTCCAATATAGTGTGTTCCTCTGGGTTCCCCTGCGAACAGATTTCAAAAGCCTCCATCACATCAGTGTCAACTGGAGACAAACATTCAATTAAGGTTGGTTGCCCTGTGTGAAATTAACTTTCTGTTTACGATTTGACAAACACAGCTGGGTAAGATGAGCTCACCAGATTGACTGGACTGCTGATGTTACTGTTCATCAACAACACCAGGCCGTTCACCAGGTCGCTGGAAAACAAAATCAGACAGCAAAGCAGATACATTAAAATCTTTTTTTTTCTCTTGTGATTTGAACATATTTGAACAAGAAGTCAGAGCTGGGGAGGATATCGAGATCCAATCTGACTGAAAACTCTGCATTTGCCCTGGCAGTAAACATGTTGGTCACAGCCTAGCCATGTCCTAAAGCATACTCTGTTTAATTATATTCTTTAGTTGGAATGGGACCATGATAAACAAAATGGACATCATGCTGTATTTAACAACTGAGATCATAAACCAATTAGGAATCTTGGGTAATAAATAAATCATGATAAACAAAAGAAGTATGGTAATTTTCTCATAAGCTTACATACAATTGAACTTCTGGCTATAAGATAAAATGCATGTGAATGGCACTTCCACATTGGCTTCACTTTTCAGGTCAGGAAGCTTTCTCCAAATATCACACTGTCAATGGTTTAGCACAAGACAAAGTACAGCTGAAGCAAATGGAACGTTGTCATAAATCAAAGTATTAAAAAAATCATGATGATGCTAGATAAAATAATCAAGAGATCACCAAAGTTATTGCAGTTCATAGTAAGTTGTCTAGACATGTCAGTTAAAGCCAAAAGGATAAACCTGATGTTTTCTCAAGAGGAAAAGTCAAAAGTCAAAGGACCATCAACCTCTGTAAGATGAATCTTCTCAGGACAGTAATTAATAATAATAATAATCATAAATTCCATGGCAACCTATCTACTCACTGACACATTTTAGACTGGAATAAAGTGACGGACCAACTGACCAACAGATAGACCACCTGCAAGAGTGTTATTGAAGATAAAGAAAACCAATTCACATCATTCTCATAACACTGTTGTTAGACCTTCTTGTCAACAACAAATGTAATAAGTTACTAATTGCAGAGATAAACTGTGTAATTATAACCGATAAGAGAAATCATAATAACAACTGATTAAATCTCCCATCCTGCCTTGGTTTCCAGCTTTTGAAACTGATGTTGCCCACAGAGAAACACATAACATTCATTAGTAGAATTCTGTCAATATGTATTAGACCTTGACATTAGCAGGCATGTGCAAACAGAGATAATCATATGACGGGCTGCCTCACAGGTCAGGGAATAGTGGATACAGCTTTACTACAAAAATGTAATCCCCAACACCGCACTGTATCCCTATCAGCTCTCTCCCAAATGCCAAATTTGCATTCATGCATATATACATGATACAGAGATGTATTTTGTCCTTCACATTCATACAATGAGGCACGATAAATATCCCAAACGCCTCGAGAATGCATTACAGCTCACAAGCAGCGAGAACTACATCTTCGCCAATGACAATACAGTTAAATAGATACTCTCCTTGTGCATACTTGAGGTCTAACAAATATGTTGAATGCATTTCTTTCAAAGCCATTTTCTCCTCCCACAATGACATGATGTTCTCACCCATTTCTGCTTGTTTTGTTACCGGGTTGGTTAGTTTGTCAGTATGACTACACAGAAACTACCAAATGGATTTCCACAAAACTTGGATGGAGGATGGCTATCGTCCCAGAATTGACGCCATTAACTTTTAGTGTAGAGCCAAATACAATTTTTCCTCCATTTCTTCAACATTGTAAGATGGAGAGATTTTCTCTATGCAATATAGTCACCGGAGCAGATCACGCCCGTCCTAGACAATGCTTGTGTTTCCACTGGCTGTCAGAAATATTGTCATTAAAAACATTTAAAACGGACAGATAAAGACATAACTACTCAGCTTACTCAACCACAGTAAAGCATAAAAAAATCAAGTTAAAACGATTAAATAATCGTCCGAGCAAGTCAGGCAAGCATGTAGCTCCACAGCTGCGCACACATAGGCACCTTTAAGGAGATGCTAAGGGGGCTGAACACTGATATTTGTGAGCATTTGTGGGATTTCTCTCCTCTCTCTGTTTCTTTAGTTCCTCATTTTCGTTGGCATGATTTTTCATATGCTTGAACAAATTTGTAGTGTTACCACTGTATTTTGCTCCCTTCTTACAAATGATACAGGTTGCCGTTGTGTCATTTTTGGCCTGAAAATATAACCACAGGGCGCTCCTCTTCCTCTCTGGCAATTCTGGCTCAGTCTCTGCTTCCTTTTTTGCCTGCCGCTGCTGAGTCACGTGACGGTACAACAAACAATCACAAGAGGGGGGAGGAGGAGCAAAGTGTGCCTGCTCCGTGCTGTGAGGAGCAGCACTTGAAAGCAGCGGACACAGACAGTCAGGCTGCCACATTAATGAAACCGCCGCAGTGCATACAGGAGAGAAACTGAAACCAGTAGTACAAACCAAGTATTAATCTCATCACACTGGTATCAATCAATATCAATACTACCACTGGTATCGATATAATCGATATCTGGACCAATCCGCCCACCCCCATCTATAATGAAGGATATCATGTAAGTTTACCAAAGTCATTTTGGAATTTTCTGAGAGTTTAATTTGAAGGACAGTTTATCAAACAACCTTGGCTTTTCCCTGCTTACATAACACTAAGATCATAAAGCAGCAGGGGAATGTTTCCCAGAGATATGAGAGCTTCAAATGATCTGTGTCTCTGATGTCTCTTCTTCAAACTGACCAAATTAATCTCATCATCACCTGCACACAAGTCAATAAATACTCCTTTAAACCTACAACATACACACATAGTCTGCTCTTTCGGGCAGAAATGCACATGATGGTATTTAATAATAAATATTAAAGTTTAATTTCAAATACCTTTGATATTCTTCAGACACTGGAAGAACAATCTGGTGGTCTGTCTCAGTGGCCCCTAATTCAATAATTAACTACAAAAAAGAACAACCAACTGAAGGGTAGAAAACAACCCTGAAAGGTCAGGTTTACGTTTAGTAATCTTACCTTACATACTGAAAGGCTCTTGTTTGGGAACCAGTGCCATACACCTAAAACAAGAGAAAACTGATCAGCACTGCTGCATGATGCACATGTGCATCTCACCAAAAGGTAAATATTTGTTACCTCAACATAGTTAAAAAATGAGCACACTGGCTGTAATCATGTTCAAGTTCATTGGATTTTGGAAATTTTAATTCTGAAGAAATTCTAAAAAACAAATGGGAAATTTGCCATGTACAGCACTCCTGACCATTTATTTTAAGTCTTACATTATGTTCAGCTTTGTGCATCAAAATAAATTGTTTTGAAACCATATTTAAAATATTCAATTTAATTCAGAAATTTCAAACCGACCTGTACTGGATTAGGAACACTGAAGTGTCTGACTTTTCAGTTAACATCATACTCAATCAGAGGAAGAGTGCCAGTGTTTTTCCATATGTTCTTATGTAATACAATCAACAGCGGTAATCAATCACCATCTCACTGAGGCTAACTAAGGAATACTGGAGAAGCTTTAAGTGCGTACTGTGAGAGGTTCTCCCTGTAGAGCCTGCAGGATGAAGTTGCTGACAACACGTCCATCATTCATGTGCATTCGAGAGCCAAACGTGTTGAAGATCCTCGCCACCCTCACCTCCACCCCCTCCTGTGAGCAAACAAAACAAGACAGTGGACGACTCGTTAGTCATTTTGAACTTGTTGCATCCCAGTCTCAGGCTTTTTTTTATTATCCAACATTTTACTATAGTGTTTTAATGTATCAAGTCAAACCATTTTTATTTATATAGCCCAAAATCACAATCACATTGCTTCAGTTGGCTTTACAATCCGTCAGTGAACCACATCCTCTGTCCTCAGACTTTTGTTTCGTCATATTGGAAAACTTTTTATACAGAGAACATTGGATACCATGTTGTAAAAACTGTAGTTTATTTATTATATCATTTTTGTTTTCATTTATTGGAGGAGTATTTATGCACAAATATATCATAAAAATGTAATTTTTTCACACCTGGAATAATATGTATACATGAATTAATGACTCATGCAAACAAAAATGGCAGTTTATAGCCATATAATTCTAAATTGCTTGGCCCCAATAAATAAGTTACTGAAAGTCAAGATAAATGAGCAGCAAAGCAGACAGCAGCCTTGAGTTCCCCCTGTGATCAATTATTAGCAGCACATATGAAATTTCTGCTATTTGCCATCATGACCTATAAGACACATAAGACACAGACAAGCATTAAAATGTTAGATGCTTAGTATATCAAAGCTAAATATCAGTTATCCATCAGGATTTATTATGAGCTACAGGGGGAATATAAAACAAGGCTGTGAACACTTGTCAATCACTCATCTCTGAAAAGTTTAACTTGCTAACTTTTTGTCTTTTATTCAAAACAATCAAAATGTGACTCAGTGTTTAGTATTCATCAGAAAACCAGTTATACAGTACACCCTATAATACCCAAACCCCAACACTCAGTAACAAATTAAGCTCCTTTATCTCAAACCAGATATTTCTCCCTCGCCCATTTACGGACAGAACAATCTACCACTTCATCAAAATCGGTTCTCTTCCCTGATTGCAGGATTTAAATAGCTGCTTATATACTCTGAGCTAAAATGGTTAGGTGTTCCTCTAAGAGTTTGGAATACCTTCCACCCATCACTTAGAGGTGTCACAATTCTCCAAATCCAACATTCGATGTGACTTGATTTTAAGATGGTTCAAAACAACTTTTTCTTTGCACCAACAGCTATGCCATTGTTTGACTGTTCCAATCTGGATATGTAAAGATATACAGATTGTTGGTTTTATGCTCTGACAAATGTCATTTACATTTTCAAATTCTCCTTTACAAACACATGCAGTTTTTTTTTTCTACAACAACAGCCTGAGATTGTCATGGTGGCTTCGGGTTTGGCAAGTTCAAGATTCTAGAGTGCAACAAAAAACCTCCACAAAAGATAGAAATTAAATTTGTTTCATATCAACCCAACTTCCCCAAACAATGTCTGACTTATTTCCAGAAGTAGTTGATTGTCGACGTGTGTATTTTTTTCCTTTGGGTGTTTGAATTTAGGCAAGTGGAGAGAAACAAAATACAAGGAGAATCACAGATCCTGCTTTTGAGATCTTTAAGTGGAATTAATAGCTCATTTTGATGTTTTGTTTTTTTTTTTTATTTCAAAATAAATCTCCTGACACCCCATAAACTACTTTTGATTTTTTTGATCTACCTACTAGTTGATCTGATTTCGTCCGGGTCTACATTTCAAGATGGTGTCACCATATTTCACCGTACATGTTACTTGTTGAACAACTGGAATTTTTATTGGATTCTCTGAATGCCTTCTGACATCTGGCCTTGGAAGAAATCAAAATGGTCCCTTTTGGCATCAATGATCAATACAAGTCGTCCCAACAGATAGACCTAGACTTTATGGTGTCAAATTTAGCACATAGATCATTTACGTCCCATGCTCCCTTAGCTTTCAGCAATTCCTTACACAGATCATTAAATGACCAATGAATTGTGAGCAGATGTATCAAAGGAAATAAAGCTGACCTCTTACAGCATGATGATATAGCCTTACATATTTTCCAATGAAGAATTAATTCATGAGGCCAACTATATCATAGATAATCCCTCTGATCCCAACGATGTAGAAAACACCTCCTTTTAAAAAATTCCAGGGCCTTCATAAATCAGCCTTATTGCATCAATAAATGTAACTTCAGATGGGATGTAGGTCACATAACATGAATAAAAACATGAACATTATGTAGAATTTTCCCTTGAAAATGACAAATACGAAATTGTACAGACACGGCAACATGCAAATATATTCAGTATGGTAGAACAAGGACACAATGAGGACATAGTGATGAAAAGGTCTTGGGAGGTGTGTGGGGGGGGGCATGTGCATTGGTACACTTATATGACAGTGGTAACTATTTGCAGCTATTCTAGATTTCCTCAGTCTTAGTCTTCAAACAAAAATGCATATTAGTTTTAGTCACATTTCAGTCATATTTATAGTTTTAGTCAAAAAAAAGTCATGATATGTTAGTCAACTTTTAGTCATCGCAATTTAAGAATAGAATGAACAATTTGTTAATTTGTTCAATTATTTTCTTGAAATTAAAATTTTTCTTTAATACTGAGCCAGCACTGTTCTGAACAAATACATTTTATAGAGTATAATGTCATAATAAATCAAACAGTTATCTATGGACAAGTTTTAATATGTCTTAACAGCCATGTTTAACAATTACCCATTAGTAACTCTATGATGTTGTGATTACTAATACAAATTAAATTAGTCACAACAATATAAAATAATACAGTGAGCATTAGCATGCTGCAGACTGCAGAATGACTTAAGCATATACATACATACATGGGTTAATAAATGTTACTATTAGTCAGCTGAATATTTAGCTATGTGTTCATGAATTATGTCTGAAATGGTGAAAGCATCAAGCTGTCCTTCTGAAAATAGCTAAATTAGTATCTGAATTACTAGATGTAATTCTGATGGACAGAAGGAAGACTCTTTCACCAAGACTGCATAGCCTATCATTCAGTGGATTAATGGTTACCACCTGCCATCAACCCAGGCTTGTATAATTTAAAGAACTCTGTGTGGGCTCCTGCTAGCATAACATACCTGAGGTAAATGGGGAAATGGGGAAATCGGAGCGGAAATACAAGCTACGATGTCGAAAACTGTGCATTTCTCTGTCTGTATGTGATGTAATTTCACTACATGTTTTGAAAGAGTGCTCGTGTTCCCGCCACTTTTGAATGTTTGGCTCTCTGCACTATTGCGCGCGTGCGTGCGTTTGTGTGAGTGTGTGTGCTCAGTGAAGGACAGACAGTGAGAGCCTAAAACAACGATTCCCATGATCCCACGCTATTTATGTCTTTTGGGGGCTGCTATGGCTCAGGAGGTAGAGCAAGTCTCCACTAATCGGAGGGTTGGTGGTTTGATCCCCCTGGCTGCACATTAAAGTATTCTTGGGCAAGATACTGAACCTTAAATTGCTCCCGATTTGCTGTTTCCATCTGTGTGCGGGTGAATGGTACAGCATAGAGATATTGTTGGGCGCTCAGGTTAGGAAGCCAGTGTTTTCCACAGATAGGCTTCACTTGGGAGGACTCCGCACAAACATATATATTAATGGTTGCTCAAATATATTAAGGGATGCATTTCAGCATTTTATGATTTTACTTTTTAAACCTGTCTGAATCACAGATTAAAAAATCCTTATATAAATCCTTTTTGGCAACTTCATAAAATGTATTACTGATGAAGAAATCAGATACAGTTGATGGGTAAGAGAAACAGAAGAGACAGAAACAGAAAGGAAAGAGGAAAGAAATGCATGGCAGCCAAGTAGACATGCATTAGGGAGGACAATAAAGCGACAGTATATAATGTTAATGTAGACAAACTTTTAAAGCTATTCTGAAGAAAGATAATTAGCTTGTGAGTGTTATTCACAAGTGCTGTATCACTTGGTATCTACCATGGCAGCCTCTACCATCAGTGTATAAATGTGCATATGAATGGGAGAAGAAAGTGACTATTCAAAGAACCTTGAGTTGTCAGTAGACATGAAAAGCGCTATAAAAATGCAAGTCCATTTACCATTTTGTTTTGGGGTCCCTATCAGCAGATATGACATTCTGTCTAAGGATCAGCTTAAAGCAGTTTATTAATGACAACCGATTGAATATAAAACCAAAACTACCGTCTCACGTTTGCATGCCTCCGAGCATCAGTCTCGTTGCTGTTCCTGAGTTATGGCATAGATTAATGACCAGAATGTTTTTCATGCAGAACATTATGATGTCACAGTGAAGTTGACCTTTGACCTTCTGGATATGAAATGTATCACTATATCATTTTATCCTATTGGACACATGTGTAATTATCATATGAATTGTTGAAAAGTGGTCAAAAATGTGTTTCGTGAGGTCACAGGGACTTCTGACCACCAAAATCTGATCATTTAATCCTTAAGTCCAACCAGCCATTTGTGCCGAATTTGAAGAAATTCCTTCAGTGCGTCCTATTCTTGTGAATGTGATATCTAAAAAAAACAGTGAGTTCACATTGGGGTAGACCGATTACTCGACTGGACGGTTATCTGGGCAGACATTCAGCTTTTTTCTGATTATCTGTACATTTTGTGTCAGAATGCCAATAAAATAAAGTGATTTAAAAATGCACTACTTTGGCTCTGATGCAGCTTTTTTCCTTGTGTTTAATCACCACTCTTTGTTCTCACAAAATGTCCCGCCCACAATACTATCTGATTGGTAAGATGTCCAATCATCGTTTATCAGCCTCATTGATTAAGATCCCCTGGTCACAGTGACCTTGACATTTGACCACCAAAATCGAATTCAGTCCGTCCTTGGGCCCAAGTGGACATCTGTGTCAAATTTGAAGAGATTCCCTCAAGGCTTCTTAAAATATCACTTTCACAAGAATGAGACAGACGGCTGGACGGTCAGAGAGACAACCTGAAAACATAATGCCTTCAGCCACGGCCATCACTAGCAAAGCAACAAAAAAAAATAAACCTCCTCCAGTCACTATAATCTTGTTACCTGCCACTAATTGTATTGTTTGCCACTACACAATGTGTGGTGTTGCTTGCCATATAAATCCTTAACATCTGTGTTATTGCATCCGATGATCTGTGACTGACATTCAGCCACACTGCCTTAGGGTTATTATTGTCAATGTCTCGGACACCTCCTGAGAGACCCACGTCAGAAAAGCTAATTGTAGAAACACTCTGCCTGAAATCTGCTTTAAGTCATTTTCTGGTAATTTATGTTTCAGTACACAATCATATTGGTGCAAACAATAAAACAAATAAATAAATAAATAATGTTCCAATGTGAGCTCAGTCAGAATACCTGAACTCTAAGCTCTGAGGAGAACAAATCTGTAAATTGATATTAATTCTGTAAATAACTTATATGCTATGAATGGGAGAAGAAAGTGACTGTCATCGGCTTATCCGCACATAAGATGATATTCAGCGAATATGCAGTCATTACTTTTTCCATGTCTCTGGCAACGTGCTATGTGCATGTGGTTTGATTCCCCCCAAAAATTTAAAAGTAAAATGTCAGCAGTGCAGATTTATTATAAGCACTGGAGAGATGCCTTGGAGAAAAATAAGCAATTTGCAGACAGAGTGAGTCTCCACTGGTGAAGTCATCTCAATTATTGCATCGTGTCAGTTTGAGGAGTCAGTCTCACTGTTAAAAATGTATTCTTATAATATCAATACTTTATCAGTTCAATAGGTCTGAATCAGACCTTAACCATGTGAAACATGAAGCCTTTGAAAAATGAGCTGTGCAAAAGTCAGTATGCTAAACATGCCAAGTCAACGAGCCTGATACATATTTAATCCACCTTCCATTTTTTATGTTGCTCATCACATTTTCAGGCTGTATCTGCAGATTGTGAACTTTGATTAACCTGTCACCGAAAACTTACTGATGTTTCTGTCTTCTCAGAAAACACATTTCAACATAATTTTGAAAGCTGTATTCAGCTCAAGTTGAATGCTAAACCCAAATTGACTAAGTAAGGAAATTTGAATGGATTAAATAAATCTTATCAAATGCCAGCCCAATTTGCCAAATTTCCTAAACGGAAGAAAGAAGAGAAAGACCTTCATTGACTGATTCTGAGCCTGCCACCTGTTCTGAGGACCTTTTTTCCTCTGAGGACAGCTTGTTCTCAGTTATGGGAAAAAAAAAAAAAAACATTTCTGAGTTTGTATTATTACCTCACTAATATTCTAAACATTTACATTCTGAGTTTAAATTTTCTCCTCATAAACTACAAAGTGCCCCTTTTGGGACCCAATTACTGAACATTTACTTTACTTAAAACTCAGTTTGCGCCTGTGTTATATACACACTGAATATTGACTGTTTAAAAATGCATTAATGTGACAGTATTTCATTAAAACATGTGATTTTCTCTTACCCATTTGCACAATACCCCTTAAAAAAACATGTCTAGTGTAGAGCAGAACATTCTGCAGCTGTGACACTTGTCTTCCGACCCATCAAAGTGTCACTTACTGCATTCACCCATTCACTCACACATTTATATACTGATAGCAAAGGCTGCCATTCAAGGTGCTGATCAACATCAAGAGCTATAGAGCACTTCCTAACCAAAGTGCCCTACTATTTTTCTGGGCTAAGCTGCTCAAAGATTCACTCACATTGATGGAAAAGCCATCGGGAGCAACTTGGTGTTCAGTATCGTGCCTGAGGAAATTTGCACTCGCAGCAGGAGCCTCTGATCAAACTCCCAACCTCCGGATTAGCAGACAACCTGCTCTACCTCCTATAGCAGATGCAACAGATTTCCCAGGATACTTCCCAGTTAATTTGCTCTAGACTATAGTTGAGGACATGTTTTAAAATGCTTGGAAGAGCAGCCTGACTTGTGTGACACAGTGAATGAAAATGTATGAGTGTAACAGTTGTGCCTAACAGGAGAGACACAGGAGAGCTAATGAGATATGTGCAGCCTGTCAATTTCCCATGGCTTGTTGTCAAATGTTGGCAATCAGCTTTGACACACAGAATTATGTCACAACACACTCATTATAAGAAAAAAAATCATTATCAATTTCAGAGAGCAACACTACCTGGATCAGTTCAAACACCAATGATAACGTTTGCTACTGTAGCACCGGCTCACTGTGTTGGTCCAGTGGTGCTCTTGTTGTCAAATGAAACAACTCTCTGCTTGTTAATTCATGCCATGTCTATTAATGCTTCATTAGGCTCAATTTAATATGATGTGTTCCATGAATTTTAACCTCCATTTGAAAAAAAGGGCTCTTTGTTTTTCCTGTATGTCTGCCACGTGTTACCTACAGTAGTTAGCCATTCACAAGACTTTTCTGTCTGAGATAAAAATAATACAGAAAATAAAAAGTCCAAGATCGGCACTGATAAAATCCTACATCTGTACACACTGAACTTCCATTGTAGTAAAACTGAGAATTAGGCACCTCAGTTAGAGAAGCAAAAAAATATATTGACCCATTAATGATCAAAAAGAGAAAATGTATATCATTAGCAATTTTATTGGTATCAGTGAAATTATGGCTGATGCATATCGCTGACCTACAGTCATCGGTTTTTAAATGTTAATGAATTTTGATTACATGACTGGGCAAGAGATGTACTATGTGATATTCTCGTCTCTGTGCACAAACGACTGACAGTCGGGTGTTGAAAGCCAACCATTTCCAAGAATCCTTGCTGTGGGTGTGAAAAAAAATTAATGAGCAGCTGAGGAGGAGGAGGAGACAAGGCAGATAAATAAATATCACCTGCCTGGAGGAAAGGCAAGAGAAGTCAATCATATCTGATCATCAAAGGCTGGTGTCAATCAAGTCATAGCAGCAGAAAAAAGCAAAAAGGTTCAAGAACTTTTGGATGTTTAAGGAAGAATGCATGGAATTTTGAAGAGATTATTACTGATATGCATGAAGTGTGTTGTGATTTTTAATGACACAGTTCAAGGTTGGGTTAAATTAACACAACATTTGCATATTTATCTTTACCGATGACAAAATATCCTCTTCAAAACTGCCTTTTTACAGCCTAGGAACAATTTAAAATGACTGTTGATATAAGGGACACATTTTATAACTGATAATATAATACACTTGTAATGATGTCTCTCAAGCCAGTTATTTTTTCAAATGCACACTGCTGCATTAGAGTGATGATACCTGTTTCATGTATGCGTAACACATGGTCTCCGCTACACGTTTTCCCTCATCGTAGCACGCTCGTGGACCGATTGGGTTCACATGCCCCCAGTACTCCTCGTTTTGTGGGTGGACCTCTGGATCTGGAACACAAACATTTTATAACCATTTTAATGTGTCATTTTTTTGCAAAGAGAAATAAATAAGTTGATTTGGAGCAGGGAATGGGAATGTGGCGGCCATTTTTGGAGGACCACCCATCTAGCTAGGTAGTCCCAATCCGTTCAATTGGATGTAACACAGTTTATCTTGAATTTCCCCATAGGCGGTCAAATGCGCAAACTACAAATGTTCTTTTTTTTAAAATGAAATTCTTTTTACAAAAAGTAAATGACTGCAGGAGTACGTGTAAGTACAACATAGTTTCACTTTTAGATGGATGGGGAGATACATTGGGTACGTAGTTAAAATTAGACATTTTACTACTACTACTACTACTACTACTACTACTACTACTACTACTACTACTACTACTAGGCCATAACATGTTATTTGCTACACAGTGAAAGGCCATACAGAATGATAGTTATTCAGGATCTTGGTACAACTGTATAATGAAATATAATGTCTACAAGGGTAAGAGTGCCACCCACTGTTCATTGTAAAACCCCACTGAATAACATTAAAAACACAAAACCTTCATACACTAAGCACAAAGTTTGGCCAACACTAACATTCTGGTAGATACCGAGAAATCCGACAAATAATGTACAATTAGCCAATGTTTTGTTAGCATTCAGTTAGTGTAACTAATATATATCTTTTAGCCTTGCCTAACCCTAACCTTTAAAAGGCCACCAGGATAAAGTCACTTGTTATTGTAAAAAACATAAAACAAAATCCATCTGATGAAGAGTCACAGTATTTCAATTTCATAAAAACATAGTAAGAACCCTTCCCAAAACTACTTCTTCGTCAATCACAATGTTTCACTGTGGACATCATCATATACCAATTGGATAGATATCTTTCAATTGTAGCAATGATCTATTAAGCTTCACAAATTCAGATGCAGTACTACAAAGACCCAGCTGTCAGTGCTGAAAAAAGATGTCTAACTTGGAAAATAAAGCAAATACTGAAATTACAATCAGAAGTCAAATCAAATAGTGGTTTTGGAGATACTACACACGTAGTTTATACATAGACATTCATCAAGTATCCAGTCTACACAAAACATTAAGTAACATTAGGAGTTATTGGAAAGCAGAACCATTCAATAAGGTTTTTTTTTAAACGATGAGTGGGAAACATTTTTCTTACCTCCATAAACCTCAGAAGTAGAAGCCAGAAGAAGTCTGGCGCCCACACGTTTGGCCAGACCTTAGAACAAACAACACAGTGAAAACAGTCCTCTTTGGAAATGTTGACATCAAACCTGTCCTTAAACTTGAGTAAATACACTGACTGAAAGGAGTAAGACAGGAGTAAAATTTGGTCTTTTTTAGTATATACACATTGTAATTGATATTTCTTTCTTTTATTATAATGAAAGAAAAATGTAATCTAAGTCAAAGTTAATAACCATAGATTCATATAAAGCTCTTTAGTGATAGATTGTTCCATCTTCTCTCAAGTGTTTGTCCATTGTTATACCTAATTTCCACATTAAAATACAGAAACACTGGAGTCACATTTTAATGCAATTGCAGCGGCAGGAAGTCTCCCAGCGTCTGTTTTTGGTTTCAATTATTTCTATACTCAAATTCTTAATTCTTGTATCTACGAAATGCCCCCAATGATGAGTCTGTGAATCACCATTGGGTGGCCAAGTCATTTTCATTGAGATGGCAAGACTCCTTTCAAATGAATTCTTCTTAAGTACACAAACTAAAAGACTGAGGAGGAAACGTTATGTTCCTACAAAAACATACAGAGATAAGAGGCACATTGTGCTGTTGTGCTCAAGAGAATCACAGACTTTTAGAGCTTATTTCTTGTTAAATGCTCATGACTCGTTTTTAAGTACAGCAGTTTGATTAAGGTTTATGTGATGGGGATAGGGACAAAGCTTAAGTTGTAATGATAAATGACAAGTGTATTACAGTCTTCTCAAGTCAATCAAGACTCATAATCAATTAAAATAAATGTTAATGTGATGCGATTCAGTTCAGACCTGGAAGACCAAATGAGTTAAGAGAAAGACTTCATATCAAGCCTTGTTTTAAAAACCTATCCTACTCTTACATGAACTCAAACAGCCACTTGCACTTACCAAGCATGTTGAGGGTGCCAATAGTGTTGGTCTTCAGTGTTTTGATGGGATTGTACATGTAGTTGGGAGGAGATGCAGGAGATGCCAGGTGATAGATCTGGTCCACTGTAAAGAGAAACAGAAATCATTTAAACTCCAGACATAGATTTCAGCAAAATGCAAAGACAGCGTGACTGAAAGGTTTCCTTTGTTTTGGTTTTGTAAATGGTATACCGTTTGAGCATCGTCATCGCAATGTACGTGTGTGCAATGGTCACATTGCAGGGCCTGCAATGTAGGAGGCAAATGAACTCATCTAATTTAAAGGGTACCTGACACACACTGTGCATGCAGACTCTGCATGCACAGCTATCCACCAATCACATTAGTTTTTAATCAGTGTGCCGAAGCAGAGCATATCCCTGCACATGGATTGAGTTGCTGGTAACAACATTGAAAAATGAGCAAGGAACAGAGAAAATCGCTGAAAACGAAGACTTGGTGCCAAAAAGAAAAGTTATCTGGAATTATTTCGGCTACAAGAAGTATGATATTGACTAAACACGTGTTCTGTGTGGACAGTGCCTTGCATCTGTTGCCACAACGAGAGGCAACACAACTAATTGGTTTGACCATTTACGTCAGTACCGCACAGCTCAGTATGACAAAAACAGGTAAGATCAGTGCAGGTTAATTTTCCACAAGATAGCAGCAGTACAGCATAACAAAAAGTGCTATTCAGGTCATCTGATGAAAATTCCTGTATTTTTTCATATCGCAATATATAGCACAGGGTTAAAAAAAATCGCAATGTCACTTTTTTCCAATATCGTGCAGCCCTAGTACACAACTAAGGGAAGCAAATCATATCCATTCTCTAATGTAGCTCTGAACACAGACATTCTGCTGCTACACACAGCCACTATCAGAGAAAATGTGTCATACTTTATCAGCCCGTTCTCACCAGAATAATGGCAACAAACATCATCTGTGGCAGCAAGGATCTTATTAGTCTCATATTTACCTTTAATGTTAGGTGGCAACCTCTAGTAGCAAGTAATCATAAGGGGAGCAAAGGCTGAAGTCAGGTGACATAGTATGAAGTAAACAAAGTCCACATAGGGAACAGACTGAGCACAGAGCTTTTTCTTCACCTCAAAGCTCAACTAAGCTAATACTGCAGTGTATGTCGGTAAGCTGGTCTCTTTTTACCCCTGCATGCTTGCTCTCATTATTTACCTATATACCAAGCTAGTCTTGTAATTATGAGCTTTGAGCCTGTACTCATCACAGCCGCAGTTCCCGCTCTCTTCATCAGCCTTTTCCCTCTTTCTTAGTGCAGCTGAGGCAAGAATACTGAATACTGATTTGGAGGTTGATTATCATGGCAATGAGCAAACCTACACAGCATTGGGTCAATCAACCTATTCATTAAGGTATCAGGACATGTTGCACTTTATAGTTATTGTGTGATTTTAATTTTTGACCAGTTTCACAGTTTGAAAGGAATGTAAAATTCACAAAAAAGGGCTTCTATAATCCATTTTCTAGTACTCTTTATCAACTCATTGTATTTTCTAAATCATTTCATTCATTTTTCCTCTTTCCAGGGTTTATTTCCTACCTACTGAAGGCTTGACCTTGTTGTTCATGATTCACACATTTTAACTTTCAACGTGTTTTTCTATCTTCTCTGTCAACAGCTCTATTCATTGTGATACCCAATTTCCTGTCTAAAATAGACACCGATGTCTGATTTTCATGCATAAGTCAACAGCAGAAAGTCCCTCAGTGTCCGCTGCTTGTTTTCTGAAGAGACTTACATTTAACATTTATAACATTACCTTTTATTTACTTTATTTCTACAAAATGTAAGTATACAGCTCTGTGGACAGTCATGGTACATTTACACTGAGTTGGCAAGACTCAGTGTAAATGTACTCATGTCCTTCCCTGCTTTAACATTTATACAATTGCATAAGAGACTGCTGCATAGCACTTAAGGTTCAGAGAATGTATTAAATAACAGGAGTGAATATGTTTTTTTTATTGCAACACATTTCTAATACATCCTTTGCATTGCTTGATGTTATCCCCTCAATCCACAGTTTTTTGCTCTGCTTGGCCTGTACATGCTTGTGATCTGCGAAAAATTGCTATTATCACTTGCTGCCATTGCTGTTTATACAGCATTTCAAAATCCTACCCCACCCCCACATCCACCTGTAGTCTCTGAGTCTAACAGAGCTCAACAGGGTGCTACTGGCAGCTGGTATACAGAAGGCAAACAAACAAAAGATCAGAAATGGATCAGGCTTCATGTACAAAATACATATTGATCCAAAAACACCGTGATTTGTTCCAAGCAACAGAGGTGCTGGTGCCTATAGGCAATTGTCAGAATCCACCAGGAGATTATATTGTGATGTGACCATTACTTAAGTATAGGCTGTTGTCCACTGAAGATGAATAGAGAAATGAAAGGCTCGCAAAGCAGAGTTTATTGCTGTGAGCTAAACCTTGGTTGATTTCTATATTTAACTTTGTGGGCGTCCTGACAGCCTCCTGTAGGTTTGGACCACCCTGAGGATTCATACAGTGGGGGTCATTTTGCATCACTAGGGGAATTACTGCTGTCTGAACAAAATGACAAGCTGCGGAAGCAAGGCTAAAACAAGCAGCATACCATATCTCATCCAACTAAAAACAAATACCTTTTTAATACCTGCACCTCCACGGGTCACTGAGCTATATTAATATTGTTGAAGGATATTTTTTATGTCAAGTGACAGTCCATTTGTGGTCCTTGTCATGTGTGACATGCATTTCTTTTTAAAATCTCCACAAGTAGCCTGAGCTTTCCTTGTGGTTTGTTATAATAAGCCAAAGTATTTTGTCCATTTTCATCTGTTGTGTTCATTTCAAATGCAGTTTTAAACCAGCAGCAGTACTTCAGAAGCGTGGCAGAGTCACAAGTGAAGATGTGATGAGTGTTCATTCTGATTACCACAGCTCTTAACGATACTGAAATAGTCTTTTGCAGGTTCGGGGTTGGAGTGGGGTGAGAACTCTCTACTTGCAATTCATTCCTGTAAAACATTCAGGGGACCTGTACTTCGACCATACACTATGTTCATATGATTGTTTTGTGTTGCTCACCTCCTACAAATTTGTGTGTGGTGTGGTGTACTGTATTCACACTGAAAAGAAAAAACAAGCCATAACCCCATGTAACCTTTTCAAAAAGAGATGGGCCTTGCCAACTAGCACCATCAGTTACATTAGATACAGCTGTTGTATGCAGAGAGCACAACTGAATGAATTGTAATGACTGCGTTGGCAAACAATTTCCAGAAACAGAGACCTGGCATTTGCTCATCAAAAAGGTGCTATTCATCATAGTCACTAAAGGATGATTATTTTCTTAGGTGAAACAGAATGATGAATAAACATTGTGAAATCAATGGAAAAATAATCTAGGAAACTGAAGATGAAGGCATTGTGGTGAAGCCTCAAGGTAAATATAGATTATTATTGTACTATTGGCTCCATAAAGCATTTCCTTATCTGTGCAGCAGCATCATTCCAGTTGTCATGAATGAGGCAAGAGCGTGAATTAAATGATGCTGGACTCATCCCCTGCCACTCTGGTAACCAAGAAAATGGGGGAGAAGGTTGTTTCAGGTCATGTCTGTGTTAGGGATGGGCGATAAAACAATAATGATATCTATCGCAATAGACACATGATCAATATCAATAGAAAATATGTTCCATAGAACGTTCGATAATTTCACTGAACTCTGTTAGAAAAAACAGGAAGAAAACCCCAATCCAGATCCGCAAGGCATTCTGGGGGATGTAGGCAAATGAAGGGCTTTAGCCTCTCGACCTGTTCCGGCCCAGCAAAGCAAGGTTGGTGGCATGAACAAACTCACTCGCTCTTTGGTAACCTAGCAACTACCTGTTGAGTGACATGCACAGTAGCACTTTTATGTTTCACCATCGTGCCTCATAACTGCTTTAACAAAAAGAACAGCGTGGAGTGAAAGGAGAAAATGAGTGCGACAGCACGAGAGGAAATCGTGGATATAAGAGGAAAGGACACATCAACAGTTCGGCAGTATTTCGGACAGTGTTTCTCCTATATGCATTCTGCTGGATTTTCAGTGCCACCGCAAAAAAAAAAAAAAGCCGTGATTTTTGTTGGTTTAATATCACGGGCGAATGGCGAATTTAAGTTGCACACTGTGAAAGCACTACACCCCAAGTTATCTTGAAATTGATAATTATTGTGATTACTGGTATTTGTATAATTTCTACAAGTCACCGTTTTAAGTTGAGTGACTGAAATTCTTGTCATCCTATTCAAAGGCTGCAACAGTTAGTTTCAGGCTGAATATTCGGTGGATATTCACTCGGGTCCAGCCGCGACTTTACTGAGGTTCACCTAGTGTCAGCAGCAGGAGGACGGTTAGCTCACCTCCCAGAGCCCCGCGCTGGATCGCTGGAGACTGATTTAGGGACCGTCATTAAATTACTTAGCATAAATATATTAATACAAAATAACTGCAGTTTTTTCAATATCTTTTATGTCATGTGGCTGATATGACTGATATGAAACACTTATATCGTGATACGTTTTTCTGCCATATCGCCCAGCCCTTAAGTCAGCCCCAGTCTTTACCTCCATATTTGTTGTAAGCTTGCTGTTAGCTGTGTAGCTACTTAGCTAGTATTAATCAAACCAATGCACAGCATTTTTTCCTCACCAAAAATTGATTTGATTGAATTGATTCCCAGCATCCTGTCAGTAAAGGTGTGGAAATTACTTGATTATAAGATGGATCACGACACGGACATGGAAGATTCTGCATCATGATTCAGAGACAGAACATTAATCGGTAGATTTTTGTTGTTGATTTCCCATCCATGTCTGGAAGTTGTAAAGTTACCTTGCAATGTTGCTCTCATGCTTCATCAGGCATTAGGTTAACGTTACTTATGTTAGGAGATATGCCAGAGGAAGGCAGAGATCAGCATCAAGTGATTAAAAAAAACTGCACCCAGTTTATTGAAAGCGGACATCTCGGGGCACATGTCACATTTTATGAACTTGCATGGACGCATGAACTGGACTGGACGTAAGTTCTGCCCCACAACTCTTACTAACCGCCTAAGCTATTTTCACCTGAAGCTAACATCTGCGGCCATAAAGGATACAGCGAGCTTTGATTTCATGATATCTCATAGACAAGAAAGCACCTTTGCTTCTCTTGTAATCACAGTCATTGACTTTGTTATCCAATACATTTTTTCTAAATTTCCCCACAGCCCCTATTTAAATGCCTAAATGCACAGAGAAGGCAGAAGATAAAGACTGATTATTTGTCATCAAAAGGTATCAATACAAAACTGTATTTTGAATTCTCCCTGGCTCACCCATAAGTATGAGTTCAAGTATTTTTAACTCTGGCAAGCTGTTCCTTCTATGAGCCCCATCAATAAGTAAAATAAAAGTCATAACCTCCCACAATTTCTCTCTCACTCACCCTCAATATAGAGAGGCTCCACCACATCATGATTGATAAGCTCGAAGTTTTCGTGGCCAATCCAGTGCTCCACATTCCTTTTCCTTCCTGTGAAGAAGTTGTCCACCACAGTGACCTCATGGCCATCCATCATCAGCTTATCAGTCAGGTGAGATCCCACAAAACCAGCCCCGCCAGTAATCTGGTAGAAGACACATGTACGATAACATCAGTAAATTATATTTTAGCAGTAACATCCGTCCTATTGAGGGTTGATTTCTTAATAAGGCAATGAAATACTACTTTTCAGCATGTACCTAACAAAATGTGGTGGTTGCTTTGTGTTCAGTTACAAATAAAATACAACATATATACAAATAAAGTGTAGATTTATTTTAAAAGGAATTTCTGGGTCTCATATGTTTGAAGTAATTGATGGCCAAATATTAATAGTCATGATAAAATAATAGTCAACATTGACTAAAGATCTGTCAATGATTCAATTAATTGAAAAAGATCTGATCGGGTCACTAGAGTACCATGAAGTCTGATAGACCAAGTCACCGCATTAAGTATGGAAGGGTATTTATGATACACTACTTTCAGTTCAGTGCTGATTTCAAAAGATTATTTCAATAACTACCATATATTTAGATAAATGTTTATGTGCAAGACATTTATTCAATTTGCCAAGAGAAGGCTAGAGACAAGCATTCACACAAAAACTCTGGCAAAATTAAATGTTAAACCTTATAAAGTATAACTGAGGCTGGGCTGGGAATGTCAATAGTTTTTCAAGTATTTGGTCGTTAACCAATTATTGGTAAAAATCAACATTTCAACCTGCTGGGAGTGCTTGGAAAGTCAGGAGATTGCCAAAGTAATACCATGAATGTCCGTGCAATGTCAGCCTTGACCAAAGTGATGGAGAACAGAGCTGCATTGCCATTATTCCTTTTAAATTATGTGAAATAACGTCAAGTGTGGTTAGGGTTAGGGAAGGGGGGATTTCATACAGCCCATGACAAAGTGATCCCAAAGTGTCTCAATATAAGGGCCATGGCTTCGGTATAATAGGATAATTGGATGTATGTTGCATACCAAAATTCTCTTCCGATCCTTTTCTGACAAAAATTTCACAGGCGGGTATTTCTGAGAAAAACTGGGAGAGAGAGAGGACAAAGTATGTAGTGAGAGACATCTCAAAGTAATAAATAAATGGCATTTTACTGCATTTGTATGAAAACAGTTACATAATACACACCATAAGTGAATTGCTTTCTTTGAGAAACAATTTTTTTTTTTTTTAGAAGGCACCTAAGCAATTACTCCATCTTCTTTTGACCTTGAGTTTGGGGCGGGTGATTTTATTTATCTACAACACTTTGCACTTTACTAAAAGACTCCCTTTGTTTTAACTACAGTCAAAACATTTGATTAATGATTTGCTTTGACAGATTCATTCATTCATTCCTTTAAAATTTAAAGGACAAGTCAGTTTAAAGTTTAAATCATAAAAAATATGTACTGTATACAGTGCATTCAGAAAGTATTAAGACACCTTCATCTTTTTACATATTGTTATGCTGCAGCCATATGCTTAAATCATTCAAATGATTTTTTCTCTGATATGCATTGTCAGCTGTGCGGCCTTATATAGACAGGTGTGTGCCTTTCCAAATCCTGCCCAAACAATTGAATTTACCACAGTTGGGTTCCAGTCAAGGTAGAGAAACAACTGAAAGATCAAGATGATCAAGAGAAATGGGAGGCACCTGAGCCAAATTTTAAGTGTCGTAGCAAAGGGTGTGGATACTTGTCAATGTGATATATCAGTTTTGCTGATCTGTTTCTGCTTTGTCATATGCTGTATTGAGTGTAGATTAAGGCTGCAACATAACAAAATCTGTAAAAAGTGAAGGTGTCTTAATACCTTCTGAATGCACTGTATATTTCTGATCTGCATTCAAGGTGTAACACATGCCTTAAATAAGTTCAAATATCCTCCAGTTGCAAAATAACAGACCTTTGTCATACATTCACAGGTCACTCAGTGCACTGCACAGTGTACTTTCCAGGAGGATCAAGTGGATATACAGCACATTAATTTTAAGGGTCATGAAATCATGTAGCACATTGCAGGGTTATGAAAAAAAGCATGCAGACGGGTCATGGTGCTCACATGAATGCAACTGTCTAAACAAGTGTCTTTATAGCCATGTATAGACTAGGGCTGGGCGATATGGCTGAAAAATGTATCACGATATAATGGTTTCATATCAGTCGATATCGATAATTATTGATTTCTTTTTTTACCTATTTGAAATAAGAACATTTTGAAAAATAACCCTTGACTACAGGTGAGATTTTTTCTAAAAACACTTTTTTTTTAAGATTTCAGAATCAGAATCTAATACATGGGACAAAATAGTGTAGAAGTTGACATTGCTGCTTGAAAATATGTTAACCTCTTGAGCATTAGAGAACTTTTTTACCATTATTGTCTTTATAGTTATGTGTTTTTCATGGAAACAGAATCTGTTTCAGAAGGCAGTGGGCCACATGACATGGAAGCTATTGAGAAAAAAATCATAATTTCTGCATATTAATTTAAAGACGAAGAAGCACTAAAGTACAATAATAAAAGGTGAGTCTCATTTGTCCAGTTAAATAATACAATCTGCTACTGGTTTGGAGTCACTGGGCCACATGACATGAAAGATATTAAAAAAACCTGCAAAAAACGGGGGCCGTCAACATGGCGTAAATCCACTTTTGATGGTTGGAGATACAAACATTAATTTGAATTTGTTGAACTTGAGGAAAATAACTTGACTGTAAGGTGCACACTTTGCCCGTGTTGGAAACTTCTCTCCACCGCTGCTAACACTACCTCAAACTTAACGAAGCACCTACACAGACAGCATGCACACCCAAACTTGTTGCTAAGTTACAACATTGGACAAATGGAAATCTCTAATTGTTGGTTGTTCAAGAAATGGCCTGTTGGCTTAATGGTAATAAAGAGCCTAAAGAACACTCCTTCCATCTTATGCATCTCAGGCAATTTTATAGAGCAAGTAGAATGAACGTAACGAGTAATGTAACTAATTACTTTTTTCAGGGAGTAATCATGTAATGTAAGGCATTACTATTCTTGAGAGTAATGTATAATGTGTAATATATTACTTTTTTGAGTAACTAGCCCCAACACTGCCAAAGAGCGAGTGAGTTTGTTCATGCCACCAACCTTGCTTAGCTGGGACGGAACAGTCTAGAGGCCAAAGCCCTTCCTCTGCCTACATCCCCCAGAATGCCTTGCGGATCTGGATCTGGGTTTTCTTCCAGTTCAGGGAAATTATCGAATGTTCTATCGAACGTATTTTCTATTGGTATTGATCACGTGTCTATCACGATAGATATCGTTATTGTTTTTTCGCCCAGCCGTAGTATAGACTCATTAACATTCATGGCATCACAGGTGACAGAACATTATCCTCTAAAAGCACGAAGTTTCTGCCATCAGCAGCAGGAATGAAATAATCAGTGATGGCTTTTTAATGGGAATCCTGCAACACACAAGTCTTGTACCACGTGTCTTCAAATGTTGCAATATGTTTGGCTGTAGTGCTTTTCTGACATCTGGTTAATAGTGAGAAAACATGACACTGATTCATGTTAAAGGCTCATTTGAATTGATTGATTTGGGGAAAACAAATTCATTCATTGATTTATGATCTAAATTCTATAAATTAGCCCATTAACCTTTACTGAATATTGAAAATAAAGAAAATATACTTCTATTGAGAGTGAGAAAAGATATAAATTGTCAAGATTCACAAGTTTACAGACAAGTTTCACACACATTTCTCTTATTCCACTTATTCCGAGCATCTGTGTGTGTGTACATGTTTGAGCACAATAAAGGGGTACACACCTTTGTTCCAGATCACGAATCTTCTCTCTGAGAGGAGCCACAGCCTAAGGTGATGTGAGAGCGCAAGTTAATGTGGGTTCATTGTGGGTCTACAATGTCTCCCAACAGCCCATACAATTAAATACAAAAATATTTTCTAATTTACTTATAAAATATTAAACCATTTTTTTATATTCTCTAAAACCCTCTCAGGGCTTTTCTTCCAGAAAACTGAATTAAATGTTTAATTCAGGGAAGTCTTACAAACATTAAATGTTCATAAGACTGTTCAAAACAAGCAGATACTTTATGAAAACCAACGTATGACCTTCGGCCCCTCTCTTTTCTTTCTTTCAGAAAACTGAATTAAATGTGTAATTTAGTTAAGTCTTTCAAACATTAAATGACTGTAAGACTTTTCAAAACAAGCAGATACTTGAAAACCAATGTATGACCTTCCAAGAGAGCCAATAAACCCAAACCCTGCTGGGGACCAAGTTACAACAACAATTTCCATTTAACATTCTGTAAATGTATTCACTGATATTTTCTATAGAATTTATGCAGAGGAGCAGAGATATAAAACCTGACATTCTGAGTCATTTCCTAATTTCTGGATGTCAATAAATAAACAGGTCCATTTGCCAACAATATTTCTTCTTATTTTTATTATACAGAATCCTTATAGTTTGTACTTCATGATTTCAAGGCAGCAGAAGGTTTTAAATAAGTATAAATGTGTCTTTGTGCTTACCTGGTTTTTCTGTTACAGGAATAAAATAACTTTCATTTAAAATGCCAGTTACAGCTAATGAAGGAGACCTTGATATCAAAAGCACTATTTAATCAAGGAAACCACAATTTAGATTAAAAAACTCCTCTGGTGGGACATTAATAACTACATAACTATCAGCAACCAGAGACAACAAACCAGAACCTAGTTTATTATTTACAGAATGATAAAACATGTGAATAAAGACTTCAGCTATGTATTCTTTAACCAGTGGAAGAGTGTACAATTGAAAAAAACATTTCTTTCCATGTCAATAACATTAATCCTGCATGAGAAATTGTTTGTGTGACATGTAATAGACAAGTCAGATGTGAGGGGATTGATGGTGCCTGCACTTGGCTCAGAATATGGTAGAAATTATCTGAGGTTGTACTGAAGTTCACGGTGAGCAGTGTTTACTTAAACCAACTCACTCTTCTCGTCTGTTGTTATCAATGCGATACAAAATATGGAGTAATACGCATCAAGTCATTTGGCAGTTGTCGTATGTATGTAGGTATGTATATTAACCAAGTCAATTCAACGCCATTCACTCGTTTAGTGATCCCAGTACAAAACACAAAAAATGAAAGCTGAGAGATTTAATCCTGTAAATTGTCTACAGCCATCTGCTGTAAACACATGCTTCAACTGTGGGGGATCTGTCTGTCAATAAACACATCCAGTGTTCTTGGAAACAAAAACACACTCAAATTTTCTCAGGACTATTATGGACAACAGTCAGTTCATTTAAATGTGTTATAAGCCTAAACAGACAGTTGCTTAACTATTAAGTTTGGGGTAATGGCAGGATTAGTTTAACATAAAAAGGGATTTGATTGTAATCTCCATCAGTGCAGCTTGACCAAAACGAAATTTTTCAGGCCAATACCAATATTAGGTGTAATAAATTCCAATAAGAATATGAATGGCTAATATACATACAAATCTAAAACTTGTGACAAATATATAACAAAGGCGGATATTTCACACGTTAACAATAAATCAGTGCACTAAAACTGTGATATGAATGAAGAATTTTATGCTGCATTACAATCATGAAAAAAAAGTCATATTGGTGCCTATCTTACAACATTAACACCTACACAATATATCTTGATTGCCAGCTGATACTATTTTTAAATCAGTCGGGCTCTACCCATCAGTTATGCAGCATTTTCATTTCAGGGATAATTCACATAAAAATACATACCTCAAGAGTTGTTATTACAGGTAATAAAGAAATGTGTCTTGTTTTTTGTTATAGACATATTCTACTTCTGTCTTTTAATCTAGCTGTTGTGTATTGTTAGTCAGTGTGTTCAAAGACATCTATTTTAATTAAAGGTATTTTCTTTTCAGTGTAAATGTGTTCCAAATATCAATTTTCCCCAGCAGCATTTACTTTGCCCTTACAGAAAGGAGAAAGTTTCTGATTTTTGGAACAACTTTGACATTGCTATTGACAGTTAAATGATATGTTCTTTGTTAAATCTGTGTAAGTAGTGTGTGAATCCAAAAATATAAAAATATGTTAAATTGAACTTGAAATGGACAACGGCATCAAATTTAATGGGCCCAATCAAAACTCCAGAGTTGGCTAAGGCATGTGGAGGTCATAAATTAATGTGAATCAATAGAATGACTTACATATCGGTCTTTAGAAGAGTGCATTCTAGTAAATGTAATTCCCTTAATAAGGGAAAGAAATACTAACAGATAACATACAGAAGAGCTCCTTGGACCTGTAAAAGACAAAACGTTCAGAGGGTGAAAACTGGTTGTGTGTAACTCACTTCATCAATTCTCTGTTCAATCCTAATATCTCCGTGTTCTTGTATTGATCTGTGATGACAGAAAGGCAAAGACAAGGAGAGCGGGTTGAGATGATAGCAGCCATAATCACAAGGCCACAGAAAATTGCCTTTGACTTGAGGAGCACTGTTGCAGTACGTAGCAGCGAATGACTGCATCCATTAACAAACAGCTATATGAATGAAATCCCCTCATGGTATATATAACTTTTACATCACAATATACTGTAGACATTTATTGATACTGTTGCTTTTCTGTTTAAGGTTGTCAACAAATGAATTCTCACTGTCAAAGCAAAAAAAGAGATGGATCTGTGACACAAAACATTACTGATTAGTTTACTAATATAAAATAATCTGATGTTTTTGTATACACATTTCGTTTTGACATGGCAATGATGCCTCACAATTAAAGAGAGAAATATCCCATTAGTCCTAGCCCTAGTCCTTTAAGCAGCACCATGTCCACCACGCTGTGGATATCAGGGCTCAGCTGTACGTTTTGCCATGTAATGTATATGCATGACGACAGTGCAGTCTGATGCTGACAGTTTGTAATTAACACAGTGCCACATCACTGGGAGACTCTGCAAGTCCACTATGAGGATCAAGCGCTCATGACAGGATGGGTTGGGTCAAACTATAAAATGACAAGTCTTCAATATTTGAGTGTCAAATTTATTAATAACATTTAATGTTTTATAACCAGAGAATATCCACTACTGTGAGGTCCTGATTTTGCTTGTCGAAATACATCATGGTGAGAAAAAATGACTAGTGGTCTTCCTCAATCCTTTTGTCAAGATTGGTTAATTTAACAGGTAAAATTACACAGCATCAAGGAGTAGAATGGCTCATGCTAATAAAATCCCATCATTTTCAGTTAATAACCTCATTAGACGACACGCAAATCCCAAAAATATAAATACCATGAATGAGGAGAAGAAATTATATAAAGATTAAGGATAGTATTTAAGTACATTACTTAACCTAGCCGTATTAATGGTCTTTTTACAGAATATAGTGATCTATTAAAGAGCCATCTCCTTAATCTATAAACTGTTGTTCAGAACGATAAGTTTAGTTACCACCATATTTAAAAGCAGTTGGGTTATAGAGAAATTAATTACTGTACCTCATGTTTGTAAATGTTCCCCAGACGGCTGGAAAAAAGAAAAAAAAAAAACTTGTCACAAATATGTCACAACGACACATGTTAGTGTCACATTCAGCAAAATACCAGTCTGTCTTGACAAAGACAAACAGCCACACAGCTAAAGACAGCAAGATGAGGAAAAGATGCTCCAGCTGATCTTTACTCCTTATTGCAAGTGGAATGCAAACCATTGAAATGTTCATATTGATCCATGAAAACAAGTTTAACTAAATTAAAATGGATTAGTAAGAAAATGTCTCTCAAATCTTGACACTTCCTATTCATTGTCAGGTCTGAATGAGGACTTTGATATCTGTGTGTTGTCAATATGATGAGACGATATGGGATCTTTATGATGATGTTTGACACTATGGACTTGACTAGATTTTGATGGGAAATTGGGTAGATTTTGATGTTTTCCTGTACTGTTTTGTTCTGGTCTGTGTAGTTTATATTGTGGCCTTTATCTTTCCTTGAAATTCTAGGCATCAACTGTAACTTAGTATACTTTGTTGACTCCAGTGTAGGGGTGTTGACGATAACCGTTATTGGCAATAGACAATTCAAGAAATTAAATACATGTTGTGTTAATAACAGACATATGATAATATTGTGTAAATAATCCAGCACCTCTTAAATTGTTCCTGTTTCTATCTGCTCTTGTTTTGTTATAGTAGGTGGCAGTAACGTGCCTTTACTATGGTTGCCAATTGCCATAAAACAGAAAAGAAAAGTTGGGCAGCATCCAAACGCCCAGACGTCACTGCACTTGCAGACGGGCAGACTTTTCAGGCACGTTTGCGGGAAGCCCACAAGTCTTGAGGGCTGTCTAAACTCACAATTTATCCAGTCCACAACGGCTCTCAAGTGGACTTTCTGCAGACTTCCAGAGAATCCACTTGGAGAGCAGACTTCCCAGGACTTCAGGGATTTAATTATTCACAATTAATTGTGATACAGATGTGATGTTATAGAACTTATTATGAATGTGTAAAACAATGATTTTACTGAAACAATACTTGAATCATGTACTTTCTTGAAAACACATAACTATTATGTACAAACTGTATGTACAATTATCAGTTTGAAGACTGAAATAACACCATGAACATGGCAGCTTTATTATTTTCAGTGACGAAAACCTGTTTTATCAATCATTTTGACTTAATTCAATTGTAAATTTGCATTTAGAGAGAAAGATTTGTTACAATTGTACTAGCTCCCATGAGATCTTTGTCCCCGAGTGCTCCATGATGACAGATTTCTGTATGAAGTTTAAGAAACTACATGTGTAGGCTACCTTCTTGGGCTGGGCTATAATATCACAATATTTTTATGGCTATATCGTTGTACAGGTTATCTATTCAATATTTTTGGAATCTACCCAATAGCACTTCATAAATGCTAGGACTGTACATTAAAACCAAATAACAATAATCATTTTGACAAAATGCCTCAAAATTGATAATGCGCCGATATTATTTGGATGAGTGTTGGACCATTCACAGCATATCAACACGATGAGATTATTTGACCCAAATAATTATCAGTAATGTGTAAAGTAAGTTCAGAAAATTACATCACTTTTCTGCGGAGCAGCCTTTCAAACCAGGAAAGCAAAATACATATACCATATCACAATTAACGATATACAAAGCCTATGACTAAGATATACTGTCTCATATCATGACAAATATGAAAATTGCCCAGATGTATTATCTCAAAAGTAAATGCAATTGCTTTAACTTTCTGGAAACTAATTCAGTGAACAAAAAATAAAAACCTAAAACTAGATCACATAAATCTGTCTCTGTCCAAAAGTAAAGAGGACCCCAAAGAAGATGAGTGAATACACAAATATGATATAAAAAAATAAACAGCCCATATCCATTTTGCAGACATCCACATTATGTCTGACTGTGTCAGTAGTGACTCAGTGACCTGATTCTCACTTATGTCCAACCACTCTTCCAACTTAAGTGTAACCTGGGGTGACAACTCACCATACGAGTTTACAGTTTGGATGTAACAGGTGTAGGCGAGATACATTTAATTACACAAACGTGTGTACTTACAGGCAATGTAGGCGATCAAAGCGAGGGCAAAAAGTAGCTTCATCATCCTTCTGTTTAGCGTTAATCCTGATATCAGCCAGATGACCCGCTTCATCATCCGCTCAATGCAACAGGACCAGGAAACCAACGAGCCAAACGTTTAAGTCCAGCTATAGCATTCTGAGTCACAGTTGTTCATGTCTACGATTGAGTTCGGTCTTCAGGGTGTCTTAGTCTTATTTATTAGACAGTCTGCAAGTGACGTGCTACACCAAGTTCCCATGCAAAATAACCAGCTTGACAGGACTGGCAAGATAGCTGCTCCTGAAAAATAACCAGCTTGACAGATCTGGCAAGCTAGCTGCTCCTGCTACGTCAACACCAAGCAGGAGCAGTTTACGTGGCTAGCAGGGTACAAACAGGTAGCTATCAGGTGGGCAGCTACACTGCGGAGTGTCAACATTCACAACTACATATAAACTTATTTATCAGCGCCATTCAACCCCGACAAGGTAAATAAATCTATCAACCGCAGCACATCGTTGCCTCTTACGAAACGGATAACTCAAAGATACGTTTACAAACTGCGACAACGCCTCAATAACAAATAACACTGAGAGCCCAAAGGGTTAGCCGTTAGCACCACATTAGCTCTTAGCTACAGCTAGCTAGCAAGCGAGCTACTAAACTGACCGCGTATTTGTACTTTCGTTGATTGAGGCCGCTAAAAAAAACAACATCCCCCACATGTATCTTCGGGTAAGTGCCGGGGAACTAAAACAGCTGCTAATTTTAGCGTAGCACAAATGCACACATGTTGGAGTTCGCTCCGCTCAATTGGGCCGAGGAATAGATGAGCGATTAGTCACTGCTCGATTTAGCAGCCTGACTGTTCCTGCAGGGACCGTGTGACGTTCATTGGATTTGGCGAGCCTCTGATGACAACAATACTCGTTTTGTTCTAACTATTTAAATTTACCAAGACAGTCGACATTTGTAGATGTACAGGATGCTTTGGTTGTATCTATCCTCATGAAGGCGTATCATTAATGTTGAGGAATAATTTACTTCCAACATTGACACAATGGCTCATTCATTCCACCTCACGAAACTTTCCACAGTGCAGTAGTAACCTAACCCTTGAACACCTTGTTGATTTTCCCATGTCAACCACTGTGAGCTGTTTGGCTCCTAAAGGTTTTTGAATGGTGTGGTTTGTTTGCTAAGCATTTACTGTAGTTTGCTGCCGGTGTTATTCAAAATAAGACAACCAGAGAGACGTCGACTTTAGGACTCGATGATAATGACATTGTCGCTGCTGGAATTGGACTGTACCAAAATAAATGTACTCCAGACTCCAGAGCATGTAAGAAAATGTGAGGCTTCAATAATGTAGGATTGATTATAGAAAGAAAGAAAGAAAGAAAGAAAGACGTTTTTAAAAAAAAAAAAAAATGTGTGTACTTACAGGCAATGTAGGCGATAAAAACTTCATCATTCTCATTCTGTTTCGCAAAGAAGAAAAAAAGAACGAATGAACAAACGTACATACGAAAGAACAAACACTTGAACGAAAGAAAGAAAGAAAGGAAGAAAGAAAGAAAGAAAAGATAGATGAAAGAAAAGAAAAAAAAGGGCTCTTGGTGTCCATTTCATGTCAATCACACATCTAATCAAATGTTTTTAGGCATTGAAGCCATTTGTTGTTATTAATTATTTTTGCTAATAACTTTTATGTTTTTGTTTGAATATTCTAGATGTTTTATTTTTTTATTTTATTTTATTTGGATTAGAGTTTATTAGTTAGATGAGTTCTACTTTTTCTTTCTTTGTTTTGGTATGTCATTTGGGTAACACCGTGGGCACCCTAGGTTTTACAGGTAGAAGGATAGGTGTTGTTACAATATGGTTTACCCAAGTCTCATTTATTTCGATTCTTCCAAGTGAGGAGTTATCTTCTTGATGTTGTGAAAAAGAAATCTATTCCAGAAATAAACCCCTTAGTAAAATGCATGCTCAGGATGTATGACTGTGGTACTGAAACAAAACTCGTAACTAAATTAGTTAGAATAATAAAAGGTAATTATCAAGATAAACAAATGGATCTTAATGTAAAAAACAAATGGGAAATTGAAATTCCCTGCAATATCTCACCAGTAGATTGGGAACAAATGTGTAAAAGCATACATGAAACAACTAATTCAAACTGCTGGAAAGAATTTGCATGGAAGATTATAAATCGATATTTTAGGACACCCCAAATCCAAAGTAAATATAAAAGTAATGTAACCTCAAGCTGCTGGAGGAAATGTGGGGAACAAATAGCCCACCACAGTCATGTATTCTGGTCATGTACAGTTTTAGGTGGTTTTTGGAAAAACTCTGTTAGAGAACTGTCAAATATCCTTGGACTCTCTGTAAATAAAAATCCATTAGTTTTACTACTTGGAAAGCTTCCAGAAAACATTAGGAAGAATGATATATATTTATTTTTAATAATAAGAGTAGCACTAATTAAACAAATAACAAGAAATTGGTTAAAAGATGATAACTTAAGTAATTTCAAATGGAAGGATCTTGTAAATGACATATACGTAATGGAAAAAATAACAATGAGAATTAGAAATCAAGTGCATATTTGACAAAAGATGGGAAAAATGGGTAAGATATATAACAAATAATATCTCTAATGATTTGTAAAATGTGTTTCTCATAGATATTATATATATTTCGTCTCACCTATTCTGTATACTTGCAATGAACTATACATTGCTTTTGTTTGTGAATACAGGCATATGCAATGGTGAGTGGGTACTTATGTGTTTTTTGCTATGGTACCAACTGCATATACTTTTTTTTTTTTGAAGATGTATCCTCTGATTGAAACCTTAAGTAATTATTTTATTATTATTATTGTTACTATTATTTATTTACTTTTTATATTTGTTTATTTATTTTACTTTACTGATTACTTTTGTAATGTGTTTTCCGTTGTCTGTTTGTTAACTGAAAGAAAAAGATAATAAAAAAAAAATAATTAAAAAAAGAAGGATAGGTGGAGGACCTGGGTGGGGTTGTTCACCAGAGCAGGAGAGGCATGCAGGGTTCTTTTGTTCTTTGTGTGCTTGCTTTCTTGCTTTTTGGAAAAATAAACCATGAAAACCAGAAAAACATTGACATTGGACTTCTTTTGCCTGCATACAATACAAGACCATGGTGCAGCAGTTGCTCTTTGCATCGTTTGCATTTTGAAGTTTGTTTCAAAGTCTGATTTTGATTTTACATGATGTACATTTGTGGACCAGGCTTTTATCATGTATACATGGATAAGCCACATCACTGAAGGGGAAAGGGCGAAGAGGATTACATTGATTATCTCGATGCAATGTTCTGCTGGGAATCCTTCAGTCCTGGCATTCATATGTATGCTGCATGACACGCAGAACCAACCCAAAAACCCTTGCCCACCGAGTGCTACCCCTGTTAGTTGTTTTTTATGTTAAATTAATGGATGATCAGTTTATGTTGTCGCCGATGTCTCAAGCCTTAACTGACAGCTCTTTCAGTCAGTGCCCTGGTGAAGCAGAAAATAAGAAAATAAGTGATGTGAGTCACTTAACTCACTGAACACTCATTAAGAGCAGCTGATGAGTAGGAGCACATTAAATCTCAACAACCTTAACCACTGAGATCTGAAAATAAGAGGCAGCAGTTTTCTGCAGTAGAGCTGCAAGAAGAACATTTTTATTCTCATATTAAACAAAGTGAAGATATCAAGACATCATAATTACCTCACAGAGGACTAAAACTAATGATCGCTTTCATTGTCGATTAATTGGTCAACTATTTTCTCAATTAATTGGGAAGTTGTTTGGTCTAGAGAATGTCATATGATGGTGAAAAACGTTGATCTGTTTCCCAAAGCCCAGGATAAAATCTTCTAATGTGTTTTCTATATACAACCCAAATATATTTTGTTTACTGTCAAACAGCCATAAAAACACCAGAAAATATTTATATTTAAGAACCTAAAATTAGAGACTTGAGATTTTTTTATATCTAAAAAAATATCCACGCAGATTAATGCATTATCACAATGTTTGCTGATCAGTGCAAGGAGTGATGCATCCTCACATACTCGACATAATTTCTTTTTTCAACTGGAGAAGGTTCTATTGTGTTTATTTGCACACTAAGGCAACACAGAGGACACTTTGTCATGTTTTATCTAGCAAGGGGACATCCAAGAGGGCTCTTGTGCCCAGTTTTTTTCCAACATGAGTACCCTATCAGTGCTCTGAGTATGCAGTGTATATAAATCAATACAGATCTTATGAAAAACAGGAACACACACCACCTCTGAATGCAAAAAATGAACCATTTAAAACTAAAACTGCTCATACCGTCCATACTATTTGGCTTTAAATAGGCTGAGGTGACTGATAAGTTTTACACACCCAGTCCGGCGTCATGGAGCATATAGATGCCTTCAAGACGGCGTCTTGGAATTCCAGAATGTGGTCCACAGCAGCAGTAACATCTCCACTACTGTCCAACAGCTCCTTCCTCATCTTGGTTGAGAGGTAGCTGTATGACAGTGTCAAATCAGGTGAATAGGGCAGACATGTTCAAATCTGCACTCTTTGGATGGCAGCCATCACCACTGTGGACTTGTAAATGTTCTCAGACAGTGCTGATTGCCCTTTTCAACTCTCTGAATCATAAGCACCAAAAAACCTATTAACTTCAAACTTTCTGCATATTCACTTAAAGAGTTGAGCTGCCACACAGATAGCTGTGTAGATCATCTCTGTCTACCTAAGGCCATGAACTTATTAATGACCCCTTGTAGATGACACCCAGCCTCTCAGTTAATCAGCCTCTGTTAATTACGGTGATCAACCGCATCTTGAGTTGTACTAACAATCTATTCACAAGTGAAGGGTAGATTTCACTTTGAATTACCTTCTCCAACAGGGGTGTCAATTTTGTCAGTTACGAAATGATTGTTTTGAAGCCTCAGAAGCCAGCAGCTTAACAGCATTGCATCCTCGTTACTTGTGCATGCATAATATCTAATGCAGGAAAGCAAAATGATAAATAAATAAATTGAAGGACGTGAACAAACTGCATAAACGTTCTTCCAGTTTACCGCCCATTTGAGTTAAAATGCATCAGTTGGTGACTTTGCTAACACAAACAAATGCATAGCCCTGAGATTTACTGTATGAGGCACTGGAATGATGTCTAAACATTGCTATAATCCACAGTGCCCACCTGAACCAACACAGTATATAAACAGATCATTTCATCTCTTCCCTCTCTTCAGATTTATAACACTCCAGAATAGGTGCGAATAGATTTTAAAACCTAATCAAACATGCATTAAAAGTATGCTGTGCAGTTGCAGGCCACACGGTGTGCTTGTAACAGGGATTACACTGTCAGAAACATTCACAAACAGGCCAGTAGGAACATTACAAGTTTTAACAGGTAAGGTTAAAAAATGTTGCTACACTAAGCAGATGAGAATGTTTTTGATCTGGTTACTTTACATAGAGCCAACAGCAAGTAAGCATTTTCAAGCATCCTGTAAAACATTTCATCTACTTGATGCTCAGGGACAAACGTTTGCATATGGCCCTCAATTTTAGGTGAAAGATAGCAAGTTTTCTCTGGATTTCCATGAAATGTGGTATGCACAGTGATGTTCCCCTCAACACCGGTTCAAATGACTTTGGTGAGCATCTGAGTTTTTCATCAAGCACCACCATCAGATCGATCATTTAGTTTGTTTGTAGTATTTGACTGAAAACTCGGAAAACTAAATACATTTATGTCAGCCTCAACTATTTAAGAAATTGTTAGCAGTCTGCCCCATACAGTTACATAACATATGTGATTTAAGAATATTAAGTTAAAACATATATGTGCAGGAAATACAGGACGTAAGTGTATTTCTTGACCTGAAAATGTTTCACAGAGAAAGTGTAATCTATTAGAAACACATGTGAGGAACAGCAACACTAATTACAACATAATAGGTCTAATTTGTGTTGACTTAGAACACATTTAAACACAGTTTACTTTGGCTTATGGCCTCTAAGCCATTGTCTCAAAGCATCCTAGGAAGCTCCACCCATCAATCCCCAACATGCTACAATATTTCTTCTCTTAATATTTGAACAAATACTTTACTTTACTATACTTTTTACTATGGGTATTTCATGTTATAAACTTATGTCTTTACATATGTGAATTACATATATATTGTTAACATGTATGGGCATAGCTTATGTAACCATATAAAAACTCATATTTTGTATACATGTTCACATACAATGTATACTATAGGTATTTCATATATGTTATAAACCTATATATTCATTCAACCAGATTATGCATGTATGGGATATTCACACATTACCTTATAGGTAATGTATATAGCAGTCTCACTCTTGATATAGGGCCAATATGTCATATATTACATTTCCATTTAGGTGCCATTTATTTAACTAGGAAGTTATTTTGAGATAAAAATCTCCTTTATAAGTGAGACCCAGCCAAGACAGGGTCAAAACAGCAGTGTCAAGGACATGATAGATAATTTATAGATAAAAATGTCAAGGCTTACAGTTCACCTGAGATTATTACTGTAATGCTAATAGAGAAACCTTGCCTAATTTGTCTTAAAAAAATATTGTTAAACAGGATGTACCGGTCGCGTGACGACAGTGTCTCAGTCTTGATTAATTTGAATTTTTCAGTCCAGTGAGCACCACAAACAAAATTCCCTTCAGCTCTGTTGTTTTCTGTTGAAGCCGAACTGACAGAGACAGAAACTACACTATTACACAACAGAAATATTCAGATCACAATGTCAGGTTTCACACATATTGTCTGTTTCATGTATCATGTTACTAACCATGTGTGCAAACACATTTTGTAAGAAGGATAGTAAAATCTAACAACACGTCAGTTCTCTCAGAAGTCAGTTTGGTAGCTAAAACACACTGCAATCCCACCAGCCTACTGCTGAGCTTAGTATGCAGTACATTGATAATTTGCAGGCAGGTTGTAGATCCACACACAGATTCTGCATGCGTCCAAAGGGCATTTTCATAAATATGGGCTGAGGACTGTCATAATGCAATCAACTCAATACATTTCTTGGCAGCCTTTGTAATTATAGATTTTGCAGAAGGTACTGATATGAGCACACAGCTGTGAATAATCCAGTTGTTTGCCTTGAACAGTAAAGCTCATTGACCACTTCCTTCTGGCAAGCCACTGTCCACTTTGAGTCACACTAGAGAAAGAAAGACCAGTTATCTCAGTAAACAACTCTGTGGTGACACACATCCTTGTTTGCAAAAAGGCAACTGCCGTCTGACAAAAATAAACTGATTGGCTGCATTTCATAATTGCAAGATAACTGCTTTAAACTTGCTCAGAAGTGATGAAGGCAAATTAAATGTCAGAGAAAAACACATTTTCATTATTTACCAAATCTAATTATGAGGAGGTATTACACCACATCTGCTTCTCTTCTGCCCGTTTTGATGCGCTTATATCATTTGCAGATAAAATCTCTCAGAGATAATTTTCAGAACAACCAATATGTCAGGGGAGGTGTTCGGTAATAGACCATCTGACAGCTGTTAAGTGTGGGGATTAACATGAAAACAGCCACAGAGATTCTGTCTCATTACTTGTGGCCCTGCTGCGCCATCAAAAAAAAAGAAAAAAAAGGACACAACTGATTCACAGAACAGCAGGGAACAATGGAAAGAGAGCATACAGTTATGATTAAATGTAATCTGCCACTTGGCAACAGTTGGATGTGTGTGTTTATGTGAGGAAACAAGTGAATTGTGATGAAGAGGATTTACACCCACAGGTTTTGTTGCTAAGTAAGTGAAACAGGACTGATTGTGCACTAAAGAGATTTTGTAGAGATGACGAAAAGCACTCTAAAATGTCAATAACTAATAAATTAACTACAGAAGCAAGTTGGCATTTGTGGTTTTAAGTGAAATGTCTCAACTATCAAACGATCTGACTGAGATGAAAGTTTTGCTGTCGATGCTCACTCACCAATCTAAGATGTTGACCACTGAAAATGTGTGGTTGCTCAGCTTCAGCATGTTAGTAAGTATTATCACTGTGAACATGTTAACATGCTGATAATATCGTTCAGCTCAAACCACAGATGTGTCTGGCAGCAGCACTTGCTGTCTGAAAAGTGAAGCCACCACAGAAGTTTTTTTAATGGCCAGGAGTGGGTAACTTAACTAGTGTGAATAAGAAGTCTGTTTAGTATCAGCTTATGAGAAAATGATACCACTTCTCACTTGATTCATTGCCATAGTAAGTTTTCTAATGAGTTTATGTTCTCGATTGGTAGTTTCAAGTCTTCTTTAATTGACCAGTGTTCATTTTTTCAAAATGATAATACAATTTAGTCATGTCTGACTGACAAGTAGCTACCACGGCATTTCCTTGAGCTCTAAGTCACATCCAATCAGGATAGCCTCCCCAACTCCAAATTAACTCAAGTCCAAACAACTCAGAAAAACAAAACACGGTGATGGGCTTCAAGTTAAACTTGAGGCTTTGAAATGGCTTCAAAAACAAAAATGCAAATAATTTGACAAGAAAAGAAAATGTATCTAGTTTATGGCATAATAAAAGTCCACAGAGCCTATGTGCCTTTTGTTGATCAATCATAGTGTATCTCTTTGATGTGCTTTATTAACTCAATGTTGTGCTATTTTATTTACAAAGACTTTGATAACTCGCTGTTTGGCCTGATGAAGCTACCAGATGAAAGCTGGTTATGTTGATTGGAATTTTTGCTTTTGATCTGGAAGGGATAATGGATTTCAGGTAATGTTCACACAATAATCATATCAAAAGCATCTTGAAAATGCCCTGTATATCAGCAGCACTGTTTGGCATTTACATTTCTACTTGATATGTTGCCTTACAAAGCACATTGCCTTTAAGGACTTCCTCTATGCCTACACCTTATGTCTAAATTCTGACATAGGATCACATAACGTGTTATTCTAGGTCAGTATAACTTCACTTTAATTTCTCCTTCAAAAATGAAAAACAATGTGTTAAGATGAACGTATCATCAAACACATACACACCAAACTAAGCCAATGTATGGCTTCCTGCTCTCATCAACAGGTCATTTTCACTGAAGACATTGTGACAGGTCACAGAGGGAATGGGTGTAGATAATAAATGGTGTGAGTGATGGCTGCAGTTGGTTGAGCTGTGTGCTGAGCACTAGTTCACATGCTACAATCCCTGCTCATGTGAGGTGTTAGGACTAGCAGCAGAGCATCCTCTGAGGATCAGAGGCTGTAGACAGTGCAGACTGTCTAGTCTGGAGTGATTAAAGTTTAAATGTTTTCATCTCTCTGAAAACGAGCAGCTTTGGGCTAAAAAGAAAAAAAATGAACTCATTAAGGACATTTTTCTTCATTTCTATATTCAAACCACAGACTGAAGCCTATAACAACATGCATGTATCCCCCGTGAGATCTGTCAGGTCTGTGAAGCTCAGTGCGGTGGCTCCAGCTGTTGCCATTTTGGCAGTGCCTGACTCCCCATAACTCCTGGCTAATCCCAAAATGGGCAAAGAGATGGAGTGGTAGAAAAATGAAGGCCAAATCAAGCCTGACAACAAGCCGCCTTCAAAGCTAGCAGACACTTGCACAATGTTGTTTTCCCACTGAGCAAGCAACATCTATGGACGTCCAAGACAAGTTGATATCACGTCGGTTGGTCCAGGCCATGATCTGGACGTCCATATCTCAGCCAGAATTTGTTGATAAATGACATTGCGATTATAGCCCAATCTGACCTGGTTCTGGACGTCTATAGACAACAAAACCGAGTTGCAAATAGACGTTCTGCTACACCAATATCTTGATGTCCATATCACAGCCAGAATTAGTTGATGAAATTGTCCTGTCAGCTGTTGCATCAGCATATGATAAGCTAATGATGATCATGATGATCATAAAAGATTCCAAAACTTTTAAATTGTATTATGATTACTTTTGTAAGACTGAATAACAAAATGTATGTATTTCATGTGATTGTGATCAGAAGCTGTAGTTTTATGTAATTTGCAACTTGTTCCCATGTAAATAAATATAATAGTGACAAACACAAACACACACACACACACACACACACACACACACAAACACACACACAAACACACACATGCATTCTGGGAAAATTATGAAGCAGAGTAAACCATGAGTAAACCAATGGGACAATCAGTGAGTGTGTGAGCTGACGGTCTCCTTTAATCCTCCTCCTCCTGTAATCATGTCACAGTATAAACATAGGAACAGGCTTTACTTGTCTTATGTGTTAATGGGCCAAGGTTGGCCGAGGTGAGAATTTATGATGTCCCCCTCAGGTGAACATGTCGTGTCCTTGTACAGTTTGACCTCAACAACAAAAGGACAACCAAAAAATGCATATTAATCAAATAAAGGAGGGGCATAACCATGAAGACGTTTGCTCTTTCCCAACAGTATAAGTAATTTCTTTGATTCTTTTATTTAAACCACTAGAGTATAAATGTCTAAATATGAGTATATACTTGGTCAAAAAGCCTAATTTTCCAGTAACAATCGACTCAAAGGATAATTGGGTGTCTCCCTGTTTTCCTGGCAGTCACACTTTCTCAGAGTGAAACGTAAAGAAATATTATCACACATTTGATTACAAACCAGCTGCCAAACAGGTATTTTCTAGCTCTGGAGCCACAAAATGCTTAGTTTCCTAAAGTGGTTTAATTGATAGCCATTAGTGATCATGGGGGGTATAAGTAGTGTGTGTGTGTGTGTGTGTGTGTGTGAGAGAGAGAGAGAATGTGTTTGTAAGAGTGGGGGATGCCATTCTGTTGTCCTTTGTTTTTTTCAGCTATAATATAACTGCTTGTCGTGTCTAAAATCATCTGTCATGGGAAATCCATGTAATGTTGTCGGGGCGGCTGTAGCTCAGTGGGTAGAGCTGGTTGACTAGTGAGCGGAAGGTCGTTGGTTAGAATCCTCTGGGGCAGAACTGAGCTACATGTGGAAGTATCCTTGAGCAAGATACTGAATCCCAAAATTGCTTCTGATGTGCAGTTGGCACCTTGTGTGGCGGCCTCTGCTATCAGTAAGGATCCTGCGATGGACTGGTGTATTAATAATGTTCATTCTGGCTCCTTGAATGACGTCTTTTGGATGTTCATAATTATGTCTTGACAACGTCTTTTAATGACGTCCATATAACATCCAAAACAAGACGTCTATCCAACGTCTAGAAAAGATGTAATAAAAACTTTAATTCTGGCTAATCTGAGGACGTCTTCTGGATGTACAGAGAACACGTCTTTTTGAAGTATTTTGGACCACTTTTTGCTCATTGGGTTTGGGAAGAAATGTATTTATTTAATATTGAGTTTTTCTATGCTGATACAAACAAAATAAACAAACTACCTTTGTTTTCATGACTGAATGAACTGAATAAACAACTGACCTTACAGGACAACACAATTCACACTGTTTTACTTTGTGTTTTGGCGGACGCCACCACCTTTCTAGCTTCAAACTGGGTTCTGGGGAGCCCACTTTCCTCTGAGAACAGATTGTTTATTCAGTTCTGGAAAAAATAAACATTTCTGAGTCCTATTACCTCAATAATATTGTAAATATTAAAATTCTGAGTTTGGATTTTTTTCTCCAAAACTCTATAGTGCCTCTTTAATCAAGTTTTATCATAATCGAAGTGAGCGATTCCTATAGAAATTCTGCACCCAGTTGTCATGAACTGGGATATTAGCTATACACAGCTATGTGATTGGCCACGGGAAGATGATGTCTGCTTCAACAGGAACCCCTTGGGACTAGCCAAAAATGGACAACCTTCACTAAAAATGAATAGTAAAACCTGCGTTATCGCTGCAACTCAGGATCCAATGTGAATACAGCCGAATTTTTCAGCTCAGGAGGTTGCTCTTTGATTATTACCTTTTGAGCACCTTTTCACTTATTATTATTATTATTTTTTTTACCATGAATCCTTTGTATCCCATCAGTGAGAAGAGTGCATTTGATTCAGTTACCAAACAAGCTAGTTAATGATCTGCTAAGTGTGATGTTAGTCTCAACTAGACAACAACAGCAACTGCATGGACTTTGACAGGACTGTCACATTATAAAAACATCCTAGCAGTGACATTAAGGAACAACAGCATAGATACAGGCATAAAAGCACAATTATACACCCGCAGGGGGATGTCAAAACATGCACAGACTGCCTGCAGGACAACAGAAATGACTGCTACTGTGACTTAAGAGGGAAACAACTATCAAGACTCTATTTTGTTCAGTTTTACCAATAAACAATACATTACTGATACATCTCAGAATATAAAAATTATAACGGTCCTCCAGTGAGCTTGGCACAGCAAAGCACTACTGCTCATTTGGTGCTGTGTGAGATGAAAAAGTCAGTCATCTGGAACAACTTCTCACCCAAATGTACCAGAAGGTGTTTTAAAATAAAAAGTAAAAATAGGAACTTCTTAACTCAGTAATGCATCTGACAGCACATAGGAGCTAGACATCATATTCATTCATCTGTTTGCCTCAGGCTCAGTGATTGCAGCAGCTTATGTTTCATTGCTGTGCCATTATATTCTGCCTCGCCTGCACTTTTCATTGCAACATATTCAAATTGTGCATTTAAAGCCCTTCAAAATGCAATCAGAAGATGCTGACTGTTAAGGAATGTGGATGTCACAGATAAAGCATCTTTTGAATAGTGTCCTGCTTTAAATCGCCTTTCATGGTTGCTTTTGAATTATTTCCTTCAAAGAGAAAATAGTCAGCAAACATATTTCAGTCCTTATCAGAAAGCTGGACTTTACAGAAACAGTAATCAGCAGCCAACACATTTCTTAACAGTTTCTTGAATGCACTTCCTGTTATTACAGCATTCATAGCACAGTGATCTATTATTTAAAATGGGGAGAACATGTAAAAGCGCCCACTGGTTCTCTGGAACATGTGGAAGTGAGGGAAGGAGCATATGACTGAGCTGATCAGAAGAGAGGAAGAGGGAAGGTTGAAGTGCTCTTAGTAATACGCAAATAATAGAATGGGAACACGATGTCTCATTTAAAGCAACATTACTTAACGTTTCCCCTTAAACTTACAGCTTCAGAATCATGATGATGGTACAGAGTCCAGGGTGAATGGTGTCTCTGTCACTTGTTTCTGCACTATGTAACTTCAGTGAGATCGTAGGATCACAGCGTTACACGTTTACTTCATGATAGTTTTCAACACACAACATTGTTTTGATGCAATGAATTTTGTTTGTAGTTAGCGCCTACATTACATCTTACAAAATTGTCACAGACCTGAGATTTGTATTTACCACAGTGATGAAGCACTTAGAAACTGTGGGCGGCATTTAAATTTTAATGCCTACTGACTAAAGTTATAGTGCTCCGTCAGTTTAAGGGGGGGTCAGAGTAAGTCAAAATCATACCCACCAATTCTTGATCCCAGCACATCCCTTTCTCTCCTTCCAAGTGACACCACATCACAGGTTTTGAGAGACAGCAAACTATTATTTGTTGGGCATCACAGGGTAGTCAATTTGATAAGCCGAGTCACAGTAAAAAAGCACATCGCTATTATCAGCTATTCTGACACAGCGAATCAAAAAAGGCCACCAAAACAGAAACAAATAATGTGTTCATTAGAACCTGAAATTAAAGATCGTTAAACATGTTACAGTAATGCAGCAAAAATGCTGCATATTGAAAAAACACAAATGAACAAAAAAAAAACAACAGCTTTCTGTTTTTGGTTGTATTTCTTATTTTGGCAGCAGTATTTTCTCATGTTGCAGCCATTTCTACCTTCACTAAGGAGGTTATGTTTTCACCTGTGTCTGTTTGTTTGTTTGTTTATTGATATGAAAACTTGGATGGAGGATGGGTTGACCCCGTCAACTTTTGTTGTGGATCCGGATAAGGGGCTGGATACTTTCTGCCTTTCCTTAACATTGTGAGATAGGGCTTTATTTATTTATTTATTTATTACATTTTTGTAAATTTTTAATGGAATTATGCATGGATCTTTATGAAAAAAACAGCCATTTTTAGGTGGCTAGTATCTATGAGTGAGTACAAAAGAGGACCGTTGGGCCTTGGCAGAAGTATGTGCTCGACTGAGTGCCATTCTATTTTCTAAATGCTGCGTGTGTCGTCAAATTGTTGAGGATGTTTTCTTAATTTACTTTTATTTTACCTCTAGACAGGACTGCTTAACATGCAGTGTTATTTCCTCTGTTTCTGTTTGGCCATTTGACAAAAGCCTCCTCATTTATTTCACTGAGACCACTGATGACATCACTACATGCACTCTAAACACCGATGCCTCTTTAAAGCTCCTGTTTGTAAGATGGTAAAACTAACGCTTTGGGTTTCCCAACTCGTCAGATACTGACGCTTTGGGATTGTAAGTCGGGTCGACCACCATATGAAAGTGTCAGTATCTAACGAGTTGGGAAACCCAAAGCGTCAGTTTTACCATCTTACAAACAAGAGCTTTAAAAAAAAACATATTTTATCTTATTTTCAGGCAAAAAAAAAAATATGCTGTGCCAAGAGTGTGTGAGCTGACCAATCAGAGGATACTGGGTATTCAGGAGGAGAGGCCTTAAAGAGACAGGACAGAGCATTTCATACAGAAGGATGAAACCCTGCTGCAACACTGGACATTATGAGAAAACTTGTGTTTCTTTTTAGCATATCCTGTTCTAGAAGTAACTCCAGATAAAACTTAGAACCTAAAAAGGCGCAAATAGTCTTCTAATGCTTGTGATCATGATAAAGAACGGCATTTTAAAGAACGCAAGCTAGACTGTTCTCGACTTCTGTGCCTGTTATTGAGCCACTGCTCTGTAAGACATACAGGCCTGTTGTAGTGACAGATATGCATGGACGTCATTGCGCAGGTGATCAAATGTGCGGCTAATGTACAGTTTAGTGGTAATTGCACAGTAATTGCAGGGTTGTGACAGCCCAGGTTTGCTGATTGTTATGTTGAGTGTGATGGTCCTGCCCACAGCAGCTCTGTGATTTGAAACAGCATTCATATCTATCAAACTATTACCCTGCTGTCAGAAATCTAAATTGAATAAAGGTGGAGTTTAATGAGCGCCACACACACACACACACACACACACACACATACACACACCTCCCACCATGGCCCCTGTCATCCCAATGTCTTGTGACGTAAGAGTCCCCTTTAAAGATGCTGGTCAGCGGAGCAGAGCGCACTTTACGCAACACTGTTCAGCCGTCAGGAGGCTCCATTGTGAGGGCGCGGATTACAATTCATCTTCATATTGGTTGACTGGGCGATTGCAAACAACAGACTTTAGTTTGGAAACGTTCACTTGTGGACACTGTGATGAATTATGACAGCTTTGCTAAAATATTAAGGGGTTTTTAAGAGAAGCTCGTGCGCTCACTGAAATGCCCTGAACACGGAGAAAGATGCGTTCAGGTCACAGGTGGTACTTAATTAATTAAGTTTTTTATTTTTCTTATTTTTTTTTATAAAGCCTTTGTGACGTGTTCCTAGAAACGAGTGAGCAGCTACATGCTCTCAACATCAGCCGGAGGAATGTATGCGAGAGAGCATGTAGCGCACTCGTGTCCCAGATGCAAAACAGCATGGAGACAGATTTGAGCAGTAATTCGCTATTCATAAAGTTTCCAGGTGAGAAAGGTGACCAACCCCAACCGCCAAAGCGGCTCCAGAGTGAAGAAAGGCTCCGATGAATGGACAGCAGGATGTTTTCTGGTCAGGCTGGTCTGAATTACAGCTTCAACCTGAGCGATGACCGGGAGCTGGTGGACGCGCCGGCGGGCAGGGGGAAGCTCTCCCCCACCGGCTTTGTCGTGTTGTCCGTGGTGCTGGGCTTCATTATGACTTTCGGCTTCCTCAACAACTTCATCGTGCTGCTTCTGTTTTGCAAATTCAAGAAGCTGCGCACTCCGGTGAACATGCTGCTGCTGAACATCAGCGTGAGCGACATGCTGGTGTGCGTGTTCGGCACCACGCTAAGCTTCGCCTCCAGTATCCGGGGGAGGTGGCTGCTGGGGCGCAGCGGCTGCAGCTGGTACGGCTTTATCAACTCCTGCTTCGGTAAGTTCCTCCTATGTTTTGATTCGGAGCTAAAGCTGGCTCCAACTGGAATGTTTACGGCACATGTTGGAGAGAGAGAAACATACATATATATTATGAACTAAATTGAACTTGAGATTAATGTTCTACCTAAATTGATAACCATGAATTTGATGTGTGTTTGCATGGCCACGTTTTAAAACATTTTTTATTTTTTATTTTTTCTGGATTCATTTATTTATTTATTTATTGCCCACAACTGATAGCCTACACTCTGAAATATCAAAGTGCTCTTTCTCAGTATAAATATACACAATGTGACCATTACATACATATAAAGAATGTATAAGCCTACATTTCCTTATTTAAACATTAATTATGAACACTAATTATACAATTACCCTCAGCATCCTTTTGTGCCATACCTTCATATCAGCACTTATCAGACAATGTGTAGCCTACCGATGCTGATATATCTGTGATAGGCCGATTTTATCACTCTAGGGCGATATATCAGTCTTGGCTGGTTGACCTGCTTAGAAGATGTACTTTTTCAGTGAATAAAGAAACCGCAAGAAAGTAGGCAAGAAAGAGCGACTTACAGATATTAGGTTTTAATACAGAATAACGCAGAATTAGGGCTCGACTGATATATCAGTTGCCGATATTATCGACTCATATTGATATCCGTATATACTGTATGTTGGCTGACATATATTTTAGAGATTATAAGGCTATAAAGATGCTTGGAGTTATTTACCATTCTTGAATTCGCAGTGAGTAACTGCTTAGTTTTTGCCATATATGTGAATGTGAGTGTGAATAGTTCCTTGTCCCCACACGTTAGCCCTGTGATGAACTGGCCAGTTATTCAGGATGTACACCGCTGCTCACGCAATGTCCACTGAAACAACTCCAGCTCCTCCCTGACCCTGAAAAGGATAAGCGGTTACGGACAATGGATGGAAATTTCCACTGAAATTTACTGTTTCAGTGCACAGTTGTAATTGTAGATAATGAAGTTCAAATATCTTGCCTCTGTTACATATCTCTGTTTGCATATTTGAGGCATTACTTTAAAAAAAAGTGTATATATCTGTCAATATATAGATATTGGAATTTACTCCCTAATATTTGTATTGACATCAGCCCCAGAAAATGAGCATTGGTCAAACATTTGTACCAATTCCGTTTCAAGGCTGATTCCTGCTGGCTAGGTCTCCAGTTGGATAGCAGCTCTTTCTGATTTTACATTTGTCTGTGTAATTATGGGTTTCCATTACATGCTCATACTCATATCCATTATTGGACACTCAACTTAGCTCCCCTCCCAAAGATTTCATGATGAATGAATTCAATCTGCACCATCCAGATGCTTATTTAATTATTTTTTCATATTTTCTCCCTTTTGATAATCATTACTCTACTAATCATATCTCCACCATCTCTAACCCCACACCAATACCTGTACTGCTGTTATTTTAACTCCCTGTCTGTCTGTTTTCATATCCTCTGACAGTAATGTCTTCTTTGTCTCAATGTATACATATTTTGTCAGGCTTTGCTTGTGTTTATTCCCCTGCCGTGCTTTGTTAGGCCTTGCAGATTAAGGAAAAAAGACATTTTAATATGGAGGATGTTCCCTTTTATTGAAAAAGCAGCTTGCACATTTCATACTGTGCTTTTCAAATCAGTGTGTTTATTTTGACTTTGTTCCACCTCTGGGTGGCCATATTGTGGCGCAGGTGTCTGCCGGTCTACAAGACTTGACTCAGCATGGTACTGAACGCTGGAGATAGTGCCCATCTCATTGAGCGCAGCTGTGATTCAGTCAGTTACCGGTCACCGGTTGCTAGGGCTGGGACGACGCGTCGACGTAGTCGGCGTAATTGACGACATAAATTCGTCGACATTAATAATTTGCGACGATGCGTCATCCCAAACAGGAAATGGTAGTACCTGCGGAGGCTGAGAATAGCCCCTCTCACACAGAGACGCTGCGTTAACGCCGCAGTGGCGGTTCGTCAATTCTCCGCCGTTGGTCATTCACACAGAGCGAAGCACAGCTGGAATAAAGACGAACCGCCATGTAATTCACATAGAAAGCTGAGCTGCCGCTCCTAAAGAGGAGCGCGAAAAACGTATCTCTTTCACCTTCTAGGATGTTTAGGGGGCCGGGAAACACCCCGACGTCATCATCATGACGTGTACTGTCACAATGATGACATTGGGGTGTTTCCCAGGTGTCCCCCCTGTCAATCTAAACCCGCGGACCGTTTATAATGTGTAGTGGTTGAGAACCCGGCCCCCTAAACATCCTGGAAGGTGAAAGAGTTACGTTTTTCGCGCTAAATCACATTATTACATAATCGCCATCAGTAAACAGGTCGCTGCGTGACTCTGTCACTTGTGGGGACGGAGGCTGTTTTCTGGGGGAAAGTTCACTAAAGTCTCGGTCGGGAGGGCTGACCATCGCGGTGATTTCTATCAACACAACCACTTGGGTGTGTGACAGACGCTGTTTTTCGGGCAGAAATGTGACGAAAAGAGGACAGACGCTGCTCCGCCTACAACTGTGGTATTTTTTTCCTCATATAAGTTAACAACGACAGTTACAGTTACTTTTGTTTGGTCATGTAACGTTAAAGTAATTGTTAGATTAGTTGACTAATCGAAAAAATAATCGCTAGATTAATCGTTTGAAAAATAATCGTTTGGGACAGCTCTACCAGTTGCTTCACAACACCTGTCGATATTACAAACTCACGTATCAACAAGATGGACTGAATTCAGGTGATATAAAACTTGGATCAGGAAAAACTGGCAATACAAATGTAAAGAGCATACATCTGTTAACCGTGATGTCAGACAAACACTCACGCAGGCAGGAGCGCAAAGAAAAATGTAGTATTGTAGAGACCTACTTATGTATCTTAAAGAGGCATTCAAACTCAGAATATTATTATTTACAATATTATTGAGAAAATAACACAAACTAAAAATGTTTTTTTTTTCCATGAATTAATAAACAAACTGTTCTCAGAGGAAAATAAGGTCCCCAGACACTGTTTGAAGCGAAGAAGGTGGCAGGGTCCGCCACCTATACGGATTGTAGTGTCTTTTCAGGAGCTGTTGTGTGAGATCATGATAAAAGTCCTCTGCAACTTTGCTTTTACTGAAACCCCCCCCCCGACGCTCAACTTCTCTAACCTCTCAACACGACTCACTATCACCCCTCAGGTCAGACTAACAGAAAACTTATTACAAAAGAGACAGCCGTCCTTCACTGCTCAGCCAGGAATTACCTGGGAATTCCACTGGTTGCATGTACATTGTTGAACAGCTCTGCTATGGTTTTGCTCCGTGCTACGTTGTCTGTCAGCCCGCACTTGCTGTGTTTCAAGTGCAGCTGCCGCAACTGCAAGACAGCTGGAGTTGGGAGACCGAGGAGTTTCCTCAATAATTACAGAATCACATGCAACCGCAGTTAAAGGTATGTGTTATTAACACATTAACATACAGACAAATGGTTAGTGTTCCCAACTGAAGGATTAGAAGAAGGGTGGATGTTATGTTGTTGTTTTGGTGTCTGACTTCCTGTCTGCTCTGTGCTGAATTTGGGACTGTGCCCCGGCATCCGGCAGAAATAGAAGCCTAGCCTTCGAAGGGTCCAGACTGCCAGAGCTGCAACGGACTAAATACGCCACGCAGCAGAGCTAGTGGAAGTAAACACATAGACTAGAGTGAGACCTATCAGTTCCGTTGCCATGGTAGATCGGAGAAGGGCCGAACACGGGTCTGGTTGAATTTAGGGGTTAGGGTTGTGCGTCTCTTCCTTCTAAGATGATCTGATATGCGTCTAAATACATGGGCTACAATAGATAGATAGATAGATCAGGAACGATTTGATACAATATGATTCCAATTCCTATTAATATGCATATCTTTATCTTAATCTGCTTATACCTCAGTGTTTAAAAAACATGCCTGTTGTCTCATCCTGGATATGAGGAACACTTATTCTCTTTTCGGGATCTCCATGAGCAGAGTTCTCCATGAGTTGTATCCTCTGCTTCCTAGTAATAATAAGCACATAATAAATCACACCTAAGATTAACAATCAGACACATTTTTACTACGGAACACAAACTTAACAGTGTCCACTGTGCAGCAACTGTCGGCAGACAGTAAACAGTGTGCAGTGAGGTTCAATTCAGTACATGATATCAGTGGACAGTGACACTTAACAGTCTGCAGTACTACCAGCGGTCACAGAATACAGCTAATGATATCAACATCATAAATCCTTAGCAATAAAGGGTGAACCTCACAGTGTTGTGGAAGTTGTGGCTGGAAATTTTTTTTAATCTCTGTGTCTTTGTCTCGCCTTTTCTTGCTATTACTAGGTTTTACTAGCATCCTCATCATCTGCACAGGTTTCGACATGCCGTCTCAAAAGGTGAACACAAAGATATGTGCTGCAACTGTACTTAAACAACGTTCGACAGAGCTTTTTGTCCAACTCTCTACCCCTCTTAAGAAATCAAAATCTCTTCCCTCTTTTATTTTAGATTTGGCGGTGCATTTTGAATCTAAATGTAATGTATACATGCACATCTTAGTCAGATTACAGCCATAGTTCGACTATGCTACTCAATCAGACAACTGCAATCATCCGAGTATACATGCCGGTGAGAAAATCGGATTATTGGCCGGAGCATGTCATACCCTGGTACGCTAGGTGGCGCTGTACCCATTTCAACTAGTGGTAACAGGGACACCTCCAGCTGACCTCTTTACGTCACCAGCTGCCTCGGCATTTAAGAAAGATGGCGTACAAAGAGCGAGACGAAGCTACATCTTTGTACACTTTGTATATGGTGTACATGATAATTACACAAACCAGGTGCACTCTGGCGCTCTTTCTTGCGGTGATTTCGGAGGAAAGACGCCACCGCCGCCGTCCATCTACTTCCGGCTCACGGCCCCGGGGAAAAATCTTGCGCCTGCGCAGAATACAAAATCTGATTCGTTCCGCTGGAACGTCTACATGCGAGTACAAGTAATGTGACTATCAATTGAATAATCTGGGTGCTTTAATTCGACTATGAGAAATCCGATCCGGTCCAATTTTAGTCAGACTAAGGTGTATACATGCATCTTAGAAATCCCATCATAGTCAGACTAACACAGTAATTCGGTTTTCTTGAGTGTCATGTAAACGCACTGTCGCACAATTTGGTTTTGTTTCTTTGGCAATGCTCTGCTAACATTTCTGCTGACCGTTGGACTTCTACAACAGTCTGAAGACGCTGTGAGGAAGTAGCAGCATAGCAGCTTCTCTCAACCGATTCATAACTTTAAATAAGACCATTGACCGGTCCACAGTACACTTACCTCGATCCAGAGGTCTTTTGAAACAGATTCATGATTCATGCCGGTGATTTGTTTAACCCTATTATTTCTGCAATACAGAACATAGGTGTCTTGGACATAACACTAGATCTGTTACTTCTTCAGACTCTGTAGATAGAGTGAGTTCATATTTTAAACGTTTTGAACTAAAATTGTGTCAAGATTTTACAAAATGCACCTTTAAATGAAAATAAATCATACACGTAAATGCTTATTTCAAAACAACATTCTTACTATCGAAAATGAGAAAACAGATAATGCCTCTCTATGTGCTTCTTAGTTGTATTATTCCTTTCCCATCCATTCTTCTTTTCTTGTTTGAAGTTTGATTGAATGATCATCACCTGTCGCAGAACTACTCCTGTACTTTGATGAAGCATAAACAGTTCGTTCACATGTTGGCATGTTCACAAACATCCATCATCCAGTACATCTTGTTCTCCCTCAGCAGTGGCCTTGTTAAAAGGACATTACACCGTTGGTTTCACATGCCTATTGATGCATGGCTACGCTTGTTTAAGGATGGCAGAGTGCTTTGGTTAAACTGCAAATGACCATATTAAAGCCAGACTTGGATTTCTCATTTCCTCCATAAATCCCCCTGCCACCGTCCCTGCTCTTGTCTTCCTTTTCAAAAAACATAGAAGGGCAGCTTCTACTATAAGACACCACTGCAGCACAACCTATCACACAGTATGTAATATGATTGATCACCACTTGTTCTTGGCCTGCCAGAGGCAAGGATCAAGGAAAAAAAATAATAATAAAAAAAATATTGCAGAGAGCAGTGGAGGCACTGAGAGCTGCTCTGGATCTTCTAAATGTCAAAATTTGAACCTTGGTGTCATCGTTCATTTTTTTCTGTTAATCCCCTTTTCTTTACCTTTGTTTTTTTAAAACACAACCCTTGACACCAGCGTGATGCAGGATGACTCATACCCATGTTTGTACCATCAATTTATTCAAGTAGTTCAGTGTAGCTTTACTGATTTGAAGAGTGTTTTAACTTTGACACACAACTCTTCGGCAAATATGTATATGAGGTAATGTAGCGCCAAAGCGCCAACTATATATATATATATATATATATATGTATATATATATGTATATATTTTTTTTTTTTGGCGCTCTGGCGCTACATTACCTCACTGTATAACATCCGTATTTCTGCACGCACTGAATGTTTTCAGCAGCTGTCTAACCACAATGTAAAGTACCAAAAATGTTTTAAATGAAGCACACACTTAAACAAATGAAAATATTTTAAGGTTTGCTTCCTTTTAGGTGGCTAAAATACATCTAGCTGTTGATGCTGTTCAGCAGCACAATGCTCTGTTTCCCTTTTGGTGCTGCTTCTCCACACAGGGGGAGGGCTGATGGTCATCTTCTACAGATAATGCACTGACTGTGGATAAGTGCCTCATAGAGCCCCACATCAAAAGACCCCAGCTATCACTTTCAGACTCACTAGAAGCCTCTTCCTCTACCTGTATTTTTCTTATTTTGTTGGCATTTTGCTGTGGTCGGCATGTTTCTGGGCTTTGCCCTCTGGGTAGTGGTGTGTAGCCTCCAGCCAATAACATTGCGAGGTCAGGAGTAGTGACCAGGTTACATTGCTCTCTCACTCCTCTCCACTGCTCTGTCTGCGTCGAGAGCTGCAGGTCTGTGTGTCTGTACACACATACAGAGCAGGGAGGCAGACAGCTGGCAGGATGAAGCCTTCCTGCAGGGCTGTGCAGAGGTGTGAGCGTGTTAATTTGTGCTTCAAGAATGTGACCGCTGTGAAACAATCAGAAAATAATGTTTTCTTTCTCTGGTTCCCCTTTCTCTACACGCTAACGCTGCTCCATCTTTTCATTCACTGTCTAGCTCAGTTGACCACTGCTGCTCTCTCAGTCTGGTTGGGTAGAAGGGGCCAGGTTTAAATGGTTTGTTTTCAAATTGCTGTGTGTTATGAATTTTTAAGCTTCTTTTGACACCCCAAGTGTGTGATGCTAAGTCATCTTTTTTATTTCACCATAGATTTCCATGGATTTTTTAACAGATATTCACGATCTCGCGCCACCATGAGGTTCACATTTGTGTTTATTTTGAGTGAAATGACTCAACAATGAATTTAATGGATTCCCATGAAACATTCTTGCTCCCCTCAGGATAATTTGCAATCACTGGTAATCCATGGTTCACAAATACCTGCAAAGCTAATGATGTTCCAATCAGCTTTAATTACAGCGCTAAACTGTTTAGTACTGATTAGCAACTATTGTTCTCCCATCACTCTGGGATTGTTGACAAGTATTGCAAGTGTCGGTCCAGACATGACTTACTGTGGTCAGTATTCTTCCAAAGCGTGTAATATGCTAAACATACCAACATGTTCTTACAACCAGCTCATCAAATACTGCAGCTCTTTCGGTGGCCATGTGCTTCAGGTTTGGTGCTGTATGGACCCCACCATGCAGCTTCTTAAAGCAGTATCATAAAGAGCTAGAAAAGTCCAAGTCTGGTGGAGGTAAAGGAGGGTGAATGAGTCTGCACTGGACATTCCCTCCAGAGAATGGGTTTGTGACCAGGAGTAATTTGTTTATAAGTTATGTCACATTTGTAAGTTAACATATGTAAATTCCTTTTTCTGTTAATGTCATTTGACATTTGATAACAAACCATGTATTTATATTGTTGAGGTAAGGAATACATATTTCTTGAGAAATCATAAAGGTAATGCATTTTGCCCATGTTTTAGCCATGTCCTGTCTGTCCATGTGAAGGCTGATGTTGAGTCAACCAAGATGACGCCTCTAGATTCCTAGATTAAAGAATCCAGAGCCGCCGCCAGATGACCTTACCCCTGTTACCCTACAGCGGTAGGATGACATCATCAATTGTAAATGGCCACCACCTCATAGGCCAGAAACTGATAATCATAACCCTTTGTTTGTTTGTTACTGAAGTGATTTGTTACATCACACAACATCCTGTCACACAACACACCATCGTGTGCTGTATCACCTATGATAATCACCACAAGCAAATTCTCAACCTGTGAGAAACAAACTGCATCCATTTGAAAACGTTAATAAAAGTCATAATACATCATAATAAGTAAACTAATTGTCTAGCTGATGCTAGGGGGGTCGGTAGAACATCATAGTTTGAATTTGATTTTAACAAGCTGCCGTATTTTAGAAGTTGAGAGTGAGAACGTGATGGGAGGGAGTGGGACTGCAATGCACTTTTTAGGATACAAAACCTGCAGATTTCAGATTGTGTCATGAAGAATTATCAGGAATGTTCAGAATAATAAATAGATTATTAGTCATCCATGTTGAGTTGCTTTATATAACCAAATCCTATCTTTCCAGGCCTTCCACTAAAGCTAACTGTGACAGATGAGAGTAGAATGAAGAGTTGACGGGTGAAAGGACACACATTGGTTTCATTTTAGAGTACACAGACAGACAGGTGGCTTCACAAAGAACCAAACTGACTGCTGCAACATGTTCAGAATAGTAAACAGCAATTCTGTCCCATCAGAGAGAGTGATAGACAGTGAAACAATACAAGTCATTCTAACAGTATAACAAAGGTTCCCTGTTGTGTTTTCATTTTAAAATTGGTCAATTTGCCGTGAGCATTATGGAGCAAGCTTCAATAGTTAAGATTTTAAGAGAGCGTCTCTTGAGCAATGAAAAATCCTTCAAGCTGTGTGATGTGTCAAGAGGTGTTCTTTTGTAAATAAATGGCTGAGGACAAGGTGAAAACTTCCCATCTTGATATTTTTTAAAGGTTAATATATACACATAAAAATCCATCTGCATTCAACTTAGGCAAACTAATTCCAAAGTAAATTATTTCTGTCAGTGGTGATGATGCTCACCATCATTGTCTGTTTCCCTCAATAAATTACAACAAATGTCCTTCATTATAACGTATTTTCTCTGTTGTACTGTGACAAGAGTGCTTTTTTTCTCTTAATACAGTGTTGTGATTATGCAACCCAGACACAGTCAGGATATTTTAATAAACCAGTCAAGTAGACAAGTAAATGTGTTGCTCTCCTCCAATATACAAACAGTTTGTAATGTAACCACGACTTAAAACAAAGCATTTGAACCAACAGTGCAGTCAGATAGTGTTGCATTTCAGCCTATCACACCTGCAATAGAACAAGCTTCTGCTGCTCCTAGGCTCAAAGGATAAGTTTGGCATTTTTCTTATTGTCAGCAAATCCCATGAAGACCAAAAACAACAATGCCTCAGTCGGTCTCTCAATACCTTCTGACTCCCCTACCCTGTCCATTGCAACCAGCCTCAAGCTTCTTGGTGCCTGCTGAAGACACAAGTCATTAAAAACAGGTCAGAAATACATACATTATTATAAGTAATTCAGAAGCAATTTCCTGAAACTGCTGGACACTGTCATTTTATGTAATGTTGGGAAACAAGAATCAGGCTCCATCAGAGAAATAAACCAGGCTTCTCCTTGTCAGATAAGCAATATAGATTCAAAAGCCAGATGAAGCACTTAACAAAATGTGTCAGTGTTAACAAATTGTCCGCAATTTTATTTTCATGGGTTGCAAGTTCTTTTGATTGGGTGTTTGTCTTGCAGTTGGCAAAGCCTCCACGAAAGAGAAAAATGTGCTTTGTGCAAGGCGTGTTGCTGTTTTTCAAAAATAAGATCCAATTCAAGTGTCTGTCTGTATAGACTCACAGACACGCAGGTGCCCAAGCAAGTGCTTGAGATCCTTTAATGCAAACTGTACATATATCCCAGTCCACATCATGAAATGCTTTTTGTACCTTAACCTTACCAGACCACAGTGTTGTCACATTATTAGACAGAAGATTAAACCGAAAGACATATAAACGTGCAACATAAAGAAAATTTAATTTCCAATTTATCATCTGTGGTTCACAGAAAACATTAATTGTCATCATATATTTTTGAAGCAGTAACTTGTCACAGTAGTCAGTATAATACCATATTCAGTAAAAGTTGCATCTTGAAATGAAAGAGATTTCCTCATCAGTGGTGGGGGTGCCGTATAAATACTGTTAAACTATCAAAACCCTCAATCCGTGGGGAGATGAACACAGCCTGAATTCAGAAAGTGTTGTGATGTCACACCTATACATTCACCAGGCACAGCCACGCCCCTACATGGCTGTGGTTGCAAAAGCCCTGGCAGAGCTGATGCAGAAACACGGTGGCCTGCTCAGGCTCCTGAGAGCTGACACATCGAGACTGGGCTTTGTAGGAGGTGTTGTGGAATTTCGGCTCACTTGACCGTTCAGGAAAGATGAAGAAGATCCAGAGACACCGATGGCTTACGTTGAGATAGTTTATAATACATGATCATGGAGGAGCAAAATAACATCACATCTGTCTGCACAGAGTGTTGCCATGATAATCAGTCTCTTGTGTCCTCAGTAAATCCTTCTGCCTCCTGTTTTGATACTGATATGACAGGTTGTTTTAACAAACAGACGGCAGTCTTTGCATGAGGCAGGGACATGGGAGGGATGTCAGATATGAATGGTCAGGTAAAAGTTTATCACAGTGGGTTACATTTACTCCATGTCCGATTATCTGCACATACACCTTTATTACCCCATGTCAAATAAAAATGTTCCGCCACAGATACATAAACCATCTTGTTAGTGAGCTGTATGTAGGGAACAAACCCCAAGGAACTACAAAGAGGGAGCTGCCTTTTGCTGAACCGATCTCATTACACTCCTAGATAGAAGATCTGGAACATAGATTTTATGTTCCATATGGTTTACACCGTTTGAGGGGGCATCTGCAGGGGGATGACGAGTCCGCTGCCTTCCAACAGCCTTTGATCTTATGTAATTAATTCTGGAAAATTTCACATTAAGATGTGAAATGTAAATGTGATTTGTTGTGACTCGTGCCACCAGCATTTGAACAAGAGGTGGAGATCTGTCGTGTGGAGCCTGCATGGTCTCTGCATATGTTCACACCAGTTTTGGTGTTGCTTTTTAACATGTTAGATGAAGGAGCGACTATAGGATTACAGAAGCGGATCGCTGCAACACACACATACACACACATAAAGATACGATCACATTATAACGTGAACATTTGATTGTAATCAAGTGAAAGGTTTTACGTTAAAAAGTGATACTTGATGTTGTTTTAATGTCTCATTTGATTTGCTTCCATGTTATTAGAATATAAGTTATCATGTTTTAACTCTAAACTTTCCAAGCTTCTGTATAAAATACCTACATAAGTTTGAATGTGTTGTGTTGTGTATGTCAATTTTTTATTGGCACTGTTATTTGTCTACTTAAAACTTGGCTTTACATATACAACACCTCATTTTCCAGGTCACACGTGACCATAGGTGGGAATCATTTAATAGTGCTTAACATGAGTGTCTGTGGAGCAGTGGTTGTGCTGGCTGAACTTACTAAGTAGCCACTCTGATAAAGTTAAAACAACAGATAGTATTTGTCTCTGATCACAAAGCTGTATGTAATATCACATTTTTAAACAGCCAATCACAGCCAAATATTATGTTTCGGAATGAAAAGGCTAATTTCAGATGTGACATTTTATTAAGGGTTAGGGTTTCTGTGCAGCACGTTTCCTCTCTCTAGAGACAAAGGATTTTAATGCCCTCTAGCTCTCAGTTCCTTGAATGCCAGATGGTAATGTGGAGTATTGTTAACAATGGGGTATTGCAATATGACATTAAATGTTCAATACCAGGAGGGGCTTGTCATCAGCCACGCCGATATTTTGATGGCAATTGTTGTTAACATCATTACACTGTGAAAGAGTAGAAAATGTATAAGGTCAAGGGCCTCAGAGAGCGACATGCAGCAGGAGATTGGTCACATGTTGCTCTTGAACGGATCATGCAGAGGCATGCTGCAAATATCCAGTTTTATCTTTTTAGAATGATATTATCAAAAAACAAAATATACCCCCCAGGATCCCAAGACACGTGACCCTGTGGTGACTGCTGCTCCGTCACAATGTGTGAACCAGCGACAGCCTCAATAGGCCACAGATACAGAGGGCAGAGAAACTATGTGATGGAAACTGAGAATCTGAATGTATTTCAAAGATATGACCATCGCAGTCGGCCCTGCTCAAAATCTATCTGTATTATCATCAGAGGATGACAAATTAGGGTGTTAAAAGATTCCAAGAACATTCAGGAAAAAAAACTTTTCCACACTGAATCAAAGCGGACTTTACATGTTACACAAACAAGAATACTAGTCAATCTTCATTTTTGATTAATAGAAGAATGAAGACTCATTTAGACCAAGATTTAACCCAGCCCAGAGCTGACATCAGAGGAGGTCTCGGTACAGCTTGTACACTTGGACACAGTTCGTCTCAAACCTTAGAATACCATTACATTGGTTCAGATTTGTACAGTGTTTCTCACATCATATAGAATCATGTAATCATACCACCAGGGAGGAGGCAGAGAGTGTGTGTGCATGCGTGCGTGCGTGCGTGCAAGTTAGTGTGTGTGTGTGTGTGTGAGTGTGTGTGTGTGTGTGTGTGTGTGCGCATGTGCGTGTGTTTGTGTAACCCTCGGTCAAGAATTTTTCTCTTCCTTTAATATCACCTCCAGACAACCAAAGCCACCTCACATAAGGCAGGAAGGACTGTCAGCTTACCCAGCCACGTCAATGCACAGAAAAAGCATTCCTGTATGTCCAGTAGATTTATACCACAGATACCAAAGGTAAATTTAATTGAAAATTGATATTTACAGGACAGCAACCACTGTTATATATAAGACTCTGTTCTTCTGGAAACAACCAAACAAAAGAAGGCCCTGAACCCAGATGCTCGGAGGCAGGCAGGTGACCGAACCAAAAGGGAATTTTAATGTAACCAAACCTGTAGTCCATAAAACCCAAAGACCAAAATGCAAAATCCAAAACAAAAGGTAGGCAAAACAACAGGAGTAATCCACAAGCAAGAAATAAACTAAAGCCCTGTTTCCAGAACCAGCAATCTGGTTCAGTTCGATTCATTACACTTTGAATGTGTTATTTTTGCATTTTCGTTGTCAAAGTAATGGCGCGTCTGCTGGTCTACTACGATAAGTACCAACCAATGTACATTGCCTGGCCAAAAAAAAAGTCGCCAACTGGATTTAAATAAGCAAATAGGTAAGAGCCTCCTATGGGATAATTACTGCATGGGTGATTTTCTTTTAGCTGGCAACAAGTTATTTAACTCCAGCTGATGTAATGAGTAGCTTCTCATTTCTTAAACAACCATGTTGAAAGACACATCTCGTGGTCGTGGAAAAGATGTTAGTCTGTTTGAGAAGGGCCAAATCCTTGGCATGCATCAAGCAGAGAAAACATCTTAGGAGATTGCAGAAATTACTAAAATTGGGTACTGTCCAACGCATTATTAAAAACTGGAAGGATAGTGGGGAACCATCGCTTTCGAAGAAATGTGGTTGGAAAAAAATCCTGACTGATCGTGATCAGCAATCACTTAAACATTTGGTGAAATCCAATCGTAGAAAAACAAAAGTAGAACTCAGGGCTATGTTTAATAGTGAAAGTAAGAGCATTTCCACACGCACAATGTGTGAAGGGAACTCAAGGGATTGGCACTGAACAGCTGTGCAGCCTTAAGAAAACCACTAATCAGTGAGGCTAATCAGAAAAAAAGGTTTCAATTTGCTAGGGAGCATACTGTAAAAATTGGACTCTGGACGAATGGAAGAAGGTCATGTGGTCTGATGAGTCCAGATTCACCCTTTTCCAGATTGATGGGCCCATCAGGGTAAGAAGAGAGGCAGATGAAGTGATGCACCCATCATGCCTAGTGCCTGCTGTACAAGCCTGTTTGGGCAGTGCCATGATCTGGAGTTGCTGCAGTTGGTCAGGTCTAGGTTCAGCAACATTATGTGCCCAAAGAATAAGGTCAGCTGACTACCTGAATATACTGAATGACCAGGTTATTCCATCAACAGATTTTTTTATCCCTGATGGCACGGACATATTACAAGGTGACAATGCCAGGATTCATCGGGCTCAAACTGTGAAAGAGTGGTTCAGGGAGCATGAGACATCATTTTCACACATGGATTGGCCACCACAGAGTCCAGACCTGAATCCCATTGAGAATCTTTGGGATGTGCTGGAGAAGGCTTTGCGCAGTGGTCCCACTCTCCCATCATCAATCCAAGATCTTGGTGAACAATTAATGCATCACTGGACAGAAATGAACCCTGTGACATTGCTGAAGCTTATTAAAAACTACCACAGCGAATGCGTGCCGTAATCAAAGCTAAAGGCAGTCCAACGAAATATACGGGTGTGTCCTTTTTTTTGGTGACGACTTTTTTTTTGGCCAGTGTATAATGGGACTTTACTAATGTCCTCATTTTATTCCGTGCAAAGAATAGAAGCCTACGTGGGTAATGAGTGACATGGTTATGTGTGTGTGTTTTGACAAGAGGTAACTGTTAGCCGCTAAACAGTGCGTGCACTCACTCACAGCTTACACTTGTGTGCTGTGTTTGGAGTGTGTGGTGGAGCAAAAAAGAGAGAGGAGAGAGTGACGGAGCGTAGGGAGTGAGTGGTTGAGCAGGAGCTAGTGGCAGGGCATTGACAATGAATGCGAGCAGAGCTCAGGAGGAAAAGGTTAGCAGTCTGTTTGTGTTGTCAGTCGGGCAGTAATGTATAGGTCACAGTGTGTCAGTCCCATTTGTTGTTTCACAATTACAGGAGAAGTGAAAGCAGTACCCTGAAGGTGGTCAGTATCAACCCTGCCTGCATTTAAGAGTACTGCCAGAGTTGGAAACGACAGCACGTCTGGCATTTAGGGACAGTTGCCAGGGGTTACATTGGGTTCAAAGGGTACCGTACCAAAAGTAGTACTTTAGTGGAAACGCAGTTTAAAGGAGTCATCACCTGGAAATCGCAATTTCTCTCGTTAAATCATGCATATTGGTGTTAGACCTCTGTTGAAACTTGCCTGAAAAGCTGGAGTTTGAAAGTGGCTTATTTTTTTCGCTTTGGCTCTTTTTCCGATCAGGAATAGTGCACAGTAGTGTGCGTTCCTAAAGCACGAGATTTTGACTCTGCTCCTGTGGTGACGTTACCACAGGAGGCTACTTGCATATGCATCGGCTCACAGCCGTCCTCAGCCAGAGTGAGCACGCCGAATCTGCTTATTTCTCTGTCATTTTCACACCATACATCGTGACCGCCAGCATTAAAACTCAGGTCTTACATGTAAAACACGAGTGTGAAAAGTAAGACGGAAAAAAAAAGAATTTACCATTCAGAGACATCCTGCTGTAAACGTGTCTCTTCCACCGTCTCTGCCTCTTCACTCTCCCGTTCAGGTTCCGACTCCGGCTCGTACATAAATGCCTGAATTCTGTAAGGTTCGTCATTTAGTGTGTGCGCCATGACAGGGGGCTGTTTATGTTTTGGAGTCTGTGTGTGCATGCAGGCTCGCCCCCCATTCCGGCTCTGTCCTTCCTGCGGCCAGTCAACGCGCGCCTCATTACATATTAATACAATGCACATCCGGACCGGTCAAAACCTCACACATAATCTCGCGTGAGAAAGTCGCGGTATGAAAAAGTGTCAGAACAAGCTCTATGTTTGATTTTTAAAATTTTTTTTTCTTCTAATAAGTTTTAAGAATTGATCCAAAGCGATCCAAGAGGGACTGGATATGTAAAAAAAACAGGTGATGACTCCTTTAAGTACAAACCAAAAACAAACCGATATAGCACAAGCAGCAAACTCAGGTAAAACATGCGGTGAAGATACGAACAGGGAACACAAAAGCACAGAGGCACATGACAAAAACAGATGACCCAGCAAAAGACACAGGGAGAGGTGGGCAAGAATAAAAGGTGGGAAAACAGACAAAGAAAGGAGATGGAAAGTAAAACATAAAATACCTGTTTTGGTCACAACAAACACAGTTTTGTGTTGTAAACACGGCTGGAAATTGTCTGGAAGTCTCCTTAAAGTTGTTCAGTGGTGTCATGGTGTCTCGAAATGGCGTAGCAGCTTTTCCTCACCTTTAACTCCACCACTTTTCCCTCTGCGTCATCTATCTATAATATGAGAAACCTCTGTCTGTCTGTCTGTCTGTGTGTGTGTATGTGTGTGTGTCAAATATCTCTGCGGATCAGGATCAGACTGACCTGAGACTTTCAACATGGCTGCTGTGTGGTTCAGTGGCGTGCAATTTAGCATTTGCTTGGACTGCAATGATACCGTTAATACATTATTTCATAAATGCTTTACAAATTCCATGAGCATTATCCACCGGAGCCACTACAGTCACGTGCGCACCAGAGCCAATCACTGCACACAGTGGCCACGCGCGCACCAGAGCCAATCACTGCAGAGCTCAAGCCCACGACATACCTGAAGAAACAAGCGGATTTATACCTGCAGCGGTGCGAGCTCGACCAGGGTTTTGCCGGCAGTTCAGTCCCGTTCTGTTCTGTGCATCTAAACTGACTGTTGTGGATTAATGAGACTAAAAGAGTCCGGACTGAGTCTGTTTGGGTCTGAGGAGATCCGGAGACGCGCTGTGGATGTTCGGCCCACCGCCCGTGTCGACGGAGCGGACGCACTGGCACGTCCAAAACTGGATTTAGGGTAAATAATGTCCAACACGCTTTTTCGCGAACATTGCCGTTACGTTTGCTTTGTGTCTGGTGCAGGAAGAAACAGTAAAAATGTGCTTTTGTCACAAGTGGATTTATACCTGCAGCAGCGCGAGTTGGACCGGGATTTTGCCGGCGGTTCGGTCCCGTTCTGTTCTGTGCATCTAAACTGACTGCTGTGGATTGTAATGAGATTAAACAAGTCCAGACCGAGTCTGTTCGGGTCTGAGGAGATCCGGAGACGCGCGGTCAACAGAGTGGGATCGGAATCTGTGGATGTTCGTGTTTAGCTAGCTGCTAGCCGCTAACCGACCCACACGGCCCACCTACGGAGTTGACGGAGCGGATGCACTGGCACGTCCAAAACTGGATTTAGGGTAAATAATGTCCAACACGCTTTTTCTGGTGCAAGAAGAAACAGTAAAAATGTCCTTTTGTTACGAAAGTGTTCAAGCAGCAAGTTTGGTTGTTGAGGAACAGGAAGATGTGGGAGGGACAACGGCGGATGATTGACAGCAGCAGTGATGTGTTGGAGACGGCGACAGAGATAGCGAGTTTTGAGAGTTGAGAGATTTGTGACATATAGCGTGTTTGGAGTGTATAGTTAGTGTGTTATGTAGTATTTGGTGTGGTGTGTTTAGTGAGTAGTGGAGTCGTGTTGTGAGGCAAACCAAGGAGGAGACGGCTGAATGTGGAACAGGCAGGAATGAGCTGAGGAGCCTGAGGCATTGCCTGCATTTAAATGTAAATAGTTACACATAGCTTTGTAAATTTCAAAAACTTATGCACCAATTTAGTAAACAACAATTTATATTTGCATTACAACTAATGCAATTGGTTCATTAAACATATTTGTGGTTTTCACAGTAAAAAAACAACTTTTTCTACACTGATTTTATGTTATTTTGTGATTTTAGGTCCATAGTGTTAATATAGTACCTTGAAATGAAAAAATAACTGTACAGTCACACATGTGAGGTTGTGCTAAAAATAATTACACCAAGTAAGGCAAGGTAAATAGTTTTTAAGGTGAAATATAATGGTATAATCAAAAGTAGTCAAAAACAGCCAATTATATCCCTGACGTCCCACCTTCAAACACAGCCTCATTTGGCCATCCATGAAAAAGCTACTTAACCTCCCACTTTTCTATAGAAATACATGCTTCCTACGGGCAATGCACTAGTTATATTAAAGTCAGGTCACAGACACGTAATGTGAAGGTGAAAGGACACGTTTTATAGAAATGCGCAGATGTAATTTATTAGAATATAGGCTGAAACCCATGTAGCTGCTTCAGTGTCAAGGTCTTGGTATTGTGCATTCTGGCTCATTGTCCCACTGGTGGTGACGTACTGGCACCTCTTCAACATGTTTGTGAATTAGAGTGCATTAAATGACAATCTGCGACACCGTCAGCCTTTTGGACTGGTGATTGTTGACTTTGGTGCCCTGACTGTGCGCTGTCAGTGGATTCCCAAGTTTTGCCCTCAAGCCAGCAAAGTAGTGAGCGCTGAATATGAATGCAAGGCAGAGACGGGCCTTGCATACCGGATCAGTTAAAAGGCTTACGTCTCGGTTACTCCTCGCTTCCTGCATTCTCTGGACATTCCTGAGAAAAAGAACTGGTGATGGAAGTCAGAAAGGTTTGCACAGACTCAAAGACTTTAGAAGGAAGGGTGTTCTCATTATATAGAGAGACATGCTCCATGGACTCGGTGCAAAGTTGTTCATGTGCACGAACATGACGATGGACTTCATTGCCCTTATTACTGTCACTGAGTGCGAGGAACATTTCATGGCAGACAGTGGTAGACAGTTATGATTCTTGCTTGCTTGACTTCCCACAATCCCTCCAGTGGGTTCAAAGCGAGTTCAGATGTACTGTAACTACAAGATGACATACATGACTTTGAATGTGTATAACAGTGAGTCTACCAACAGAAACACAGGGCTGAGTGTTTTAAATTACAGCTTGAGTTGGAAAAGAATGTTACAGCCCATACGTTATTTGGCAATGATGAGCCCAATTTGAGTAAGTACTCAGTGATCAATTAGTCAGTGGAGTGGAAGTAAAGGCCTCAGTATGCCTCAAACAAGGTGCTTCAAAAGAAGACATTGTCCCAGGGGTGAGGGGGTTTGGGGATGGAGGGGTGGTTTGTGTAGTCATCCGGTGTGTTAATCCCATAATTCAAATCCTGACTGCCTGCAAGTTTTGCTTTAGATCTGACACACTAAGACGCTTTGATTGAAATTCCCAGTCACTGATCTCTAACTGTCAATTTCAGTGTGTTGGCATGGGAAGCATAATAGTTGGGAATCTCCTAACTGAGCTGGGGAACTTATTTGAGGTCAAGACAAGTATTAAAGCCGTGAACATCATGACGGATGGTTTTCATTCTTGACCTGCTCGTATTGATTCTTTAGGAATCTGGGTGGCAATTTTTCATGCATTCGACAAATGCATGTATGTTTTAAGGGTCCTTTATTACTATACAATCAGCAGTTACACCTTTAAAGACTGAGCCACAATAGATTATGTTAAGTATCAACTTATTTGCAGTTTTTCATGGCATTTGTATGATTTTGCCGTGCCATGTTTTTGCTACCTTAGTCATGTCTCCAGGGATGTCTTCTAATTCGGTCAGGACTGTCTGAATCCACAACTGTTGTATGGAAACTTTACACAAACATTCACAGTCCCAAGAGGATGAATCCAGAAGACTTTGTTGACTCTTAAAGGGATAGTTCGGGTTTTTTGAAGTAGGGTCATATAAAGTACATATCTATAGTCGATCTGTTCCCTACCAGTGGCGTGGCGTGATGAAAATTTCCGAGGAAGCCAAGTGAGACGGGGGTGGGGGCAAAAAATCGTATGTTGCAATTTATATGTTGCTATTTCATGTAGTCGGATGAACTATTAGAGCGCCCAGCATCATTTTACCAGGACTTACACACGCTTGTTATCTAACCAACACTTTGAGCACCAACGTGCTCTCTCTCTCTGTCCCTCAGTCAGTCAGTCACTCATACACGCGCGCGCACACACACACACACACACACACACACACACTCCTCATAAACATCTCATTAATGTATGCAACCACCCTCCCAAAAGCACAACCAGCTACTTAATGCACAGCACACATTTGATATTGGAAAGATGCAAATTCATTCACACGCTCAATCAGAAGCCGTTAAGTTTTACGTCCACGTCAAACACGACTTGTACGCTCTATGTGAGATACACAAATGCTTTTCACTTTTCAGTTAATATACATAATAATAAATGTAAATGTTCATTATACAGCAACACAACAACCCAATACCAGTGGCTGTAAACAGCACACCTGACATGTGCATGTATTCAGACAGCCCATCAAGGCCGCTGTCCGTGGTGCTCATTTTCTCCACATAAACAAAACAATAAACAACAACTTCAGTGGACTCACATGCTGCTTAATCAAAGCAAGCAAGACACAATAAGGACTATAATCACATTGTGATGCGCACAGAAAAAAATGTGTTTTCCTCACCCTATTCGTAGAGGAAGGCCATCCTCCTGTTTCTCATGGTGGCACAGTGATCGATGACCATGTCGTATAACTTCCCACTGGCTTTTAGGTCCTCCACAAAAACAGAGTCTGATATCTTGGTCAAGTTGACAAGCCTGTCCTGTCCACATGTGTTCCTCAGTTTTGATCCTCTTTAGACAGGAAAATGAGCGCTCTGCTAATGCGCTGGTAGCCGGTATCGTGAGCATACGCTGCAGCAGTTTGAAGACCTCAGAGTCAAACTCCACAAAAGCATGCACCAACTTCACAAAATTGCCCCTGTTTGCGCTGCCAGTGGCCTCATTGTGACCCCTGAACGCTTGCTCTTGGCACGCAAGGTACAGGGCTGCATCGATGAGTGTCATTAAAATATCCCGGTGTTTCTTCACCTGCTCATTGTGCTTCTTTGTGCTCAGACTTTTTGCCAAATCCAGAGCCTTGTTAATCCAAGCTTGGTGCCACCTGCTAGCCACTTGGTGCGGACGTAATTCTCCTCATTGAAAGTCCGAAAACTTTTCTTCCTCTCTGTACGGAGCTCTAGTTTTGTTGTTGGCCTGCCGTCAGATTTAATTCGGAGTTGCTGCTGTAGAGGCAGTTTAGTAAAATTATTTTTTACTAAATACTCCAAATCTCCACCCTCCATAATTGCGCTTAATATTTTTGCTAGCTTACCAAGATATCAACACAAAACAACTTCCGTCATTTCATTCAATGACGTTAACGTACTGTGATTTGATTGGCGTGATGCCAACGAGTTCGCGGCTTCCCTTAACACTGTCCTGACCAATTAAAGGGGAGCAGTGTCGTGACAAAAGCCTCACCTGATTGGTTAATCATTCTTTTTTTTTTCACCAAGGGAGGCCAGCTCAGCTTGGCCTCCTCACAGAGAACAGAGTGCAGTACCATGTTTTCAACGCTCATTCACCACGTAACATTTAGAGGGGCACTGTTTTACACATCATAAAACGCTCAAAAAATAATGAAGAGAGACGAGGAGGAGACGACAGACACAACACAGAAGGATTACGTAAACTGTTAAAAAAGTGTTTTTATTAAATGACGGTTATATTCTGAATAAAGTGAGGAAGCCTGGCTTCCCTTGGCCTCTGCAAGAAAACGCCACTGTTCCCTACCATAATCGCCGATCAGCGCAGCCTCAGTTTGGAGAAGTAGAGAGCCGCTCCAGCCCAGAGGCTCAGCTTTGTACTGCAGTGAACGGGGTCCAGCGAAAAAGCAAAATTAACCACCTAAAACAAGGCTTACCTAAATTTTTTTACATCAGGTCAAGTGTACGTTGTATAGGTAAAATTCATACCGCTTTACATCGCCATCAAACCGCGCTTTCTTTTGGCACTACATTTTCTCAACCGCAGAACCCCCGTATCCCTACGCATGAGCGCTAATGCGGAAGGATACGGAGTGTTAAGTTTCGTTTTTATTGAAAGTAAATCTCTCGTCCAGCAACTGGGCCTCGCGCTGTATTCCTTTAAGTTTTCCCCTGGTGTCATCACCAGGTCAAAAATGTGTCCAATGAGCAAATGTAACTAACATGTGCTTAAAGGTGCAATATGTTATAATTTAAGTTGAAAACACTCAAAATTGACTAAAATGATTAACAGAATGCAAAGATATAACAGCTTTGATGTTATGACATATTTGTATGACAGAGATACATAGAGATTTGCAGATAGCTACTGAAGTTAGCATGCCAACCATCTAGCCCTTTACGGTTCAAAGCGTCCTTGCTTACAGTGTAAAAACCAAACGCCAACACTGAGCTTACAGTGCGTGCAGCTAGCTGCTTTGCTCACTGAGCTAAATAGCTAACAGCAGTTTGTGGCAATACTGGTGATGTTGCCCTCTATTTGTTTTGAGCATGAATTCGACAGGTGGCCAATTGCACCTTTAATTAAGACTGTGAAGCTTGTAAACATTATACCACCTAAACATAAACATGTTAGCACTGTCACTGTGAGCAAGTTAGCATGCTGATGTTAGCAATTAGCCCAAAGAACCGTTGAGTGCAGCCTAACAGAGCTGCTAGTCAGGCTGACGACTCTCGTCTAACAGTATTTTAAACATTTGAAATGACGACTTTTCTTTCCTTTTCTGGCACTTCACTCTGTTTCTTTGTGTAGTAATTTAAAACCATTTGCAGAAATCTATTTCGCCCCTTGTGGTCAAAAACTCCACAGGACCCCTTTTAATGTCCTGTTGAGCTGGATGAGTCACAGCTGCCCACTCTCATGCCTCCATTTCTCTGTCTTCCTCAGGTATCGTCTCGCTGATCTCTCTGGTGATCCTCTCCTACGACCGCTACAGCACTCTGACTGTATACAACAAGGGCGGGCCAAACTACCGCAAGCCGCTGCTGGCTGTCGGAGGCTCTTGGCTCTACTCCTTGATCTGGACAGTGCCCCCTCTGCTGGGCTGGAGCAGCTATGGCATAGAAGGCGCAGGAACCAGCTGCTCTGTGTCCTGGACGGTTCAGACTGTCCAGTCTCACGCCTACATCATCTGCCTCTTCATTTTCTGCCTGGGTATACCTGTCCTGGTGATGTTCTACTGCTATGGAAGGCTGTTACTGGCAGTCAAACAGGTAGAGAGACATCAAAGTGTATATGTGCGCGCGTACATGCATGTGTGTGCCAGTAATTATTATTGTATTTTCTCCTCTGATGAAATGCTCTCTCTTGGCGTGAATGGTTACTAGAATAGATTGTGCTTTGTTCTTCACGAAGCATCCACTCAGAGCCAAAACATTCACAAAATGCACTGTTAATCAGTAACGCAATAGGAAGGGCACAAGCAATAATCAATGCAATCACTTGTGGAGTGGCCTGGCTGGTGGAGCGCACTACCGTTCAAAGACACAGAGTCATCAATCCCTCCATCCATTTTCTGCCACTTGTCTGGGGCTGGCAGTTTCCACCAAGCAGTCCAGGTCAGTTTAGATCAGGTTGTAACACATTAGAACCGTTATTTTCAGAACAAACCAGAACAAACAGAGCTGTCTCATCGTCTGCCTTCTAATGTAGAAAAATTACCTAAACTCTGTACGGTGCTCACTGTGGGTAGCAGGTAAAAGCAAGCAAGAGAGCGAAAGAGAGCAGAACAGAGGAAGGAAAAAGGTAACCAGTATTATGTTGTCAATCAGTAATGTACCATTACGTTGGCAGTGTATCAGTCTGACTGGTAACAACCCTGCCTACATTTAAGAGCACTGTCCACAGTGGAGACACAAAACAGGTCTCACAGTTAGGTATAGGTTAAAGGAGACCTATTAGTCTTTTTTTTTTTTTTTATTTCCTTCAGTGTTTTTGTGCAGATTAAAGATCTTAAAAGTTATAAAGAATCAAAGTCCTGCACCAACAGAAGCTCCTCTCTCCCACAGAAAACACTGCTCCTTAAATGCCTCATCAATAGTCCCGCCTTTAATTTTGTGACTTTGTGACATCACTACAAGGTCATCATGTTATACATTCAAATAATTGATAATAGGGCTGCAGCTATCGAATATTTGTAGTATTGAGTATTCTACCAATTATCCCATCGATAAGTCGTGTAATCTTATAAAAAATAATTTTGCATAATTAAACAACAAAACCAAATAATGCATAATGAAAATGACAGGCCTGTTAAATTTACCAAGCAATTCCTAACAGCGGGAGTTAGGGTGTGTGTTTGTTCATGTGTGCACGCGTGTGTGAGGGAGAGTGAAAGAGACGAGATGAGTGTGTGTGTGTGTGGAGTTATTTGGTGTAGGCTATTACTCTCTTGCAATTTAACACAAATTAGTTTCCACATCTTAACATGACATCTAGTCATACTGACATCAGGCTACGGCCTCTACAAATACCACTACGTTCAATTCTGGGCGTAGGATAACAGTCCGTGTGGAAAAATGACCCCTGAGCTAAGCAGGCCACATAAGGCGGGTGATAGGAATTAAACGAAGCCTCGAGGTATGGGTATTGGGGAGGAGAGAAACTGAAAAACATTAGAGCATGTAAACCTATTCCAGTAGTAACCCAGAATACAGTGACGATCCTGAAAATGAGCACAACATGCCTCCTTTTTCATGGGTTACGTGTGAATTCAAAGGGTTCTATACTGAAAGTACTGTGTTTGAAACAAGGCCAATAAAAAAAAGCAGTCCAGACATCCCTTTCGCATGATGAGTTACATAATCTCTCCAGTGTGTTCTCGATCTGCCCTCCTCAGTCTGACATGCCTGAAGGAAGGCACATCCTGATCAGATGACCGAAACTCACCCTGCAACATAGACAGCCTCATAAAACGCAGACACAACTGTCCGTGCTTGTTTTTTGCTCTCAACCGAGATACTTGAACTCCTTCACTTTAGGCAGCAGAGAAAACATAATCATTCATATATTTCCCGCAGGCTTCACCCTTTAACAGAGCTCTATGGGTCAAGTGAGAGCATATTAACATATAGTATCGAGTGGCCTTACCGAAAACAATCAAGCAGTCATGATTGCCCCTCTCTATCTGTCATTGCAGACCCACTGGCAATGGCACCACTGTTCCCACAGCGCTTCCCATGCCCAAGCCAGAGCATTGATGCATGTGGCCCATCATTCCCATATGGCACTTATTGTGCAATGCGCAGGCCAGTGAGGAGGCATTTTGAGCAATGCTTCAGGCATTTGTAGAGACCACAACATATTCAGAAATAAGATTATCCTCCCCCCTACCCGGCCAGCTCCACAGAAATAGTTCCTTCCTGCACAAGCAGTACACAGAAAGGTGTTATCCCAAAATTGAAGCCGGTACGCAGTTGGGTCCGTTCCAATCATTCAGTTTGGCCCCAGAGCTGACAACAAACCTGATAGATTTTGTTATGGTGCATGCAGTCACCTCTGAGAAACTAGAACATCAGAAAAATAATTTGGTAATGTCAACCATCCAAATGTCCTAATGTGGACGAGTTCGGCCAATGTCACCACACAGGGCCCCCTGTCAATCATACAAAAATCCTGGTCCACAGCTCCACATCCATCACACAAACAGAAGGGACGGAGAATGACGGATGACATGCTGCGATGATGTGACATCAATGAAATCGTCAGCACGGCTACAATGATGTTTGATTAAAGAATACTTGTGTCCGCACACATCAAGGTTCGGGTGACAGTCCATAAATCAATAAAATGCCTATGACAGAAAAGTCATAGCTACCTTTTGTCTGCTCACATGATAGGCCAGAATGCAGAGCAGCGAGAGGAGAAGACGACACAAACACATTTTTGTTAGCCAGCTGGTAGCTTCAGTGTCTGCGTTTTTCCGCCTGTTTATCAAACCTTGATAAAAAGCAAAGAAACTTAACTTATCTTCCTCCTGGGATTCTAAAACGTATGCCTGCAAAAAGAATTTCATTACTTGAAGTTGTCTTTGGTGAGGCATGATAAGGAAAAATGGATTTTCCTTTTTTACTTACAAGAAGCAGCTCTGGATAATGTCTTTTTAGACGTATATAAAAAGATGACTCTGCCCCCGCACTAAGAAACCCTTCAGTCTGAGTTGTTGCTCTTATCAGCCGCAGATAAAGAAGGCAGAGAAACTGTAGCAACACCTGCAGCATAAAAACAAGTTCGGTGTCAGATCGATGTGTTTTGGCCTGTTGCCTTCATCGGGGTCATCCAAGAAGGTCACAACTCACAAGATGGTGCGATGATAAAGTAGTTATTTGTACGTATTTTGTACGTATTTAGTGTTGCTGATCTCCAGACCAGAATTCCCACACTTTGCTTCTGCAGCACCTAAAATCTGATTTCACTATACTCTTATCTTCACTATGTAAGTGGACCCAGCTCTAGGGACTGTAAGGGGATTTATAGAGTTGAACCCACAGTAGTCCTTTTACCAATAGCTTGTGCACTTTTAATTTAAAACAGCAGGGGAGTGGCATTCATTGCATTAGGTAAGTGAAACCCTTGGCCCTCCCAGTGATTTAGAGTGTTTAGAGCACAGCATTAGAAGCTGCTGTGACAAAGCCTAAAGCCACTCAGATACACTCAGATTTTAATAGGATGTTGTTGTAAGGCGCTTTCGGCCCTTACTTTCTGAACTGCTGCACAAATAAAGATTATCAGAAGATTACTGCACAGTACACAAACAGAGGTAGACAATAAAAACTGGTGCCAAGAGGAAATGTTTTACTGGCACTTCTGTCTGGGTTTTTCCTCCAAAGGGCTTATTATCTAACTGCTGGAGGGCTTTTTCCTGAAGAAATTGTATTGTCTGTTTGCGATGACCTTCTGGTATCACGTCATTTCATTACCAAATTGAATTGAATTGAATTGAATTGAATTGAATTGAATTGACTATTAATTTCAGTTATATTATTATATAACCTTTGCTCTTTGGCACCATTTGAGCCACCTGTTGAGTCCTAACAAACGGATTCCTCTACATATTGTATATTTGATTTAATTCAGTTAGCACTGCTGTTTTACCATTAATAAAACAGGTACATGGGTGTTGGTGGTCTGTGTGGACAGGGTATCCTCATCTTGTAGGTTTGAAGTCCACAAAATGTGAAAACTTAGGGTCTACTTTGCATCATGCCTGCATATCCAGTTATTATATCTTTGTTTTTTTTTCATTATTTTTCCCTTTGGTTATGCCTCAGTGCAAAAGTTGCAGCTGATGTTTATAAACTTTTACAGCCATAGCTGGAGGCTTTATGTTATTGGGGTCGTTCGTCTTTCTGTATGAACAAGATATTTCAGAGACGCCTTGAGGGAATTCTTTTGAACTTGGCACAACCATCCATTTGGACTTAATAGAATTTACAAAACACATTTTTTGCCATGAGTCTACATTTGTGTTGTGATGAAATTTTATATCCTAAAGGTCAAAGGTCAACCTCACTGTTCTGCAAAAAATGTTTGGCGATTATTCATAGTAATAACCGAGGAACACTAGCTTGACTGGCGCACAACCTCGAGGCGGTTATTCTAGCTTTGATCTTAATTTTAGCTTCAGCAACTTTACAAAGTTGGTTTGCTTGTTTCAGTTGTGATTATAATGTTTGAAAATGTTTGAATTTAGTTTTGATTTTACTAGATTCAGTATTGGTTTGATTTTGTTGTATTACAATATGCAGGGTGTTTTTTTGTCTGAGGTAGGATTCAAGATGTTCAGAATAGGTATTACATTATAAACACTTTGTGAGGGCAGTGGTCTTACAGTCAAGTATTCATCCCAGTCGCATTCAACAGATGCACTAATGCCTCACCATGATTATGTGGAGACACTTGACCAAGTTGCCTAGTCCACACATACAAGGTATTTTTGTTTTGTTTTTTGTACAGGGGTTTTAGAGAAAAGAAAACAAACACTATCCACACGAGTGTTTAGCACCATGTGCTGTTGTAAACAGGAAGCAGATTGCATTCTCCGGTCAGTTGCTTAGCTATAGAAAATACTATGAACGAGGCAGGAAAACTGTGCTCCTCACAGAATCTTCCTATATAATTTGTCAGCAAAACATTACGAGCAGCTGCTTATGTCTCTCTTTTGCGTCACTGTGTCATCAACTTTAAACAATATACATCTATTCTGTAACTGTACTAACTCAAATACTCCGATATCATAACACACACTCCGTGTTTACGTTTGCCAGTAATTCCACAAACACTGATAAACCAATATCTCAGTTTTCAGTGACATAATGCACAGTAAATGCTTTGTTTTAAGAAATCCTTGTGAACGTGTGGGAAGGGCCTAAAACTAAAGACACCTCTTATCTGTCTTCCTTCATAAAGTTTAGTTTTTTAATTTATTTCAGTTTTCATTCATTTTTTTATTTCAACTACTACTTTCCTTCACTTTCCTTCACTTTCAGTTAACCGAAATAACACTGATCCTGCCATAACTCAGAACGCTTTTACTGACTTTATGTGAAAAAGAATGAAAACATGAAGGAGCCCTTCTTCCGTAAATCTTTAGAAACCTCCAAAATTACAAGACACTTAATATGTTGTGTTACCTCTCATAGGCTTTTCAGGGTTTCTCCTGATCAAATTATTAACCTATGGTTGCACAATCATTCTCAATCAGCAGTGGAGCCGGTGAAAGGCTGTGCAACACTGAGAGAAAACTGGATCTGCATAGGCACTCGCCGAACCATTCTTTAATTCTTATTTTTCATTCAACACTCACACATACTTGCTTGTGACACAACCTGTTGAGCTGAAAATGGTTTCACTTTGGTTTATTTAATGATTACGTCAAGTAGAGGCTGACTGTTCAAGCTAAACAGCCTTGGTCACAAAAGAAACCAGTCAGGAGCTAGTTTATTCATGCTTACATCACAAATATGTGAAAGTAATATAGCTAGGACCAGACATTGAAAGCTTCTCAGCCTCACCATGGTTACCATGGTACGTCTTTCTATATTTCTTTTCAGAATTCTAAAGAAACATCATTTTTGTAATCATCATTACAAAGTGAGATCCAGCTGCTACAGCTGACCTTCAACTCATTGTGTATTCATATTACAGGACTATTCAGGTATAGATGGAAAAATGTATGTTACTCAGCTTATTTTCCTTCTTTTTTTTTATTAACTCAAGATTTTTTAACTCTCTAGTTCGTCGAATGCTTGGAAGTCAGCTGGACTCGCACTAATGGCAAATGACAGGTGCAAGACGGAGTCCAGCTGCAACAATAAGAACCGAGATCCCTTGAAGAATATATGTAGATGTTTCACTGAGCATTTGACAAACAGTACGTTACACCCTGAACAAGCGGAAACTCTAACACCTGCTTGGTCAGAAACACCTATGTCAAGGAGGGTCCCACAATTTGATTTAGCTGAATGAAGGCTTTGCTTGTTTAGGGAGCTTTTGAAGAGAACCGAGCAGCAATGTCGGTACATCTAATCCCCCCCCAGCAAAGGAACATTTGATCTCAGCAGAGTCAACAATGTGAAAAGCTCAGTAAATACAGAGGAGGCTGGGGTGGTGGAGGCAGATGAAGCAGCCGACATCATATCAGTGGAGTTATAGCGAGATATATCAGATTATAAAGGCTTCTGGGTACAACTGTATGAATATAATGAGGGTGTTACCAGCCATCTGTTTGTCAGGCAGCTGGTCAATGAGACACTGAAGTGAAGCCTAAGGAGTCCCCACAAATCAATAGTGGTCATTAGCTGTAGGAGACGGACTGGACAGGAAAATGATGGCTTTCAACCGAAGCATTTGTTCTGCAAGAGAAAGGACGAAATTATTCGTCCTCCGCGGTCTTGGACTGCATGAAGAACAAAAGCTATCTCAAGTTATCACATTATCACATCCCTGCGAGGAGATGAGCTCCAGCTGGTACCGGCCCAATCAAATCCCTGGCAATCATTCAAACCGAGGATCATTTGCATTTAAGAGTGAGGGAGGTCTCACAATAAAGTTGTGAGAAAGCACCGGGCTCACAGGGCTGTGTGGTGTATCGGAGCGTGTTGTGTAGTGAGCCTGGAAAAGCCCCCCACTTCTCTCCGAACGGTTTGAATTCATCCACAGAAAAGGTGAACCAAAGGGTGAGATTAAAGAGAAGCCATCTGCGTGTGAGGAGATCATAAGAGTTACGTCCACTTTACTTGGATTATGATTAAGATGGAGCGAGATGAATCCAGTAAAGTACATGTGTTGAAAGTTTTTTTGCATACTCAGCTGGAGCCCAGAATCTCCAGGTTCACTGACTGTGAATTTATTTTGGTAATTTGATTAAAGGCATGATTTGTTATGGAATTCGCACCAAGAGAGTTTAATATGTACTCAGGCGAGGCCATCATTGTTGTAATGTTTTGGTCCCATGTCCAAAACTGATTTATTGCTGGTGTTAATTGTGTTCGCATGAAGCATATTTCCACATGAAGTTGTTTTTAAATCTAATCTGACACACAGGAAGCCTGGCGGCATTACTCCAGCGTAGAAGTACTGTTTTTGCAGGGTCTCTGTGTGAACTTTACTTGAAAGTATACTAACTTTAAAGGACAACACAGTTTCATGCTGTTTTACTTTGTTTATATTTGGCGGACCCTGCCACCTTTCTTTCTTCAGACAGCACTCTTGGACTTTATTTTCCTCTGAGAACAGCTTGTTTTTTCAGTTATGGACAAAATAAATATCTCTGAGTTTTTAGTATTACCTGATTAAAATTCTTAGTCTGGCTTACTTCCTCAAAGCTACATAGTGCTCCTTTAATGGAAACTCAGTGGTAACATGATGTATACTGTACTAAAAGCACAGTCGGGGTCCAAGAACACATTTTTGCCTGACAGGATAATCCAGCCAGGTTCATAGAGATAAACTGACTTTGTTTAATTAAGCCTCCAGAAAATGAAAGAACACTCTTCAGAGAGTAGGTTTACCGCTGATATTGTTTTTCAAAATAAAAATGAGGGGCTTAATAAGATATGAATATCGGGGATGAGAGTGCAATTGCACTGAGAACAGGAGCCAAGGGACAAACAACGGTTCGATAAAAACGATTGTTTTTAAACCCACTCTGTGAAGTGTGTAATTTTTTCTGGAGGTGTTTCTCCATCAGAAGTCACAAGACCTGTTGGGTTTTAGTGTGTTTCTCCATGCATCTCTCATAGGCTTCAACACACCTGATGCTGCAGTCAAAGCAAGATTCGGTTACGTAATGACCCTTCCCTTCTTTCTTATAGTCCTTGGTGCAAACCAGGACATGACAGTTACAAAAAAATTTAAAAAAGAAGAAGCAAACTTCAGTTATGTGATTCACATGCTGCTTCATAAAATTCACTGGAGAGTGAAAATAAAATTGTCGATCATACCCTGGTGTGCGCTGGAATATGGAGCATATGGAGCAGTTTCAATCATGTACAGTTTTTTGGTAAAAGGTATCACAAATGTCTTTTTAGACATCCTTTATGTGTATTGTATATCTTAACTTGAGTTTGTATTTACATCAACAGTGCCAGGGAACAAGAATTTTGCTGTACAGTTGACACTAAAACCTGGACCTTAAAGACTTTAATTATATACGTTGTCCAACATCTTATTAAAACAATACATAAATACACCTTTACTAAATGCCTATAAAACTGAGTGAACATAGAGTAAATTACAGTATCTTTACATACCTCTAAGTATATGCCTTTTGAAGTCCAGGAGGCACACTCACACAACCATAAATTCTCTGTTGGAGCTGGGTAACTTTCATCTGCCTCTCACAAATCTTCATCCATACTTTAGGAAGACCATTTACGGTTAAAATGTGGTCATGCCTGTGGAATAAAAGAAGATTGAGCGCAATTTAATGTGGCAGTGTGCAGATATCACATTGGATTATTAATATTTAATTTGTTCGAAAGAAATTGATCACAAAAAACCCAACAAACCATTCCCTTTTGTTGTTGTTGTGTAATAGAACAATTAAAAGCCGACACTAATGAAAATTGTCAGCGACATACTGTCATAACTCCTCCACGCAAATGACTTCATCACAGCTTTATAGAATTTTTGTGTATTGTGATTTGGCAACGCAGCTTGTTTAATCAGAGAGTTTATAATGGAGTCTTTCTAAACAATATTTAAGTTAAGTTTTTAAGCCATAAAACTGTCAATAGATTTTCACACTGAAATGGAATTAAAAGAGGCCTCAAGCACCAACCAAAGATGGAAATGAATCATAGCTGGCACACTTTGACTAAAAGTATTTTAAGCTTCACAGGATCTAAAGTGATCTCCGCTCGATTGTTGTGCGCTTTTTCTTCACGAACCCTCTCTGTCTTTTATCCACAGGTGGGTAAGATCCGAAGGACTGCGGCCAGGAGGAGAGAGTACCATATACTGTTCATGGTTCTGACCACAGCGGCCTGTTACCTGTTGTGTTGGATGCCTTACGGCGTCGTGGCCATGATGGCAACATTCGGCCCACCAAATATCATCAGTCCCGTGGCCAGTGTTGTGCCCTCGCTACTTGCCAAGAGCAGCACAGTCATCAACCCGCTCATTTACATACTTATGAATAAACAGGTAAGTCAGTGACACTTGCGTGCGTGTGCGTGCATGTGTTGTTGACTCAAAGACATGGACAATCTGACATGTACGACAGCTTTATTTACACAGTAAAAAAAGACAAATTACAACAGCTGAAATCATACAAATGGTCTATTTAAATATCAATTCAAGTGTAAGAAGAAGAGAATTCACTGACAAATCAAAGTCAAGAAGAACACCCTAAGGCTGTTGAAAGTTAAACACACGTATTCAGTCAGTCACGGATGCTTCTCTTTCTCTTCCTCTCTCCAGGAGCCCTGCAGGAAGCTGCAGGAAGGAAATGTAAAACTGAAATGTTGGACAATCCTTTAGAGGCAGTGTGGTGCAGAAACTCCCACAGTACTGAGTAAAAACAAGACATGAAAAACAGGCCTCGGGTTAAAAGAGTGGGGAGGCTGAGAGGGCAAAATGTAATAAACAATGTCCACAATATGTTCTCTCATCTCACAAACGTTTTAAGTTTCAGCACAGCGTCCTGTGTTTTAATACTGGCAATAAAAATTGTTGTCTTAAAGGAATGAGATAAAAAAATGTAATATATTTCACTTGAAGCATTCCAGGGAAAAGTAATAGCATCTAAGAAGTCCTGCTATTACTCCCGAGCCCTCATCCCACACTCAACCCACCCCTCCCTGCTGACACATTACTAAAAATGGAATTTGGCACAATATTAATATGCGACAATGAAGTTGCCAAAAGGCATTGCACTCAATCAAGTGCTCCCAGGGAACTACCTATAGCTGCACCGCAGCTGGAAGTGATTTCCCCATCCACAAGCATGCACTAAAATCTGCAAAACACCAGTCAAGGAAAAAAAAAAAATATTAAAAATCTCAGAGCACAGTTGCCTGTCACGACATTAATGACAATGGTGTCTACTTGCAGCACAATACAGCACAGACAGTTTAAGACTCTTAGCCCTGATCCTGATTTGCATGCTCTGTGCATTTGAAATGAAATCAGAGTTATCAGAAATATACATGTACAATATGTTCAGGGTTTTTGCACCTTCAGTGTGTTACAATCACAAGCAGTAAAACATTTGTCTCAACAGAGAAACCTACAGCAGAGCTGAGAACCTGCATTATTCAAAATGAATTGTGAATCTCCTTAAGCTAAAAAAAAAAAAAAGGGGTTTCTCGTCAGACGTTTTTTCAAACATCTGTCATAATCCTCTAACAGTCTCTTTTACTTTTGTCCTTTGCTGGATGTCTAATGACATTTTCAAAAATCCATCTGAAGGGCTGAGTATCAAACCTCACTACCTTTTGCAATCAGAACAAAAGGTTTGTTCCATTTTTCCAAACCATCAAGCAGGGCTGGGCGATACAACCATATATGTTTACATACTGTAAGACCATTTGTCAACTGTCAAGAGAAATTTCCGTACAACTTCTTCCAAGGCTGCAACACGTCAGTGAGGAGAACTGCTTCATGGCATTATTAGAGTTACAGGATTTTGCATCAATGTGATGAAATACTTTTTTCATGTATGTAATTCACTGAATTAGTCATTCTCAAGTGGTCATTTCATCTATACGTGCACTCATTTGCCAGTTCATTAGCTTCATCTAGCTAAATGTAATGCAGTCTAAAGCATGAGCCCTACAATAAGTCCTTTATGAAGGTTAATATGTTCTCTTTAGTTCATTTAAGCTATTAATTCAAATGAACTCTGTGGTGTTATTAAAATTACTACATCAGGATCTATGGTAGGGCTGCATCTAACCATTACTGTCATTTTAGATTAATCTCCTGATTATTTTCACAATTAGACATCGTTAGGTCTATAAAATGTCAAAAGATTATGAAAATTACTCATCACAGTTACCCAGAGCCTTAAGTGACATCATCACCTTTTGTCAAACCAACAGTCCAAAACCAAAAGACTCTTCATGTACTGTTACAAACAGCAAACAAAAGCAGTAAATCTTTACATTTAATAAGCTGGAACCAGCTAAATAGTTGACATTTTTTGCTTGAAAAATGACTTAAACGATAAATCTATTATCAAAATGACTGGCAATTTTCTTTCAAGTTGACGAATTGCTCCAGTTCTATTAAAATACAGAACTGGATTTTGGCCATGAACACTCATTTTTGGGGGGGATTCAGAGGAAAAAGTCTGGATTCTGAGTTTAATGTCAGATCTCTGAGAAACAGTCAGAATGTTGACAAATGTGATCGGTGATCCTCTTCCGTAATTACACAATACATCAATCTTGCAATATAAAATATGACAGTCAATATTTTCTTTGTCCAGTATATATCGCCCACCCTGCTCATCAAGTATTGAAAATTTGCACCAAATGCTCGTTTCTTCACTTAGATCAGGTATAAAAGCGTTTTTTTGTAGAAAAAGAAAACGTGTTGTTTTGGTATCATCACAGTTCATGTTTGTAGCAGTACTCACACATTGTGGATGATACTCAGCCCTACAAAACAACAAGTACTGCTTAGCCCCAGAATCATCTACGAACTATCACTACAGAGCCCTCTACTTTAAACACACATTAGACTATTCAAGGAAACGTTCCTTTGACAAAGAATTCACATCTTAATACGAACCACAACCAATGGCACGAGAACACTTTGTAGAATAGCACACTTAGCAATAAAAATCTGTTATAGGCGAGATTTTTCTGACTGAATGTCTCTGTAGCAAAATCAGAACCATCCCTCCTCTCCTCTCTCCATGCCGAGCTAATACCTCTCGAGCCTGCTGCAGATGTGGCACTGACTGACTGTAAGCATAATAATAATAATAATAATAATAATAATAATAATAATAATAATAATAATAATAATAATAATAATAATACTCCTGCCTGGATACAAAACAAATCTGATGAAATTACAGGTTCAAATTCCTCTTTTATGATCGTCTCTACTCTGAGCTGCGGACACGTTCATACCGACATGAGAGGATTCAGGATGTATGAGACATTTATAGTCGTAGGAAATGAGCTTCATGCCGTTACGTGACAGAACCCTACACATAAGCACACCATACTGCAGTGGTTAGCTCCAGGGAGGGTTTGGCCATTACACGCAGTGGTAAAATTACATTCAATAAAAAGAGTGAACTATCAAAAAACAGGGGCTGGTGATTGCTGAGTGCAGAGCTAAGAATCCCCCTGATGCAGCTCACTTCAGCAAAATCAAGCTCTCACAGCAATTAAACTCCATGTTACTGCAGTCCTGCCACAGTTTGTACTGCATGTTTCTGAACAGTGACAAGGCAACCCGAGGGAAGTGTTCAGTCAACCACTAGGCACAGGGTCACAGCTGTTCTGAGCACCGGTTTGTTCTCAAGATCCATTTTGGCCCCATAAACTTGATTTTTTTGTTTGTTTTTTTGTTGTTTGTTTGTTTTTTTACAGAAAAAATGTTACTCTAAGCTAGGATGAATCTAAAAAGGACAACCAGTGTCTTCTGTCCTGTGGGCTGTTAACTGAGAGTCTTGACACGGATTAAGTAATCATCCTCAGTCTGTAGATGAGGAGTGAGAAACTGGTGGTGGTGAGCTGGCAAGTTTGCATGCATAAGAGCGTAATTTAGTACTAAGCTTGACAACATCAGTCGTGTAAAGTAAACCCCTCATGACAGCGCGAAACAAGACTTTGAGAGGATATCAGAGGAATGTCAAACAAGAACGCCTGCTGTAGAGCGATGAAATGTACAGTCATATGTTCGCGTGTGTTTGTGAGTGTATGTCGCATTTATGACATTCAGCGTGGATGACTTTCTTTGCTTAATCACAACCCTTTGGACCAGTAATAAAAAAAAGAAGAAAAAGAAAATCACAAGTATCCACCGTTCAAAACAGTGGCATTTCCTTTAAGTAGAGAACCACCCATACTATTGAAAAAACACAGAGTTTACACCATGGAAACACACCCAGTTATTGAAAATTCACTTGCCTATCTAAAAACACTGATCTGTTGCTACCCTAGTCAGCTCCACAGCTAACGTGGCTCAGCTAAAGCAGAGAGAAATGTCTTTTTCAGCTCCGTCTTGGAGACTCTTCCTGCCAGTCTCTGGTCGAGTAAACCATCTTAATGAAGACAAGTTCTTTCCGAAGCCCCCACGTTGATCCCCTGCCAGAGGGCTATGGCTTATGTTCTAATCTCCAGGCTCCTTGTCTCCAGTGGCTTTATTGCATCTCTCCCTTGTGGTCAGCCAGCAAAAGGCCAGAGTGTGTGTGTATGTTCGGGCTCAGAGGTTCAGGTTTTCATATCTCAGATGTCACAGTTGACGGTGCTGAAGCCTGGAAGAGTGACCCGTCCCTTCCTCCGCAGGTCACCCTTGGGCCCCGTGTTGATCCGCTGGATCAGGCTCTTCTCATACAGGAGGGGATGGTAGGCACCCAGTGTACAGGCGGCGTCATAGTAACGCTCATGGTAGTGGCACAGGTCTGTCTGCCTCATGGAGGGAATGTACTCATACACGTGCACCTGCTCACACAGCGCCATCATCAGGAGGATGCCTGTAATGAAAACAGAAAGAGAAGTTGAGGTTTTCCAGTTCAGAAATAATTCCTGAAACCAGGTCGGGACTTTTGTAAGGAAGTACATTGTTGAGCCTTTTAAATGAGACATATGCTCATTTTCAGATTTATAATTTTATTTTGGGTTACTACTCGAATATGTTTACATGCTTTAATGCTCGAAAAACCCATATGATTCCCTCGTACAGTGCAGTGCTTCAGCTCTGCCTTCCTCGATCTGTTTTAGCTCCCGTCTCTTTAAGGTTCCCCCCTCCTGAATATCCAGTCTCCTCTGATTGGAGGAGCTCATGCACACCTGACCCAGCACCACTTACAACAACAGAGGAGTTGTGCTAAATAGAACTAGCCTCCACGCATAAATTATGTAAATATGTGACCTGGTGAAATAGTGTGATGTCACAAAGTCACAGCGTTGTGCTGTTGCGGACTTTAGTTTTAAATTTAAAAAGGGTCAAACTAAAACTAAAAAGCAAAATTAATACCATTCTCACATCTGTCCATTCAAAATGAAAGCCAGCAGCTTGTTAGCGTAGCTTAACATGAACTTAAGTTCCTTTAATAACACGTTATATCATTTCTATTTAATCCATGCAAGAACTGAAGTGCATAAACAAGGAGTTGTAGTTTAAGAAAGGGTTAGGAGGAATTCTAAGTGCTGTATTGTAGCCAACTGAACTGGTTTCAGTTTCTTCATGACGTTTCACCTCTCATTCAAGAGGTTCTTTCAGTTCTAACCAACTGTAGGGGAGTTTGCAGGCTCATTAACTCTGTGTGGGAGTGTCCTTACAGAGCAGCTTGTGAGTTGTTGACCCACCAGGCCTGCATGTGGGTGGTAAGGGCAAGCTGAGCCCAGGTGTGAATAGTTGTTAAGCTGTCTGGGGAGTGAACTCAGTACTGTATTGTAGGTGGGTGATACGTAGTGTCGTAGTCCACCTCTTCTGTTCAGAGACGGTCGTTCCAGTTTGATGTAGATGGATTATTTTACTCCCCTTTCAAACCATCTGTCTTCCCTGTCCTAGATTTTTCCTCCCCAATGTACAAATCTGTGCAATCCTGGCTGCATTGAACAGCATAAACTACATGACTCTGCTAATGCCTGGTAGTTTTGTCCCTAGGGTGGATGAGTTTCTGCCTCTGTGTGTTGCTGGGTTTGAAGCAATCCAGGATATGATGTTTATTGAAGACCCTCCGATGGTTCAGTGTACTTGCTGTTCGACTTTCATCACTTACATGAACACAAGCTGGGAGTCAACAGAACCCTAAATCATCGCGCTGAGACCGTGCCCACAAAGACAGAGGGGAAGGAGAGGGAACAGAAGCACATCAGGGGAGCACTTAAAACCTGTGGATACCAAAACTGGGCCTTTGTCAAAACCTCTAGATAGATCCAGAGCAGGCAGAGAGGAAGAGACAGAAAAATGGAGAAACATCGCCATTCCTTATAATGCGGGAACATCTGAGAAACTCGGGAGGCCCTTCATTATACATTGTATCCAAGCAACATACTGAGGCAGAAAATTGTCCACAGTGAGGACAAAACACCCAGGCATAAATAGAGCAATGCGGTTTATGCTATTCAATGCAGCCTGGTATGCACATATTTGTACACTGGGGAAAGAAAACAATGTCTCCATAAGCGAAGGGCACAACACATCTTGGCCGGAGAAGACATATGTTTTGAAAGGGACATATGTCAAACTGGAATGACCATCTTTGAACAGAGGAGGCAGTCTACGACATTACTTATCACCTAGCTATAACACAGTTCTCAGTTCTCTCCCCAGACGTCTTGACAGCCGTTCACACCTGGGCTCAGCTAGCTCTAGCAACCCACATGAAGGCTGGTTGGGTCAACGACCCTCACATGTCCTTAACGACTCTACTAGGACACTCCTACACATGGTTAAAAAGCCTGCAAACTCTCCTCCAGTTAGCTAGAACTAAAGAAGCCTCTTGGATGAGAGGTGAAACATCTCCAAGAAACTCGAACAAGTCCAGTTGCCTACGATGTTGCCATGACCTGGATGACTGAGAACCTTCATTAACAGGTTAGGAGGTGTGTATCTCTTAGCAAGGTGTAGTGATTTCTCACTGTAATGTCAAGACTAAGTAAATGAATGAGCTTTAGAGGGGCTGGTAGCCATTTTTTTTTCCTTCAGCAAGAGGCAGCCAGGCTGATTCCAGGCTTTATGCTAAGCTAAGCTATATTACGGTTGGCTGCAGCATTGTGCTTACCTTACCAGTCCATAAAATGCACCAATACTAAAATGCACTCTCAGCTGGGCAAGTAAGGTAGGTTTAATAGTCTTTCTCAGCATCATCAGGCTCATTATATCTCCAGTGGATCCTCACAGTGTCAAAGTGATTTCACAGGTGCACATGTGATTTTAAGTGCTCATGTGAAGTTCAGTTGTGTTGCAAAAAGAGCACGCATGCTCAGCAAAACTCCCTTCAGATAAAGATTAAAATAGAACTGGATACATAATGTATGAAAACAGTGAGTTTGCTTGCTCAGCATGCTCTACATGGTGTCTTTAATACGCTATGATATGTTTCCAACACGAAATGCATTCTGCAGCTGTGTACATTCCGTTACCTTTAGCTGTTTGTCATTCACTTGGCTTTGTACATTGTGGCTTATTTCAGTTTCTGTTCAATGATTGTTATTCTGATTGGTAACGCTATTCCACAAAATACCACAAATGATCAAGCAATATCCTTCCTACAATAATGTGTAAGCGTGTTGAAGTATTTTTCTAAAGCTTTTAAGCCAGTGGGCCCAGTACTGTTTGACCATCGTCACTTTCCACAGATATCCAACACATTTTCTCATATGCGTCACTTGCAGATAAAATCACAAAAGGTCAAAATCAAATACATTTTATTTATACAGCCCCAAATCACAATCACACTGCCCCAGTGGTCTTTACAAACTGTACAGTAAATGACATCATCTGTCCTTAGACCCCTTCGATTCGAGTGAGGAAAAACTTGCCATAACAAAGGTAAGCTGAACTTGTGTGTACCTCTAGATTAATTTAACTTTTTCATAAATTGACCTTTTATTTCCACTATTTTTACCCTGCTTTCCAAAAAGGAATTACACAATAATACGAAAGTAATGGGCAAGCATTGAAACTGCATAACAAAAAGGTGCCATTATACACTTTTTATCACTGCATTTGTCTCTCTAATGATCCCATTAATCCATTAATGTCCAAATACCTGTCTTGAGCTGTACAACAGAAGAAGGACGAATGAGAAACAAAATGGCATCATGACCCACTGCTTTGCAACATTCAGGAAAGATACATTTAAGAGCGAAGAGTAAGCGCTTACATTTTAGACAGCTGCACTCAGACCTTTCCAACTAATGTGTTAAATGACCCATAAGGTCAAACTAACCAATTAGACCTTCTCTGCTAGTGAAAAGCCATCATGGGATCGTCTTCTCTCAAGTGGCACCACCGGTTGGCTGTGAGGACACAGAAGTGCACTGAGGCATGATTTCTGCCCAATCAAGCTCTGAACAACGTACCTGTACTACAAGTCTCTCTGAGAGGGTTAAACAGAGGTTAATCACCCTTATCTCTCTTTCCATGTCTTTCTCAGTTCTACAGGTGTTTCCTGATCCTGTTTCACTGCGATCACTGGTCAGCGGACAACTGCCACACCTCGATGCCCTCCAAGACCACGGTTATTCAGCTGAACCGCAGAGTCTACAGCAACACGGTGGCCTGCACCGCCCAGATCTCCACCAACGCTCTGGACCAGTGCTGCAGCACCCCAGCCACCAAGCACACAACCCCGCCCGAAGTCACCGCCTGAGCCTGAATATCACAGACCTGTTGAAACTGCAATGGCTCAGCTTTACAACTACCACTGAATGTGGACTAAAGCATGATTCATTTAGGAAGTAAATGTACTTAATGTGTGAGCTTGTGTTTGTACAGAGAGGAATTTTTCTGTGAGTCCATTGAGTTTAGGTATTTTAAATTTGTTTTGATATGTACAAGGCACTTAAGTACTAAACGTCTGGTGAAACACGTTTTACATACACTATATGGCTGAAAGTTCACAGCGACCTGAGCATCACACCCATGTGTGATTGTTGAAATCTCAACCTTAAACCATGCGCAATTGAAATACTACTATAACAGTCTCCACTTTTCCAGAAAGCCTTTCAACAAGATTATGAGAATAGGCTGCAGAAATGTACTCCCATTTCGCCAGTATGCGTTAAGGCACTGATGTTGGGTGATAAGGGCCTGGCTCGCAGTCAGCATCACATCAAAGGGTGTGTGATGGGTTGAAGTTAGGGCTCTCAGCAGGGCGATCGAGTTCTTCTACAACAAACTCTGAAAACTTGCTTCGTGTACGGGAGAATGTTAATGCAGCATTATGTAACTTTTTCACCTTAAAATAGCAGGCTGACCTGGTGAGTGTATTCTCATCATCGCTGTGACATATTGTAGAGATACAGACAGTCTACATGTTGTTTTCAGGTCTATTTCTGCTGATAAACACGCATATGTCACGGTAAAAAATAGGCTAGACTCGCTTCAATATAGAATCTCTTGACGAACGGACACTGCAGCCTGGCTCGATCACTTGCGCCACCGCCAGTGTGGCTGCTCTAACCTGTTAACATGGGTTAATTTCTACACAATGTTGCTTTAAAGTTGAAACAGGAAAGGATCTTCCCAAAACTATTGCTACAAAGTTAGAAGAACACTATTGTCCAAAATATTATTGTGTTACCATGGTAATTCATTTAATTCGAATTAGAGAGCAAAAACTATGAAAAGCAGTATCGGAATGTCTACTTTTGGTCATATAGTGTACTCGACCCTTGTTTTACATGTTGATATGTTCAGGAAGGAGTAACAGTTGAAATTAAAATGTTTAAGGGACATTCATGTCATTGTTATCCAAGAATTACAATTACAGTGAAATCAGGGTAAAAAAAATGTTTTGGGAAAACAATTTTGTGGTTCGTCAAAAGTATTGTATCCTCAGAGTGCTGTTCAAATTAATGTGCACACTCATTTTCAATTGATTCAGTTCATTTTACAACATGTTTCTATTTCCTTACAAACCATAAAAACAAACAATGATTTGCATTCTCTTTCCAATATGTAATTTATGTTGGCTGAATGCTTTTTTGAAAAATCCAGACTCGGTCTTCTTTGTCATCCATCTTTTCTACAAAACCAAAACTTAGTGCCTATTCTTTGTCGCTGTTCAGTAGGTCTGTCATTGTGCTGCTGTAAATGTCAAGGCTAGTCAATCATATTTGTGCTCCTTCACTCAGCATCTAAGTGCATTGTTGTATTCACCATTCAACTTCCATCTTTTACTCCTTTCTACAGCCTGTGTGCTGCTCCCGATTGTAAATGTTGCAGGATCCTAGAAGTTTCTCACACCATCCTAAATTCCACTTCCAATGTGTACATATGCTCAAAATGCTATCACCTTTGGGTGCGTGGTCATCTTTATTTTATCTATTTTTGTTTCTGTGTTAGTGTCCCCTCTTTCAATATGGTTGCCTTGTATTATTGCATGATTTTTGATGCATATTCCTTTACAGAGACAATTGCTTACAATTGCCCTGCCCCCTCTCTGAGTGACCAGTCACCCCCTGTGGTCTCACTAGCTCGTAAAAAAACATTTCGCAGAGGGTGGAGGCGACGGGGGGTCGCCACCACCAAGCATTTGCCCTGAGTGACGGCGATGAAGATTATGGGCATAACTGGTTGAAGGGGCGGGGAGCACAAGGAAAAGTGGCTCATATTTCGCCTGTGTTTAGATTGCCATGGCAGGAGGGGAGAGGCCGTTCTGACATGATGCGATGTCCAACTGTAAGACAAACAGTGTGATAGTGGGAATTAGTAAAAGGCTCCTCGACCGTAGGATGCAATATCACCATTTGAATACACAGACTGGGGACACAAACTGCGGAAATGTAAAGCTCTCGGAGCATCATGGAGACAATCAAGCAGACAGGACTTACTCTGCATGTGGTTGCTGGGCTGACCTTCTCACTGCGGGACAGCCATGAGACTCTAATGATGAGATCCTGGAGACCGACTTGTGAGCCAGCTGTGAGTGGATGTTAACCCCTAAGCAACTCTATGGGACAGGCAGTTCATTGTATTTCATTGTTGGTTTTTAATTGTTTGAATAAATATTATAGCTGTTAAAAGAAAATCGATGCCTGGCTGTATTTTAAGCTGGAGGTTCTTGAGAGAATAAAAACAAAATAAACTTAGAGAAAAAAGATACATTTATAAAGGTGACATGTGAGGCTCTGGTGTCCATCTTTTCAGTGATGCGCAAAAAGTACAGAGCACATTGTGTAAGATTTGAAGTTGGCAGATCAGTCGTGAGATGTTTGAATACCTGCACAAGGCAAGTTAATTCAACTGTGTGCAGCATATTGAAAGAAGAGTTATTCACTAAACACAGGACAGTTATTTTTCTGATAATGGTAGCATATTACTATTAACTTCACATCTGCATAAATGTGGCATAAGACTAAAGTCAAATGATTGTCTTTATTTGTAACAGTGCCAGAAATAGAAAAATCCCCTCTGTACCGACAGTGCACAGCACAACGCCTCCCTCCTGCTGCTAATGACTATATCTTTTCAAGAAGACAAAAGAAATTACAGAGCACGATCCATTTAACACGTTGCCATGGTCTTCAAATAGAAGCTAGAGTCAACAACCCATGCTTGCACTCAATCGTTTTGTACATAAGGGTCTGCCAGATGAATGTAGCGAAAAACAAGCACATCTGCACTACTCCGTTACCCTGCGAGGGGTGACAAAAAAACAAGGACAGGAAAGACCGTCTCGAATAACACGTATCTCACAGAGAGAGGGATTGTTTTTGCTTCAAGCTTAGTAAAAAGAAATGTGATTTGAAAAGGTATGTTTTTGAATCTCAAAAGTCTGCGACTCCTGCCCTCTGCCACACAATGGTATGATCCAATGCAGAGGGTATTTTAACATTGATAAGTCACAAAAGCTGATAATGAAGCTCATTGACAGCATTCAGCTATAGCCAAAGGTTGAGTAATAAACACAAATTGCCATAGAATGAGTAATCATTTTAAATATTATTATATATACACACACAATAAGGTTGCTCGTGGATCCACAGCAAAATTGATATGATGTTCGATATGATTGTTTGCCTGACTAGACATAAGATTTCGGTCCCAATAGCAAAAAGTAATAAGGTATACTTAATTTATGCTATTAAAAGTTGCATCAGAAGAGAAAAAGGATTTTTATGCCTAAATGAACCAAGTAAACAAACTCGCTTTGTTTTCATGACTGAATTATCCAAAAAAAAAACAACTGACCTAAAAAGGAAAACACAATTTCATACTGTTTTACTTTATTCTCGGGGGAAAATAAGGTCCGCAGAAACACTGTTTGAATCTAGAAAAGTGCAGGGTCACCATATATAAACAGCTTCTTTATCCAGTTAGGAAACAAAAAAAACGCGAAAATATATCTTTACATATGTGTGTATTATTACCTCCTTGATATTCTAAATAATAAAAATATGAGTTGGAATTTTTTCTCCAAATCTACATGGTGCCCCTTTAAATTGGCAAATTAGAAGGACTGTTTTCTCTCAAAAGCAGTGGCATGATGCAAAGGCTAAGCACCCAGGTGAGCTGCTCTCACCTGTTGTCTGCTGTTCATCGCTGACCTCCATACAACACTTTTATTATTATCACACTTTAAACTACAGGCGACTATTAGTGTTAGACAACTAGTCGCTGACGTTGGCTAGCTAGTGTTTGCATCAATCAATCATCAGTGAGAGAAGCTGGCAGTGATGCAGTGGTCCTTAACTAGAATGGTGAGTCTCGATTAGCAGTTACGGCAATACTTTTGATATGTGAGAAGACTTCATGCAACTGTCCCCTCCACAGTTGACTTCAGATGTTCACCACTGCATACATTGTACAGCTAAATTAAGCAGAAAAATCTAATTGACCAAGTATGCAGCCCAACACGTAGATAACATGACAGGAATCAAAAGACTCACGTTGACCTTTAAAGTTTAATCAATATTCATGCAGGCAGTGAAGCCTTACAATTTCATTTAATGGGGGTTTTCAATTTAAAATCTTGCTGCCTTTCATACAGGCTGTCTAATCATTGACTGATGTATACAAGTCAGTGATTAGTAAACTATAAGAAAGGCTTGAGAAGAAGGCGCACCTAAAACAAAATATATCCCTTTAAGTGTATGCATGCATGAAATGTTTGATTTAATTTCAATGGCAACATATCACAAACAGCCATTTCCTTTGGGACTACATTCTCTCAACCAAACAACTGTATTGCTACACACAAGCGAAGCTGTGCCTGCCTTGAGGCTGTATTATGTGGCCATCTTACAGCAATGTAAAGCACAAAAAAATTTGGACAGACATTGGTATTTTCTAGGTGGGCCCCATACTTAACTAAAATACGTCTTGCTGTCGGTGGCATTTAGCAATACAGTGCTCCGTTTTCCTGTCGGTGCTACATGCTGCTTCTCCACACACGAGTCAATGGTCATCTACTGCAGGTTATACACTCAACAGGGATAAGTACCTCATACATCCCCACATCAAAAGACATGGTGGGTGGCTTGTTTTGCACATAAGAAATAGATCAATATGTGACAATATTTCAATTTAAGAAAAAAGTGAAGGGAAAGGGAAATAAACTGGATCACAAAGGCTTACTTTATTCCATTGTCAAACCTGACAAAACTGAATATTTGGTGGTTGTGTTGATTGCTTCGAAACACGAGACCAACAACCTAACATTGCTCCATGACAATGAAAATATATCCTAGATGTATCAATGTCAGGAGTGAAATTCACTAGATACTGAGGATCAAACATAAGAGTGGTGATCCCTCCGTCACACAGAGGCAAGCAAATATTCCTGCCATGATTGGATGTTTTGTGTGATACTGCTGTTTGAGAAAAAACAAATTGAAATTTCGGAAAATTACAGCGGAAAGAGGGACATGAAGCACATTATATCATATTGACATGCTGGAGAGTCTCTAGGATGAGCTTACAGTGGTTACATCTCCACCATCCCCTGCACAGATGTGCTATTTTGGAGTGCATGCTGCATGCTGATATTGTCACTGTGCATGCTGAAGATAAAAAATTCATCATGTTGAAGCATGTGTGTGTGTGTGTGTGCGCATGTGTGTGTCTCTGCTCCTATATCTGCTCCAGGAGCAAGTAAGAAAATTGAAAGATAAGCATACAGAGGCAAGAGCAAGGGAACAGCAGTACACTGCATGCATATCGGCTGTATGTGCGCATGTACATGTGAGTACTCACCAATGAAGCCAGATGAGGGAGGATTGGGCTGGATATTCTCCTGAGTGTTGCCCTGAATCACATCCCAGAGGCGCCACACATAGCTGGGATGAAGGATGTAGAAGGGCTGGTCAGGGTGGAGCTTGCGGTGCTCAACATATGGGCCGAAGAGGTTGTAGTCGGGGCTGGCATACCACTGATTAAGAAAGACCGAAAGGGGGGCAAAATTCTCAGTTTAGACCATTGTCTGAACTTTCTACTGGTCCTCATTCATGTTATTCTTCTCCACTCAGGTCAATAAACATGTTCTACGAAATTTCACATGTTAAAAAGAAATCAATATGGTAGTCATGTTTTTATTTTCAGAACACCACCTATTTCACCTTATTTGGCTACAAAGGCTGGAGCAACGGGGTGTGCCTTTGGCCCCTGCTCATATTGTAGAAAGACCCTAAATGGCAAATATAGTGATTTAAAGTCTTGGTGGGGAACTTTAGGATATGTTTGACTGCGGAAATACGTTTTGAAGGACCTCTGTTTATATAAAAGCAAGCCTATGGGCCTGTTTGGTGACACCTGGAGTTACTCAGTGTCCCTCCTGTATCCATTCTTCATACAGCATGTTTGTGATCCATTTACAATGTTGTCATTCTGTGTGAGTGTGCACAGACGTCTCATGCATGCTGTCCGTCCTGGCAGAGGGATCCATATCTCTGTGTCTCCTCCTGAGGTTTCTTCCATTTATTTCCCTCATTGGAATCAGGGAGTCTAAGGATGAAGGGTGTCATAAACTACAGATTGTAAAATCCTCTGAGGCAAGTCCATGTTGTGTGATATTGGGCAGTATGAATAAAACTGACTTGGCTAAATGTAAATAAAATTGTTGCACAATGATGTGTTTATATGGGTGTTTTGTAACATCAACAACATAATTGCTTGTTGACTCTTGCTTGTATGGATGCCTGAAACAACAAAATTAGAAGAAATATATAAATGGCGCAATAAATAGAATAACATACCATTCAATCAATAAATAGAAATGTATTTCTGCTTTAATTGGCTTCTGTATTTTTATTTACTTTAACATTCTATATTCCATTTTATTTATGAATTTATTCAACTTTAAAATGTATCCATTTATTTAAGTATCTATGTCTGTATTTTTCTCCCTTCGCATTTCCGCCCCCTTTAATTTCCACTTAATTTAGTGCATTCAACAGCATATTCTTTTCTTATAGAGCTTTTTATTTGTATTTGTATTTTTTACATTTCTGATTTTGGCAGTTTCAGTCCTTCATACTGGTGCATTGTCCAAGTGTTAAAGTAAACAATAAGGGGCTAGAGATGTAAACTGGAGAGAACAAACATTGGCCTGCTATCCCTCTGATGTCGACAGATAACCTTGGTGAAATGACAGAGCTTGCTTTTTTCATCAGTTACTAAAAAGAAAAAGAAAATAGCTGATTTCTGAATATGCCTTTTGGCAGCATTCTATCACTTTCTGTCAGCAGCTGAGCTGGAAAATGTTGCTTACAGCAATTGCCAATGATTGAAAACCGATTAAGGATATTAGCAAGACACCATCATGGCTACTGAATGTGAATACAACCAGAAGTTGAACTTAAATGACTTTAATGAGTTCTCTCCAGAGACAACCATAAAAAGCCTAGCAGAACATTTCTCACTGCCATTTCATGCTGTGATGAGCTGTGTGGCCAAAGTGGTGGCTCTGCACCACATGTTGCTGCGCAACAGGATTCAATTCATGTTTTCTTTCACAGCTGATGAGGTGATGTTTTATTCACTCACAAATGGCTTTTAGTTGTTACACGTCAGCATAAAATATGGATGATTGACATGGTGCACATTGAACAAAGACGAAGAAAAAATACATTCATATGATGTACCAAAATAACATAATTAGAAAATAGCACAATTGAAGCATTAAATGGTCCTGTGTGCTGGGAGAGGGTGTCTTTGGTGAATGACTATTCAAGCTTTTATAGAAGTTCTTTCATGAATTTATCCCTCAGCCTTTCAACAGAAGCACATGTATAGGTGATTGAGTGGTTTTTATCTTTGCTCTTTTACATTATGGATTCTTGACAGGTTTTTTATTCCATTTATTTTAGAGTCTACTTTGTGGCAGGAGGCATGTTTAACATGTCCTATGATGTGGCAAATACATAATAAGCAGGTACCACAGAGCATGACCTCTCTGGCTCGTTTGCATTTCTTTTAACAAATCACAATAGTCTCAGGTGGCGCAAAGTAGGGCTGGGCGATATGGCCTCAAATCAATATCACGATATATTGAGCAACTCACCTCGATAACGATAAATGAACGATAAGTAACACCCCCCCCCCCCCCCACACACACCTAAAAAAAAGAAAAAACAATCCTGTGTATTTACAGAAATGCCACTTTAAAGGACTGTAAAACTACATTGTAGTTAAGATTTATATTATTTATTTAGTAGTTAAGAACAACTGATAGACACACGATTGAACAGCTGAAAAGCACAGATTACTTGAAATGACAACAACTGAACAAGTTTAAAAGTATAAAATATACAGTCCCTTATAAACAAATTCTAAGCTTCTCGCTTCTCGCTTTTTTTGTTTCTTCGAATTGAATCACGTGGTTGTACTGCAGGTGGTGGAAGAGGTTGGATGTAAATAAATAAACATTTTGAGGACTTCAGAATCAGAATCTAAGACATGAGACAAAATAGTAGAGAAGTTGACATTGCTGCTTAATAATATGTTAACCTCTTGAGCATTAGAGAACTTTTTTTACCACTATTTTCTTTATCATTATATATTTTTGATAGACACAGAATCTGTTTCAGAGGTCAGAGGGTCACATGACATGGAAGCTATTGAGAAAAAAAAAAATCAAGATTTCTGCATATTAATATTCATATAAAATAGAGGAAGCACTAAAGTACAATAAACATAGCTGTGTCTCATTCATCCAGTTTACTAATACAATCTGCTGCTGGAGTCACTGGGCCCCATGACATGGAAGATATTGAAAGAACTGCAATTATTTTGTATTAATATATTTATGCTAAGTAATTTGATGACAGTCCCTAAATCAGTTTCCAGCGATTCAATGCCATGTTCTGGGAGGTGAGCTGACTGTCTTTCTGCTGGGTGAACCTCAGTAAAGTCGCGGCTGGACCTGAGTAGAGCTTAGAATCAAGCCCGACCCGAGCCCGTGCACGTTGTGTCCGAGCCCGGCCCGACACATTGAATGTAATTATGAGCCCAAGACCGATTTAAACCTGACAACTGTTTAATACGTGGGCTGTTATAACTGACGTTCTCGACTACAATTGCGAGTTGTTTTAACTACAGAAATCTTAATGAATTTGCAACAAGTGCCGCACTTAATGCACTCGACAAAGCCGACAAATGTTATTATCACGGCCCACGACTTGTTTAAAATGGGTTCACACCTCCGACTTTCCTCCAAACTTGCTCAAAGTTAATTCTACTGTTTTTATTTTTTCCTTTAAATCTTCATGCTCCATGTTGCACTTAAGCTACACAATCAGTGATGCCGGTAACGCGTTACTAGTTTTGTGATTTTCCTTAGTAAAAAATATATATTTTTGCTTTCTTCTTACGTCTCGGGGAGTGACGTCACGTACGCGAGAAGTCACGTTTTCCAGCATGAGGACACTCACGTGTCAGACCACGCAGAGACACAAATGCAAACAACAATGGAGGGAGGAGAGAGATGCGCGTTTTCTAGCTGGAAATACAGTCATTATTTTGAGTGAATAAAAAACAAAACACAAATGTTTGATCAATGGACCGGCCTGGCCGAAGACAGTGGCCTGTTGCAGCCTTTGAACGCAGCATCATTACACAAACTGTCCGCGACTCACAGCGATTACTAACCTGGCATAGCTGGTGTTGCATCAGCGGGTGGAGTTTGCCATCAAATTAATGTAAAATAAGCATATCGGTATATGCCGGGGTAGATTAATCAAGTGGACCTAACATGTCCCCTGTCCCTAGTGGATGTTATGCCTATGACACCGAATATACCGACATGGCCAAAATGACGTCGGTTATCGTCGTAAATTTCGGTATAGGTAAATTTTCGGTTTATCGCCCAGGCCTAGCGCAAAGCCCAGGAGGCAGCAATGTGTCACAAAACAGGCCACCAGGGGAAGAGAAACCAATCACATTCGCATTGAAGACACGGAGAAAAGCAGAAAGCAATTACAGAAAGATTGAGCATGAAGCAGTGTCTGTATTATCGAGATATTCCACAAGTATCTTTACACACACAGTGTCTCCTGCGTCACCGATGCTGAAGAGACAACCCTGCCCCCACCCTCACCTCCTGGCCTCATAAGACGCAGGAGGTTGTGCTCATCCGAAAATAGTTCAAGTGGAGAGACAAGCAACGGGTTCTGTGACGTACACAGTGTAACCAGAAATGATCTTATCTGAAAAAGACTAGTCGATAAACAATAACACGTTCGTTGTTTCGGAGCTGGAAACCTACCAGGAGCAGCATCACTCAACAGAAGAACTTCAAAAGCAATGGACAATGTTCCAGAAATACCTAGACCTGCTTAGGTGGCATCACTGTTCCCAGATCAGGCATCATACAGCCCTCAACAAGAGCCAATGTGACTGACTTACAGATAAGTCCTACTTACACCAAAAGAGACAGAAGACTGTCACTTGTTGTCCAGAGACTAACCCGTGACATTGGGGCAGAATAATCCCCAGGGTTCGGTCTGGCACTTGAGGTAGTCTGCCCCATTTCCCTAGCTCAGGAAAAAGGCTGTGAAATGAATATCATTGATGACCTCATCATTAAAATTGTTGGGACCCACAGATGAAGTCATTCATTGTGGATTTCAAAATGGACTCTGAACTGAACTCAGCGTCCCAGAATTCCCCATTCTTCACACCTAGGTGCAGAATTCAGGTTTGAGCTACTATTGGTCAGGGTGACAGACCCCCGCTGATCAGGTAGGTCTGATCTTCCACAGGCAAACCAGCCTTGCTGTTCAGAGCAAAACAACCCTAGAACAGGAGTTAGAACTCCTTAGAGCGCATAATTCTAGTCTCCTCAATGAAGTTCAGATGGCTAATAAGAAAGCCATGCGCTATTTAGATGACCTGCACTCCGCAGAGTTAGATCTTTGTTCACACAAGGAGGAGTTGTTAAGACTTAGGTCAGAATGTCTCTCCCCACCACCGTCGTTCAGCCAATGTGATTCGGGTTACTCCGATTCACACTCCTCCCTTGATGGAAGGTCAACTCCCTCCCCACTCAGAAGATGTGAACAATTCTCAACTGACCCCAAGTCATTGGGAATGAAGTCAGTTCCTCAACCTCCACTGAGAGACAGAGATAACAGTAACATGACTTCCCATCCTCCTGAAACAGACAGTGAGGTCACAGGTAGTTTATCCTCCAGAAGATATTCTACCCACTACCCCCATTCTCTGATGCATGACACCTTCATCAGGGCCGCTCCCTCTGAAAGGGGGACCAGATCACTCCAGGAGTGCCCCACCTCCTCTCTGCACCTCCATGAGGGTGATAACAGCTGGCCAGCCCCTGCCTCCCAGCTAGACAGAACTGCAGCATGGGATGTCAATGTCCATAGAAACGCTAGCTTAGAGGGCCCCCGCTTTGAAGAGCTTGAGTCTATGGCTAGGGACATTGAACATTTTGAGCCAGACAACTGTGATCACCATGTTGAGAATTACCTAAGTTCACTTGACCATTGTCTAGCTGACTTGCACCGTGCAACCCAGAGGGAGAAAGTTAAACTTGTGGAGAAGACTAGCTCCAAAGCTTTACACAAATTCATAGAAACACAACCTCCTAGCATCAGAGATGACTACAAGGAGCTTTGTCACACATTGAAAGAAGAATTCTCTTCTACTGCTGATGAAGCCACAGGAATAGTTGCAGCCATCCAAGTGAAACATTCGCGCCGCAAGCATCCCAGAGATTATTACATATGTTTTAGGCACGCTTACTTCCAGGGCAGGAATGCACCAGGCTTAAAAGAGAACCCTATCTTCAAGGTTTTGTTTGTGAAGAACCTTCACCCATGTGTACGCCCTCACGTTGAAATGAGCACCCGTCAAGAGAACCTCTCACTGAAGGAGATAAGGAAGATGACACAGGTGGCTTGGGAAACTATGGTCAATTTGAAGTCCAGTGGTAAGACACCTGAGCCTGCCTTCTCAAACAACAGCGTCTCAAAAATCCCCTGCCTCAAAACGTCACCCTCCCAACAGACCAAAGGGGGGTGACAAAAGGATGCATAGGGACACCGATTGTTGTGGTGTGATTGTTGTTAAACACACCTTAACCGGGCCTTGTGTAAGGCGAGGCCCAACAAAATGTTCTGCTGGGAAACTTCTGCTGGCATTCAAGTGGATGTCACTCTGACTCGCGCGCCACACCCAAACACTGTTGCAGGCCAAGACAAAGAGCTGAAGGCATCAACCTTCCATCCAAATTCCATCAATCAGACTTGATCTGTTATGTCCCGTGGATGCTCAATAGATTCTGACAATAAGGACTGTGGCAATTTACAAAAAAAATGTATTTTTTAGCACAAACTTTTAAAGGAAGATACTGAGACAGTAAAATGTGTTATTTTTGTTCATGGATCATCATTATGGAGGAGGTTCTGATGTGTATCACCAGGAAAGATTGTTCCTTTTGAGACACTGTCATGCCCCCCCTCCATCCTTGTGTTATGAACACGTGTTGTCGTAATCCTCAGTCCTGAGTTTGAAATAAAATACAATGCCTCATGCAGCTCTCCCATGTCCCTTCATTACTGTGTGTACTGAATAGTAAAATGGATATAATACAGATCCTTTATATTAAAAAGGCACATAATGTGATGAGCACACAGGACTAAAACATCCTTAAATTGAAATGATGCGAGTAATCAGCATCAATTACTGATGGAAATGAAGGTCAGTTATAATAAATTCGAGGAAGAAAATCAGCCTCCCACAATTCATCCTTCTTATACACATATACACAAAAACACCATGCTTTTTCAGACATTTACAATAACAGACTCGAATTACTGATGACTGCCTCTAGATGAAAAAAGATAATCACATACAATGCTCTTATGAAACAAGATAGACACATGAAATAAATAGTTATCAACTGTGTAAGTACCACATGTTGAGTAGGACAGATATCATCATATAAAGTCATTTGTTAGGTTCAGGAAATATCAGATAATAGTGAAAAATGACTATTACAATATCGAATAGTATAAAAATGACTCAAACAATAATCTCTCCTGAATCTCTCCTTAAAACATTTCCTTTCGTGCACGCTTTTGGAAACGTCTGTCCGCTGGTCTTTATCCTATTTATTCATACTGTTCTTTTCATGTCTTTGCATCATATTCTTCCTTTGTTTTATAAGTCTTACTTGCTCTTGTCCTTTACTTTCATTTTATCTGCCACGTCTGGTTTTATTTTTCCTTTGTTGTCATTATTATTACCTTCATTATTATCATCATCTGTTCCGAATGAGATTACATGAGAGCAACCGGGACACGAGACAGACTGGCGACGAGGAAACGCTCGGGGGGAGACGTTGCCATCTTAACTCAATTTGTGAAACCAGTTATTTATTTTTCTTTTTAAACTTTAGTCTCAAATGAATTTATTAATTATATCTTCTGTTGACAAAATAATTTATACATTTTTAAAATGTTTTCCTTATCAACTGTTTATGGCTGTTTTTGTAAATCCTTGTTTAAGTTTTTAATTGTATTAATGGACTCATATCTTACGTATTAATTCTCATTACAAGCCCTCTGATTTATTGCCCATTAAATATCAAATAATTAATTACTTGTAATGTAGTTCATCTACTTATGGATCAATACATTTGTTTCATTAAGGCCCATTTAAATGTATAATTTGTTATCTTTAATGAAATGCATAAACACATAACAACATGCTGAACGAGAGTGGTAACGCGCGGACTAATCATCACTGCGGCATTGTATGGCGTCATGCATCTGGAAAGGTGAGCGACCGAGGTGACAGGGCTTCACAATAACAGCCCCTACAGAGAATTAAAGGTCAACACGTGAAAACAAGTCACTGTTCATTTAGAAACACGAGGGCTTCTATTATTAGCCTGCGAAAAAGTTAAAACGGTCATGGAAAATCATTAAGAAGAGACGGAACGTTTTTATCATTGTAACATAATGGAAATTGGCAACGTAATTGAAATCATACGGAGAGAAGGCCACATCCAGCATGCAAATCAAACTTGATTGCAAAGCATGCTTCTTAGGTTATTAACCTGAATGCTTCAACCCCTGCAGAAGTCTACGAACTTATTGATTGTGGAAAACAAGCATTCACTGAATAATAATTTCAGTCATTTAATCCAAGAAAAATACCTTGTGTAAGTTGACAGTGTAAGGTGCAGGGTCCCAGGCCACCAGAGTCACATTCTTGTAGATGGAGCTTGTGTTGAACCGATGTTTAGGATTGGCCAAAATCTGCGGAGGGAAATATGCGGGGTAAAAGTCAAACCATACTGTATTCACGCAGGCAGAACAGTTTATTAGCAAGTGTTTTTACCAAACTGAATCAGCACCAAAGGCCAAATCTCCTTAAAGCAATACTTCTACAATTTGGGAAATGTACTTATTCACAGCAGCCAACTAGCTTAGCTTAGCATGATGACTGAAAAAAGATAGCAGGGATGACAAAATCTGAATCCAACGCACAAAACTGAAGTGAAAGGGCAACAAGTCGTGATTTTATGGTTGGTCATGCACCAAGGTATTTCCTGGCCAAGGACAATAACTTCTTATATAACTGCAGATAAACGTACACAAATTAAACAAAAGAGAAATAACATTTTAAATATTAAGCTTCAGAGGTTTTAGTACCTAGATTTTGTACTTTTTTACAGAAGCTGGCCAGCTGTTTCCAGAGCTGAGGAGAAATTCCTGCTTTTTCTGGGCAATTGATGTTTAAATTGTTTTCTCTCACCGTTTCAGTTGTATCAGCTTTTGATGTTTTATTTATCTAACCTTTTCTGTATTTTATCTTATTGGACATCTGTATTTTGCATTAAGTTGTTTTAATTGTCTTTTAATTTATTTGTATAGTATTTACATAAATATTAGTAATTGTAATTCATGAAGCACATTTCTTAACAATGTTACAAAGTGCTTCTACAAATATGAATACTATCATTATCATTATCATCATTATTATCATCATTATTATTATCATTATTATTATACCGATAATGGGTAGAAAAAGTTTCCTATTATGATTTATCAGCCAATATATTTATTTGTACAGGCACTTTGTTGAGAAACATGCATAAATTATTCCTCCTCCTCTAATATATCAGCTAATAAACACAAGTTTTCGCAATGATCCTTTATGTGGTTATCAAACATTGGGTTTTTTATACTGAATAATAAACCTGTCTTCGAATTTAATAATTATAAATGTAACCATATTAACCTCTTTTTCTGCATTAATATCCCTTAAAAACAAACAAAAAACAAGCTTTTTTCATATCGGCAGATGTTGGACACCGTACAGTATATCGATGGATCTGTGTTTGGCCAGCCAACCGATAAACTGGTCTTGTTCTACTGATCAGAGACACATTAATGCAAAAACACAGGTTGTTCAGCTTTGTGCTGGTCTTAGCCAGGACTCTCTCGGAAAAAAAGAGAGACTTGTAATATCACTGAGACTTCTCGTGATTTAAAAAAAAGGTTAAATAAATATAAAAAAGGTACGAACACGAAATAAAAACAACAGATGCATTATTGATGGGCTTCATTATCTCTGCACAAAAATGGCCCTTGAGCTGAAACAAAGAAAAACTATCCCGAAATGCAAACCAGCCATCAATAAAACAGCATTCACTGCACGTCAAATAATCATATAATCATAAATCATTTACGTTTTCATCCACTCTATATGTGTTGCGTGTGTTTCAGTGGGGTGACACAGCTCTCTGGATTCTATATCCATCAATGATTCATTACACGGACAGACTCTCGCTCACCTGTGAGTTGATGATGCGGATGGTGGTTTTGTTCCCAACGTCTCTCTCGTATCCCTCCGTCGGCGCGGCGTTGAACCGTAAAACTGCATCATGTGTATCTGAAGGGTGAACCACAGATGAGGTCACTCTGGGCGGATAATTAAACTGACTTTGAGGTATGCATGATATTGTGGGAATACACAGGAAGATATGATTCAAAAGCTGACACTTTTTGTATGAATATGTTTTTTTTTACCTAATAATACTTGAATTTTCTGAGTTCTGTCCCCTCGCTTTCAACGCAACAGATTTTTTCCAAATCAGGTGATGTACGGAGGTTTGACAGCCAGCTTTCGAATAGTTCAGATAAATACAAAACAAGGGAATGATGAACAAAAGAAAAAAAACCTCAACAGCGATCTAAAATGTTTGTGCATCAGACGTCTCACGTAAGCCAGAGCTTGTCGAGGTCTCAGTGCAGTCAACGCTGGCCTTTAGAACGGTCACATGCTTTTATTTTGAAGGCAACTTCAAAACAGAAGAAAAAACAATAGATACATAAAGACACACTGTGGCCCTCAGAAACACTGACACGGTCATTTGCATGTGAATGACATCAAACTTACACACACACATACACACACGCATGTCCGTGTGAATACTTTAATCAGATCTGAGGCTCAGCACAATCAAAGTGACAACATGGTGACTGCAGTGAAAAAAATTAAGATTACAATGACAACAACAACAACACCTGGCTGCCTCACAGACATAACCAAAGTGCTCTCTAGTGGTTAGCTCTTGCAACTAAAGAAACACCACTAATAAAATACCACAGTCTCCACATGAAATCCTCAGCTTGATGGATGGTCGAAGTAATAATGAGAAACTTGTGATCTCTGCCTGTCAGTGGATCGATTAGTCAATTCAGCAGATCCTCCCGCTGCGTTGATCTGACACCAGAATGGATGAACCTCCAGCTTCTGATCTCACACTCCTTCATCACTGCCAGAACAACGATTGGCATTCACGTCAGCACCGCGGACTGCAAACAGTCGTGCTTACCAGCCCTGACATTGAGTTTGCCCTCCTACTCCGCTATGATGCCGTGGACATGTCTGTTCCCTGCAGGGCTGCAACCGACGGACGGGTTTTCAAGAAGGTTTTCTTAAAGCCCTGATTGTGTTCTTTGTCTACATCCAGCAGAATCGGAATAGAGATGAAAAAGAAAATTGTATATAATTTCTTTACACTTTTTGTTTTCTTGTATAACATCAGTTCGTATCATTTTTTTCCCATATATCTAGAGATTTAAGTTAAAGATAAGATTGAACTTCATCAATCGCGTATGAAATTCTTGTGCCAGAAGTCGCTCAAAAATACACTAACAGCAGAAAACGCCAAATACTAAAATAAAAAAATTTAATGATAAAACAAATTGTAAAAAGGACTTACTGCTCACATCAGTGCTGAACACAATATAAATAAAATAGAAATATTTAGGAAAAATAAGTCAACTATCCAAAAACTAAAATAGAGGTAGTATATGCAATGATAGACCAGATATTTAAAAGAATAATAATGTAAATGCATTTATGTTATGTCTTTTAATGTTTTGTTATTTAATTAATGTATAGTTTTATCAATATTTATATTTCTAGTTACATTTTTCATTAATTATGTATTTATTATTATTTTTAGCATCCTAATCAGTCAATAATCTAGTCAATGACAACTCTTGATTGCCTGGAGACAAACCTGCATTACACTTGTGTTTGATGGTATAATGAAATGATACAACAGCTGGTTTCTACTAATGAAGCCTGCTCACTCTGCCTTTTTCTGCGCCTCAAGGAGTGCTGAGCCAAACGTGTTGCTTTTATCAATGTTGTCTGACCTTTTGAGTACATGTCAATCACTCTGCCTGTGTATGAATTGTTGCAAATAGAACACTTTGACTGAAATGTACAATCATTTTATTAAAAGGCAAACGGTATAGGCAATTACATTTTAATGAATGTAATTTCTGCAGGGTTTAAGATAAGATCTTGTCTGACATGACTCAGGCAGAAATGTTCAAGAATAAGGTAATGTGCATGTTTTAAACATGTATTCACGTTACATTTAGTCCTGTCGCTGACTTCCTTCCTCATTTTGCAAATGAAGCGCGACTGAAAATGAAGCGTGACTGAAAACACCTTAAAATTAATTGATGCCTAATCGTGAGCCCCTTTACAGAAATTTGGGGCACGCTGCGCGCCCCAAATTTCTCTGATCTCAACATCGTTGGAAAGATTTAGGATAATGGAAGTATACAGTTCAACAAAATATAAAACAAAGGTCTGTAACCTTTGGACATTTTAATGCAGAAATGTTGCATATCATACCTTTAAGGAAATAACACTGGGCACAGCTGCTCATAAATGTTGAAAGGACTCTCACGGTGGAAACCCACTCATACTTTACTTGATTGACATCAATGCTATAAAAAGCCACGGGTACCGGATCCAACCTGTCACACTGTGTTCATGACAAATCATTTCTCTGGATATTTCTTTCCCGAAACCAGGGATTTTCATTCTGACTGAAAACACCTTAAAATTAATTAATGCCTAATCGTGAGCCCCTTTATAGGCTGCAGGGTTTGTGCGTCCTTGATTCCTTCACAGCTACGACCTTAAACTTTTCATAAGAAAGAGACATTCCAAAAATACATTCAATTATGAAAAAATATCAATTATCTCATTTAATTTCACTTCAAAACAGCATACATTTTTACACGACTCTGAGGTTGAGAAGAGGTCAAGATGTATCTCAATTAATTCTCCTGTGCAGGAGTCTGAAACATCTAATGCTTTTATTCATAACAGTTATAAGAATTTTTTTTTTTTTAAATCGCACCTTTTGTTTCAAAGTCCTACTTCCTATTGCCAGTTGTACATCCCCGGCACTGAAAAACATCCACTCAAGCCTCTGAAATGCTGGATTATCATACTTTGGCTCATGTGGTTGACCCTGATTAGGAGCATCCCTGCTTCTCAAGCAGCCACTCTCTGAGCTCTCTCTCTACAGAAACCATATGAACACACTTGACCATATCTTTAAAATCACTTGCTACATCTTATTGAGTTCCATCGTTTCTCACCACACATACCGGTCGGTTTAACCTCAGCCTGACCAGGATCAATATCCAGCCTCTACTATCTTCTTCCTATTTCTCCGTCTGCCGTATCTCACCAGTGAAACACACTTTTCCAGAAAAAAGGCATTACAACGGCACATCAGTTCTTTAAGAGATCAGCATATCTAAAAAGAGAGCTGTTACTAGTTCAGCGTAAACCTTTGCCCTCTCTTCCACATAAATCACGTCCACCAGTTAGACTGAGCATTTTCTCAGCAGGAGAACGGCCATAAAGCAAAGCTGGTGACACATACAGCGATTAAACTACAGTATTACAACACTATTATTTATAATCTGTCAGAGAGAGTTCGATTAATGCTGCTGTAACAGGTTCATTTATCTCTGTCCACCAGATAAAAGCTGAACCCACCACTTCTCTCTTGATCCAGTTCCTCCACGTAGGACACGTTACCCTCCTGTTCTCACAGCGTCAGTTTTACAGTCTGAGTTCGACAACCCTCACTGTTGACTCAGTGTTGTCCCAGGCGTGTTTTTCTCAATCCTGCACATGTGTTGTCAGCATGGTCAAAGGTGTTTGCTAAATTTAAATGAGTTTTGTAGATAGATATACTTCATTGATCCCAAGCTGGGGAATTACAGTCTTCATGAATGTGTTTTTTACGGAAGCCTTGAGGGACAACTGAGAAAAAAAAGATTCTGGTCATCCACTTTCTGTGCCTTATAAGTTTTTGGAGCTGACTGAAGAAAATGTCTTTTCAAGAGGAAAATGAGGCAAATTTTTCGCAGTGTTTGTTGTTGCAGTACTCATTTTGACCACAAGAGGATGAAGTGAAGTGACTTCTTCATGTCCAAAGTTAGATTAAAGGCATCCATGTTCTTCCAGGTAGGTCCATAGTGATGGTGGAAACCCACTCGTTCTTTGTTTGATTGACATGAATAATGTAACATTCATGCAAATGATTTATCGAACTAATTTGAGTCTTGGACTGTTAATTGGACAAGATAAACTGTCATCTCGGCTCTATTGAGACTGATTGGACCTTTTGTTCTTTACAATGAGGCTAAATTGAAACAGCACTATTGATAATGACAATCAGTAGACGCAGCTCCAATTTAGCTCAATTTCCAACATTTAAGCTGCCGGCTCTACAAAGACGAGATCATAACTCAGATGTAGGGAAATGGCTATTCACCGCTTACTGTTTTGACAACAATGCTTTAATGATTCCGTGTCACATTGCTAATTTGGTGTTGTCGATCTTCACGCATTTAGAATATGAAGATTAATGGCAGAGCCGCTTGACAGCCGACACTGTGGGACGTGTACAGCAACAGCTTAATGCCTCTCGTTAAGCTTTAACGTCAGGGAGTTGATTAAATACCTCTGATGCCAATTTTTGGGGACGCGTGTGCCATATTTCCTTTGCAAAAAAACAGAAATTCAAAGAGAAAAAACACAAAGAAAGAGGGACAGTAGGCAGAGGCTTCTGGCAGCATGGACTGGAGGATCCCTCACAGAATATTTAACCTTCACGGCACCACAGAACCATTGGCTCAAATGACAATGTACTCATTTTAAGAGCAGATCATTCAATTGTATAATGCAGTGCCATTGCACTTTGGATGCAGTTTGTCCTATGCACCACATGATGGCAGCCACACACAACACTAAAAACCTCAGTGTGAAACGTTCACAGGACGAGCTCGGTGCCGCATCCACAGAGAAACCACATCATCCAAATGTCAGCCGACCTGCGAGTGGCACGAAAAAAGAAGAATGATTTTTACATCCATCTTCGGGGGATTTTGTCAGTTCACAGCTGCATAATACACATTTTGATGCAGTGCAGCCTTTGGGAAGGACAGCAGGGTGAGAAGAAGTAAGACAGAGCGGGATCAATGCCGTTTGATTTTCTGTGGAAGCTTAGCCTGAGTATTAATGTAACAAAGTCGAGCTTTCCCTCCAACACTGTGAGGCGGCTCCATAATTAATCGGCTCTGTAACCTTCATCTCATTCGTCACGTCGCTAAGTCCCCCGTCAAGCGAGACCTCTTTTTAAAGAACTGATTACCGTGATGATGACACACTGAACCAATAGCCCGCTGCTGTGTGACATGAAGACGTATGCAGAGAAGAAATGGTCGTGAATTTTTATTTTTTCATTGACAATGTTTCTGCGCCCTCTTGGTGACTGTCTTAGGGGCAGATCTGAGGCTTTTTTGAGGGATTTCTTCTGACAAAGGAGGGGTGTTCAAAACATGGAGAGCAATGATTTGGTGCTGACAAAAACATGTTCACCTCCTTTTGTTTTTGAGCATGTGCATTTGTGTCACATTGTTGGCCAGAAACCAAAAAACAAACATGGCAGGATGATGATGATACATCGACAGAGATTTAGAAGCACCTGCAGGGTTTAAGTCAGAGGCCTGGTGCCTGAAACTGAAGCCTGCTTCTCTTTTCATTTCATTCCTCTCTTCTTTTTTTTTCTTTTTCTTCTTAAAATGAGGAACACTCAGTCAGTCAAATGTCCTTCATACTCCAGAACCGAAACAGTAACCAGAAAGACCAAACACAATGCTCATTTTCAGGTTCATATGTTTATTTTGGGTGACTACCAGAATAGGTTTAACAGTTTGGTTTCAAATGTCTTCCCAAAAACTACAAAGAGCACCTCTAAAGGTGACGAGGCGTTTAAGGAACAGTGCTTTCTGTAGGAGAGAGGGGCTTCTGTTGATGGGGATCACTTTAACTTTCAGGACTATTTACATGCACATGAACCTATATAACACATTAGGGAAAAAAGCACGATAGGTCCATCTTTAATGTGTATTTTACATCCAGACACTCACTGAATGTGAACAGATTTTGAGTCCGTATTTCTTTTTTCTTTTTTTTTTACTTTGCAGCAAACCTGTTCGCACCTCAAGCTTTATAAATAAATCTGACCTTATAATGTGCTGATTTATTTTGAAACAGAGCAGTGAGTGGAGGCATCAGTGTTGAAAGACTCTGCAGCGCTGATGTTTACACCGACACAGCACCACAAGCTTATTCCACCATGACCACAAAGTCAAGTGCAGATGCAGATTTAAATAACCTATGTGCTTCTAAATGTCCCGTTTGTCTGCCCTACATTTCTGAGACAGTGTTATCTGCGACAGCTCGTGTCTACAGAATGCATGTAGGCATATTCAATACAATGCATAAGGTCACAGCTCCTCATATCAAAGCTTCTGATTGCTCTGAGCAGCTGAATGCACAAGCAAATGCAAGGGCGCTATACGTGGTGCGAGGGAGCCTGATTGGTTACCAGAGGGGGTTCCGTTCTTTTTTTCTTTTTTTTTCTGAGTGAGCCATCTGTCACTGACTTCACACTCTCCCCACTAACCAGAGAGCTGCCAAAGTCTCTAAACCAAAAGCACACACATTCAAACAAAAAGATATGTAGTCTACTCGGCACACGCTCAACCCAGTCAGCTTGACAAGTCAATCAGCAAAGATTGGAGCCGATCAGTGTGGACAAAAATAGCCATTCATTTACCTTCAAGTCTGAACATCTTAGCCGGCCACCACGCAGATCAAGCTTAAATGTTTGACATATATGTGCAAGTTAGCTGCTAGTATAGTAAACTGCGCCCTGATTCACTTATGTTCAATTAGAACTGTCAGCAAACAACAGTAAATGTCTTTACATGGATCCCAGTAATCTCGTTAGACCTGCACCATCCGGGTCCAGCTCGACTACACTGCAGCTCTGCTCTGTCTAGCTTTAATTATGTTAAGCTGCTCCTAATGAAACTCAACACTTCTCACAGAAGCTTTGCAGTAAACGTGTTCATTAGTGAAAGGTGAGAGCAGTGAGAGCGTTTAAATGTGAAACAGATTGCAGAGTGTTGAGTTCGTGTTAACGGTCACCGGCACAGACACCAAACCAGACTGGCACTCAGCAGAGCGCAGACAGTCCCCGCCTTCATCGGCATCAACTCGCACTCAATCATAGACACCCGCCACCTACATACGCTGGACATTTTTCCATAAAGATCTATGCTATGCTCCAGTTATTCCCTCATAAAGCAGCTCTGGAATTCTTCCTCCCTCGTACCATCAGACTCTCCCTCACTATTGACCTTTTCAAGAGTCGTCTTAAAAACACACTTTTTACTCATTAGCCTTTAGCTGTTCCTAATTCAGTGTGTCTTCAATGTTACTGTTACCGCTGTTGGTGCTATTACAACATGATGGCAATTTATTAAGCATATTTCTGTCATTGTATCATCACTGTGGCCCTTATTTTTAAATTATTACTATTACTGTACCATCACTCTTGTTTCCTTTTCCTCTTCTTTTGTCTTTTTCCTTTGATTTGTATTTCCCTTTGTATGCTGTAAAGCACTTAGGATCAACTGTGTTGAGTGTAAAGTGCTCTGTGATTAAAGTTGAGTTGAGAGACAAAGCAAATAAAAAGTTTGAAAGACAAAAAAAATATGAAAACGTTTTGTGGAAATCCATTCTGTAGGAGCTGTGCTATCCTGCTGACAAACCAACCAACCGACAAATTAACCAACTTGGCGGAGGTTATAACGTCTTTTCAATCCAATTCAGTATCTCAGGACTTCATAGAGTTAGATTACACTGTATGGAGCCATTTATATTTTAAAACAGGTCCCCAGCTTCTTCAGTTGTTGAAGAGAATTGCTGGCGGGGAATGCCCAAGCGCAACGATTAGGTGAATACCACGAGTTGAACTGATCAAGGCAATAATCCTCTTATGGGGGGGGGGGGGGGACTGAACAATTAATCCAAGAATTGAAATCCCAACGTAAGTGCAGCCTCCACAATGCAGAAGAGGCAGTTTTTTGATAGGAGGTTAAATTTGTCACAAGAAACCAATATAACAGAAGAATTGTGGTGCTTAAGAGGTATTCACATAGAAATCATGTTCTCCAGTTGTATAGGAATATGCTTGTTTGGTTCAGACACTGGCAAAAACAACATAATGATTTCTATATATTTGTTTTCAGTAAAAACAAAATGCCAAAATGACCACTCCCACTAAAACTGTGACTCACATTGCCAGGTTTCTATTGAAGTTTTATTGCATTTTGCTTTGATTTATGCACCAAACGTTTTCTCAGTCAAGCAAATAAACTCCAACATACATAATTTCTTCTTAATTACCTGCTTTTCTATTTAGGTTGCTTAAGTGCAAATTGAAACCGCTTTCATTCGTGAGAGGCAACATTTATATTTGAAGTCCCACAATCGGTAAAGCACAACAAACACCTCAATCATCAGTGCGGTGTTTGTTCTGTCCGACACAGTACTGAGGGCTGTGATGAATATTGCAGACTTCGGGTAAAGAACAGAAGAGTTGGTCTGAGCACAAACAGCGCATTTTAGAATCCAGGTCTTTCAGCTCATACCTTTGGCTACACGTCATTCCTCATCCTCTGTTCTGTCGACTGCAGGGCTTCATATAGATTCAGAGTTTTGGAACGAAAACAAAGACAAACTTTTCTATTTCCATACCCCGTTTTGAGAAATATAAAAATGTGCCTTTTTTAAAAACTGCTAGTGATGTAATGTCACCAAGTACATTTACTCAGGTGCTAAACTTCAATACCGTTTTGAGGTAACTGTATTTGCAGCAACATATACAACACTTAAATCATAATATTGAGTGGAAACTCTTAAATTAAAAAAGACACAAGTGTAACATTATAGTAAAATAAGTGCACCTAGTCTGTTGTACATAGTAAAAAAAAACAAAAAAAAAAAACAGTCAGAGCAGTTTATCTCAGGTGAAGAATCACACAGCAGTTCAATGTGTGATTTGGGGCAAATATCCTGAAATCCAATAATATCTACTGGCTCGGGCCCATTGAGTATTGCCATTTTCTGCTGCTTTTTACTGTATCTCACTACATTAATTTTGATAACTTCATTTAATAGTTATTTTTCAGACGACATGCTGCATCAGAACCAAAGCAGAGCATTTAATTGATTTCTTTTGTCAGCCATCAGATAAAAACACTGATTCAAATAACCTGAAAATTGTTGCATTTCAGAACACTATAAATATACATATAGGGGCCTATATAAACTTAGTGTATAATACACATCTACATTGCCATCAAACTGCCCTTTGCTTTGGATGTACATTCCCTAAACCATACAATGTTCGGCAGCTGTGCATGCGGTGCACTGTATTATGCTGCAGATCAGCTGTTTTGGTCGGACTTCCAGCAGGTTATGCACACAGGTAGAGAGATGACACTTAACTACTGCAGGTAATCAATGACTTGGGGATAAGTGCCTCATACAGCTCCACATCAAAAGACCCTATCAATTTGCGTGCATTTAATTTTAGAGGCTTTTACTCAAGTGCTATTCTATCACTGTTTTCTGCACAAAAGACATTTTTGAATTCTCTCCACTTCTAGCCATGACTGCACCATCTCAATAGAGGTGCGGGACTAATATATTGCAGTGAAAAACTAATCTACAGTGAGTAAAGAAGTGACAATAGAGCAAAAACCCTCCCTGAAACTGTATGGGGTTTGGTATGGAGCCCTGAGTTGCTTACTCAAAGTCTTTCCTCTTTCTACTCACCAATCTCTTTGCCCAGTCCTGAGCGCAGGATGGCCCCAGCCGAGGTGACCACTGCACAGGTCTTGAAGCTGCCCCGGTCTTGCCTTCTGTTGAGTTTCTCCAGGGGAAGAGACGGCACAAGACGAGCCCAACCGAGTGAAGAGAATGGCTGCTCCGACCCGTCCACTGTCCTCAGCCAGGCCTGGGCTTTCATTTGACACAGAAGCTCCTTGGCATTCTGGGCGGCGTTGCGATGCCCCGTGTAGGAGACATGGTGTTTGTTGGCACTGACGTAGTCCTTCATGGCACGCTGCAGCCGAGGACTCAGCATGCCGGCAGACACGCGGCCCCGCCAGAGCCGCTGCACCACAGAGGCCGACTTGGAAAAGTAATATTCCTCCAGATCAGAGGAGTATCCACCACCCCTCTTGCCTGCTGTAGTCCTCATCCTGTTCCCGACTTCTTCGTCTTCATTGTCCCTCTCATCTTCTTCTTCCTCCTCCCCACCGTGGTAGCTTGCGGTGCTGATGTGGTTCTGGTACTCTGCAGTCTGGGAGGTTCTCTCCCGACTCTGAGCTGCAGCGTCTGAGTGAGAACCCACATTTTCTGTACCAAAGGAGGACCAGGCAGCCAGGCTCTGTGGGTCCAGGTAGTCCTGGTGGCTGGTGTCCGGGCCACCATAAATGGCGTAAGGAGCACTGTTGGGGCTGCGGCTAGCCTCCAGGCTGAACTCTGGGGTGTTGGAGCTGGCAGAAGGCTCATGCTCTGGCTTATCTCTGGGGTAGGTTGTAGTCAAGGTAGAGGCTAGTTCAGAACGGGAGCCAAGGTTGGCATGCTGTTGATGGGAGGCCTGTATAGAGGCCAGGCGTCGAGTGTCAGGGTGCTGGGAGAGTAAAGAGCCAGCAGAGGTCAGGGGCTCGTTCACACGAGCATCCAGGAAGTAAGAGAGGAGGGCGAGGAAGAGGAGAACCCACGCCAGCATTCCCACCAGCACCAGCCTCCGCCACTGCCTCATACTGGACTTCATCACCTCTCACTCACATACACGCCTGGTCAGCTGGCCCACCAACAACAAAGCCCCACGGCCAGGAGGGAGCCCGGAGGTCAGCTGGAGGGCCTGGAAAAGAGCAGATGTCACAATGAAACCGCTCAGTGGAGAAATATTAAATGTTTTTTTTAAAGTAAGAGTAAAATTACTTTACTGAGACAACACACACATATGATGATGGGATTAGGCAGGCACATTTTTTTAGCAATTCCTTTGATTGATGGTCGGCCACCTTAAAGCTGCACTATGTTGTTCCGGGGAACAAATTTTAATCAGAAGAGAAAGATTTCATTTACTGATTGTGTTATGCCCAAACAAACTAAATACACTCTTTTCAACAACACAGCTGCATACTGTTTTACTTTGTTTATATGTGGTGGACCCTGCCACCTTTCTAGCTTCAATTCAATTCAATTCAATTCAATTCAATTATGAAAAAAAATATATATTTCTGACTTTGCATCATTACCTCATTAATATTTTTAATATCAATTCTGAGTTTGGACTTCTTCTCCAAAACTATGTAGTGTCCTTTTAACAATTGTTTATTGGTTAATCATTAATAATATAGGATATACGTTGGGCGTGACTCCACCAGAAAACTGTTTTAATCACGACATGATCTACATTAGATGCAAAATCAAAGTGAGCTACTTTAAGAGCTGATAGAACAGACAAAGTAAACATCAAGTTACTTGAGAAAATAAATAACACAAAACTGACTTCAAATCAATTGCGAGGCTTCCATCTGCTCCGACAAAATCAAGCTCATAATGAGGCTACTAATTCGCTAAAAATGAATATATTATAATATTATTCTTATCATAGTTGAAAAATAATATTAGTTTAAAACTACAAATGACTTGCATTTGAATCAAACACAATTTTACATAGTATCTTTTATTCTACTTCAATATATCTGATAAGCAGAAATTTCTGATTTGTGACAAGATGATTCTGTGCCCATCCCCAATTGTTGGTTAACATATTTTTTAATTGGATAATTTCTTTAAACAGCAAATAATTGTTTAAGATCCCTAAAAGGGACAATTTTATATTAAGAGAATTTTACATTAAATGACTGATCATGCAGACAAAAAACAGAAGAGAGAAGTCTTTTTTCCTAACCTTGTAAATACAGCAATTAAAAAAGGCACAATATGTAATAATTGATCTATGTAGCTAATGGCAGCTACAGTTGGCAACAGTTCACACTTTGTATTTTGATATGCTGCCTCCTATTTGTTTGGAGTACAAATACGACAGGTAGCCAGCTCTTGCATATGGGACCTTTAAAATTGTGCATTTTCTAAAATGCTCAAGACTTTGGACAACCCCCTAGAGGAAACATGTACCAGTAAAGCAGACGTTCCTGACACTCACCTCAACTGATGCTTCTATTTCTTCATGTCCACGAGCGCTCCAGGATTTAACGGGACCCTGAGAAGAGGAGTGGTACAAATTAGTGGAGTCAAGAGTTCATGTGCATACATGAAGCAGTGTGTGCATGAAAACACACGGCTCACACAGACACAGAGCAGGAAAACACCTCCTGCAGGGCTCAACTTGGCTGCTCTCCACTCATAACAACAAAAAAAAAAAAGGAGAAACATTTTTAAGACTGCAGCCATCCACTAACTGGAATCAAATCTACAGCCTCACTCATGAATTCTCCTGCACTTAAGTCAAAAGAAGAAGTGAAGGTAGAGAGTTTTTAATTCTCAGAAGAATTTTAGACTCAGTGTGATGAATCAGATCTCTTTAATACATGCAGCATGGAGAGAAGACCCAAAGTGTTCTCTACAGTCTTCCAAATGTTTCTGACTGAAATACAAACAGAGGACATACTTTTGCAACAGCTGGTAATTACCCCTTTCCCAAAACAACGGTTGGGTTGATTATGCCTTTACCAGGACAGTGACCCTTGGATGTTTTATTAGGACAGTAAATGTCATCTTATCCATCTTCCTACAACACTTCATGCAGAGAGAATTGCCCCTGATATGATTTTCTGACCCTTATACCTTAAAGAGGAATCTCCCATCCTCTTACATCCTCCCTTTTGACAGAAAGTGTCAACACAACATTTCTGGGAATTACATTTGAAATTCAAATAAAGCAAAACCATTAACAACAACAACAACAAAAATCACTTAATTTGATCTCAAACGTATGACTCTTTGTAACAGTAAATAGAAAATACAACAGGACACATTAAAACAAATCAGTTAGCTCAACACCATTGAACCCCCAAGATCTGCAATCATTTTGTCCGAACTAGTTGTTTCCTTGATAAATTGCATTATTGTGCCTGTTCTGATGTCGTTCTCTTTTGGGGTCACCTGACTCTGTGTAGTCAGCATGCAAATGCCCCTTTCTCCTCTATGTCTTCCTGCACACTCGTTGGTTAAAGCGAAACTCTCGCCAAAAAGCAACCAAGGCTTTATTTGGGATTGAATATGAGTCAAACCTTTGTGTGAAAGCATAATTATGACGAAAGAGGCACTTTTAAGATTTACCGTAGTTTCGGTTTTCGGCACGTTAATTTTGAACGGGAGTGCATGGGGCAAGACATGCTAGCATCAAAATCGCTATTTTTAGAACACTAAGAAGGCTCGCCACAACATGAAACTTTGCTCGTAGCAACACTAGGGTTTCTACTCATGAACAAGAGCATTGAGAACATTGTTTGTGTACACAGAGTTTATGAAAAAGAAGGTTTTTGAACTACTCACGTTAGCTCCTGCGCTCTTGCGCGTTGCCGTCATGGCAGGCAAAAAGTGTTGATCCCCAAGTGCGACCTGACAGGCACGCTTGAGGAGCGGTTCATCATTACTCTCCTGCCTGTCAGGTCGCACTCGGGGATCAACACTTTTTGTCTGCTAAGTTTCATGTTGTGTCGAGCCTTCTTAGTGTTCTAAAAATAGCGATTTTGATGCTAGCATGTCTTGCCCCATGCACTCCCGTTCAAAATTAACGTGCCCAAAACCGAAACTACGGTAAATCTTAAAAGTGCCTCTTTCGTTGTAATTATGCTTTAACACGAACGTTTGACTCATATTCAATCCCAAATAAAGCCTTGGTTGCATTTTGGCGAGAGTTTCGCTTTAACTGTCCGTTGCCATTTTTCTGTGATGGATGGGGTGTCTTAGTATCAGTATAAATGACATCAGTTTGACTGGTGACTGCAAGTAAATCAGAAGGTGGTGTGGTAGGTATGAATATATAAGGACATTTGGAGCCTATTTGTTGCTCTGCTGTCCAGGATCCAGGATTGGATAATGGCGACTGTGGTGACCAATCCAACAATAAAACAACAGCCATGATATTCCTATAGTATCCCGTCTCAGCATTATCTCAACATTACAAATAGAGCAAATGATTCCAAGAGGTCAACACCTGGGATCTTTTAAAACTACGATGAGCTCACATGTTATGGAATAATCAATTGATTGACTAAATGATGATAAAATTAATCATTAGTTGGAGCCCTAAACAGATTTTTTGTTTTTCCCTCCACTATTGTTGCTCCTTAAATTCAGTGCAGTTACCAGATAACATTTAACACTATCGCCTCACTCATCATGGATTCACTGTTAGCCCTCGCCTTGTCTTGCTTCGCACCACTGCTCATTTTCCCTGAGGCTTGAAAAAAAATAATATTATGTCTCATAAAAATGCAATAATTTCTTCTGTCATGAGAGACTACAGCTGCAACTAACAGCGCTTTTCATCAGTAATTCAGCTTTTTTACTTACATCTACAAAAATGTTGAAAAACACTGAAAATGTTCCCTGTTCTTCAGCTCAAACCATATATCAAATATCCAAAAATGTTATATCAGGGAACCATATATCATCTAATATCACAATATTTCATAATATTTAATATCAAACAGCTGTTACACCATCTTCTGACCTTTATTTTGAAAAGTCATCCATTAAAGAAAGCTATTCTGTTATCTTCGCAATTCATCCTTTGCACTGAAATATAAAACATAACTTTTATGTAGAACTAGATTATTTTATACTATTTTCTTGTTAAACACCTCGAGACCTCACACTGCCCTAGCCTGTAGCTCCCATCATTTTGAAATAATTCCCAGTGTATTAAAATACGAAAATAAAATTTTAAGGCTTTGAATAGCAGATACTTTAAGTTGCCATCAATAAATGCAACATGAAAAATCCACCTAAGATATGTGATATATCATCTATTGGGATATTTAGGAAGGACAATATCTTGACGCACACGGTTGACACAAGCCTAGATAACGGTTTTCTGCCCACCAACAAAAACATTGACAAATCCTTTCCAGCTCTAGCAGACACACTCTTCAATTCAGGCATGGTGTTTCATCTCCACTCAGGCTCCTTCAACTTTTCTTTATTTCTTTAAACGATCATTCTGCTGATTATTATCACAAATAATCAACTGATTGATAAGTCTATCAAAATGTCAAAATGTTCCAATTGCTTCTCCTGTCCAACCAACAGTCCAAAAACCCAATGACTCCTCATTTTCTATCAGAAAAGACAAAGAAAAAGCAGATCTATACATTTAAGAATCTTACATTTCCATTTCCACTTTTAACTGTGCTCAGAATGGAAACCCCACCCCACCCCGCCTCCAAGCAAACCGTGACGACCCCCTTGAATGAGCCTTGTGAGAATCATGTCTGTGCAGGAAACCTGAGAGAAAGGCATTTTCAGTTTAGGTTCACTCCCTGTTCAGAATGTGTTTCATCGCTTTCAGCTGCTTCAGGGGTTGTGTTAAGTTTCTGCTGGTGGAAACCCAACATTTCCTGATTTTGCTGCTTCAGAATAAAAGCTTTTGAATAACTGAATGAGGGAGGAGTTTTACTGTGTCGAATTCATAGGAAATGCATTGCATTTGCTGCCGAATTAAAGGAGCTTCGTAAGTGGCTCTTTTTTGACAGTGCTGTGAGGACGAGGAGTATTTAGGCTACAGCCGCTTCTCTGATCACTACACAAGCCAGGTGTCAGTCAAAGACACACCATCAAGAAGGTATCCCTGTTGTCATCGAAATGCAAATCCCTGCCGCACTGGGCTGATGTGCCGAGTCAATCCAAGTGGAGCCAAGCCGGCAGATGTAATGGAAAAACGGCCAAATAGTGGGCAAGTAGTTGTCTCTCCATTGACTAATCGACTAAACTGTTACAGCTCTAATCTCTCCTATTCTGTTCATAATCAAACCAAAAACAGTCAAATAAAATCTGCTCTATTGTCTTTATTTCATGGTGTTTTCCTCCCTGCGCTGTCACCATTGCAACAACCATTAAAGCACTGTGATTATGAGACAACCCCTCATCATCACTTCATATGTGTGTGAATATGATACCTTTGCTTTTTTTCATTTCCGTACAAAAAACCCCATCATCAAGAACATTCTCATTATCAGCCTCACTAGAACACCCTGGTGTACAACACGTTAGCTCTACTGATGGCTTACAGAGTGAAATACACAGCAATGAAGGTAAATAAATGAACCATTAAATTGCCTCAAATCAGAGGACTACAATCCTGTGAACCACACCTAATTATGAGCTTTGGTCTCTTAATGTGGGAGCATTGAGCGAGAGAGAGAGAGAGCGAGAGAGAGAGAGAGAGAGAGAGAGAGAGACCGGGTGAGGCAGGAGAAAAGAAACTCCTCTAGTCCTAATTACAGCTAGCTTCCTGTCTCTGAAGCTGCCGGGTCCTGCAGGAGTGATCGCAGGCACACAGGAGGCCAAAGCTCATCCACTGACCAGAGTCAGGCAGCAGGGAGCAACTGGGTCAGAGTGAGAAGAGACAGTATGGGAGAAAGAAAATAACTGCAAAGAGACGGACGCAAAGGCAAACACATCTGACTCCTTCTGAAAGCATGCAGCGTGTTCTGTTTAAGGCCTGAGGGCCACAGACAGGTAAAATAGGTGTCAGCCAATAATCCCCTGTGTAGCAGTTCCAATGTGTCTACAATGCAGGGGTTGAATGTTATACAGCAGAAAATATGCCATGTAACACCTGAAAAAGACAACAACGTGGCCTGATGCCCAAAGAGACAAAAAAAACAAGCAGCTGCCCAATGACAGAGTCGTCAACAAGCAAATGCCATCTATATGCACCACTGCGTGTGTGTGTGTGTGTTTGCCCGGAAGAATATTGTGCCTGTGTGCCTGTGTGTGTGTGTGTGTGTGTGTGTGTGTGCCTGTGTGCCTGTGTGTGTGTTTGTGTGTGTGTGTGTGGGCCTGTGTGTGTGTGCGCGCAGCTAGTTTGCCTCACCTGGCAGCAATCAGGATGTGTGCTTCAGTAACTGCAGCGAAACAACATAAATGCGTGGCACAGATGGAGAGGCGGGGGTGGAGGACAGAGCTAGTCTTGTGAGGGCTACACAAAGAAACGGTACAAAATGGGAAACATGGAAACGAGACACTGCCAGACAGCAGAGGACGACTTAATGACTTAGTGGGAGTCGGCAGGAGACGGTGATGAACAAAAGGAGCCCGAATATACAGCGTAGATCTCGTACAGTGAAGAGCAAAAACCGAAATATCCAATATGACTATACGATTGTAGGAGAGGAAGAGATGGGCTGTGTATGCAGGTCATTTGCCCTCAGGAGGATAATTATGTTAAAAATAGGAAAAATGAGCAGTGGGGGTGAACAGACAGGAAACATGTTGTGTTTAGTGGAATACATCTCGGTTAATGTCTCAGCTAATACAAATCATACATTAGGCCTCAGGACATACAAGGTGGGTCAATATTTGATGAGTTTAGGTGGTGAAAAAAGGCCCACTGCAATTTCACAAAGCTCAAGGTCAAATCTTCAGTTGTTCCTTGCCAAACCAACAGTCCCACACTCTTAGATGGCAGATCATTCACTACAATATACGGCGGCAGAGGCAAACCTCTGATTTCTGAAGCTGCAACTAGAAAATGTTCAGGATTTATTTTCAATATTATTGTCTGTTAAATGATAATGGCCTGTTTAAAAAAGGTGCAATATGTATTTTTTGTTTTTTGTTTAAAACATTCAAAACCAACAAACGTTATCGACAGAGTCATAACAGAATTGACGTCATTTGAAAGACGTCTATGAATTGTTTTGCAGATAGCATGCTAACCAGCTAGCTCCTAGCCACTTTGAACTACAAGATGACAATAAACAACACCAAGACTATGTAGGGAAGTATATGGGACTCAGACGGACGGCACCATAAAATATGTAGGGTGTAATGTATAGGAGATGCACTGCTATTTGATTATAAGGGTAATTAATCACTGGCGATTAATAATACACTCGTAGATGGGGCACCACCTCCGTTGTTTGATTTACAGTTATTCTGGCTACTGGTCACTCTTCCACATTTCAAGAAAAATGGGTCAACCTAGTAAGTTTCCTGCCCGCAGTTAGTTCAGAAAACAAATCCCACTCTCAAGACTGTGTGATAAAAAAAGAAGCGTGAGCCAGTAGCTGGTTAGCTTAGCACGAACAGCTTAGTACAGGGCTTTGTCCAAAGCTAACAAATCTGCTGGTAGGCAGGTTTTGGTACCTTTGGACGGAGCCGGAACAGCCATTTCCGTAAGTCTTAACGCTAGGCTACAGTAACAGGCTGCCGACGGTAGCTGCATGCTTAACTTGAAAGTGGCATCCATCATCAGCCGTTCTCGGAAACGACCTGTGGACAGTCATATCAGCGTCGTACCAGCATTTCAATACAGTTTTAATGTCTGCATCTCTACAATATGTCGCAGGCATAAAGAGAGTGCACACACCAGACGAAGGGCAGTTCCTCTCCTGTGCTTTCGCGCTCTTTTAATGGGGGTAAAGGATGATCCTGTCATCATAGCTATTGATGATTATCAAAGGCAAACTCCATGTAACCAGACGGGGCAGGCAGGAGCAGCAGACGCTCGCCAATGCAGCCGCCGTGCACTCAACAAGTGGGCAGTGTGTTATACAGGTCGGTGTAGGTTGCTGGTTGTTTTGGGGTTTTTTGTAACGGGCCGTAAACGTGTTTATTATTTATGATGTAAAGTTGGGTGTTTTATATGCTGAAAGACTACTTGGAAACAGCCCCAAGTGGCCATGTGAGGAGCTGCACTGGCTTCATTTTCCAGAAAGAAAAAATTTTTAGTGCCTAGGTCTTGTTTACGACTCGACGACAGGTCTGTTGCTGAGTGGCAGCTGGTGTCCCCGTGATCCTCCTCCTCTCTCTCACAGTGTGCAGCAGTGTGGAGCACAGAGGAATGACAGCTGCTGCTTTTTTATTCACTACATTCTCACAGATAACTGCTCCTGCGACCTGCTCCATTTTAGGTGGCATCAGCCAATAAGCAAACAAATGTGGCCGCTAATGATGCCAGCGCGCGCTTTTCATTCGCAGCAGAGAATGCATTCAATGTTTGCACAGCTGTTTGAGAGAAAGTTCTCTTGGGAGATACTTTCCTGCCTTTTTTAAAGAGCTGGACATTTGGCCTTGAGATAAACCGTGTCCTGCAGGCCTTTGTCACCCCGCATGACAAACTTTACAGTGATACCGCTGTTCTCAACTGTCAGCGCGAATAAAAACAAGGTATCAATGTTGAGTCACAGGCTGAATCTAAAAGTCCAGACTTTCCGGACTGCAGAGTCATTGATTCTGCCGACACGTCCCCGGGAAGTCCGCAAATGTGCCTCAGGCTGTCCAAATCCACAACTCATCTGTGAACTTCCAGAATAAACATACTTCATAATGGTATGGATGCAACAATGTAAAAAGGAAGTTATAATGTCAACACCAGTATTGTAGCATTAAAAAACTGCAAAAGAAAACAACACTTTGATATGAGCTGCAGGGTTGGGAATTTCCATGACTGTCCCTGGAAATGAATGAGGTCTGGGATCCTGTCTCAACACATTTCCTTCCCTCATGCCTCAGCATATTCGCTGACCTGACGCGATGACAGTGAACATGTCACGGTGTACAAATGAAGCCCGTGCGGGTTCAGTCTCCAAGTCCAGAGGATTGGATTCGGTCACGGACTAAATTCTGTCACGCACAACTGATTGAATCTTTTGACAGCTGTGAAATCATTTAGTGCCGTTACCATCAAACATATTTCTAAAAGTTGACTCGATGTGCAAAGTTGGAATTTATGCAAATGCATTGCAAAAATAAAGAGTACTATCAACGTTTCTGTTCCAGCCAGGTGTGTGTGTGTGTGCATGTGCTTGTGTGTGTGTGCGCGCACTTTAATTTAGCTGCTTTGGCAGGAATGTTGATTTTTGTCACTGCTTGTCTTTTGCTGCTTGTGCATCTTTCGGCATGATTTAATACCGCAGCTGTTCTCTCTGCCTCCGTGTGTTTCTGAGGCTACATGTCGATGTGCCCTCAAACCAGGTCCGACGCATGTTTGCCCCCGTTATATGATGAAACTGAAGATGACACTTGGTTTTCAGATTCTAAAATGTAGACAGATTATGATTCCTGGCAACATTAGCTACTACTAGCACTCCGTAGTAATCAAGATGATTTGTGAGTTTCTGAATCTCATACAGATTGTACAAGTTGAAATGATCAGCTCAATCTTTCCTTGATTCAATAAATTGTATTTGTGATATTATATTAAAAAAAAAAGGTAATTCAAATCTTAAAAGATAGTTAAGAGTTAAATAATTAAAACTGTTTCAATATTAATTATCTGCAGCATCGTTACACAGGTATTAGCTGCACCTTCTCACCCTCTCTTCCCTCAGAGACACACACACATCAGGGTTTCTCCGAGTGTAGTGCAAGAGCAGCAGCCTTGCAATACCACAGTTTTTAAACTAAAATGTGTCATACTCTAGCTTGCAACCTCCTGGTTAAGTGAAGAGAGTTAGCTGCGGAGATGACAACAACTTCGACTAAGGCTCACTTAAGGTGGACCTGCTTTGCTCATGTAAGTGACCAAGCCTTCCTCTAAACCCCACTGGCCCACTTGACCTGGCATAACCCTCAGATTCCACCGAGCTCATCTTCATCAAGTTAGGGTTGCCGAAGGTAATCTTGGTCATTCTAAATAATGCTCGTGTTTCCAGTGTCCCAGAGGCGGAAAATACAAGCCGACTCAACATTTTTCACAGAAGTGGACCGCAGTCGCGTCAATCTGCACAGAGCAGAACAATCAATCAAGGAGTCGGACAGCAAAACGGCAGAGTGCACCTGGTCAATTTTAATTTTAACGATAAACACACTTAAAAGAGACAATTAACGAAACACTTTAACTACTTATCCTTATCAACCACAGTAGAAGAACTATAATCATGGAGAAATAACGTAATAAAAACAATCCAAGCAACGTAACAACAGGCAGATGTGACGCTCTGCTCCTCAAATGCTCCCAGCGTCTTTTATGCAAGCACATTCTTTGAGTCCCAGCATGCCCTGCTGCTGCCTGCTGTAATATTCTCAATGTGTCTACAGTACAGGCATAGCCAGAGGTGACTGTACTGAACTACAGCCACTGTGTGACTGCCAGGTAAGTGATTGGACAGGGCCTCTAGGGAATACTGCCACACAGCATCTCAGCGAAAATTGTTCAGTCCACTTTACTGCACCCTGCTGAGGAACCAGGGTGGAGAGGCGGCGTTATGAATTCTTTAATCACAGCCAACCTGAAGAGGTTTCTGCAGGGAGAAGAGGTTGTGGCTGTTGCACAGGAAAATCAAAGGCCACCTGAACTTTTTCATTAAATACATAGCAAATACAGAGGTTGGCTCACAGCATCATATTCAAAATTCAGCATCAATCATGTTAAATCACAATGAGCAGGCAGAATCAGATTCGAGCCGGCATTAAAAGATAACAAGGAAATTATAAGAGTCTTACAAAAGTATAGGAGAACACGCTGTCCCTTTTTTAAAAATTCTGCACACTACATGGCAACGGGAAGCAAGTGTGCACGTTCTCTCAAATACAACGCTGACCAAAGGGCTTGTTCCTCATAAAATATTGAGCCCCCAAGAGTGGAGTTGTTCTCCATCTAAAAATATAAAGCCGTTTCTCCTTTAATATTCATCTTGCTGCAGCTCAGGCAGCAACCAACTCATACATCACTGTGAGGTTACAAAAAGGCAACAACACCAGGTCGGATGAGCATTTGTAGACCAACTGACAGAAACACGAACTCTGTGCTCCGAAGACATTTTTGTGATTTCTCAATTCATTTGTTAACATCTGAAATTCCAGGCCACATCTCCCAGGACTGTGTGGAACAGAACATGAAATAAAAACAGGTAAGGTACAGTGTGTGCACCATGTACGAAAAGGGAGAATTTCCAGCAGGCTTTACATGAGGGACACAATTAGAAACAGGCTGAAATAGAAGTGGGTACTGGTGGTGGGTGTATCTACCTCCACTACAGGGGCCCAGAGTTCTTTATGAACTCAAGTGGAGTGTTTTCTGGGTTAACGCAGCCAAAATCTGACTCTCAGGGCTCAAGGCTAAAGAAGCAGACCTCTCATTCATGTGAACTGAGCTCGTTTAAAGGAAGCAGCAGGGGTACCAGCGCAGGGTCGGCTGGCAGAAATGTTGAACTTGGCAGTACTTTTGCTGTAATGCAACGAGACGTCATCCTGGAAGTCGCCTGGTTGACCAATACAACGAATGCAATAGCATATTCAGGGTGGATTACTTTGTAATGGGAATGTCGCAGGAAGGTGTTTTTGCTTTTGCTTGAGGTTCCTTTTTCTTTGTCTAGTTGGAGCTAGCTTAGTTGCTAGGACATCTGTTTCTAGGGGGGATCAAAACAAGCCAGATTGGGTGTTTCTGGGTTGCCACCCCTGCACGCCTCAGCTTCTCCAGTTCTTGCCTCGGTGAGATATTTGCATCTTGATTCATGGCGCGAGGCACCAGGCTGCCGCACCTCTAGAATTTCAGTCTGGATGTGCGAAATCCCTTTTGGACAGAGATCAGGGCGGTAATGTGATAGTCAGCAGGAGGCTATGATGGGAGGCTTTTCACCCCACCTTCAACTAGAGCCAGTCGAGACAACTGTAAACACTAAGACTTGATTCATCTTTTTAGCATACTTAAAGGATAAGTTTTCCCGGAAATGAAAATTCAGTCATTATCCACTCACCCTCATGCTGATGCAAGGTCAGGTGAAGTTTTGTAGTCCAGAGAACATTTCCAGAGCTTCACAGTAAAACACTGTTGCAGAATTCTCCTAAACAACGGAGGTAGTAGTGGATGTTCTTAAAAAATAACATTGCTCCATACAGCTCACTTACATTTCATATTTTAGAACATTTAGCAGACACTTTTGTCCAAAGCCACTTACAGTAATTAATTCATACATTCATACATTGATGCGGTGGCTGCCATGCAAGGTGCCGACCAGCACATCAGTGCATTAGCGTGATCCAAGTTTCCAGAATTGATTTTAAAAGATCTTTTCTTGCATTTTTTTGAAGCCAAAATCTTCGCTGTAGCTGCTAAGCGAAAGTACGTTAGTGCTCACCCCCTTGAAGTGGATGCAGAGCTATGCAGAGCCATTGTATGGTTTTACACAGTCATTTTATTCATGTTTTTACGTCCCAATCTACTTCAGTTGTTAAGAATGCTGCAACACTGTTTTGGCCCACAAAACTTCACCTCACTATCCATCGGCATTGGGTTGAGCATATAATTAGACAGATCTCCATTTTTGGGTGCAATTATCCTTTAACCTTTCCTGATTGTGTTTTAGTCATCTCAACAGAGAAGTGAAGAAGTTAGGACACTGATAATGAGTACATCCTGTCTAGTGTATCCAATTCAGGACTGTACTCATCCTGGAATCTTCAAATTAGCAAATTCCTGCTTCAACCGTGCCGAAGAGTGTGAATACCAGGGAGGCTGTATAGCTGTTGTTCGCACTGACGAAATCATAAGTCCCAAGGCAAGACGACAAGGTATAAACCTGTGAAGCAGCCGAACAGTGTTTAATCTCAGCATCTGAACTGCAACATACGGGTGAGAGAGCTCACATAGAAGGAAAACTAACCATCTTATCAACACCCCTCTTACACGCTAAATTTGACTTTGTGCAAGTGTGTGGGCTGCATTTGAAATTTGCCCATCAGATATAAGAAATGTAATCCTAGAAATAAGTCTTGACGAATAGAATTCCCGTTACAAAACTGTCATTAACGCAGAGACACTTACACAAGTATTGATTTGTACCATTTTGAGGGACTGTTGTAACATGAACTGTCCATACTTAGCCAATACAAGGCCTAATATTTCACAGTAAAGCACATAATGCCTTATCATAGACAGACAGACATTAGTCTGGCTGTGGATCAGACGAGATAAATGAGCCACTGCGGATAAGACGGGGACATCAGAAGTCACTCCAAGTCCTGAGCTAAAGTGAGAACGCGGAGCTAAAAGAAGAAGCATATGCACGGACTAAATGAACCACGTCTCTCTCCCCACTTAATGAACCCCCCTGCTACATGTCCACCCTGCTTTAGCCTCAGGAGGCAATGTGGTTATTACCATGTAGGACATCAGAGTTCACCCTGTGTAATTACACTGCCAGCGTCCAAGCTCTCCGAAGGGTCCGCTACACTTCATCTCATCTTGAAACCCCGAAGTGCAGCTGTTAAGAATAGCCTGCAGACTGAACGGCTGGCTACCTCCAGCTCGTACAAATGAGCAACTGAGGACAGGGCGATGTCGGGGCTCAAGCACCTTCTTGTTGTGTAAAACAAGTAGGAGCTTTTACAGCGTTTCACATCTTCAATTGATGCCAAACGCACAGCGTAGTTTCCAGGCCAGGGGAGACGAGAACAAAATGGGGCTGATATCTTTGTTTTGGATGATGGATAGAAGGATTATTACGTTTCACTTCCGAGCCAAAACCTTAAAAAGGAGACATATTGTGCTCATTAACCGACTCACAGTTTATTTTGAGTTACGACTCGCTACATGCTTTAACGCTCAAAAAACACATGTCAAGTGCTGCAGCTCAGTACTCGCCCCCTGTCTGCTCTGACTGGTCGGCTCACACACGCCTGACCCAGCCCGACAGGGCAGCTGTGCTAAACCAATTCTTACGTGTCAAACTAGCCGCTGGACATAAATTATGCAAATTTGTGACATTGTTGATGTAGTGCGATGTCACTAGATCACGGAACTAGAGGTGAGGCTGCTGATGAGGCATTTCAGCAGCAGCGTTTTCTGTGGGAGAGAGGAGCTTCTGTCAGTGTGGACTTTGACCTTTTTAGCTTTCATAATCTCTTACATTCACAAGAGCACCAAAGGAAAGGGGGGGGGGGAAGAGCATAATAGGTCTCCTTTAAAGGAGACCTATTATGCAAAACTCACTTTTTCGTTGCTTTAGTGTGTATATTTGCATATCCGGAGTACCCCCCCCCACCCCTTAAGAATGATTTTCGACCATTAAGTCAATGTTTTGTAAACTGGCGGAGTCAGGAAATGTGTCTCTAAAGGAGCCAGTTGGATTTCACCCGTGCTGTTACGTAACAGAGCGGGTGATTTGAATACTCCCACCCTCATGCTGGATATCTCCTCCCATATTACGCCAGCTACCTGAACAAGGATCCGCCATTTTCTCGCTTCACTCGTACGCGACAGCCTGACCGCTACCATGTACAACCCGAAAGCCAAGCACTCCTGCTCTGTCATCGGATGCATGGATACTCATGTTTCCCTTCATTGCTTCCCTACCAAAGAGGATATCAGAGCGAAGTGGCTAAATTTTATTTTTCAGGGACGCGTCCCAGCTTCAGTGAGCAAAGGTGTTTTTGTCTGTGCCAGTCACTCCACGCCGGACTGTTTCAGCAACCAGGGTCAGTATAAGGCTGGACTGGCAACGAGATTGTTCCTAGAAGATGGATCCATACCCACTGTCCGTGGCAACGCCACAGATGAAGGAACTGTAAGTATTTAAAAAAAACAGTGTAGTTTGTGTTACTTTGGCCGTTTAGCACATGAGCTAACGCTAACCGTCGATGTAAATATGAGGCTGAACTAACGTTAAGTTACAACGTTGGGCTTACTGGTCATATGATTCACGGTAATGTTAATCAGCAGTCTTTTAAAACATGA